>NW_026611625.1:3177875-3813450 GCF_027946475.1 Didymosphaeria variabile | reverse complement strand
CTAACCCTAACCCTAACCCTAACCCTAACCCTAACCCTAAAGTATAATAAGTTAATAAGGGAGGCCTAAGTAAATCTAAATAATAGATTAAAACTTAGGTTAAATATAAGTATAAAGGTTTATTCTTATATTTCTATATAGAGATCTTACTTAGTTACTTAGGAGCCCTAAATAACTAAGTAGGTTATATAATAGCTCTTAGCTACTTAGTTATTTAGAAACCCTAAGTAGCTAAATAAGTTATATAACTACTATCTAAGTAACTTAGTATATTTTTATCTTATTATAACCCTAGTTATTATATTTTCTACCTTTATAAGTGCCTAAACTTCCCTACTTTTATCTAGTTTATAATATTATCCCTCTTCTCCTTATTCTTTATCCTAAAGAATTATGCCTGCTAACTATTATCCTATAAAGTATTATTATAACCTTATTTTTACTATTAAAAACTATAGTATTACTATAGTATTAAAATATTCTTTTTACTAGTTATATATCTATATTTATAAGGTTTATATTAGTTCTAGAAAGTGTAGTAAGTATTAGAAGTAAGGTTTAAAGTATAATATTACTATTACTTAAAATAAGTTCTTATAATTAGTTACTAAGAAGAAGAAGTTAGAAGCGTAATTAGATAAAGTATAAAAAAAGTAGAATACTACTTTTAAAGCTATATATATAGCTTAAGTAAAAGAGGATTAGTTAAAGAAGTAATTATTATAGAATAAAAAGTATACTAGTAAAGTTATTATAGTAGAGAGTATAGTATTAGTAGAGTTAGATAAGAATTTTATTTAGTCTACTTAGCCTACTAGTTCTATAGAGCTTTATCCCTCTATCTAGTTAGTAATAAATAATCTTCTTTCTAATTTTTAGAAAAATATTTCTTTTATATCTAGTAGATAGGTACGTCCTTATACTCCTATTATATAATAGGGTTTTAATAGTTTTACTTATATTTCTTAATCTTTTATTAATAGTTATCTAGATTACTTCTTAGTTTCTAAGTACTTTTACTATCTAGATATTCTTTCTATTTAATAAGGTACTATCTAATTCTTTTATAGATTCTTACGTATATAATATTTTTAATTTTAAATTTAGTTTCTTCCTCTAGCTAGTAATAGAAGGTAGTTTTAACTAGTATCTTAGGGTCTACTAGTTCTAATAGTAATATATAGAATACTAGATATATCTTTATATTTAGTAGTAATTCTAATCTATAGTTTACTAGTAATATTTATTTAGAAATATAAAATAGTCTAACCTTAATATAATCTAGTTTCTTATATTTTTTCTTCTAAGTTTAAAAATTTTATAAGTAAATATACTTTATCCCCTTCTTTAACTAAGGTGCTATTTTTTATTTTTAGTTTAAGTAGAAAATAGCTTACTATTAAGCTTTCTTAAGGTTTCCTTAGAGTTTATTATATATATTTTTTATATTATCTACTATATCTATGGCTTCTTTTATATTAATATTTATTAGTAGTTACTAGTTAAAGAGATTTAGATATTTTCTATATATAGTATAGTAAGGTATTTACTTTATTACTATTAATACCTTATTATTATATGCTAATTATGCTATAGGTAGTAGTAAAACCTAGTTATTTTTCTATTTATTATAGTATATTTATAGATATATTTCTATAGTTTAATTTATTCTTTCTATTTTTCTATCTATCTATAGATAATATACTATAGATAGTTTTTATTTTATTCTAATAAGTACTATAAATATTATCTAGAAGTTTAATATAAAGAGCTTATCTCTATTACTAATAATTATCTTTAGAATACTATAGTATCTAACCTATTTATCTTAAAAGAGGTAAGCTAGTTCTTTAGCTATTATATTCTTTAGATATAGGATTAATTTAATATAGCTTATAAATTAATATATAATTACTAAAATACTATTATATAAGGTTTTCGTGGCTAGGTTAATTAAGTCTAGTATTTCTATAATAAAGTCTATAGTAATATCTTTAAAAGGTATTATTAGTATTCTAATTAGTTATATTTCTCTATACTTAAGATATATACTATATTTATTCCTTTAGTATTCTATATACTTTTAGATATATCTAGTTATAGCTTCCTTTATTTCTCTAAATATATAATTTTATTATATAAGTTTTATTATTTTCGTAATACCTAGGTGTCCGTATATAGGGTTATTATAGTATTATTTAATAATCTCTATTTATAGTTATTTTAGTACTTCTTAGTTTATAACTAAAAGTTAACTAAGTTCTACTATTAATTTAAGAGATCTATCTCTAGTCTTATAAAAAATTATTAAGAAGGTCTTAACCTTTCTTTTTACTAGATTACTTTATCTACTAAGTATATCTACTTACCTATTTTCTTTTCCTACTATATAGATAATTTTAAACTTATACTATCTAGTAGTCTATAACTATCTTTATTATTATAATATTAGTTCTTTTATTATTATAAACCTTAGTAGGTTTTTATAATCTATATAGATTTCTAGTATTAAATAGCTAAGAGCGTATATTCTCTAGTGTTTTAAGGCTTTTATAATAGTATAGAGTTCCTTATTATATACGTTATATTATATTTCTATATTATTAAATTTGCATAAATAGTAGGCTATTAGGTACTATTTACTATTTTATTCTTACTTTATATATACTCCTAGTATAAGATTACTTACGTTAGTTTTAAATTATAGTAGTTTATTACTTCTAAAATAAATAAGAACTAGTTCTATAATATATACTATTTTAAGAAGTTAGAATAATATTCTATACTTATTTATCTATCTAAAAGGCGTATCCTTTCTAGTAAAATTTATTAATAGTATTATAACTTTTACGTAATTCTTAATAAACTATTAATTAAATCTATAGAATTCTAAGAATTCTTAGATATTTTTTACTATTTTTAGTATAGACTAATTTCTAATACTCTCTACTTTACTTAGTGCTATCTTAATTTCTTTAGTAGTAATAATATATCTAAGAAATTTAAGTTATTTAATATTAAATTAGTATTTCTTAAGTTTAATTCTTAAGTATACCTTATTTAGTACTTTTAGTACTATCTATATATACTTAGTATAGTTAGATTTATTCTTAAAAAGATAAAAATATTATCTATATATATAATAATAAATATATCTAAATATTTATAAAGTATATTATTAATAAGTGCTTAAAAGGTTACTAGTATATTAGTAAGTCTAAAAGGTATTACTAGGTACTTAAAGAGTCTATAGTATAATTAAAATACTATCTTTTATTCTTTACCTTTCTTTATTCTAATTAGGTGGTATTCGTCTCTTAAGTATATTATTATAAAGATTTTTACTTATAAGAGTCTATCTCTAAGCTCTAAAATATTAGGTAATAGGTATCTATTCTTAATTATTATATTATTAATTACTTAGTAGTTAATATATAGTCTATCTAATCTATCTTTCTTTTTAATAAATATAAAAGGACTTACTACTAGTAACTTTAATAGTCTAATATATCCTTTTACTAGGTTTATTTTAATAAATTTATATTCTTTATAGAGTTCTTCTCCTATCTTATTATATAGTAGTCTAAAGGGTGGCGTCTTCCCTTTTTCTAGGTTAATTATATAATTCTAGGGTTAATATTCTAGTAGGTTTACTTTTTCTTCCTTTTCTATAAATATATATATCTATACTTTATACTCTCTTAGTACTTCTAAAAGTATACTTTCTTTCTTCTTTTTATACTTTATAACCTAGTAGTTTCTACTAGTATCTACTAAGGGTAAATTCTATTTTTTAACTTTCTATTATAAGTTTATATTATTAATAACACTCTTATCTACTATTAATCTCTATTATTATATAGGCTTAGCTTATAGTATATATTTATAGTATTCTAAGAATAGCGTTCTTAAACCCTAATTAATATATAGGTTATACTTTCTTAACTAGGGTAATTCTAATATAATATTATATCTAGACCTATTTAGTATATTAAGTGTAATTATCTCCCTATATCTATAAATCTAAAGTATAGTAGTAACTTTATAAGTAATATATTATTACGGCTGCTACGCCGCAACAGAATTACGGGTATTACGTTAATAACAGCAGTGACTAATCGGATTATATAGGGGAAGAATACGATTATAGGTTAGATACTAAGCACAATATGGGCATATAAGAAAGTCACGTGATTAGATCTGTAGATCTGTAGAATAGAGCCACAGAGCCTAGATCTATAGGATCTATAGGATCTATAGGTAGAGCCTACAGAGCCACTATTAGATAGCAGTATATAGAGATAACGGATTACTATAGGGTAAGCCTTTATTATTAATCTATAATATAGTTCTCTATATCTAGTTTCCTTATAGAAGATTACTCTTAAGTCTTTAGCAACACACTCTTATAGTAGTGATTAATTAACGTTTATACTCTACGTAATCTATATAACCCTATACGCTACTTATCTCTCACCAGAACCCTAATAGGGCCACGGCTAGTGACAGAGTCCTAGAGGCCCCGTTATAAGTAATTACCACCACTATTACTATAGACTCTTAGTTAATAACTAGGCTATATTATTACTTATTTAAGACTCTAAAATTAGTGCCTAGTTAAAGTATATTAACGTCTACTATTACTTTATACGCTATAGGTATACTAGTAGTAAGTTTATAATTAAATATATTACCTCTAAAGATAATCTTACTAATATCTATACTAAGGCGTTGCTGTTACTGCTACTTATGGACCTAAAGTTATAAATTACTAATGGTAATTAATATTAATAATTAATTAATTAATTAAATTAATTAATTAATTGTCTAATTAATTAATTAATTATAATTAATTAATTACCTTATAGGTTACTTACTAATATTAATTATTACTTAATTAGACGCTGTCTAAACCGCGTATTTTAACTACTTACTTACTAATTAATTACTCCTAAAAGCACTTTTCTAACTAGTCCGCTAATTAGCGGTTCTTATAGTAATTATGGTGTTAATTAAGGACTATAGTGGACCTATAGATTATATACTTATGCCTATATACTTAATCTACATTCACGCTAACACTACTAGCTAGGAGGACTGTTGGCGGAAGGCGTTCTGTACCAGCTGGCAGGTGCCGCCCTAGGCACTAGCCCTATATAGAGGCTCTGCCGAGCCTGACCAATTCATCACTCTTACACTCAACTTCATGTTTTCCTGTACGTTTTTGGCCTACCACTTCAACAGTCTCTACAGACAACATATTTGTTTAGTACACCAACATACTGGAACTAGTGCCGAGCTACAGTCATGCAGTCGGTAATGCATCGCGTAGATGAGGAACAATACCTTCGCCATTCAAATCTTTCAGACATTGGGTATAGGCTGGGCGAACATGCACGCGCAACTTTCGTGGGGTTGGACACGGTCGGAGTCGGACCAACCACGCTACCGACTGTCACGGGACATGGGTCTTGGCATGGGTCCTATGTAGAGGCTCCGGCACACTAGCTAGTTAGCCTCATCACTCATACAATAGATACCAGTTCACCATAGTCTCACACCGACCACCGATGATCTAGACTCCGTCTCACAACGCTCGCACAGCTCGTCAAGGACACAGCATTGTCCTACACTCGATCCTAAAACCCGTCCACATCGAACAGGGGGAAACGGACTGATCGAATCCCATCATCAACAATGCAGGCCTTGCTTCCTGAACCGTCGCAATTGCCTCCCAACAAGCATTCATCAAATCTTTCCGCAACAGGCCCCATCTTTGAAAGCATATAATCTACCGACTGGGACCAGAGCCCTGTGAATGAGCATGGAAGAAACAGTACGGCATGTCATCAGAGGCAAGCCGGTCACAACTTCGGTATCCCGCCTACATTTTCCCAATCTGCAATATTTATTCGAATAAGGCCTTGTGTTCTCGCAGGCCAGAGGCGTCATTTTTCAATCCTCCATACGGATATAACGGCCCTTCATTCAAGGCTATTGCTCTGTGACTGACCTGAGCTATCCATGAAAACCCCAAAGCACACCGCTGTTACGACTCATTATCGGGCTGGAAGAGCCTAGCCCGGCTATCGGAGAAGAAGATGCTAAGCAGGCGGGTTCGTGAGAGCGGGCTGGCTCCCGGGTAGCAATGTTGGCTTCTGCGGTCTCTTCCTCGGAATTGCCACGGTTCATAGCGTGCATCCGCCTCTTTGCCATTGTACCGTACTTTCGTACTTCGAGGATTTCGGGAGATACCCTTCCGTTGGCTAGGAGTCGAGCGCGGGCCATAGTAACTGAGTCGCGATGGCCTCGAAACCTCACCTCAGAATCATCAATATTGGAGAACCGGCGATCCTCCAGCGGTTTCTTGGAATCGTTGTGCAATGTAGGCAAGCTTGCTGGTCTAGCTTCAGGATCTGGGACAATCAACGCTGCTACAGTGCCTTCATCGCTATCGTTCAAATCGTCAGCTTCCAGCTCCCCTACCGGTCCTGGCTCGTCTTGTGATGGTGGTCTCGATGGCCGGGCTGTAGCGGGCGTTGAAGGTAGACTAGACAGTGCGTCGCTCGTCCTCTGGTTGTTTGGCGGTGCTCTCATTGAAGCATCTTCATCCCCATCTGTCGTAGAAGTCAAGCCATGAGCGTGGCCTTGATCATCGGGGAATACGACGATCTGGGGGGCGAAAGATTCTAAATCAGGACCTCGGCCCCAATCCCATTCGAAGAGCTTCGAATTAACCCGCTCCAAGTCGTCTTTAGTCGCCGAACTGGCTGTTCGAAGAGCCAAGCTTGCCACAGAACTCCTGCGATGCCCTCGTTGTTTGTCCTCAGCTGGAACGTCATCCCATACGATTTCGTAACAACTGTCGCGCGACTGTACGATCTGCATAGTTGGGGTTGCAGTGACAATATCTAGTTCGTGTGGCAGGACGTCGAATTCGCAAGCCGGCGCGCGGGTTACAACGTGTACATCCGTCTTTGTCACGGCTGGATCGGCAGGTCTCCCTTTGGTTCCTAGGCGTGAACATGAAGGTTCCCCTCTGATGGCACATCGACTTTTGGCACTTAGACTGCCCTGGCTCTTGTCTTTGTCTTCGTGGAAAGCGTTGACGATGGTGTCACTTAACCAAGGTTTTGACAATGGAAGTGTTCGAATTTGCGTGGCTTCAGCTTCCTTGAAGTCAACAGTCTTGACACGCCGCAATGATTGGGATACTCTATGGTGCTCTGCCGCATTGCTGGGGTCCGTCGCAGGTTCGGCAGGTGTTTCTGCAGCGCTCTTCGACATATACTTCAAGCTCGACTTGAGCGGCGCTTTTTGCCTGTCGCAGTGGGCTTCTCCTGGTACTTGTTCTGACAAGATAGGATGAGAGTTGAAATCAAACGGTGCTGACAGCACGGTCGGAAGTGAGGCTTGTCTGGAACGCTGTACCTCTGCATGGCTTTTTGACTGTGTCTCTGCATCAGAGCCTAGCATCACGTCGCTCGTCGATCTGTCCAAGTCGTCTGTGGGACAATCGCCCAGTTCGTATGACTTTTGTCGTATCTCGTCCGATTGGTTCGCGTCTTGATGTGCTCGTGGATCGAAACACGGAAGTAGATATTCTTCAAGATGGTTCAGCGATAAACATGGATCGTGAGGGCCCGAAGGCAACACTTCTCGTACAGCGAACGGGGATCGGTGTTTCAGAGGTTTTCTAAGTTGTGTAGGAAGGGGCAAGCCCCGAAGCGTCGTGAAAGCACGCGGCTCGGTAGTTGTAGGTAAGGATGGTCTTGCGTTGAGTAAGGACGGAAAGATGGTATGTCGAAGTGTCTGGGACAACCCCAAGCGGACGATATCTGCAAAATGCGTGCCTCTTGCCCGAAAAGCGCCTTTGCTGGCTGGGAAGGACCGCGCACCGACGGAAAGTGCTCCTGTTGCGTATTACAATCAAGCCTGCTCTACTCGTCGTTTAGCAGGCGCAGAAAGGTTTTTCGGGAAGAAGCAAGACATGTTGTTAGCCCGTCACACATCATCGGAGCGCGAAGAGAGGCAGTCGCCCATCGACCAAATGCAGAGAGTCAGTTACGAATGCTACAACCTGCGAGGAGCTTTGGTCTTCTTTAGGATCGATCGATAAAATAACAGCTAAGCTCTCGGTACAGGTAGTGTGAATTGTAGCCCGTCATGTCAGGGTACGTCGCCTCGGATATCGTATGCATAAAGCTTTCGAGTTTATAGGCGACCGCTTGCTATCAGAGTCGTTACAGTCTCAACATACCTAGCTTTCCAACCCCGACAATCGCGCCAACGGTATGATAAATCGGGTTTTTAGAAGGCGTCGGAGCGAAGGGAAACCATGCGGGGTGCCACTGGTCTTGATGGCATGGTCCAGGTCAATCGCATAGGATCTTCTGGTACTTCAAGCTCTCGTATTGCCATCTGTTAGTCCACAGCTGTAAGTGAGTGGGGTTTCTGAATATAAAGGTAGTTCGTAATGTGTAAAGGGTAGAAGTCCGCGGACCTGCCCCACGAGGCTAGTGGGACGCCTCGCAAACCAACCTTCAGCGACTCAGAAGCGCCCTCACACCCTCGTGCGCTCCGATCTTCGCATCCATCACGTCAGTGAGGCTCCGGCGCAAGTGTTTCTTCGTACCTTGCAGCAGCCCTTTGCGCAGCGACACGCGCGGGGGAACGCCTCCAATGTCCGGAAAGACCGCCAATTCCAGCCCCAACGGAATTGCCGACGGCGATGGCAAAAGCAACATTGCAGCTTCCCATTCGAGGGCCAGACACCCCAGCACGTGTATCCCTGCTTGTCCCGTAATAGTAACGTGCACGCGACGGATCGTTCGTGTTCCTGGTATTCGGGTGCCCTTCTGCAAGGTATTAGTATAGGTAGCTGCTGCTTGCGACGAGCGAGCACACGACCACATCGCTTTCGACATGTTGACCAAATCTCTTGGTCTGCTCGCCGTGCTGCAGCTGGGCGGCATTGCTGCGTCTCCCACAAGCTACGCCACGCCGTCTGTCAATGAAACCGACTGCAATGGAAGCAAGTACATCTACGAGGAGCTCGCGGGCTGGGGCACGTTGCCTAGTGATGCTCGTGATAGATTCGGAGATACTATAGGGGGCATTGGGAGCGCCATTGCGCTGGACAAGAAATCGTGGAAGAAGAAGTCGGGAAAGAAGGAAGCCTACGAAGGCATTCTTTGGGGCCTCCCTGACAGAGGATGGAACACCCAAGGGACCCAGAACACCCAGTCGCGGATACACAAATTCAGCATCTCTTTCGACATCGTCACTGCCACCAAGGAGAAACCTGCATCCCCAAACTTCCACATGAAGTACCTGGATACTCTGCTGCTCACTGGTCCAGACGGCAAGCCGACCACCGGTACGAGCATTACCCCACCCAGTTGCGTTGTCTTGTCATCACTAAAGTTCTTTCATAGGTCTGGACGCGGACCCAACAGGGCATGGGTCGTACCCTGGGTTTCCCGACCTCCCCGTCGCAACTTGTAAGCAAGCGCCTGCATGTTCAAATCAATGCTAACAATAGAAGACACTGGTGATGGTTTCGGTGGCGCGGGCCCAGGTGGCAAACGCATCGCTATAGATACGGAGGGTCTGGTACTAGGTGACGACGGGTCATTCTGGATCAGCGACGAGTATGGTACGTGACACTAAAATGGGAATCATCGATCTGTTTGACCAACTGATCTTAGGACCGTACATCTATCAGTTCGACAAGCGGGGCAAGATGATCAATGCCATCCGCCCTAATGATGCGTTGATTCCTATCCGCAACGGCACCGAGAGGTTGGTTTGAAACCCTGGCTCTTTGTCCCGTTTCTAATATCAGGCAGCTTCAATGCCGCTTCACCACCAATCTATGACCCGGATTTCCTCGTCACTCCTGAGGATCCGGACAGCGGTCGTGGTAACAACCAAGGACTCGAGGGTTTGACTGCATCTCCCGATGGCAAGTACCTGTACTCGCTACTTCAGAGCGCCGCGTTAGTGAACCCAAAAATAATGGAGAAACATTACTAACTGTATTCCAGGATCCAGGAGGGAGGTTCGAAGTCTAAGAACCGCCGCTATGCTCGCCTACTCAAGTATCGCTTGAAAGGCAAAAAGGCAGAGTATGATGCCGAATACGTGGTTCCGTTGCCTGTTCTCCCAACCGATAAGGTCGCTGGGCAGTCAGAGATTCACTTTATCTCTGATGACCAGTTCCTCGTGCTCGCTCGTGACTCGGGTTCTGGCCGCGGCCAGGACAGCACTGAATCCATCTATCGCAATGCGGATGTCTTCGACATCTCAAAAGCCACGAACATCAAAAGTGCAACGAACGATGCCATAGGAGGCGCCATTGCCAGCTCTAAGGGCGTGCTCAATGCTGATGTTATTCCCGCGCAATATTGTCCATGGCTATCCTTCAATAACAACGACCAACTCAATCGATTCGGAGTACACAACGGGGGCGAGCAGGATGCGACTTTGCTCAATGAGAAGTGGGAAAGCTTTGCGCTCCTCCCGGTGGACGGAAAATTCAGAACGAAAGGTGATGGGGACGAGTACTACTTGATCTCGGTCTCGGACAACGACTTCATCACGCAGAATGGTTAGTGCTTCTCCTTTTCCAAATAACGAATGAGTTACTGACCTGGATCATCAAGGATACATCAACTCGGGGAAGAACAAGTACGTTGATGCTTCAGGCTTCAATATTGATACGCAAGTCCTTGTCTTCAAGGTGAGGCTTCCGAAGGGAGCTAAGCCTCTATGATCGTTCATCATTGCGGTTCAAACATAACTTTAATTATCAGAATGCAAGTTCATTATTGTGCGAGCTGATGCATTCGAGCCGTTCGTATTGACAAAATTGTGCTCAGCAATCTCGGCTTCGATAGGCTAACGTTACCCGTGCGCTCACTGCTCTCATGCGACACCAAAAGCGAGCTTTTGATGATACCGTCGACGATCGAATTACAACACTTACGCTGTCAGCCGAAAGCGGTCCAGGCCAATGCTACTCGTGTCAGCCGACGTGCTTGAAGGAGCTTCGCCAGCCTTCGTCTGACTCGTGAATTTAACACGCACTCACCTTCAATTGTCTTCATCTAACGTTCACTCATCATTGATTCCGGTCTTCGGGCTTGCGAATTTGCGAATCTATCGGAGCTGCCGGAGCGCGCCATTTCTCGCCATTCTTGAACCTGAACTGCACTTTCCGCTCCCGCTACCGCTGCTCATCCAACCACCGATACCCTTTAAGGCTTTGCGTACATGCAGACTCATGCATACAATCAAGATGATGACTGCCGCTCGTTGGAAGTATTCTGCCTTCAATCGCCCTCTTATGACGGACCGTAGTTCTGTTGTCGTCGGTTCGCTGGTGATGGCCGAGGACTAATTGTTAGGCAGCAAGAAGCGTAGGACCTAGCAAAGCGGACGTACAGCTATTGAAGATCAATCGCGATACTGAAGCGCTAATTCTCCTCGACACGACAATAGTCATATACACCCTGCACAGTACTGGGCCAGCTGTAACCTACGAAGGCCACTCGCATGTGGGGGCTTGCAGCAGGATATCTCCCGAGCGGGAACCGAACCGGTAGCCTGTCTCCTGGGACGGTCTGGACTTCAATTGAAGATGCTGGTCATGGCCACCCTAGTTGTTGGTCACACTATCGAACTCATTTCAGGCCCTTCGAGTTCTGCTCATCTGGCGCACCATGCACAGACTTCACCACAGTAGTGACAGCTGCTGCCTTCCACCTCTGGCCGTCTCTAAGTACGCTACAGCAACGGCGGGCTGCTTCTTGTTTGTATACGTTTGAAATCGCTGTTCCATGAGCAGAGGTCGATCGATTCGAGATGCGTATGACTTTTCAACCTGACCTTTCAACATCAAGGACCACGCCATTGATTAAAATCTTCGCACGCACCATCCACCGACCACCATTTATCTCATTGTTCAATCATGAATTGTCTTACACAAGCCAATCTGAGTGTAGGAGCTAAAGATCATCCGATTTGAGTCTCGTCGAGCTCCTGAGTCGTGCACCACGTGGAAGATGCAAACCGTGAGTCGTCACGGTCTCGACCGCCCACAGGTAAAGCTGTCAGAGTAAGCATCATATCGTACTTACAGCTCAAACAAGTTAACTACCGTCACCGCGTGTCTTCGGCGATCCTAATCCGCACCCAAGGTTACGCACTAGTGCCTCGAGACGGACACTAGGGGGCGCCCCGCATCGGATTACCCCAGCCTGCCCCGGATTCACTCCGGCCTGGGTGGACAGCACCCCGCGATCTGGAACCTGGAATCGCCGGGTGGCTTTGTCTTCGCCTGCGCTTGCGGTTGACGAGTCCCGAGCAAAACGGAGCATCAATCGTCCGTATAAACACCACGGGTCGCCGAGAAGGATCATGTCTGCAGCAACGACGACCTTTCCTCTTCCAATACGCCCTCGTTCAGCGAGAGGTAATCGTATTGCAGTTTGCAAACTCTGTCGATTTCATGTGCTTTTGCACTGAGTCGGGCCTTTATCGAAAACCCCAACTCGCAATTCTCTTATCGGCTTGAGACCATCTTCGCGTTACATGGCCGAGGACAAGGCCGCAGCCGTGATGGCAGAATCGATTGGAAAAAATGAGTCTGATTCTAACCACATCGAAGATGTGCATGTCGTGAAGAAAGTACACGCTGATGGGCACGTGGATCTTGTCGATGCCCACGCCATCGGAGGAGCTTTCGAAGAGATGCCAAAGGGATACTTCTGGAGTGTCCAATTCATTGGCACCGTCATTGTATGTTTCGCAGCAAGTTCGATCACAGTTCAACTACTAACACTTGGACAGGCAGTGTGCTCTGGAAGTATTTGCGCCTATCTCGGATGGGTGTTGCCTGCGAATACGCTGTACGTTGTTCTTCCGTTCAACATATCTTTATGACGCTCAAGACATCTCATTCTGACATGATCGCAGTGCACTGATCAACGAAGACATCGGCCCTTCCGAAAATTTGAATTGGGTCGCAACCATTTGGACTATTGGTTCGGCGATTGGCTTTCTGCTTGTCGGCCGCTTGTCAGACATCTTCGGCCGCAAGTGGATGGTCGTGGGCACGAACGTACTAGGACTTCTTGGATGCATTGTTGGCGGCACCGCAAAGAACATCGATACTCTCGTCGGCGCGAATCTGATGAATGGAATTGCGGCTGCAGGACAGCTTTCCTTTGGCATCGTTCTCGGAGAGCTGGTGCCAAACAAGCACAGAGGACCAATCGTCGCATTGGTCTTCTTCTCCTCCATGCCGTTTGCTGGTAGGACTAGACCACGCTACATCCATGGGACATGTGCTAACAATAACCAGTTTTCGGACCGATCATTGCTCGCACGTTCATCTTGAAGACTGCAGCTGGGTGGCGCTGGTCGTACTATCTGGGGATCATTCTGTCTGGCATCACCATCATCCTGTATCAATTCCTCTATCACCCTCCGTCCTACGACCAGCTTCACGTCTCCGGAAAGACGAAATGGCAGCAGTTCAAAGAACTGGACTTTGTGGGAATCTTCCTCTTCATTGCCGGCACGGTACTCTTCTTGATTGGCCTGAGCTGGGGAGGAACCACGTACCCGTGGAAATCCGGTAAGCCTTCGATTTTCAGATCTAGAGTACCACCGTGCTAATCAATTTGAAGCTGCCGTTCTCTGCACCATTATTCTAGGAGCTGCTACGCTCGTTGCTTTTGCTCTGTACGAACAATACGTCTTCAAAGGCCAGGCAATCATGCCGCCACGTCTCTTCAAGAAACTCGAATATGTCGCCATCGTCATGGTTGCTTGTGTGGGTGCAATGGTGTACTACGCCCTGACTATTCTCTGGCCGACCATTCTCGGCACCATCTACACAACCGACGTCATCAAAATCGGCTGGGCGTCTTCGGTCGTCGGAGGCGGTATCTTGCTCGGCCAGATGTTTGGAGGTTTCGCGCTATCGTACCTCCCCAAGGTCAAGTGGCAGCTCGTTATCCTCTCCATAATGGGTACTGCGTTCTTGGCTGGCGAGGCCGGACTGCAACCAGATGCGTATGCAACCTTCATTACGCTCGGCGTGTTAGCAACCTTCGTCATAGGATGGATCGACAACATTTCCTTCCCGGGTGTGACGCTCCTCTGGGAATCCCAGGACATCGGTCTTGCGACCGGTGTACTTGGTTCTATCCGTGCTATTGGCGGTGCCGTCGCGCAGACAGTCTACGTGTCCATCCTGCAGAACAAGGTCGCTACTTATCTGCCCGCTTTCGTCGCTCCTGCCGCCACGAATGCAGGCCTGCCTACCTCTTCCCTCCCGCAGCTCTTCGCTGGAATCACCGCTGGTAACTTCACCGCCGTTCCTGGGATTACGCCTGAGATCATTGCTGCCACGGGCGCAGCCACGCAAAAGGCGTACCTGGAGAGCTTCAGGATTGTGTTTTATGCGACGATTCCGTTTGGCGTGCTGTTGATCATCTTCAGTGCTCTGAGCCCCAACTTCGAGAAGTATCTGAGTATGAACGTGGCGAAGAGGCTACAGAATTTGAAGGGCGAGCTGCAAGGCGAGGGAAGGGAGAAGGAGGGCGAAGCGGTGTAAGCTGTTCTTTTAGAACTTCGTTCATGTAGCAATATGTACAGCATTTTGATCTCACATCGCGTCTTGATTGGAGTAAGAAGTGTTCCTACGTCTGACAATTGAATACTCTCCGGTCTGTCAACGCCTTCCTGGCTGTGTGAGGACTGCACTCTCATAGCGTGTAGCAACAGATACGAAAACCTCCTGCTGCAGCGGAGACACGCAGCGGAGACGGTAACAAAGCCTTCCGAGCCCGAGATCACAGTAGATTCCGGCCTCTTCGCGGCTGTGGCTTGCTTCGGAGTATATTCCGGCGCATGCGACCCCAATTAGTCTACAGCAGCGGATATCGTGAGCCGTGAGGTCAGATGACCTCACTGCTTCATAATCACTCCGATTGAGCGAGAGCATCTTGTTTGTTATGTATCTTGGATTTGACTCAAAGACATACTTTCAATAACACACTGCTATATCATCAAACACTTTGGGCGTCAGCACTTTCACATCCGGAACGGCAAAAGGAGGCATCGACAATGAACCCGCTCTTCATGCATTACGCAGTAGATACAAAAACAGCGCACATGGGTACTATAGTATCAGAAATAATACAATCGTGACATCTGAAACACTGTCACATCTCCTATCCATCCCAATGTCTATTTACCCTCATAGAGGAGTCAAGGCGGCGTCATTGGTCTGATAACACAGCCGAAGGAAACACAAGTCAGCGAGCATCGGTCTGTGGAGGAAGTTTCGACCGAAAAAAGACTGGTGAAATGAGGTGGGCTTAGATACCGAGGGTGAACTCGACACCAACGTCGATGTCACGCGCCATCTTGACCACCTTGGAAAATTGAACAGACTTCTCAGCAGCGGCTTGGAGGTCGTCAATGGAGAAGATTTTGAGGCCGGACTCGTTGATCTAAGTCATTGTTAGCTAGCTGTTCCTTGGCCATAAGAATGCACGGATGACTTACCAGTTTGTGTGCCTGCTCGCCGTTGGTGCCCTGCAACCGCGCAATGATGGGTATCCTCAGGTTCATGGTCTCGACGACGGAGATCAGACCCTTGGCAATAGCATCGCAGCGCACAATACCACCGAAAATGTTGACAAAGATAGCGGTGACCTTGGGGTCGGAGGTGATGAGCTCGAAAGCCGCCTTAATGGCCTCAGGAGTGGCACCTCCACCTACGTCCAGGAAGTTGGCTGGCGAACCACCGTTGAGCTTGATGATGTCCATGGTGGCCATGGCAAGACCGGCACCGTTGACAAGGCAGCCGATGTCACCATCAAGCTTGATAAAGTTGAGACCAGAAGTAGCAGCCTTGACCTCATCAGGGTCCTCCTGGGTGACGTCTCTCCACTCGAAGACCTCCTTCTGGCGGAAATCAGCGTTGTCGTCGAAGTTCAGCTTAGCATCCATAGCAAGGACACGGTGATCGGTGGTCTCCGAGAGAGGGTTGATCTCGATCTGAGTCGCATCCTTTTCCATGAAAACCTTGTACAGGTTCTGGATGGTGTCCTTCGCCTCCTCAATGCACTGCTCCGAGAAACCGAGCTCGTTAGCAATGTTGCGCGCGATGTCGTCGGTGACACCCTCGTGGATGTTGATGTTCGTGGTGATGATAGCCTCGGGGTGCTCCTTGGCCACGGTCTCAATGTCCATACCACCCTGCGACGAAGCAACGATTACGGGGCCTTGCGAGGCGCGATCCATGAGGATGGCGAGGTAGAACTCTCGGCGGGCAAACTTGCGCTCAACGATGTAGACGGCGTTGCAGAGCCGGCCGGCGGCTCCAGTCTGCTTGGTGATGAGCTTGTGGCCGATCATCTGGTCGGCGAGGATGGCGGCTTCGCGAGGCCTGTACAATGCTGTCAGCGCTGGTTCTTGCGCATCGCGCCGGTAAAGTTCCGTACGAGTAGACGACCCTGACACCGCCCTTGAAGCCATTGTCGAAGGTTCCTTTTCCTCGACCACCAGCAAGGACCTGTGCCTTAATGACCGCATCTTCTCCGCCTGCCTTCAATTAGTCCTGGGCAATCGAACGCATCCGTGTAGCGGCATACCAATCTCTGTCGCGACCTTCTCAGCTTCCGCTGCCGTCGTCGCGACACCGCCCTTGGGTACGCCAATGCCATACTGCATCGCCCGTTAGCGCCATGCTTTACTGCCAGATATACCGTGTTTCCGTACCGATTCCAGCAGGCTCGCGGACCTGTATTCGTGTATCGACAAGAATCTGCTTTGCTGTGCAACCGACGGTCTTGATGAAGTCTTCTGCTCCTAGTTAGCATCCATCCTCAATTGCGATGCACCTGCGCGTCACAGGCTTGGAGAGCTCCGCAGGCACCCTGGAATAACGTACAGCAGCAGCGCGCAGAGCGCTCGTGAGCGGCCGGCAGCGGGCGAGGTTATACATGGCGTCCGATTTACTGAACACCAAGGAATGTGAGGATAAGGGCAAAGGGGTTGGATGAAGCTGATGGAGTTGCAGCTTCGGATCTATCCAGCAGTTGCGGAGGACTGCGCACGGACGCTCCAAGACTTTTCGGGTGTTACCGCCAGAAAAAGTCGCGCTCCATATCGAGCATCAACTCTCGGCCGGAAATTGATCAAGTCCTCCGCCGATGCGCAAAGATGTCGAAACGTAACAATGAAGGCGAAGTCTTGTCGAATAAGATTGCTGTAGGCCTCGCAAAATTCCAGCAAGAGCACTTTGCATCGCTATTTGGAAGCAGTGCGTCTGCAGTACCAGAATCACATGATGATAAACATGTTGAGCAGGCCAGCATTGCGGATCTGAGGGGAGATGGAGATGACGAAGGGTGTGTATCCCGAGTCAAACAAAGCTTGCATGTCATCAGGCTGACGGTAAGTGTAGGTTCGGGCTCGGGGCGATAGTGCCCAAGGACGTGCAAGATGGCAGCTTCACCAACCGCATACCAACCTCACACGAGAAGTTACTCGAGAATCTGATAGGCAAGAAAGCTGCCAAGGCGCACTTGGCTGCGAAACAGAAACACGCTGCGCCGGTCAAGCCACCAAAACCTGTTAAGCCTGACCCAACCAAGGTGGAAAGCGACGAAGAGGAGGGACGAGCATCTTCGTTCAGATCTAAGCGTCAGAGACAAGCCAAGCCATTGTCGGCTAAGCAAGAAGAAAGTGACGACGAGGACGAGGAATCAAGGGCGTTGAGTGTCCGATCAAAGAAACTGAAGATCAACGAACAGCCACAGGATATAGTCGAGAAAGACGTAACCAAGGTGAACGGGCCCGATGACGAGCTTGCTGAGGAGAACTTCGAAAACAATAAAAAGGATGTGCCACTTTCACGGCCACCGAAGGCCAAGCCAAAGAGTTACCTGGATGAGATTCTCGGCGAGAAGGCCAAGAAGAAGAGGAAGAAGAATGCGAAATGACGCCAATGAGAAGATAGACGACTGACCTTGCTTGCCCGTGCGTGATGGATAGACATACAAGACAGAATGATACCCAATGTAGCCGAAGATACCTCTTTATAGGTGTGTCGCTTGACATCCTTTACACCCGCGGCGTGCTGTGCTACATCTCTGTTGGCGTGCATCGTCTTTGGCCAATGAATACCTTTCGATTCAACTTATTTACAGATTTGCCAGCTCTACTCCCGGACTATCAAGCTCGCCATACCCATTCCCGTTCCAATGCACTTGCTCAATACACCAACTTGCTTGTCCGACCTCGCCATCTCGTGTAACAATGTAGCCAACATCCTTCCGCTGGTCGCTCCCAGCGGGTGTCCCAACGCAATAGCTCCGCCATTGGGGTTTATCCTGTCCATGTTGTTCTCTAGTCCCAATTTCCTGATGCAGTACAACGCTTGGCTCGCAAACGCCTCATTGATCTCCCAGATATCCACCTCTTCCTTCTTCACGCCAGTGTACTCCAGCAATGCCGGGATAGCCAGCGCTGGCCCAACACCCATCTCATCTGGCGCGCACCCAACTACCTGCGAGCCCGCGAACTTGCCAATGATGTGCGATGTAAGTCCAAGCTCCGCGGCAGTCGAGCGGCGCATCATAAGCGCGGCAGAAGCACCATCTGACACCTGACTGCTGTTTCCCGCCGTACTGGTACCGTCACTCTTGAATGCTGGTTTCATCGCGCTCAATTTCTCGACGGTAGTCGTCGGCCGAATGCCATCGTCTTGGGTAATCGTGACCGCTTTTTCGCTCTCCGGCACCTCAGGATCAATCCATCTCGTAGTGACCGGCACAATCTCCTTCTCAAACAAGCCGGACTCCCTCGCCTTAGCCGCGCGCTTGTGGGACTCAGTGGCGAACGCGTCCTGGTCTGCGCGATTCACGCCATATCTTTCCGCAACGTTCTCAGCAGTGATGCCCATGCTCATGATACAATCTCTTGCCTCCTTTACTGGAGATTCTTTCATTTCTTGCCATAGCTCTGTGGGGATAGCCCTGCTGCCGTAGTTGCGCGTCATGCTCTCCATGCCGCCACCAATGCCGACGTCAATCTGTCCAACGGCGATCGCATTCGCAATGTGTGTTATGGCAGTCAGACCGGATGCGCAGGCGCGGTTCGCAGTGCTGAAGGATGTGGTGGTGGGAATGCCGACGTGGTTGGCAGCCATGCGGCCTGCCTTCGAGCCGCCAAGTTCGGACAGGACGGTGCCAATGCAGATATCGTTGATTTTCGCGGGATCGAGGTTGGGGAACTTGGTAACGGTGGCTTTCAGGACCTAGTGGTATGAGTATTTGGTCGAAACCACGAAGAGCGTTTGCAAGGAAGGGTACGTACGGCAGCGAGCAGCTCATGGTCGTATGCGTCCCGCAAGCCACCCTTCTTTGCTCTTGTGACAGGCGTTCGAAGGGCAGAAAGAAAGACGACATCGTGGGGATTCTTTTGTAAGATGTTTTTGACACCTTTCTGTACAAAGCCAGCCATTATGGAGCGCGTATCTACAACAAGATGAAACCAATTGCGCTAACGAGAGGAATGAAAATAGAGCGGAACACAAGAGAAAATGTCGCGAGTCAATCGCTGGAGGCAAGGTTCGAGAGCGAAAGAAAACAGGTGGTAGCCGTGCACAAGATCCATGGCGGCTATGGGCAGAGCTCCAGGGAGCTTCGGCAGTGTTGCGCGGATAAGACTTGATCCACAGCTGGAGGTGCGGGGAGAAATGCCGACAAGAGCGCCGAGAGCGGCGTTTTCCGCACCTGGCGCTCCCGGAAAACAGCTCTGCGCTTCGGATAACAAACGTACATGGAAAAGGGACGTGAACTGACAAAAGGTGATAGCTCAATTCGTCCAATCTATCAATGTGCGAAGAAAAGCACTAGAATGCCCAATCTCAGGAGAGCGCTGCGACTCTCACTCCTTTTCCACCACATGCAATGTGCCGCCCAGCGTGTATTCATTTCTCATAGCCACTCTTACCGTCTCAACCGGATCCTTGAAAAACTATCGATCGAGTTCCGCGCGGAGATTCGTCGCTGGGTGCCTAAGCGGCGGGGTATACAAGGCGGAAGATGTCGTTCAGAACGTACCAGCTGCCGGCTTCGCTCTTGAGCTGGAAAGTCTGAGTGTAGCTCATCGGCTGCTCCTGTCCATCGACCTAACCCTCTGTAAGTATATGTGCTGGGAGGGTATCCTCAAAGTGAATCTTCGCACCTGCAGAGCACCGGTGACCATGACCATGATACCATCTTCGGCAGAAGGTTGTGCGTCTTTGGTGGCAACCTTGTGAATGACCTGTTGGAAAGGGAGATTCTGGATGCGTCAGCACTCGAGATTTGTATGCAGCAACGAGTTGTGTACCGTGAGCTTTTCGACGATGCCATCCGCACCCTGGACAGGAACTTGCTCGAACGTGAGCATCGACTGCGGACGCTATATAGTGTCAGCGATTTCGTCTGATCGCCGAAGACGAAGTCTCATACGTAAAGCGCCTTCAGAGCGGGGCGGTTCTTGTCGAAGGTGTCATAGTAGAAGTCAACGAATTGCTCTAGCAGACACTGTTAGCGTCGCGGTCGCAGCGGAATCGAAGCCTCGTGGCAGGCCTAGAGGGTCATAAAGCATGGGATGAGGTCTCGGGTTTGGTTACCGGCAATTGTCTGGAACTCTGGGTGATTGTCAGCCAACTGAGCGAACTGCGATGAGTGTTTACAGGCGCGGGGCCCCTGGATGGAGGGGTATGCGCGTGACGTCTTACCTGCTGCCATGTTGACGATGCAAGTCTGAGATTCAGGGAGATTGCTTGTGACAGGTGGTGTGCAAGGAGCGTGCGCTCAAAGATTCGAGAAATGCTCGGGCTGTTGTCGTTGGGCTATTGCGCTGGCGTGGGTGTGTAATGCGAGGCACAGCGTGGTGGGGCAGCTGCGACCGGCCCGTTCTTTTTTCCGCGGCTCATTTTCTTCGCGATCCAAGCTCGAGCTTCTTCCATCCTTAACCATCACAACTGCTCGGCCACCGCCAAAAGTGTTGTCGCGGGCGGCCAATAGCTCAATGCTATGCCCATATGCAGTGTAAGTACATCTCTGCGTCTCATGCATCTTCCTATGATGATCCACTATTCAAACGATAACTTCTGAGTTTTCGATGAAGTTTAAATTAAGCATGTCAAGCTCAACAATCTGAGACATCTCACTCCATACACATATCTCAATTCAGTTTGAGCTTTTGCTGACGACTGCATAGGACAATCATCGGATTATAGTCGTCTCCGTGACATTCCATGAAACAGCATCTATACTTGCGCTCTATTCGAATATCGCACTCAACGCAGGCATCATAGTCCCTTCGCCTGGAATGACTTGACCGTATCAACGATACTTTCTTCGAACGTCTTATACTTCAGTCCCAATACTTGGATACTGCGCTTGTTGTCAAAACCGAAGTAATTCTTCAATCCACCCTCCGGATAATCTCCTCCCGGCGTAGAGTCGCTAGGCAGGTCCTTGAACTGCGGGAAGTGCTTCTTGACAATCTGTGCGATCTCCTTGTTCGAGAAGTGACCGGCTAATGTGAAGAAACGCTTGTTGGCTGCATCATCCTTCTCCGCGGCAGCGACGTGGGCTTCAGCGACGTCTCGCACGTCAACCCACATATGCACGCCGGTAGCTGCAATCTCGTCTTTCCACTTGCCTTGTGCGGCTGCCAAGATACGCTGGTTCGACGTGTTGAGGTTGTCCAAGCTGTCGAGAGCGTGAATCTGTAGTATTGCGTCAGTGAATGTGCCTGCCGGCCTGATATGCGGACACTTACAATTGGGCCAAAGACTAATGGCGGGTTGATTGTAGCGATTGTGAAGTTGGGCTTTTCCTTCTCAAGGAACTCCCATGCCGCCTTCTCAGCGAAGGTCTTTGAAGCTCGGTATCCTGCCTGTGGACTCTCTTGCGCCTCATCTTGGGTGATAGGATTCCAGTCTTCCTCGGAATAGACATGGCCTGGCCAATTGCCCTTGCTGGGATTGACGATTGCCGCGAAAGATGAGGTTATTACAACGCGCTTCACCGAAGGTGCCGACTTCTTGATCGACTTCAATATACCTGTGGTACCGATGACTGCAGGGTCAATAAGGTCCTAATTGGTCAGCTGCAACGCTTAACTCGTTGCTGGGGTGCACTCACTTTCTGTACGTCTGTCACGTTGAAGTGGAATGGACTGGCTGTATGCAACACGGCCTCGAACGGAGGCTCTGATATCACGGCCTGGTCGAACGCGCCTTCCTGCGCAATATCTGGCACAATGGCGAAACTAAGCTTGCCGCTGTCGACGGCACTCTTGTTGTCTGCCTTGATCTTGTCGGCCTTTTCCTGAGTGCGCACCGTCGT
The DNA here is from genome assembly GCF_027946475.1 of Didymosphaeria variabile. Lineage (NCBI taxonomy): Eukaryota > Fungi > Ascomycota > Dothideomycetes > Pleosporales > Didymosphaeriaceae > Didymosphaeria > Didymosphaeria variabile. Next base: position 3,791,011 of record NW_026611625.1, on the reverse strand, counting down.
AACGACGGAATGTCCTCGCTTTAGAAGCACATCCAAAGTATGGGCAGCGATGAAGCCGCTTCCGCCAGTGAGCAGGACTCTGGTCATTGTTGCGAATGCAAAAGGGAATAGACGAGTGGTGTCAGTTGTAGGGTGTTGAGAGAAGAGGGATTGATTACAGAAAACCTAGACGGCGTCAACGACAGCGTAGACATGATGTCGCCATCCCTTATGTACTAGCTGCGGGGCAAGAGCAACCGAAGCGACATTCGGATATAGCCCCAACTCCTCGATGCTTATCAAACATCTGTAACATCTATCTCCGCCGTACTGCCTATTGCCAGTGGTGGTAACCATACGTCAGCATCCGCTACTGTCTCGGGTGGCAACTTCTTCACGGCGCAGAGCCGCGCTTGTAGAGCTCCCGTGGACGCGGGTAGCCCACGCTGACGTGCATGAGGTCCTAGCACAAGGCGAAAGACCTTGTCCCCGTTGCTGACATGCCACATAGGATGAATGCCAGGCTGACCATCTTTGCCCGTAGCTGCGGCGGGGCAATGTGGTGGAAGTGGTGGGGCAATAAATGAGGGGCAAAAGGGTCTTCGCAAACTCCATTGCGATCTCTCGTTCAATCGTCTCGTTCATCTGTCCAATCTGCCATGTCTGCTGCTAAGAGGAACCCGCCCTTCAGGGCTGAACACGTCGGCTCGTTGCTCCGTCCCCAGGAGCTGGTGCAGAAGCGGTACGATGTTGCTGCAGGCAAGGCCCCGGCATCGGAGCTAGTCCCATTGGAAGACAAGCTCATTGAGCAAGTGATCAAGCTGCAGAAGGATGCAGGACTCCACGCTGTCTCGAGTGGTGAATACACCAGGTATTTTGCATGCTCTTTGTAGCGCGAAGTCCAAAAGCGGTAACTGACCAGCATGGTAAAGACACATGTTTTGGGGCACCTTTTTCGAAGAGCTCAATGGCATGAAGGAGCTGCAACTCGGTATTTTGAAGGGCTACGACAAGGATATGTTCCGGCCGTATGCGCCTGACGTCAAATCGTTCTTCGAGTCGAAAGAAATTCCGAACCAAGTCACAGTATGCACGGGCAAGATTTCGCACCCGGGGCACTCGAGCAATCAACGCGAGGTCGACATCATGAAGAAGCTAGTGCCGGAAAGCGAATGGAAGAACATCAAGATCACATTAATTTCGCCCTCATGGTACCATTTCCGATACAAAGCTGGCCGAGCCTATCCCAAGGACGTGTACGCAAACGACGAGGAGTACTTTGAGGACGTAGCGAAGGCATACCAGGACGAGTTGAAGTTCCTGCACGGCCAGGGAATCAGGAACGTCCAGATCGACGACCCGAACTTGGCATACTTTTGCTCCGAGGCTATGTTGGAAGGCTGGGCAGCGGACAAGGATAATGACAAGACGGCGGATGAGATGTTCGATGCTTACGTCAAATTCTACAACAAGGCCTTTGAGAGGCCGGACGATATGCACATTGGTATCCACTTGTGCCGTGGAAACTACGTTGGCAGCCGCCACTTTTCCGAAGGCGCCTACGACAAGATTGCGAAGAAGCTTTTCCAAGTATGCGGGCGTAATCCTCACGACTAATTTCTTTGCTAACGTTGCATAGGACCTCAATGTCGACACCTACTATCTCGAATATGACACGCCTCGCGCCGGTGGCTTCGAGCCGTTGTCGCACCTCCCCAAGAACAGTACGTCAGAATCTTCTCAATCGTGTGTTTGAATGATTACTAAATCCTCCGCAGAGAATGCCGTTTTGGGTGTCGTGACTTCTAAGTTTCCTGAGCTCGAAAACAAGGACGAGATGGTAGCCCGTGTGAAGCAAGCAGCCGATTTCGTCGCAAAGGGCACCGGCCAATCGAACGAGGACGCACTACAGCAGCTTTGTGTCAGCCCGCAGTGCGGTTTCGCAAGCCACGCTGAAGGTAATGCATTGGGATATGAAGACATGCGGAAGAAGCTACAACTCGTGCGGAGCGTCGCGGACGCACTCTGGCCGGGACAACAGTGATTTGTATAACACATGTTAGGAGTATTGGGACGATTTCATATTGTACGGTATGATACCTGGAGAGGACGACCCAGTGGCCAGGAGGCCCAGAGTTAAAGCTTAACCTACTACGCCGAGCGAGAGAGAGGAGAAAACAGCTTTGATCTCAACATCAAACATCAAAACATCATAACAGACAAACAGACAAAATCAACAAACAGTTACTTCCCGTTGTGTGACTCCTCCTTCATCAGCGTGTACCAATCGATCATTGTCCGACCTTGATTGATCACTACAGGGTACGCCTCTTTGAAGCCCCGAATCTTCAAATTCTTCAAGGTCAAATGCTCCGTTGTAACGGTGACTCCGTCACAATCTCCACCGTGAATGCAGCATTTCAAGACGCTGTCTTCATTCTTCTTGTTTACCTTTCCGCTGACGTCCCTGTTGGAGTCATTGAACGCAACGTTCAGAGCAAGGCTGGCAGCTTTCATGCTGTCGGAGCGGGTGCGACCAGCTCGGCTGGCGGTCTGCTCACGGGCCTTGACAAGGTCGAACATGGATGGGCCGGGAATGTCCTTATGGATGGAAGTGTTACGCGAGGAGACACCTACGAGGGTAAGCTTGCGTTTTTGCTAATACGAGAAAACTTTGCTTACTCGAGGGGGCCTTGGACTTGCCAGCTCCTAGGGAAACCAGGGAGAGACCGCTGGGGACACGCGAAACAGGACGAGAGGGCCGCTGAGCGAGCGTGCTGTTGCCTTCTGCCAGGGACAGACCGCTATGAACACGCGAGAGAGGGCGAGACGACGGCTGCGAGCCGGTATTGTTGAGGGTGCCGATATACGAATTGACTGCCAGTGGATTCAGAAGTTCTACAGCTGTCAGTCGCCCTACTTCAGCATGTGTACATTTGAAAGCCTTACCCGGATGTTTCTCCTGCAGCGCAAGAAGTCCCTCGATAACGGGTGCCTGCTCCAACAATGTCTGCATTCTCGAGGTAGATGCCACGGCACGGAACGGAGCCATCGATGCAGACCGTGTACCATGTTGCATTGGCGTGTTCGATCGCGACGGTGTCGGTGTTCCATGCTGAGAACCAGGTGCGGACTGAGCAAGAAACATAGCCCGATCGTTGTAGTAGCCCCCCGCTTCGTTCTTGGTGACCTCGAGTCGAAAGCGGTTCTGTGCGGCTTCGTACGGTCAGTGCGGTCATCGTAAACAATCTCTCGTCACTGGCAAGCCTCCACTTCGCTGGCTCACTCGCTACTTCGGACTCACGATTCATTTCTTGATCGGCCGGCTTCAAGCCTTGGATCTCATCTGTCTGGTCTCCAGAAGCAACAGCCTCGCCAGTTTCCTTCTCTTTCTCTTGTTCCTTCCAAGCATGTACCATGCTGCTGTGCAATGCAGCAACTTCGATCTCGTATCGGTCACCAGGCACACCACCGAGGCGGAACGGCGGCGCGGTCTCGATAGTCGTACCGACGATGTGCACGCCCTTCTTAGTTGCAAACGGAACTGGCTCCACGGGGATTCCGGCAGTCGAGTAAATGTAATGTCCGCGGTACCAGTAGGCGACTCCAGTCTCGATTGGGTGTATGCCATAGAAACCAGATATGTTGACCTCCATGCCGTTGGCCTTTCTCGCACCGGGAGGTAGGTTCGGGGCCATAATGACCGAGTTTGAGGTGTTTGGGTTCAGGGTTAAGGCAGGTAAAGGGAGGTGGGAGAGTGCTGGATTGACGAAAACTGAGGGTACATACTTACGCGCAAGAGGCTCGCTCTGGGACTTCATGGTGGCCGTGCGTTGTCGCGGTAAGAAGCCGCAGTGAGATTGAAAAGTTGAAAAGTTGAAAGGTCACGACAAACGGGGGAGCTTGGCACCTGCCAGTCGAATTGCTTGGGCAACGGGGTGAATGACGCCGGAAGGTCGGATGAATATGTTACCTCAGGACACACCTCAGTATGATTCACTGATCTGTGCGTGTGGGCGAGGTTGTGTATGGAACATCAGAGCGTGAATCTAAATGCGCTGCTCTCGTAGCTGAAGGAGTCTAGCAAAATATTATCGAACGACTTCCATGGGAGTATAACATTACCATTACGAGCTTTCCGAAACACAACCTCAACTGTTACCATGTCTCTTAGCTCAACATATGATACACATGGGGCGATTCGGAATGGGAATGCAGCACCTCATTTTCAAGCCCGTGAGTGTTCAAGGTGCGCATCTCTCATTTTTCACTATCTTCACATTTCGCTTTCACGCCAGCAGCAGCACCTGTCCTTTCCCCACAAATATGCTCCATTGTATTGAATCAGCCTTTGAATTAGCACGGCGGCGACATGGCCCCGTGAACATATCTATGGTTGGTCAAACAGGCTGAGGCAACCTTATCCATCAACAATGTTTTGCTAGCATTACATCAATTGGATGTTGGTTGGTATCTAAAGTTACATCTACAATATTGACTCCTCCAACCTGCCTCTACCACACCTCTCATCTACTGGCGGCCAGAAGACGTACCATCCTCTGGACCTGGAAGACCCTCATCGTCTCCAGGCTCGGTGTAAGTTCCAGATTGTTTAGTAGCACCGCGAGTGCGGCTGTCCACGATGTTGGAGCTGTCAATTGCGTCCTGTTCGTCGCGTTCTAGACCTTGTAAGCGTACAATAAGAATGAATGATACAGTTTATGTACCGAGCTGTTGGTCCGAGTCGGCGTCCACCGAGTTATAGGGGTCCTCTATGGGAGCCTCATCGCGCTGGACGGGGATCTGGCTCTGGCCAGTACGGCTGGCGTAGTCGTTATCGCGGGCATCACCAACGGGAATCTGTTCATCGGAAGACATCTTGGTGGAGAAGTATGTAAAGTGTGAAAGACGAGTTTGCGAAGGCTGGTATTTCAATTATGAGCTGGATTTTGTTGGAAAGACATGTAGCAGGCGGCTTGAGGTCTTCTTATATGCTTGCTGGTAGGAAGTTGCACGTCATGCGTATGGTGCTGTACCGAAGCCTCTGACGACGCAACGTGCAAGAGAAGGTTCAATCGGACCGTAAGCCTTCTATCGGATTTTGTCATGACAACAGGATGCTATGGAAGCTTTGACAGGCTGGTACGCCATGCTTGACATAGGGTAGTCCGACCAGAGATAGTCAGGTTCGCGTGCGGGAGGCAGATCAGAGAAACGTGCGGGAGCCCAGCCGAACAAAGAGGTGCATATCTGGGATTATTCGATGAGGGAACCTGGGTACGCTTAGAGTTTACGCTCGTCTTGACGTCCAAGTCTAATGATGAAGCCGGCTCGCAATTAGGGACTATTGCTGAACGATAACGACAGTACAATGTTCAGACGGTAACAATGGCAGCGAGGGACGGCGACCGATGCGATTGTGCAGTGCACAAACAAATGTCAACATTACGCAGACAAGACGTCGTCACGCTTTCGCAAAAGGGTACAACAGAACCCCCATTCCTCCGATCAGAGGTTCAATAACGCATGGAAGGCCTCCCTACTCTACTAGATACAACCCAATCCAAAAACGCCTAGAATCTTTTGTCATCGTGTTTCTCTAGAACGCGACTGTAGGTTAGCAGACGTCAACGAAAGGCCCAGCTTTGCCTAGCATCAGGCACAAGATGCAGATCTGCATAAGATCGATTTCGCAAACTCGCTAATCTGGGAAGTAGATAGCATTATGATGATGTCGATGTGGAGTATGGCGCGCTGACGCGCTAACGCGAAAAATCGTGACGTGTGTGAGCGCGTCTTTCAGCCGGATAGGGTAAGCTCGAAACGAAGAGCGAAGGTAGGAGCATCTGCGCAGGTAGACCATGACAAGTAGCAGGAGCAGGATTAGGCCGTGCATCCATGATGATGTAAATTGCCGCCAGACAGACTTTGTCCGAGGTAGAAGGAACATGAGACGCTCCACTGACTACCATGAATAATCCATACGCGTGGGTATCTATATAGTACACAATGTACACATGAGAGGCAGTTACGCCATTCTATCACGCTTACGAATCGTAACGCCTTACAATCACCCCCCTTACGATACGCAATGGGATTTGTGTCTGTCTCAACGACAAGCACTGAATCCTAGACATGGCTGAAATGACTACTCCTCTTCATAGTTAACGGTGGCCTTCTTCCTGCTACTCCTGAACAGTGTTAGCCAACATCGAATACAAGGTGGTACATAGCTATCGTACCTCTTCTGTGGGGCCGCCTTGCTATCGGCATCAGCCTTCTTGCCCCGCTTGGCCTTGGCCTTGGGCGGTTCGGGCTCTTCCGCTTCGTCCTCGTCGACCTCCTGCTTGGGCACTGCCTTTCGACCACGCTTGGCCTTGGGCGGTTCGGGCTCTTCCATGTCGCCTTCCTCGACTTCTTTCTTGGCGGCTGCCTTCTTGCCACGCTTGGGCTTGGGCGCCTCGACTTCCTCAGCAGCGACATCTTCGTCGTCCTCTTCCTTGACAGCAGCCTTCTTGCCTTTGCCGCGCGCTTTCTTGGGAGCAGGAGCTCCGTCCTCTTCGTTCTCCTTGTCGGCGCGACCTCGCTTTGCTTTGGGCTTGGGGGCTTCCGCCGCCTCTCCATCGTCCTGCTTTTTCACTTAATTAGAAGTTCAATAACAATGGGGAAACTTTTCCTTACCTCGTCGCCTTTCTTTCCCTTCTTCTTCGGAGGTGCCTTCGCACGGAAGCCTTTCTGACCGGGGCGGTTGCACTCGATATCCTGTAGAGCTTGAATGTTTTGGACTTGCGGAGATAGTTGCTGCACTTACGCCTTTCCAGTCCTCATCGGGCACGTGTGCATTCTGTAGAGCGAAATCAACCTTCTCTTTCAAGTCTTCGGGAAGCTCATCGTAGCCATCGACCATCTCCGTATCGCCTCCGCTTTCTTCGATGAGGTTGGCGACCTGCGCTGGCGTCACGCATCCCCTAACGGTATTAGGGCGATCGTGTATTTTGAAATGAGACGTAACTTACCAATGCTTGTATGCCCAGCTGGTGTGGTCTTGGATGGTGACCTGCGTGGCAAAACGAAGCTCGCCCTTCTGGATCTTGACGCCTGCGTCTTTGCACTCCTTATTCTTGCATACAGCGCGAGCATTCTTGGATTCCTCTGCCTAGAATCAGTCTGTGGAGGCTTGAGTGTCGTGACGTACGTGATGCACGTGCAGGTACTTACCAACACGGTACGGCATGATTGCACGCGCGTATGCAGTGTGGTGTGATCTTGAAGCAGAGTTGATTCGCGTCACGGGAAAAACGAGCGAAGAGCAGATAGTACCGTAGGCCGCGGCTTTTGCGCGGTATTAAACGGACGTTGGAACAAGTTGAGAGTTGTGTGTCCACTGAGTGAAGTATGAGATTGGGGTTGGGTTTGCGAAGCTGCTATGTAGCCTACGCTCGGACGCGTCGCGGAAGCAAACGCGGCGGACGTCATGCATCTCATAAAAAGTTTGAGCCCAATCATCCACTTTGCGCAAACACCTCCATCTCAAGCCAGCGGGCATCAATGAGCGCAGTCCACACGTGCTTCCGCAGCGCGCTCTCACAGACATTTCGACCTTCGACCGCCGACGCCGCTGCGTCTTGGACCGTTCCAGTGTTTCTCGTGCCTGCCTGCAATCGCCCCCGTCGTCGCCCCTTCTCCTCCGCAAAACGCCGCAGTGTGAAGGCAGAACCCGTCCAGATCTCCGAATCCACCCTCGAAACAGTCGATAGAAGAACAGGCTGGCAGGCTCCGCATATATCGACCAAGCCGCCGCTTGATTCGTGCATACCTCTTCCTGCACAACATGTGCGCACCGATATCCAGCACTGGCTCCTCGCCATTGACCGTTTCCTCCCACTGCATCTCCGACGGAGTCGACCAAACGAGCGCGATGCGCCTGCAACACCCGCAGTCGACCTGGCGAACGATGCATCGGTGACGGCATCAGACATTGCATACTTTTTGGTCGCTGCTCAACATTATTCTCATGATCTGATGAGCCATATTGGCCTAAGGGAGCATCGCTGGGACACTGTGGTCTGGATTGCGAAGAAGCTCGTCGGCGACGGAAAGTCATCGACTCGGACTCCCGTAAAGCTCGAGCCGTTCGCACATGCCATTTCACCCGAGCAGCAACACCTGTCGCTCTGGCAGCTCACAAATGATACTCTCAGAACTCAGTTACCTCGCTCAGCCTTCTCCCTAGATACCAAGCCGGCTTCTAGTCTGGATGAGCTTACTTCAATTCCAGATACTAATGGGCCGAGATACAGACTGATCAAACGAGCCTTGGGACAGCTCTGGCGCACATTGGGGACTATGATTTTGGCTGCTGCAGACGATCAGCCTGAACATGCTTTAATCATGCATCGTGTGCTTGAGATTCTGGCCTACCTCCATCATAAAGGTCTCATACCAGACTCTGTTTATGCGCACAAGCCAGATCCAGACAATTACGCTCTTCAGCAGCCTCCCACCCTGCACGTTTTGTCGTCCAAAATCCTGACGGCGCTGTCGGATGCCCAATGGAGAGCCCACGAAGCGTCTGTCAAAATCGCAACCGAGCGTCTTAATGCGTCATACTTTCTCGGACATGAAATACCGGGGTCACGATACAAGATACAGGTGACAGAAGTTGCTCCCGAGCTGTGGCTTGAGCTGGTACTCTGGTCTTGCCTTCATGGCGGGTGGACTTTGGATGGATCTGCAATCTTGGAAGACATCGCTTCTCATCGCGGAGAGCGTCCGTGGGTCCTGACGAGCTGGAAAGAGCTGCTTGAAGCTGAAGCAGAAGAACAGGAGCACGCCGCTCAGAAAGGCTGGGGTCTGTTTGGGACTCGCGATGGAATGGTACCACATACTGAACAACGAACAAGGATGCAGCGGAAGATTAGTAGTGAAGTTGTGACTGCTATCGTTGACGGACTCGTCAATGACGTGCGTTTGGGCGTAGGTGCTCGAGGAACCACACCCGAGTATCTTGTCGAACGTATCAAAGCGCTCAAGCAGTTTCTTGACAACAGCTCGCTTAGTTTAGGTTCCACAACCTGGGATTCAATTATGTCGCGTCTTCTCGAATCGGGAAGCATCGTTCCTGAGAAGCGGCCAGAGGTGTTGTTGAGCATTTTGGATCTGGCATCCGAGTTCGGCTCAGAAGTCAGCGCTGTGAATGCGTCTCCAAAACCGGCAGCAATAGAGTCTGAACCACCTTACTTTTTCGAACCTACGACAGTTCCTATTAGCCTGCTGCACCGGACGATGCGATCATACGTCCATAATGGCGACATTGCTGGCGCCATGCATACTTTGGAGAAGCTTCAAGAGCTTACAGATCAGAACAAGCAGAAGTCATTAGCACACTTTTTCGAGATATTGAAGACCATTCCACTCCGCCACGAACAACCATTCACGAGCCGACTTCCCCCTATCGAATTCCCGGCTTTCGAGAATCAGTTGTCTGTGCCGCTGCTGGCCAAACTTCTTGATCTCATTACCGACGCTAATATGTACGACCTGGGGCGATGGTTTCTGTTTTCCGAAGATCTGGACGGACCACTGATCCGGCCAGGTATGTACGGAAACTTCGTCATGGCCGCATCGATTATACGATTCGGCACAATGGCCGGCGAACATGATCTAGTACTCAAGATCGTGAATAAAACGAGCACCACAGACAATACTCCAGGATTACCTGTAAAACATCGCATGCCACACGAATTTTTCACTGCACTGTTGTGTAGCCAGATCAAGTTACATCGCTGGACATCCGTTCGTGGAATGCAGAATTATGTGCTGGAGACCCCGGGTTTTCAAGTCAAGCCTAAGGTCATCGCGCAGTTTGCTGCAGAACTACTTCGCCTCTCGGCACCAACTGAAGGCAGTGCAACGACCAAGGAAGATGCTCGTACTGCGTTTAAGAATCTGCTCTTCACGTGGGAAAGCTTGGTCGTGAACGACATGCGGAAGGAGCTGTACTGCGTCCTTGCAATACTGTCTTCTGTTCATGTTGAGTGGAAGGGCTACTGCTCCCAATTCCTAACCTTCTCGGCACAACAGGGCATCAAGCTGTCCACGGAAGACTTCAACATCATACTAAGTGGAGTGCTTGATGGGTACGGGACCCTGAAAGCCAAGGAAGTGGTGGAGATGTGGTGCTACCAAGCTCCTCGCACATTCGAGCCGTATAGAGCCCCTGGAGGGTTGCCCACCATGTCGAAGTATCGCCCCACCAAGTCAGAGGAGTACGAGAGCCGCCCTGAAAACATCGAGCTCCACCAGGCTTCTGGGGCAAAGCTCATTCTGCTAGGGCGCATTCATGCCAATCGGCAAACGGTCTGGGCCATTCTACGAAAGATGCAACAAGAGCATGAAGAGATGCAACGCAGAGGCGAAGAAGCGTCGGTTGCGAAGCGCGGTGAAATACGCAAGACGCTCGAGTGGGCCGCAAAGATGCTGTACTACTTGGGATTCGACTATGAAGATATCATTCGAGATCTGGGCAACCTTGCAGAACTAGCTGGCCTTGAGGCTCCGGCGGCGCCTACGGCGACGCTACGGCCATGAAAGGAAGGACCGGGGTTGTAGACAAAGGGCCGGCTTCGGCGAATTGCGTTGGCTCGGACTTGGAGTATAAGTTCCATAAAAAAAGTTGAAAACAATTTCTTGATCCACCTGTACACGTGAGCGCCACTGGTCCAAGGTTGCAATACGTTGACATGTGTGGACTCGCAATATATCTGGCCTTTGCGGAGGCTAACGAATGGGAGGCGTCGGCCCATTCATGGAATTGTGAAGTGACACAGGGCTACCTGCCCAATCAGTCAAGTTCAGGGTCCGATGACACGTTATTGATACCCCCTCTGCAGCGCAGTTTGGCCAGCAGCATCAACCAGACAAGTGAATTGAGTCTCGTTTTGCAGCCGGGAGAGAAGCGTTGTTGCTCGAGCGTACCATGTAGCCAACCCAAAAAAGCAATTCTACTCCGCACTCGCGCGTCTCGAGGGGGTCAGGCTATATATTTACAAGCCCATGTCTCACGTAGGCTTGGAGACGACATGTGCACGGGCCACTGTACACTTCTGGCACGGTTGCGTTTGCACCGCTTCACCGCCCTTTCTCTGCCGGTGCCAAAGCGCATCGAAAGGCATGGCGACGTCAAGGGCAGCTTCTACGGGACGATCCACGGAGAGGTTTTCACGTAGCCCTAATGATTGTCGTGCAGCAAATTAGCTATGACGACGCGGGAAGAAATTCGTCCTGGACAGAGAAAGGGCAGTGCGAGCGAGGCCATGTGCGATGCATGCACGTCTTCTGGGATGCGCGGGGCTCGTCAAGCTGGCGTATGACGACCGGCCAATCACGGCCCTCTCGAGCAGCCTGACGCTGGATTGAGCCCCGTTGTCCTCATCGATGCGTTTTGAGTCTTCGGGCCTAGTTTGGTGGGGAACTGGCCAGTGTTCCTGTCCAACGCGAGGGGCAGGGCACACGACACGAGCAAACCGCTCGTAGTACTTCGCCGAGGGCGAGCGGCGACGGCCGTCTAGGCTGGAGCCTGAATCGACTCAGAGCTTCAAGAGTCATCGAGGGCTCATCTTGCGCTGCTGTTGGCTGCCTCTGAAGGTTGGCTCATACGTGCTGTGACTCTCCGATCTCACCGCCGCTGGTACGATACTGCGCTAGCGCCCGAGCTTGTTTCGATAGGGAAAAGCGGGCCAAGATTTCCCGAAATTTTGAGGAAAGAGCAGAGCGCCCATCCCGCTCCCTCACTCTCCACACCACCTACAGACAACGAAGTCGCCATATTCTCCTCAGAGACCACAGAAACATCTACTACACCATCTTCGTCGAGACAATGCCGCAGGCAATCGCTGAGCTCTAAATCCCCTCTGGGCGGCCCGCAATCCATGTGGGCCGCTCCAGCCGGCCGCTCACGAATATTCACACCTCTACGACGATACAATCCACGATTGCGTGAAGCACTTCTGCTCGCACTCGTCTTGAAGATTGATCAGTCGTCTGCCCTGCGCTGCCAACCCATTATTGTCATTTCTGTTGGACAATCCCACCAGATAATCGACTCCATCCAAGGCCCGACATAGTTAAGAGCCTTGCCCCAAGTACACCACAATTCACTCGACCGAACGCTGCTATCTTGAACTCTTCCGACCGCAGTCCAACCTCCCCCCTCTACTCCCTCTCTCCCTCTCCTCCAGTGTTCTGCGAGCCAGCATCGCATCTCACGAATCCGCACGAAGAGAAAAGCAAATCAACCAATTCAATGGTGCACTCACTCCAATCCCGCGCCGTCATGGCTGAGCTGGGTGGGCGGCATCTGCATGAACACCATGCCACACACGACCTTCCCGCTGGAATCCACAGAACCGACCAGCGCTCCGCTTCCTCCAACGATGCCGACGCGAATGACACTGGCCATGCTGGCGGCCAGGCCACTGCCGAAGAAACGTCCAACGATGATGATGACGAAGACAGTAGTGCTGCTCAGGATGAACAGGAAGACGACGAAGAAGAACCAGACACGATCGCCCCGTCTCATGGCCGTGGCAAGGGCAAGGGTAAAGGAATGCGTCCCGCCATCCGCATCGAGCCTGTTGGGGAAGACGAGTCACAAGCAGAGGAAGAACCTGCTCTTCCTGAGACGGGGCTGAGTGTCAGCCACAATCTTGCGAGCAGCTTGCTGGCGGGCAACAAGAAGCGTACCTACAGCAACGTCTCCAACACCTCGGTGTTGTTCGGCGACGACGAATCGGATCACACCTTTCCCCGACGCAAGATTGCTCGGAAGCTTAGCAACAGCAGCTTCAAGCCGCTATTGAAGTATAAGGAGAACGCTAATGAGGACATGAATGACATTGAGAACGCCATTGAGAGTGATGACGAAGATTACAGCGGTGTCAACCTCGTTCCCGAGGATGAATCTGAAATAGAATATATTGAGGAGCAAGAAGAGAGCTTTATCATACAAGATGAGATGCACAGCACTTCCGCGCTCATCAGCCAATTCAATGATGCACGTCGACTGAGCCTCGACAGCCTCGCGAGCGACAACATCTTCGACTTCGCTGGCTCACTCGACCAGACCTATGATGTAAATCACGCTGACATGGGGTTTGCTCGATTTTTTGAACCGGCTCCCATACCAGCGTCGCCTGAGGTAGCAGCGAAGAGGAAATTTTCAGACAGCTCTACTAAGCGCGTCCGCTTCGACGATGAAGTCCAGATGTCGGACAGCTCCAGCTCCTCTTCCGATGAATTGGACAGCTCGCTCTATCCTGATCTATTCCTCGACCAGGACAAACTGCCTGCAAGCCTGTCTCAACTTTTAGAATATGACCACGACGAGGACTACGGTGACTATGATTCTCCTGCATCCGAGATGTCCTTCTGGGATTTTGGTCAAGATGAGCTGCAGCAAAGTCATCCAGGAGCCGAAGAGTTTGAAGAATCTTCTGACCCGGGGTCCAGTGGCTACGAAAGTATGAAACCTCCAGTTTGTGTACTTATGTATAGACTAACTCCCCGCTCTAGCTGATATGGGTGATACTACTGATGAATATGAATCTGATTCGGATGCTCCTCCTGAAACGCCGCTGCGTAGGAAATCAGTCTTGCGTCAGCCCTCTTCCGCACCAGGCTCTAGATTCAACAGTCCACAAGCTTTCGAGCGATCTTTCAGACCTACTGGTCGTGCTATCCCACCGACTCGTGGGATTTTTATCCACGAGGACTTTAGTAAAGCTATCGCAGTTACTAACCGCACCACAAAGAGGCTTACCTTCTATCGCCCGCGCACTCCTCTGGTTGCTTGGGTTCCCCTCAATGGGGCACAAAGTAGCTCCACCAGCAATGCTAATGATAGCCCTCGTACTTCCTTGGCACAACTCAACGCTTCGGACAGCGAAGTCAGCAATGAGGTCTTCAGCAATCCTTTTACTACTTCGGACATCATGCTCACCGGTATCTTTGGATCGGCTCCTTCCAACGACTACTTCTTCGGTACCGACAGTATAGGACCTCCGGAAGCATTCTACCCCTTCGTTAGCATCGGTACAAATGGCGCGGTCATGGACGACGAGGATGATGCTGAGGATGAAGACTACGAGGACGATCTCAACATCACGGATTTTATGGACTTCGGCTCCGACGTCGATGCAACGGACGTGGAACAGGAGGATGATGAGACAGACATGCCCGCTACCCCAGCCGCCTCTACGATGGCCATGCCTGGCTCCACGCCTGCTCATTCTACCCCCATGGCCGATTCCCCAGTCAATCGAAAGAGAACGACATCTGACGCGATGCTCCAACATTTTGACCGTGGAGTTGTCACTGCCTTCCGTAACAACCAAAATCGTTACCGCGATATTGCTCAGCTACCCTCTGACCCAACTATCCGAGCTTCTGTCTCTCGTCCTGTCCGCTCTGGGAAGTCCGCTGAGACTCTAATGACGCCGCTTCGCAAGCGACCATCGGCGAAGAGGACAGCCAAATCTCCTTTCCAAGCCAGCTCGCCTATGGTCAACGCCAGCTCTCCCCTGAGTGGTGTTACTAAGGCCTCATCTCGGCTGAACAAATCACTCATGAATCCTCCTCCTCGCGCTCCTAGGATGGGCGCTTTCACTTAGTCACGAATATTCATCTGCTCCGCGAGCTTCGTCACGAACACGTCTTGGAGATTTGGAGGTTCATAGAAGATGTGACGACAATCTCCAAACGAATGTCGAACGAACTTACGATACCCACGGCCCTTTTCCTGGTTATATCTTACGACTGTGTCTTTAATACACAATTGGTTGTGCATTGCATGGATACCAAAAGTTTTTTCTTGAGCGGTTTACACGAACTGCCCGGCAAAAGTCGAGGATGCGACTGTTCAAGCAAAGGACACTCGTTTCGAGGTTATTCTCAAAGTACCTTTCTTTCCTTGTGTTTCGATTCCCCTTCCTTGTGTTTCTCGTTGGATTTGTCATGGACTGTTTTCCTGCCTAGACTCTTCCTAGACTAAGAGTACCTCCGAACAGTATTACGTGGTTTCCTTTCGTTCCGACCTGAATAGCCAATGCGACGCTTCTCCTGGCGTTATTTTGGGCGTTCCTCGTCTGGCGTGTGGCTTGGCGGGGTCTGGACCGACGAGCTCATTGCGTGCATCATGGTTCGGCGCTTATCCTGCAGATTCTTGCAGGTGTTGGTTGTTGGGCCCGGGGTATGGATTGGGTGGGGGAATCTTCTTCCCATGTTCTGTTTCTTTTTAGTGCCCATGTGTAGGAGTATTGATGAACGTCCTTTCCTCGCCAGATAGCAATGAAGCTTTAAAAAAAACAAAAGGCTGCCCTTGCGGACAGAGATCTTTGTGACGCGATTGATTTTCACTACAAGGCAATAATAACACACCTGTCCAAATAGACGTATGCACTAATGCGAGACGCGGGATACATGCTACCTGTGCCGCGCGACGTGGGATGGCGTGGAGTAGAAGGTCTGAGCATACCCTGCCGATTTGGCATCGGCCCAAGCTCCTCCAAGCTCCCGCTCCCGCTCCACCGACGTCACCCCGCTGCCGCGGAACGTTTCTCTCATGTGCAACTTCACAGCCAGAACACTCGCGTCGCGTGGTTGCCGGTAGAGCAATGGACCGTGTCGAACACGAATCCACTGCGTCCGGAACCCTCTTCCAATCTATCAAAGTGAGTGCCAAGCTGTTTTGCGACGCTAGAGCACCCTCGCATGTCTCAGCGCGACAGATCCAGCATTGGGAATTCGACTGACCCTACACAAGGACATATGCCTCACGCCCTTTCGCATAGCGACCTCCCCGCCTCTATTGAGAACGTACCTCCGCACCTTACTCCTCCTGCTTACTTCTTCGCTCCTTTTCGCCGCCGCCGTGATCGCATATACCTCCTTCTACTACGCATACATTCCTATCCGTGGGCTCCAAGTGCCCATCTACCTCCAATACGAACACGCTCTCTCGATAGCTCCTACGCGTGACGCACCTACACTCGATGTGCGGATCCCCAAGCACCCCTACGGCATTGCCAATATCGACGGCCTCGTCTCCCGCCAGAAATACGATGTCGAAGTCACCATGGTGCTTCCGCGCAGCGAAAAGAATCTTGCGGGGGGAAACTGGATGATTGGGCTGGATATGCGGGGCCCTGGGACGCGCACCCCTGGTATTAAGTCGATGCTAGGATGGGAGGACGACTGGGAAGTTGATGACTACTCGCAGGGTCCCAATTCTGGTACGACGAAGGAGAGCATTGCTAAAGACGAGGCTGCGCAAGGAAGCGTGGGGAAGACTGAGGTCCTGGCAAGAAGTAGACGCCCTGCTATATTGACGTACAGGAGTTGGTTGACCGAGCTGAGCTATCGTTTGTTGAGGCTGCCGCTGTACGTTCTGGGCTGGGGAACCGAGAGCGAGACGGTGAGCGTGATGGTCATGGAAGGTGTTCAGTTCGATAAAGGGTGGAGAAATGTACCCACGTCGATCAGGTTAGAGCTTCGGTCCAAGATCCCGCTCGAGGTATATCGTGTGAGTGTGGGATTCGTAGCGAAACTGGAGGGCCTGAGGTGGGTCATGTATACCTATCGATTCACTTCAGCGGCGGTGTTCATCAGCGTGTTCTGGGCGACCGAAATGGGTGTTCTGCTTTTCACCTGGGCGGTTTTCGCGTTCTTCCTAGGAAAGCTCGACGACGAGGACGCGACGAGGGGCGGAGAGAAGTTCAAAATCGAGCAAGGCGCTGTTACGCCGAAAACCGAGCCTGCAGACTCAGAACCACCAACGCCATTGAGCGATGCAAGTCGCACCTTTCCGACTCTATCTTCGCATCAGCCATTGCACTACTCTTCTTCGTCGCCCAAGGAAGAGCGTGCCACCCCAGCATTGGAGGACATACCTACCAAAGAAGAGGCCGAAGCCGATGACGAGGACGATGACTTCCTGCTGGAGGAACCAATACCCAACTCCGCGGCGGACGTTTTAACGGATTCGGGAATCGGAACAAGTATGGAAAGCAGTATAGAGCGGATGGGTTTGAACAGGCGGAAATCCCAAAGAGAAAGGTAGTTCGGCTGGAAAACTCCAGTGTAAAAAAAGCAGAAGTGCGTGCTAGGTTGGCTAGGGTCACGTATGACGGGGAAATACCACTTTCGTACTTGTTGTAAGACTTTTAATTGGACAATAATATGATGTGCTCTATGTATTCTACGGGTATATGATATGTACGCTTGTGTCTTGTCTCACAGTCACCTCCAGATCATAGCATCGGGCGCGCCTCTGTGGCCGCAGCTCCATGCTTCTTTATGATCCGCTCCTTCCCTTCCTGCATGTGCCTTGCTATCTCCTCATCGGTCAGCTCTGTCACCTTCTCCAGATCAACAGCCTCCCTCTTCAGCGTCTTGGCCAGCAGCTTCTCGCCATCGCTCGTAACCTTGCCTTCCACCACCTCACTGCAAAATTTCGCAAACTCCTCAAAGTACGTCGTCGATGCGGGCAGCGCGTCAAGCATCATGGCAAAACAGTGTGGCATGGCTTCGAATTCGCGCCACCTTACAATGACACCTTGCTTGTGAAGTCTCTTTGCTAGAACAGCATCCTCGTCACGGAGCATCTCTTCTCCTAATCCGAAAAATGTAGGGGGGGACCCTGACCAGTCCGACGCTGCGACAGGCGATACGAGCGGGTGCATAAGCGCCTCGCCCTCACAGTACAAGTCCGCGCGCGGCGGACTCGCCGGCCACGCAGCGTCAGGCGGGTAGTTCATACCCAGTGTGAGCGATGGCGGAGGGAGGTAGTCGTACTTTGCCAGCCCTTCGAGAGAGGGTAGCGAGCGTGTGACGTCGAGCCAGGGAGAGCTCAGGGCGAGGCCGGCTGGCAGTGGAATCTCGACGTCCTTCCCGTACCAGCGGACGGTGGGAAGACCGGGCCCGGTATGGGAACGGTGAATTTGCAGGAGAAGCTGGAGGAGCGAGGTGCAGAGCATGCCACCCGCCGAGTCGCCTCCGAACACTATCTCGGCCGCAGGTACGGGTTCGTGAGGTGCGTCCGGCGGAGGGTGAAGGAGCGAGAGATAGGCCATGAAAGCATCCAGTAGCGCAGCGGGAAACGCGTTCTGCGGCGCCAGACGATATCTCACGCTGAAGACTCGACCGCCTGTCAAGCGCGCTACACGTCCTGTCAAGTGTCGATACGTCGCCGGGTCCAAGAGGTACATTGCGCCGCCGTGGAAATACAAGAGCGTGACTTTGCTCTTTACTTCGCCCATCAGCTTTGCATATTTCTCTCCTTCGGTTAGATCTGTAGGTTCGGGCTCGGTGTCTGAGATGCCAGCGCGGCCGCCTGTCCATTCTCCTTCTACGGCGTGCATGTCGCATTTCGTCCACTTCTCTGATCCATCGCCCAATTCCTGGATGGACTTGAAGACCAGCTGCCGAGCGTCGTCTTCCTCGGGAGTCTTGAGATGCACCTTGCATATCCACACCTTGCCCTTGACGCCGGTATCTTTGGTCGTGAGGTGTTGCAATTTGGTGATTGGTGTTAGTTTGTGGTTTGGGCCAAGCATGTCGCGGAGGACCTTGATAGTCACTTCGGTCCGCAAGTCCCATTTGGAAGATGTTTCCGAGAAGTGGAAGGTATGCGCCAGTGCAGTCTTGAAGATGAACGGTGTTTTGGGTAGCAACAACTTCAACATTGCGGAGGGGGAAGACTCCATTGTGGCGATGTGGTGTGCAAATTGAAGCAGGGGGTATAGCTAGTGGTTGAGTGTCTGGCCAAGCAAATGATGCGCCTGATACGGAAATAAAGCAGTCTGGAGAAAGAAGTACAAGAAGAGAGGGAAATCAGTCTTTGGGAAGGGGCAAATACCGTTGAGGTCAAGACTTGAATGACAGGGATATCTGTGACGTGCCTCGGCATCTTGATATCGATGGCTAGTGCATATGACTAGCCCGACTGGGCTAACCTTGTTTCTAAGGATTGAATGATTGAATGAGAGAGTACATCAGAGTGCGCAACATGTTATCAAAACCAAGCTTTCACATAGTGGACAGTTGCTTTACGCTGTACGCTAATTCTGTGAATTTAATCAAGCGACGTGAGAGCCTGCACCCCTGACCCAGGGTATCTTTTATCTGTGCCCATAGAAAACCGAACGTCCTATAAACGCCTAATAATGTGTACGCTTCGCAGGACAAGAACAGATGAAGACTATATCAATCGTGCCTCCGGAGATCTGCGCCGGCTAACACCTGACCTATCTTTTCATGATATACTCAGTTGCTTCGACAGTTGCAGTAGTTTTTGGGAACCACTGCATCCGGGAATTCACGAGGTGTAGTAAGGTATTTCCGCACGATCTTTCCGGAGCAGTCCAGAAGACCCATCGAGCAATTGCCCGGTCTTGGAGAATTCTATCCATCCAGTTCGCCCTCTTCACTCATGACCTCGTCACCACCGTTAGCGTCGTCCTTGCCATTCTCGTTGCCATTGGTGGGCTCGGGTTCGGGATCTATCTCTGGTTCCGGCATCGGGTGCTGACCCGGTGTCGGTGTATCGAAGTAGGAGCCATCCTCGGGTGATCGCAAGCCAGCGTATATGTTTGGTTCGCCATCTTTGCTGGGTACTGTCTCGTATATGTCGGCCATGTGGTTGCACGCACGTCGAATGTCGCGCAGCTTGACGTATTGAATCTCCCACCAAGGTTTGCCGTCTTCCTCTGGCAGTTCCAGTTCGACCATACGTGCACCGGCATAAAGCGATGCTGCAGCGATAGTGCGGGATGTGAAGAGCAGGCATAGCTGTGTGAGGCAGGAGTCGGAGAGAAATGCCCAGGCAGCATTACGCAAGCGCTTGTTATGCTCCACGTTGTAATACTTGAGCATGTCATACATGGTTTTGTACGGCGGTTCGATGTTCATGTCAAAGGAGAGCGATTCTAGAAGGACATCTTCCGAGTACAAGATTGTATCTCGCCATTTCCAGAAGTCCTTTGTCTGTTCGTCGACCAGCTTGTTCGGATCCTTAAGTGCTACTCGCACGCACGCTACGACTATCTCTTTCATTTTCCTAACGTTCTCTTCGACCTTTGTGGCTAGGAATAAGGCGGTAGCGGCAACTTGCTGGCTATCTGTCAGATCAGGTTCCTGATGAATGTGGGTATAAAAGCTTACGTAGTGGTGTAGGGGCTTGTAGCCTGGCCGGGGTTTCAAGCTGTTGCGCATGAGATAGCGATTGAAGAAGACGGCGGCGGTGCTGAGCGTCGTTTGTGGCAGCTTGAGCATCATGCCGACCTGCAAAATGAAGTTGACTCCTTTGCGTCGCAGCGCGCGCTCTTCTTCTGGCGACATGCCGTCGACAATCGAGGGCGCCTGCAGCAGCTCATCCTCTGTGAATATCCATTGCTCTTCTGCTTCCGCGACGGCAGGCGGTGGTGGCCGCGGACGTTCGCGCACCGACGGCGCAGGATTGACTGTTGCCGAAACCATGGCGATTTAGGGGTTGTGCAATTGGAGTTGAGAGGTTCGGGGGTTGAGGGCGGTGGGTGTCGCCACTTTGGGCGGAAAGATGGGCGCGCAAGACACAGATTAATTGTTGCTGTGCTTGGATGTCGTCGGTGAACTTCTGTAGCGCAAGTTTCGGAAGCGGCGAGTCGCAGGCGGAGAAGGAACCATGGGGAATGATCTGTTGGTGGGGCGCTTGTGAAGATATTGTGAGCTGAGGACAATACGATCGAAGTGAACGTTGGTGATAGACATGAACATCCCCACCGACGCGTGGGCCGTGCATATGCAGGGCTTGGGCATCGGCCAATCACTGGCCTTTTCCCTAGCTCGCATTTTTGAACGCCGTGACGATGTTCTCTTTCGTCACTTTCATCACGTGCAATCAGGCAACGTTCGTGGGAAAAGCTTTGATGTGCCTTGTTGGTGTTTTGTCGAGTGGTGATGCCTAGGATGGAGCCGTGGTACGCGAAGTTCTCTTCATTGCTCGCGGTATAGTTAAATGACCCTTTGAGGCAATGTCGAAAGACCATACAGTGAAACTCTAGCAGGTGCAAAACGCTTCTATTGCAACGCAGCTGTTATGCTCTCGATCCTATCGTAATGTTCTCGTCCATGTATATGCAACCCGCCAGAACTCCAGTCTCCGACCTTGAACTTTTCCGACCGTATCGTACTAAAATTACAGGGCAAAAGATCAGAGCATTTCTGCAGAGCAGAATATTATAAGGAATATATAGCAGATAGTAGTATGTGTGCCCATGTCTCTAGGCGCCGTGGAATGCATGCTTCGATCCAATTTGTGGCACGTTTCTACTCATGGTAGATGGCCTCGAACAAGTAAATAACCCCGAAAGCAAGGAATGCAATGGCGCCTCCCAGAGTCACTGTATAATGTTAGAGCCAATTTGCTGGATTCGGGGTCGGAGCACTTACCAACGCGCATGCTGACCTTACCAGCAATTGCACGGCCACCAATAACAGCTCCCGCTGTACAAAGACCGTGACCAACAATCGCACCTCCAGTGACCCACCAATAGTCCGAGCCCGCCGCCATTGCCACAGTAGCAATCTGGCTGCGGTCGCCCCACTCACCCAAAAACGTCATGACGAATGTCTGCACCCAAGCAGGGCTGAGGAGAAGAGAAAAGAGGTTGTTGAGCCCGCTCAGCGCCCCTGTGAGTGACGAGCCAGTTGGTGAAGGAGCACGATCTGGCGAGGAGGAGGGACTGCGGGCAGGTGCGGGCAGCCGAGAATTGGACCGCGAGCGACGAGCTCGCCCGGACTCAAGGACATAGGGGGAGATGGACGACTTCCTGCGGCCGCCCTTTTGTTGCCTAGCCAGGTGTTCCTTCTCTTCGAGCTCTTGTTCCACTTCGCGCATCTCTTCGCCAACCCCCTCGTCAGGGCTCATGGCCATGCCTTCTCGTAGGAGCTTCACACCGAACACGAGGAAGAGGCCAGCGGCAGCGAGATGCGTGAAGCGCTCTGGAATGAGAGTAGGGAGGGCGTGGCCCAGGACAGCGGAGAGAACGGTCATGACAATGAGAGCGGAGAAGGCCGCGGAGAAGACGAGGATGCGGGGATGGCGCATTGCCATCAGCGCAGCGACGAGGAAGGTCTTGTCGCCGATTTCCGAGAAGATGATCATGGTGAAGGAAAGAACGAACGAGTGCAAGGGCTGGATGACGCCGCCAGCCTCGCCTCCCTCTGGTATGACGCCTGAGCCTGTGTTGGGCGTTGTGTCGAGCGGGTTGGTCTTTTCTGACGAGGGAGGGATGGGATGCGGTATGTCGTGTGGGCTGTCGGGTAGATCTGTGGGTTTCTGTCTCTGTTTAGCTATAAAGCGACCTGAAGCATTGGTTGCGGCTCACCTCGAGCCCCTGCGCGCCCAGTACACGTGTCTCGCCGTCTGTGTCCTTATTCTTTTCTTTTGATGCATCCTGCTTGTCCTTGATGTGTTGTTGCTCGCCGTGCGATGTAGGCAATTCCGGGACCTCCTTGGGTGACTCGGGCACCTTCTCCATCTTCTCGCCCGTCTTGCCCTCTTGTGCTAACCGCTCCTTGTCCTTCGCGGAGACGCCGCCCTCGGTGCCGGTGTTGCCTTTCGGGGACTCTCTGTTCTTGTCGTTCATGACGCTGTCGTCGTCCTCGATTTTAGCTTCCAGCTCCTCCTTCTCTGCCGTCGTTGGTTTCCGACTGCCGGGCCGTAACTCTTCTATCCCGCCGGGTCCCTTCTGGGTTGCCACCGTCTTCTCATCGATATAAGGCCCGGCGTGGGGCTTTCCGTCGAATCCGTCCACTGGGGCATCTTTGGTGCCTTTGTTGCCGGGGCCGAGAGCTGCCGCTGCCGCCGGTGCGCCCGTTGCGGTGGCGATGTCAGTAGTTTCGCCGCGCGCAACTTTGTTGTCATCGGCGCCTGCAAGGACCTGGGCGGAGAGCACCTGCACTGCGGGCAGCAGCAGGAGGAGGGCCGTCGCGCGAGGCTGTCGCAGCCTCATGATGGTTGTGGAGCGTCGACGAAAACGCGAGCAGGGGTGCAGGTGCGTGCAGTAAGTGGACACGTGGGACCAGATTCGATGCGGCGGTGATGCACGCCAATGCTGTACAAAATTACGATGTAGCGAGTGCAGAGAATGGGACAGAGCTGTTTTTGGAGTGTCGAGTGGAGTGCTAGGTGTCAGCGCAGCGCCGACGTTCTTACGCGGCGTCGGTTTAGGAGACGGAACGGACCATGGGTGCAAGGAGCGCAAGGGGGGTATGCGTATGCGGTCCGCGTCCAGGGTTGGCTAAGAAGACCGACCAGTTACTATACTTTCAGGGGCTGCAATGGAAACGACGGCAAACAAGTGTCCAGCCAGTCGCCTGTTTCGTCAACGTCTCCAGCGTACGCGGTGCACACTCCTGATGCTGCCCCTTCTGCAGCCGTGTTCCATGCCTGTTCCACAATTGCAGGAGCCACTCCCTCGCAAGCAGCCCCTCAACCACGCAGCACCTCCAAGCTTTCAATAAACTTGCGAAGGGCGCTACTTTGACTGACAGTCTAACTGGTCGTCATGGTGAGGTCGATGTTTCTGAACAACTCGCAGTCTGCGTGCGTTCTGTCATGAGTGAAATCCACCCGCTTTTAGTATTATGGATTGATTGTCAGTTCAATCCAGAGTCTTTATCCCGCTGTAGGATAGCGAGCACGCAACGCACGATCAGCAGATGCCGTCAAGTCGTTGAGCATTTCGACATCGAGGCGAGGATTTGGTCGCTTGTTTGAAGGTTCTTGCCGGACTACTTTCACGAGAAAGAAATAGAACAACTGGAGCAAATTGTAGAAGATTGAAAATGAGTCTTCATTCCATCGTGGTCGTCCCATGGTGAGTGCCTCCGCCCGCGTGAGGCAGATCATGTGACGACGTGCATCCGGTCGTGCCTTCTGCCTTAGGTAAGGTGGGTAGGCGCATGTTCAGTGTTGTGGGTACGCGCACCTCAACCTCCAGAAACACCACCGACGCCCCGCGCATTTGCATGCACCATAAACGCAACCGTAACTACGGTCAGGCACCGCCATCATGGCAGATCGCAGAGGCGTGCGGTCATCGAGCCGGCGCACAACTCCAGCCCCGCAACCGCCGCCCAAAACAACCTCTCCACAAGCCGGGCGGCTGACGCGCCGAAGAGGGACGAGAAGCGCAAGCCGCGACGTTGAAGCACCCATTGAGTCCGCGAAGCCGACGCGCCGCAGTGCGCGCCAAGCAAGCGTCGACAGCGTGTTCAGTGAAAGTGAACCCGAGGGCAGAGCACTTTCAAGGGCAAAGCGAAAAGCGGCGCAAAAGGAAGCCATTGCAGGTGGGTCGCGCACGCGCGAATAGCCCGCAGCCATGCGCATCGGGAATGTTGTACAATTCTCAACGGCCAGCTGATATTGCGACAGACTTGACAGTTGTAGAAGAAGTTGACACACAAATCACCAGCCAGCACCCGCCCGCATCACCGTCGCTCCCAAACACGGAAGTCGCCCTACCCCGTCGCTCGCTCGGCGCAGTATCCGAGATGTCTGGTACGACCGCTATATCATCCTTCACCTTGGTGGAAGCTGAAACGTTGGAGCCTCGCTTCATACTCCGCCACCTACCCAGGCTTCAAGAGGTCGTAGGCGATTTCCTGGACCATCTGGTTCCTGCGCATGGCGGCATTCGTGACGACAACCGACGCATCGAGCAAGTACACGACTCAACGTCGGACTTCTTCGCCGACTATAACGACTTCGATCGGCAACTGAGCACCCATCTTATTCATTATCGTGGAAACCATCAGCAATACGTTCACATTCGCGCTGTGCATGCCGCACTTTTTGGCGCCAACTGCGATGCTACTGCTGCTCAGACAGGCCTGGATCTGGTACTATATCAAGCCAATCTAATAGTGTTTGCCAAAGACATGATGCCTTTAGACGTAGACGACAAGACCACGGTGGGAGCGCTTCGGAAGCTTGACAGCTCCTTCCCGTCTTTGTTCCTTCCAGCCCTTATTCTTGGGACCAAGGGCAGCGAATCAATCACTGGGGATAGTGCACTGCTGCAAGAGTCCTTTGAGCTGGCACTCGAATTGCGAACGCAATTAGCCATATCTTCTCTTTCGCACGGAATTACAGATGAGTCATTTGATCCCGACGCTGCGCTCGAAGAAGTATTCTTCAATCCTGATTCAGAAAGCGCTCATCAGTTAGGCGTTGTTCGTGGTTGGGATACGTTTGCGCTAGGTGGTGACGAATCCGCTTTGCCCGAGGCATTCGTTCAGAGGGTTGTGGCTCGCATGACTGCCATAAGAGAGTTCTTCACGACAGGGGACACGTCACAGGGACAAGAAGAAAGTGTTAACCTGGAAGATCTAAGCGCGGCATTCCCCTGGGCTGCGCTCATTCTACGCTTAGTAAGCTGGGTACGTGCTCGGAACGAGGAACTTGTAGCGGCTATTCAAGAACAAGGAGGTGCGCATGGCATTTTAGAAAGAGTGAAGGCCGAAAGAGAGCGTTCTATCGTGGATCCAGAAACAGGTCGTATTGGTTCGCGGTCGTCGCCTCGCAAGAACCGTTCTTCTTTTGGACGCAATCGAAGGCGAAGCAGTGGAAAGTTTGATCCAAACGCAGAAGTTGACACTGAAGTTCTTAGCAGGCTGATTGCAAGAGAAGGTGGCGCTCGCCCTCATTCTCTTGGGGGTGTTGCTCCGCAAGAGTTACATGCAGAACAGGAGGAGCCGGTGGCGGCGGGAGATGATCAAGGAATTGGGTCGCCGCAACAAGACGATGACGACTCGCATACTCACCAGGACGGCGAACAAGATGCCACGAGGGGCGCTGTGGAGCAAGCTTTCGAGGGCGAGTTGGTGAAAACGGTCGTAACGAGGCCGGTGGAACAATTGGATCTCTCACGACCTGTCCAGGATTCAATCAAGGATTCAGAAATTCCGGATTCATCACGACAACCTCTTCCAGAATCGTCGCGACCACCTCAATCAACGAACGACTTCGTCAGTCTGCTGAAGGAGACTTGTGCGTCCAACAAAGAGAATCGCGGGATGTCCCTGTTCGAGCGACAGGCAAATGCGCAGCGCGTTGAATTTGGAGATGGATTTGATGATAGCCAGCCTCCACCTGGTCCCTCTAGAAGCGAGCCATCTGGCGATCCATCTCGGAAGGGGAAGGAACCCCAACGTTCCAGCCCTAAGAAACGAAAGGCCGCTGAAATGTCAGATGATGATAACGGCGACGATGCTTTTGAAACGGTCCCTCGCAATGCAAACGTCCAACGGCAGAGGGCAAATGCTCCCAAACGTGTTCGCACTGACCCAAGCTCATATGGCGCACCTACGAGTCACCAACCTCGGCCTAGGTATGGTGATGACTTCCGGCCAATAGAAGACTTTCAACAACCCGAGAATGAGGACCCTTCCGAACCCGAAGCCCCTGATATGACCGAAGAGGTTCCTCCAAAATCGACTTTTGACGACATTAAAGCTCTAGCGCGCGCCAACACAATTTACAAGCCGCGCAGAGCTAAGAAAATGTGGACCACAGCAGAAGAAGAAGCTCTGATATCGTACATGTCAGACTGTCCGCGACAGTATGCCAGAATACTTGCGATTGATAAAGAAAGCCCTCGCAAATACTTTCATGCGTTGGAGAATGGCCAGTGGATTGCACAACGTTCGCAAATTGACCTGAAAGATAAGGCCAGGGTAATGGCCAAGAACATGATCAAGTAAGCCTAGAATCCTGCCGACGATACTACATGCTGACCTAGGCAGATCCGGTGCAGGTTTGCGACCTGGGTTTGATGGTGTGGTCACCCCTGCCATGGAAAGGCAGTTGAGAGATGATGGATGGGAGTGGTAGCACTAACTCTAAAGCGATGAGCAGGTGTTTTTCTCGGCGTTATGGCAACCAACTGGGATGGCTGTGAGATTTTGCTTCACGATTGATACCCCTTGGTCTGCGTGACCTATGTTGTACTTTGATTATCGAGACGAACCGCGTCCGTCTATTCTTACAATGTTTCGTGTGTCTCGTTCTATAATTTCCAAGCGCGTTGCTGACACGTGTTCTCGTTCCGGACTTGTGACTTCCATTTATTCTTCATGGTTGAACGCACTTTTGCGCAGTGAGCTAAACCAATAATGGCTAGTCGATGCAGCCAACACTTGAACCTCTGGACATCCCGCAATTTACGACACAAAACAATGATCGACGTGCTTCTCCTCATTAAAATGTGTTGTAACAATCTCTAATTTCTCTTGGTTAATGATTGTGCCGTCACATTCTGCTTCCAGTCGATCAATTCCAGATTCATGCACTCGGAATCTCACCAATGACGTCGACACCTCGCAGTATCCTCACTCGTCACACTTCCCACCTCAGGCTGAACATCAGACTTACCACTCTCAAATTTCAGCGCGAGTATCGATTGTTTAGCCGTACATTATATCAGCACTCAGCAGCAGCATCAAAAGGCTTCTCCAATATGTCGTGGATGGACAGTTGGTCTCGTCCCTCCAAATCCCAAGCTACGCCGCCACCATTGTACTTGACTGTAGGCGATGCAGTCCCCTACTGCCACAGTTGCGGCCGCGTGATAGGAGAGCGAAAGAAACACGCGGGACAGGAAGTCAAATACTGTTCCGCACGGTGTCGAAACAATAAACCTCGCCCTGTTGACCGAAGGATCGAGGCAGTCTTCGCCGCACTACTAGATGGCGCAACGCCTGAGTCTCTAAAAGATAAGGAGAGCGATTTGCAAGGCGATGGTGGCCCTGTGAGCGGGCATGGCAAAGAATTCCACGAGAAGGCTAGCGGTAAAAAGAAAAAAGCAGTAAAAGGCGATCCAAGGATCATCGTCGAGTGCGCGACGGTCGAGGAAATAGTTTTTCAGAGAGAGAAGGATCCTACTAAGGTTTTTGGAAGGAGGAAGAATAGGGCTGCGAGAGGTGTGTTGGAGAAAGAGGATGAGTGGCGAAGTGTGGATATGGTTGATGATCTTCCTCCCGCAGCACAACCAGCGGCTCCCGATGCAACAAGTAATGAGAAGCCCACATCGGATTCAGAACTTGAGCACGCC
Source organism: Didymosphaeria variabile (assembly GCF_027946475.1). Lineage (NCBI taxonomy): Eukaryota > Fungi > Ascomycota > Dothideomycetes > Pleosporales > Didymosphaeriaceae > Didymosphaeria > Didymosphaeria variabile. Next base: position 3,762,881 of record NW_026611625.1, on the reverse strand, counting down.
ACGGGTGGTATCGCTTTGAACGAACAGGATACGGAAAACCAAGTTTTCGGATTTGGTGGCGGCAAAATCCGCCCTCCGCAAGAGAAATCAGATATAAACGGCAGCATTGGGGGTGAGAAGGGCTGGGCGGAACGAACCCACGAAACCGACGAGATGAAAGCGAAAAGGAAAGAAGGTGAACGAAGAGCTGAAGAGAAAGAGATGGTCAAGAGGGCAGCGAGACGGGGTGTTGCATTTGGGTTTGGCAGCGGTGAAGAGAAGAGGAAATGTGAGGCCGTGATGAAGGGCGTGGTTGTTGAAAGTAGTTTTGCAAAGGGCGAGTGGGGGATCAGGTGGAGGGAAAAGGAATAGTAAGGCGGGGTCGAAATTGGAAGGCAGTGCGTAGGGTAGCATGAATAGCGACATCCTTTTCAGCTTGGGATGTGCTGTAGCTATGGCAATGTAGTCCAAGAATGGGTTCATTGCAGGTTGTAAGATGGGGCCGTCAATATCTCCCCGGTTCATCTTGGGTTGTCCACCTCTACACTTTCTCCCAAGGGATTCCGGGACCTGTTCACCAGGGGCTCAATTTTGTGCATTGGTCACAGTTGCATACTGCATCTGTACGTGCTTACCCAAGGCAATGCAGACTAACCAGCCATTGGGCTTAACCAGACTCTCGCGGCAGCGCTCCGCGACGTCTCACGCGCTGTGCGGCTGCAGGTCACCGACGACTAGCCTTATACAAAGACGAGTCGCAATGAGCAATGCTCTTCAACGTTGACCAATAGCAGATCAAGGCGCAATGACCGACAAACATCAAGCGAGACTTGATTTGCATGCGATTTGCACGCGATGCGATTTTTGATTTTGGCATGTTGCTTCACGCGGTGCGCATCCCTGCCGGCGATCTGCATTTCTGTGAGATTGATCTAGATAAACATCGCACTATCGAAAGACTAGCCTAGCGTTGCTCGAAGGGGTAATCCATGATGAAGCATCTGTACAAACTTGTCCATGTTTGTTTTCGAGATCGACAGGAGACCCGCATGGTCCTAGTAGCTAAGAGATGGCTCCCGCGGGCTCATCGAGATCGCAGTCACTTTCCGAGCTGCGAAATGAGCATCAAAACCTAAAGGATGAGGGGTGCAATTGATAGACACGATGGAAGATGTCTAAGCGCAAAAATGTTCGGGTTCTCGTGGCGAATCGAGCCCAAGTAAATTCCACATTGCGAGCTTCAACTTCAATTCCATCCTGACATTACACAGACGAAGATGGCGCTTTACTGGCAGCTTGAGCATTCGCACACAGCAGCTCCGCGACGAACAGACCCAACCTTATACTGACATCTCCACTGTACATTCGCCGACCGGTTCAAGCTTGGAAATGACGAGCCTATCAGCTTCGGGTCCAAGAGTACGATCGTCAGCTTATTGGACGGCAATAATATACCGCCGGACGCTGATCGACAACGTCTAGTGCATGTGCACTCCACAACACCCACACTGTTATAAGCTATTCTACGTTCAGGAGGCGGGATGACGGGGTTAGCTGCCATGACCATGGGGAAGCGACAGAACGAGCTCGGGAAATCGGACAGCCGTAACGGAGCATTTCAGCTATTTAAATAAAGCACTGCACTCGTTCACCCAAAGCTTCTCATCCAGCAACTTCAAATCTCCTACATTTCTCTTCAATTCTCATATCATTACCCTTCCATTCATTCACAAGTATTCAAAAAACATAATGAAGACCACCAACTACGTCGCCCTTGCGCTCAGCTGCCTTTTTGCAAGCTCCATCTCCGCTCCTACACCTGGCGGCGATGGCCTGAAGGAAGTCACTGGCATCTTGGGCTCGATCACCGACCCTTCTGCGGGTGACGGAAACAAAATTATCGGCAACGGACAGGACAATGGTAACAGCAATGGCAACGGGAACGCGGCCGGTAATGGCAACGGTGATGGCAATAGCGCGGGCAACGGAAACCAGGGTGGAAACGGGAACGCCATCAACTTTGAGCGCCGTGGTAATTCGGAAGAGGGTCTTACTGCAGTCTTGGGCTCCATCACAAACCCGTCGGCAGGTGACGGCAACACTATAGATGGCAACGGTGCTGGTAACGGTATGTCTCAAATGTGCCTAGTGTTGAATGTTTACTTGCGAGCTTGCAATACAAATCGCGATGTATCTCAAGAAACCTCTGACAAATCAACAGGAAACGGCAACGGCAACGGAAACTCAGCTGGCAACGGGAATGGAAATGGAAATTCGGCTGGCAATGGGAACCAAGCCGGCAATGCCAATTCGATCAACGTAGGTGACGTAACTCTACCAAGCGTCACGCTCCCCGACGTCGACCTGAGTCCTTCGATCAAGTCAGTCGTTTGGCGCCATAAGGACAGGACGGTTTGCTAACGTACTCGTAGTTTGGCTCGATCATCTAATTAAGGGGCTATAGCCCCTCTAGTGTAGGACTAGAATGTTAATAACATCTTTCCAAGTAAATTCTCTGTGACAAGTGATATCTTGATAGACTTGCCGTTAGTCCTTAACAACACACAGATAGTTCCCCCACGGTAGAGGATAGTGCTCCCATGTAATGATATAGCACTCGTGCATGTTATGTGGTCTTACGTCCTATAAGCCGCTTTGAATACCTGCTGAGTATATATGCTAAACTTGGACCTGATGTGTTGCTCCCAGCGGCCATAGACGCTTTTGAGGGGGCTCGCTTGGGAAGTTGGCGAACCTCTGGTGATGGAAGAAGCACACGGCTCATGCGCTAAGGCGTTGACCGAGACCAACTTGGCGTTATTTAATCCGGCCACCGGTTGCAAGGTGCAACACATTTTTCGGTACTGTTGTTGAGTCTCTTCGAGACAATGATTGGGCCCGAGCAGGCATCCCACACACGAGGTGCTCTCACCCTCGTTAGGCTTCGCGGTAGTTCCCAGCTCGAGACAGAGGTCAGTCGTCAGCTTTTCACGCACGTAACGAATATAGTCTCTGTCACCAGTATTCGCTTGCGAGAGCCAATACCTCAAGACATCACCGAACTGCAGATTGAGGCTCTTCGGCAACACGATGACAAGCGCCCAATATACCGCGTGACGAGATATACGAGTGAAGTGGGAAATCTCCACACAGAAATTGCTGGTAGAAACTTGACCATGAACAAGATCATCGAATCGACAAGAAGCATGAACGATAAGTATGTGGCCTTCCTCGAGACTCTTGCACTGATGTGGGGATACCGTGACGTCGTTCTTAACGAGGACGATCCGGCAGTGTATGGGCGGCTCATCCCTGAGCATCCAAGGCCTCGTACAGCTCAAATCTAGAAATCGATCCGCATGACTCGCATGATCCTGAACGGAATCATTCACGGCCACGCATAGCGGGCCCACGGTCCTCTGCCGCTGCCAGAAAAGCTTATGTGTGACGAAATGCAGGGCAAATGGTGGCAGATATCTGCGCAACAGTGTCACTTTTCCTTGGATAACAAGACATTCAATATAGCAAGCGCGGCTGCCTTACCGTGACCGCTTTCATCAGTCCCAGGAGCAGCCCTGGTGCCTCCAGACTTGAGAGACTATGCGGAAGAGACGCTCAAGCGACTTCGGCGTAGGCAGCGTTCCACCCAGAAATCAGGCTGTGTGTGTTCTGCCTCTCATAACGAATGCGAAGAATCTTTTGAGCAGTACTTTCGTATTGTCGATGTTTAGCCCGTTGACGTGTAAAGAAGTGATGGTCGTTGGTGGAAGACGGAAGGACCTTGACGAGCTACGAGCCGAGGTCGCTCCACTTCGGGAACTAGAACGTAGCCCACTCTTCCTCCCCTTCTGACCCATTTATCTCCGATATCTGTCGTTCGTACTGCGACTTCTCCACAACGCTGCCATCGGATATTGCATCGTACACCCATTATCGGTTGTATCGGCGAGGTATGGATTCAATCCCATCCTACCTGGTGACCTAACTCAACGAAGTACCTTGATCTCGTCTTTCTTCACTGATCAACAAGCCACCCGAGCGCATATGCTCAACAGCAAGACTCGTATGGGGCTGTATGAACGCTACACGGGCAGGCCCATATACGGAGTATCCGGAGACACGATGTTGTGAAGAGGCCCGCAGAGTGCAGGCATACGAGTGTCAAGCGACCAGCAGCCCTACATAATCAGCAACCCCTGTGGGAAAAGCTTTTTCCAACCGCAGACACTACCTGGTACCAAGAGCTCGGGACGTACAGCTATTTGAGACTTGAGGCGCGCGCGACAATGCGCCTTGTTCAAATTGTTCGCTCGGCCCGTTCATCTGCTTGGACGATGAAGAGATATGACATCTTCAAAGCGCCGGTTTGTCTCACCATTTGCCAGCTCGACATGCGAACATATTGGTCCCACCACCAAACGAGATGTTTCGCTTCGACCTTTCATGCGTTCTAGCCTTGGGCAGTTTCGAAACGTTCGGTCGGTTACAGGCAGTCCGAGCCTCTTGAAACAACACCAACGACCTGTATACGGACTAGCGTGCACCCGTTTTCATTGGCGCCTAGAGCCTACGTCGTCGTTTAATCAATGTCACACGGGATGTACCCACTTGACATCGGACCTCATTTCTGTCAACCGTTCCCGGCCCATGTTTCTGTATCGTTCTGCTCCAGAATGGCGGGTCTCGGGGTGCATAGCGCCTAGGCAAGGTCAGCAGCATCCTTGTGGACGTGTTTGGCTGCGTACCTGCAAAATTCAAGATTGCGAAGACCCACGAGACTAATGTCTGGCCCAAGACTACAAAACATGGCTTGGCCCCTTGAGCATGCTCTCTATCAGCACTTTCCAGATTCCTTTCGTTCTTTGAACTGCATTCTTTTCTTGCCTTGAAGGCATTTTCATTCTTTTTTGGCCGTGCCGCACACTCATTCACACTCAAGAGCACGATGACCCGTTCATTCATTCTTTCTTCAGCCTTGTTGGCGTTGCGCGCCACGGCTCAACTCACAGCGTCCGTCTATACTGACGAGAAGACCGGCATCACTTTCAACGGATTCTCACATTCCTCAGGCTACAAGCTTGGTTATGCGCTACCTACGAACCCCACAACCGACCTTATCGCACAGCTAGTCGCTCCTATCACCAATGATGGAGGTTGGGCAGGATTTCCTCTGGGCCAGACCATGGTTGGCAGTGTTCTTGTCGCTGCATGGCCTCACGATGGAGAGATCGTTTCATCTTTCCGCAAGGCTACCGGCTACACCAACCCCCCTGTGGTCACTGGAGACTTCTCCATGACTACTATTCCTGATGGAACCTTCGTCAATGACACCGCTTTCTCCTACACCTTTCTTTGCAAGAACTGCATTGGCGATACCGCGGCAGCGGGACTCGTCCTCTCCGACACCACGAATGTTCTTAGCTGGGCGTACTCAGACACCGCTCTCACCGATTCCTCATCCGCTTCTGCTACCCTCAACATGCACAATGGAGGCTACGGGTCCTTTGGTATGACTGTGGCTGACGCTCAGAGCGCTGATTTCGAGACGTGGGCTGCCATGGCCACAGGAAGCTCCGGCTCTGGCAACTCCACTGGTAACTCGACCGCCCCTAGCACTGGTGGAGGCTCATCAAACGCCACCACTCCTACCAACACGACGGCTACCATTTCGGACTTGACCTACGACTACATTGTATGCGGTGCTGGCCCTGCCGGTATCATCGCCGCAGAGCGCATCGCTGAGAGCGGCGCCTCAGTCCTCTTGTTGGAGCGTGGTGGCCCCTCGCTTGCTTTCACTGGAAACAACGACACCCTTTCCTGGAACAGCTCACTCACTATGTACGATGTTCCTGGTCTCGACTATTACCTCAACACGGTCGGCGAGAACAAACTCTGCACTGACACAGCTGATCAAGCTGGCTGCCTTCTTGGTGGTGGCACCATGGTCAACGGTATGTACTGCGCTTGCTTATTCGAAGGCATTTGTTCTGACTGAGTACAGCTATGATGTTTGTCAAGCCCCAATCTCGCGATTTCGACGACAAGTGGCCCACTGGCTGGAAGTGGAGCGATGTTTCCGCATCTGCAGACAAGCTTTACGAGCGCAACCCTGGCCAGAACTACGGCTCTGAGGACGGCGTCCGCTATAACGACGAGGCCTATGGTGTGCTGTCCAAGTTCCTCGGATCAAATGGATTCTCGGAGACGGACTTGATCGACGGTGACAACAACGCACGACAAGACGTGTACGGACGCCCTCCGTGGGATCTAAAGAACGGTATGCGCGCTGGCCCCGTCCGCAATTATCTTCCGGAAGCCCAGAAGCTCGACAACTTCGAGTTGATGCTCAACACCAAGGTCGTCCGTGCTGTCCGCAATGGCACTACCATCAGCGGTGTCGAGACCGAAAGCGAGGCGGGCGAGCGTGTAATCTACAACATCAACGCTGGTGGCAAGGTAATCCTCTCGTCTGGTGCTATGTCCACCCCTCGCATCCTATTCAACAGTGGAATTGGCCCAGCAGAGCAATTGCAGACAGTCGCGTCAGGCTCCAGCGGCGTGACTCTCCCAGCGGAGTCTGAGTGGATTGATCTCCCTGTCGGTGCTGAGATCAAGGACCACGTCATCTTCACCCTCAAGTTCAAGACTTCGGAGGCTTTGAGCGCTGTTGCGACAACCGACCTCACTTCCCCCAACCTGACCGTCGTTGACCAGTTCGCCAAGGCATCTGGTGTGCTCGCTCAGTCAGGCCAGCGATTGAATTTCTGGACGTCTGTTAACACTACGAGCGGCTCTGAGATGTTCATTCAGGGCACCTGCAATGGTCCCGCCAACAACACCATCCAGATCAAGGTCTACCTTACCCACGGTCTCACTTCCGTCGGTAGCTTAGGCATCACCGCTGACGGCGCTACTGAGCTCACCAAGGAGCCATGGCTCCAGACCGACGAGGACAAGGAAGCCATCACCGCTTTCATGGACCGTCTTCTCGAGATGACCAACGCACCGAACTCGACTCTTTCCTTCCTTTCCGCAGGCAGCACCACCGCTACCGGCAACGTCACCGGCGCCGATCTCATCAAGGAGCACGTCACTGGATCCCACTGGGTGGGCACTGCTAAGATGGGTACTAAGGGCGATGACGGTGTTGTCGTAGACACCAACGCCCAGGTCTACGGCACCGACAACCTCTTCGTTGTTGACGCATCCATCCACGCTGATCTCCCTACCGGAAATACCCAGGCCACCGTCATGGTCGTCGCCGAGCACGCTGTGGCTAAGATTCTCGCGCTGAAGGGTACCTCCACGGCCAACGAGACCGACACTTCATCAAGCGCACCTGCGTCGGGCACGGCAACCTCCGTTCCTGAATCTGCCAGCAGCGCCGTAGCCTCAGCACCCGCCTCCATCCCATCTTCCAGCGCCGCGACAAACGGCACTACTCCTTCATCTGGTGCCCCTGACGCCGGAACCCCAGCATCCAGCACAGCCCCCATCGGCACCGGCGTTGCCTCAGCGCCAGCATCAAACCCTACATCTGCACCCGCTGCCTCCGCACCCGCTGCCACCCCTACATCTGGAAGCGGTGCATCCAGCGGCACTGTACAGCTGTATGGCCAGTGCGGTGGGCAGAGCTACACCGGACCCACGCAATGTGCGACGGGTACGTGCACAAAGATGAACGACTGGTACTCGCAGTGCATCAACGCATAGATTAGATCAACGGCCTTTGCATAGACGGGTAGGGTAGGCCTGGACGGTCTCGGATATTCTTGTATATATTTCTTCTTCATCAGTGTGGGCGGGATGCCTCACATGTATAAAATCATGTTTCGATTCTCATGTCAATTTTGATGGTGCTGTTCATGAGTGATTGAGCCACGTCGTCGCCGCCGTAATCTACAAGATCGCCCTTCCAAGCCATATCCTGGAATGACGCTAATTCCTGAGCCGTTGCTCGCCCTAAAGTATGGGGCATCGTGAACGCCAGCTTCGTTTACGTAGCTGCGCAGAATCAAAACCTGCGTGGATGCAAGATCCTAACCATGCCACCACTCATGCAGATCTCACCCACTCGTTCCCCGAACTCTTCATCGCCGAGCATCAATCAATAACCTTTCCACTGCGGCAACGGTGAGCTTTCACCTTTAGACTGTTCCGGCTCACCCCTTCGAGCCGCCTTCCACGCCGTGTTTATCCCCGCAAGTTCCGCACGATCTTCACGTTCCTTGTTCCATTTATGGAGCCAACCCGGAATCGCTGTGTAGGGCACCTGCCCCGCCAAACGAGCCTTCTGCATTTCCGAGACAAGCCGCATCATGTAGTCCCACATGTGTCCCCTGAACTGTTGTTCGAAGTCAACGAGTTGCTGACGATACTTGGGCACGTCGTTGCCATTGGGGAAGACTTTCGGAAAGGTGATGGCGTCGTAGATCTTGGGCATGTATTGGTACAGGATCTGGTAGAAGCTGGATTGGGTTAGCATCGACTTGTGAGCTTGAAGTGCGAGGGGCGGCTTACGCCTCTTGACGTTTTTGTTGCACACGCATGGAGATGGCATGAATTTCGCGCATAGCTGCACCGCGGGCGGCTGAGGGGACGTTCACATTTTCTGAGATGTCACGTAGGTGAGCGATTTTGGCGTTGGTGCTAGTTCGAACCTGCTGCGGTATCCAGTCGAAATTTGGGTATTTCAGTAGATCATCGCGCTGCAGCAAGCGTATAGTCGGCCCAGGAACAGGTGGTGCCAAGGAAGGGTTCTGTGCGGGATTTGGAGGCGGTGCACGTAATGGACCCGAGATTCCAGACTGCGGAGGCCCTGTGGGAATTGGTTGAGGCTGGTTTTGTGTCAGGTTTGGGGGCATCGTTCGAGCTTGACCTGCTGGATAATTTGCCGGCGTCTGTCTGGGCAGGTTTGCTCTTGTGTCGGCAGTATCGGCAAACAGTGAAGAAGGCGAGTCGTCGCCGCCTGCGACCCACAAGGATATCTCTCGTTGAAGGCGTGCACGCAATGCCGGACCATCGTATGCCATATCATTTCCAAGGTCCGATGACGGAGGTCCTTCACTCATCGATTGAGGGCTTGGGTACGAGGTTTCAGTTGGGGGAAGCGCAGGAGGAGCACTTTGAGAACGGTATTAGTAACTACCATGAATAGAAAGCGTCTGACGAATACCTGTGCTGAGAGCTATTGGCTCGATGAAGCTGGTATGGTGTGGGCGTGCCGGGCCCACCGGTAGGCACCGTGAAGGCTCCCGTAGCGTTATACTCCAAGGTAGCCTGATCGTAGTGTACATCTTCAGATCCAACCTGCATCAGTCGATCGTACGATGTGGGCCGACCATGGATGAAGTCGATATAATCAGGGAATGGATGACACTCGCGTTGGAGCTCTTCGATGTCCCTGGCGGACGGTGCCGACATCTTGACTCGGTGGTAAAGAAAGATAGTCGTATTGAAGAAGATAAAGTCGATCAAGGTGTTATGTTTTGTGGTTCAGGGAGTGAGAGGGGAGCTTGAAGTAGAAGAGGCAAGAGCGACTGGGGTGAAGGTAAACAAAATTAATTTTCACTTCTCAACCAAATCACGGACCAAAGAACGGCTACAGGTTCATCAATTAAGAAAATGAAAGGAGCGGTCAGATAAGGCTCTCAGTAACGTCTGTCTATAACTGATAATTCGAAACGGGTGGATATTGACCCTTAGTCGTCAGTTGTGCAGCTCGAGCGTCGACCGCAGAGCAGCTCCAAATACTACGTGGTGAAGGCGTCGAGGGAACCGCTTGCCTGTAACTGTATAGATCAATCGGTGCATAAAAAAAAGTAGCTCGCGAGCAATCGAGCCTTAGGAAGGCCATGGTTAGTTGTAGAAACAGATGCCTGCTTTGCGCAGTGCGGGTCTTGAAGTCGCTTTAACGCCTCCCAAGGTGGAATCATAACAGGTAAGAGTCAAGCTGCATCAGTCAGAGACATGCTCGAAGTGCTGATGAAAGTGTTGTCGACGAGAAGCAGCTGGCACGTGGAGTAGGTTTATATCTCGGCAACACATTGGGCCGATCCGAGTCGAGCATTTGCATCTTCAAATAACTGTACATTTATGCTCCACACGACACCTCGACTTCAAGATATCGCCCCCTCTCCACCATGGCCGACGCGCCAGAAGCTCCCGAAACCCTCGAAACCCTTCAAGCCCGCCATCGCAAAGAACAGCGCGACCTCATCTCCCGCATTACGCAAAAGAAGAAGCAAGCCTCCAAGAAAACGCGGAAAGGTGTGAACGATGAATGCGAGCGGTTAGAGCAAGACCTGAAAGAGCGACAAGCGCGCGAGGTTGGAATACTCAGCGGCGAGAGTCTAGACGTGGAACCTACAATCGAGGAAGATGAGGTCGAGGCAGACGAGGGGCAGGCGGGGCAAGCCAATAGGGTAGCGAAAGCGGTGGAAAATCTTTCGTTAGATCCGAATAAATCAGCAGAGAATACGCCCGAGCAGAATGAGCCTAAGAAAAAGAAAAATCGTGCGAAGGAACGCCTTGCACGCCGCGCTGCAGAACACGATGCGCTCGTTGCACAAGCGAAAGAGGAGGCTGCTAATATGCCTGACCTACGCGAACAGGAGCGTACGCGGATGGAACAACACTTTGGTAAACACGGGGTTGAGGTTAAAGAGATACGCGCGGACGGGCATTGTTTGTATGCTGCTGTCGCGGATCAGATGGAGACACGGGGTTTAGGACTCAACCCGAAGATACAGGTCAAGACCCAGGAGGAGCCCAAGTTACCAGATTACAAGAGGGTTCGATACGCTGCGGCAGACCTCATAGAGAGCAAACCCGACGATTTTGTAGGCTTTATGGAGGAGCCGCTGGAAGTGTACCTTCAGAAAATACGGGAGACTGGTGAATGGGGTGGACATATGGAGCTTATGGCATTGGCGAAATCATACGGCATTAAGATCAACGTTCTGCACAGCGACGGCCGGGTGGACAAGGTCGAGCCTGGAGACGACCTGAAAGACGAAGATACGAAGGAGATCTGGCTGGGATACTACCGTCACAGCCACGGTTTGGGCGAGCATTACAACTCTTTGCGCAAAGTCTCGTGAGCGTCTGTTGAGCACACGTGCTATTCTACATGACCACCAGTCCAACGCAGGCCAGCTGCACAGGTCAGGCCTTACTTGTGCCGCCACACACTCACCCAGTCTGTTATCTCGCCATTGATGATAGCGACCTGGTGTGTCCGCTTCGGCTTCCAATGAGCAACACGAACCAAGGCTTTGTCGCTCTCCGCTCTATCCGTGCTAAGGACCTTTCCATCCTCACCGTACTGTATCTCCTCTCCTGGCCGCTTCAGGAGCTCCTCGTGTACGGTCGGTGGTAGTGAGAAGGGCGGACCGCCGGATTTCGGTGGCTTGTGCGTAGGAAACTCCAAGCAGATGAGCACGCCTCCCGGAGCAAGTAATTGCGCCATGCGTTGAGCCCATTGTGGGCGTATCGTCGGATGCAATGCGCAGAGGAACTATCCTCACAATTAGCCATCAAAGCAACCAACACATCCATCCATCTTGCCATTCATAAGCCCACTCACCGTGTTATCGTAGATGACATCAAATCCCTCTCCCAGTCCACCCGTCCCTTCCAACCACCCATCTTCAAAAAAGTCCCCCAGCAAACACTTCATCGCCCCCCTTCCGACCTTTTCATCGCTTATTTTATACTCCCCCTCTAACGGTCCCTCACCCGGCTCCCTCAGATAGTCCTCGCTCACCCTCACGGCGTTCTCACTGACCTCCAGCCCAAAGCTATCATAGCCATGGGCAGCGAACAGCGCAATGTCGTAGCCCTTGCCGCAGCCCGGCACTAGCGCGCGTGCCCTCTTTCCGCTTGCAGATTTCGGGGAGGGAAGGAGGTCTTTGCGTTCGGCGAGCGTGTCGATGAGCGCGGGGTTTGCGTAGCCGCGGTCCCAGGGGAGGAAGTCGCCGGCGGACCAAAGATCGTCCCAGCGTTTGCTATGTTCGGTGGGTGCGTGGTCGTTGAAGTGGGCTTTTAGGCGGTCTTGCTTTTGGGTGGGGGCGGCGGAGGTCATTGTGGTGGTTGTTTGCAGGTAATTGGATGATGGATTGAGCTATGAAGGGTTGGGATGGCTTGTTGATGGTGGGGTTGTTGATCTGCGAGGGATGGCATCAAGCTTTCGGATGTGCAACAAGCCTAGGCCGATCACGGCAGTGCCCGTTAACTTGAAACGAATACAACATTTCGTGCAATGCTTTTTGCAGAACGATCTTGACTAATCATTCGGTGACTATAATAGATAATCAATCATTCAAGTGTTGCATGTTGTGAGATTGAGCTCACCAATGACATCATGCCATCCTCATCACTCAAATCCAACATCAGTTCTCTCACTCCGAACCATCCAGTACTCCATTACGTTTTATCACCGCCGCATAGTCCGCTTCAACAGTCCGACTACAGCAACAGCATCGCCTCGACATTTGTTAGATGCAGAATTCTGGGGATCTCTTGGCACCTGTTTTCACCACTTTTCCCCCCCCCACCTTTCTATCTTCAGCATCACCAAAACGCGATCAAATCGCCTAAAAATTCATAGAAATGTACTTAATCACGCCTAAAACTAGTCTCTTCTTGAATTTCACTGCTATCTCGTCGCGTTGTTAAGATGTAGGCATTTGAACAGATTTTGAGCAGACTTTGAGCGAGATTAACAAAGGCTTGGCACTACGCACAGGCCAAACCTTAATTTTCACAAACTTGGACGAAAACCAAAAATCAGTTTTTGTACTTTTATTCCCTATATCTCAACAACGCAACAAGATAGCAGTGAAATTCAAGAAGAGGCTAGTTTTGGGCGTGATTAAGTACATTTCTGTGAATTTTTAGGCGATTTGATCGCGTTTTGGTGATGCTGAAGTAGGTGGGGGGGGAAAAAGTTGGGAGAAAAGTGCCAAGAGATCCCCAGAATTCTGCATCTAACAAATGGCCGTCACCGGAAATAGTGCGGCCGACGCTGCTACAACCGAGGCAGCCAAACCCAAAGAAGAGTGGACCATGATACCCCGCCAATATGCGATTTGCAAGCGAGGAGACGGCGCTTTTCCGCGGCGTGAAACCCTCGCGAATTGAAAGACATGCTCGGCAATCGGCACAAGCATGGCCTACAGGTAGGATAGCCAGCATGCTGGCTTTGGAGGTCTGAACCTTGCTTTCACTCACATCCTACTCACCGACTCCCCCTTCTTCAACCTCTCGAGCAAGGGGTCTTGCAAGATCGTGGACGTCACGCCAAATTGTTTGTGACTGAAGACCGGAGCTGCTTGCGAAATTGCAGGGATAGATTCGAGTAAGGTACGACGGATGCTTGCTTCCTACCCCCGGATAAACCACCGCAGCGCATGGAAAACCCGCTTCGAGCGTTGCAGCTCTCCTCGCCACAAATTTTCCTCCAAGCATGCCAGACTCTGGGAAGGACGTGCCAGAGTCGTCGAATGACCAGCATCGCATAGAAGAGTCGGTGGATTTCATTGACCCGGGAATAGCTGCAAAAGAGGTTGACATCACAGACGAGGACGCGATATCAATAGCACATTCCAAGGCTACCACCACATCGGGACACGATGAAGAGCAGACCAAAAAACGACCAGAACCTCCGACGACGCTGTCGAGAACGACATCGGTGAATCCTGAGGCAGTCATCGTGGATCGCAAGAATCGAAGGGGCTTGTTTGGCAGCTTGACCATTATTCCCGAAGTGGAAAATGGGTATCATTATGCGCGAAGAACCAAATGGTTCATCACAGCCATTGTGGCCGGCTGCGCTATGGGCGCACCCATGGGATCTGCTATTGTCATGCCGGCTTTGCAAGATATAGCCATTGCTTTCGGTGCGTCTTCAACGGTTGCCAATATGAGCGTTGCCGTCTATATGCTCAGCATGGCCATCTTCCCATTGTGGTGGTCTTCATTCTCGGAAACAGCTGGCAGACGAACCATCTACTTGATCTCCTTCACAATGTTCACTGTCTTCGCGATCCTCTCAGCTGTTTCTACCAACATGGCGATGTTGATAGTGATGCGGACGTTGTCTGGTGGCGCCGCCGCGAGTGTGCAAGCCGTAGGTGCAGGGACCGTGGCAGATATCTGGGAGCCAAGAGAGCGCGGAAAAGCCATGGGGATGTTTTACCTCGGACCGTTGTGTGGCCCATTGTTCGCTCCCATAATAGGCGGCGTCCTTGCGCAAACCCTAGGCTGGCGGAGTACACAGTGGTTCCTCGCTATTTGCGGTGGCCTAACCCTTATCCTCATCACTTTCGCCATGCCCGAAACCCTCCGACGACAGGATCAGGAAAATGCTCTCCAAATCCAACAGCCTACCTCCGAGAAGACGACCGCAAGACCAGACCTCACCCGCGTCTCGACCCGCCAATCAGTCCAGGTCAAAACAAAATCGACCCTTAGAACTCTTCGCCGCTACTTCCTCGACCCCCTCATCGTCCTCACCTGGCTCCGCTACCCGCCCGTCGCCCTCACTGTCTACTATGCCTCCATCACCTTCGGTTCCCTGTACTGCCTCAACATTAGCATCCAAGCCTCCTTCTCCACGCACCCATACAACTTCAAAACCATCATCGTCGGCCTGCTCTACATCCCCGGGTCCATGGGTTATATCCTTGCGAGCGTCTTTGGCGGGAAGTGGATCGACAAGATCATGCACCGCGAGGCGCGCAAGGCCGGGCGCTATGACGAGTTTGGCAAACTCATTCTCAGGCCGGAAGACCGCATGCGTGAGAATGCGTGGATTGCAGCCGTGCTCTGGCCCGGCGCGTTGCTGTGGTATGGTTGGACCGTGCAGTACGGGACTATATGGATTGTACCCATGATCGCGAATTTCTTCTTCGGCGTGGGCTCCATGCTGATTTTTTCGCTTTCGTCCACCATGCTGACGGAGTTTATGCCCAAGCGGGCATCGGCTGGGATAGCGATTAACAATTTCGTGAGGAATATATGTAGTTTTACTGGGGCGGTGGTTGCGGAGCCAATTATCCATGCGATTGGAAATGGATGGTTTATGACGATACTAGGGCTGTGGAGCTTGGTGACGGGATTGATGGTTGTGTTCGCAATGGGCAGGTGGAGCTCGAGGTGGAGGGTGAGGATGGTAGCAGCTCTAGGCTAGAGATGATGGGTTGGAGGTTTGAGCGTTCAGTGACATAACAGCTTAGCATACACATGAATATACAGCATTCAATATCTTACATGGCTACGTACTCCTGCAGGCGATTTTGTTCCCCTAGACGTACATGCCTTGACCTAGTATCAAACACCTGTTTTGTTTACACGCAGAGAGCTCATATCGTTGATTTCAGGTCATTCAGCCTCTAAGTACGACAAGGAAAGGTTCGTTGAACATTTGATTGCAGCTTCATGAACTAATATACAGTCTATCGCACGACGTAGTAAGCCTCACGCTTTCTCTACATGTCAACTCTCTACATCAGGATCATCCCCGCAATGATCACTCACTAATTTAGTCCGGAATGTCTCACCGCGGCCCGCGATCAGCACTTACCCGGATCTCATGACGTGCATTGTATGTACTCGTTATCCTTGCCATAACCCAATCTCCGGAAACATCGTCCGGAAAAGCTTCCTACTCGATAATGCGGAGAAGCTGCGTTAGAGTAGCGTTCGTCGCGCATCCGCAAGTCATAATGTATTGCAACACACGCTCACATCATAGCCGGATAACGACTCCGCTTCCGAATAGCAGGGCCATACTTGAAGAGAACCCAGGGTATGGGAAGCATCAAAATGGACAAAAAGCCAAGGAGACTTGTCGCCCAGCCGATACCCAGCCTTTCGTACACTGGAATTGTGTAATTTAGCTACTGTCCTGTCATCGCATAGTCAAACACGTACTCTGTATGGTAAATAGCGGGAACACTGCGCCGAGCGTATACCGAAAGATACCATTCGCAGCCATCGCAGAGGCGCCGTTCAAGGGCCCGTAGCAATCGACCATGTACATGGCCGCCGAGATCTAGCCGCTGGTTGTCAGCGCGTACATGCTCGTGTGTCGGGGTGTTACTCACGAACAGGCATAAGTTTCCCCACGCGAAGGGCACGGCTCCCACAACGGGAACGGCCCAATGCACGCCTGCGTTCGCAGTCCAGGCGAACCAAAACAGCCCAACGGGAATACCTAGACTGCCTATCATAGCATTGTACAGCCGGTGTTCGGGCTGGGCGTGCATCTGGCCGGCGGCTATTGCTTTGCGATGCTGCACCTGGTAGAATTTGATGTCGATGACGAGGCCTGTCATACTGGCAAGAAGCACGCCCAGGCCGATGGCCAAGAAGACAAGCCCGGTCTGCGAGATGGTGAAGGAGTAGGGAGGACGTTCGAAGACGTAGGGTATGGCAGCGAAGAAGAGGAAGAGAATGGCGAAGGTGAATGCAGTGTAGAGCGAGAGGAAGAAGACTACAGGCTGGGGAAATGTCAGCGTATGAACATCTTCTGGAATAGAATGATTGGAACGTACTTCTGTGACCAACATATGCATCGGTCGTAGAAAGTTTTGGATCACCGTCCTCTTGACGGCGGCGCCACCAGCGGGTTCTATAGCTTCGATCCCACGCGCCTTCGCTCTGCGCTTGAGAATGACCTTTTTGTATGTCTCTTTCGTGGGTATCGCGCTCAGAAACACGGCGAGAGCGATGAAGAGGATACACCATTGTGTCCAGCGCCAGCCCTTGTGTTGTGCTGCAAAGCCCCCAATGACAGGTCTGTAACAATTAGCAAGAATGAGGATAGGATTTTGAGAAGCGTACCCAAGTGACGGTCCAGCGAAAGGGGCCATCAGAAACATTGTAGTTACTTTGGCTCTTTTGGCCGGTGGAAAGATATCTGCAGTCGTACCCGCACCTGTGATCGCTGGTCAGCATTTTCCGTTTTCTCGATGCCATGCAACTCGACCTGCAACACTTGCAAGGGTAGGGCTGTTTGATAGTACTCACCAACAGCCAAAGCCGGGCTTCCTGTCATCCCCGCGAACAGTCTACACACCAGAAAACTTCCA
The DNA here is from genome assembly GCF_027946475.1 of Didymosphaeria variabile. NCBI lineage: Eukaryota > Fungi > Ascomycota > Dothideomycetes > Pleosporales > Didymosphaeriaceae > Didymosphaeria > Didymosphaeria variabile. Next base: position 3,745,806 of record NW_026611625.1, on the reverse strand, counting down.
AAGCTCTTGGAAAAGCCTGCACCCAGCGTGAAAAGCATAAAGATCGGAGCTGAGAGTAGGTATACTAGCTTTCGTCCATATCTCTCTGAAAGGGGCGCAGAGATGACTGGACCAAAGGCTAACCCAAGTGTATATAAAGTCAGGCCGAGTATAGCTGCCGTCCGCGAAATGTGGAAATGCGATGTGATCGAGAGAAGTGCAGGCGTGTAGACGGAAGTGCCAAATGTTCTGTAGAGGGTTAGGGTGGCACAAGGACGTGAAAGGGTAAGAGCGACTCACACGGCGAACCCAAATAGGCCTGGCACCGTGACATGATATATTTTCGATGCGAGGTTCCAATTCTGAGGGTTATCTGGGTCTTCAGGGCTGTCCCAGTCGTCTGCTGAAGGTGGTGCACTGGACGCCTCTTCTTTCGGGACATATGATGGTGGTATGCGTTGTGGAATCTTTTGTTGCGACAGAGGCGGCGTTCTAGAATCGCCTTGCAGCTCGGTCGATTCGCCTTTCTCGAGATCGCTCATATTAGGAGACGAGTCGTCGTCCCTTTGCTTGTCCCGCGGATCCATCAAAGAATAAAGGCAGACAACGTTTAGTATCGAGCACACCGGAAATGGTAGCTTTTTCCGTATGAGACAGGAAAGCCTCAAAGTCCACAACTGCCTGCGTAGAAGCTGCAACTGGTGTCGCGCTCCCCATATACCTAAGGCACGCAGCTTGACGCCATTGCACGCTGAATTTGCATGATTGATTTGGTTCCGTGCGATCACTCATCGCCCATACCTGCGTAGCGTGTGTTTGGGACAGCCTTGCGCAGCCCTCGGCATAGATTGGGGAATAGTAATCACTGGTCGACCCCCGCAACATGAAAGACAAGAACGACCCGAACCGAGGGCGTGCATAATTATACACTGTGGATCAGTAGTAATCGCCTAGGCACAGTCAGTGCAGTACATTTTAATCGTCTACCATGTCCGCCATACACGACAGCCGCGTCGACGAACGTACGCGGAAAGCATCTTCACGGCAACATTCCTGAGGCAAATACATTTCTTATGGAGCGCGGCTCGGGGGCCAGTATGCTAAAGAAACGATGGTCAGCGCTGCATTGGAATGGTCGTCGGCTTTTCGAATAGCAGTTAGTGATAGGACTGTTCCTGCGACAGATACCTGTGATTACACATCAACGAAGTGAGATGGATGGCAACTGGATTGCGTGAAATTGAACAGCTAGAAGGAACAGATAGAGTGAACAGAGCCCTACCAGAGGGTCAATTCCTGAGACCTGATTGCCGAATGAGGAAACCGATGCGATGGACGCCTTGACTCCCGTCCCGGAGCCTTGTCCGTGTCACATGCTGTTCCGATACCAATACGCCTCCATTTTAACGCCGATCAGAGAGCCGCAGCTATATACACCTACGTGCGCTTGACGAAGGAGACATTGAACACCGCATCTTTCAGCGATGAGGTGCCACCGACTGTGAGCGAGCCAGCGCTGGGGCCAAGGCCTTGCATGTTGCAACCTTCAGGGTCTGTCTTCAAGAGGAGTTCCTGGAAATAACCCTTGCAGTCAGCCTTCGTTAAGAAGACGCCAGCAGAGTTCACGGGCTGCTTTGCTGGAGTGACGGCGACTTGAAATTTGTTAAGACACGGTAATACCCCTCTGATATACGAATGACTTACAGTTAACCGCCCAATCACTCAGCTTGTTGTGGTTATCCTTTTGCTCAACCAGAGCGTTCAGCGTCTTGTTCTTGGGTCCGCTCAACTTGAAGTCGATGGTCTGAGTGCAAAATGTGCCCTCAGGCAAGTTTTCGGGGTACGCGCAGGCCGGCAAGATGCCAGCACAGGCATGATCAAAGATCACGTCGCCTTGCTCCGGACCGATGACAAGCGACATATACTTGTCGGCGGTCACATCGCACGTCGCAGCCGTGCCTTCAGCAGGTTGCCATTCTGTGGCATTCTGTCGAGCAAGTAGAGGAGCTCCCAGCGCAGTGGCCAACAAGCTGTTAAGCAGGATCGTAGTATACATGTCGTCGTCAAGTATAATGGAGATGTATGAGGTAGATCAGCAACGTGTCTATACTCAAGTTAGAGTGCGGCTAAAGTCATATGCAGCTAAACGTACTCGCGGAGGTGATCAACACTGGGTATATTGGGAAGTAGCACAAAGACAGAACGATTCTTTCATCAAGAAACACCGAGTATTCCAAGTTTTGTTAAAAGTGAGGTGGCTAGAATAGTGAAGCAAGGAGTGACGACAAAAGAAGGGCTAGGCTCCGAGGAAACCGACAGTCAAGGTACCGCGTTAGAGGACAGCTAGCAGAGAGAGGAGGCCAACGTATATGCGAAGCCCGTGGTTCACGCCGCCGTCATCGATATTACCTCAGCGTGTCCGTGCTAAGTTCGGGCCGCGTTGTTGCATGTGAATTGTGCGCGCAATCCTGCGGTAATGTCACTTGGGGCTGTGAGCATCGCCAACCTTGTTGACAGGAATTGTGACGATCCTGTGAAAATTAAGCAATCGTCAGGCGCTCAGATAGATGAATGGTGTAACAATGTTACAAGCATGGCGCTGTGAAGAGGATGATGCGGAGATTGACGGAAGCGGCCATGTGATGGTGGGAAACCACCGACCAATGGGATCGTTGTACCTGAAGATCGAGCGTCTGGGGTATGTTTTGAAACGAGCGATCTCTGCTTCATGAAGGACAATGTCGGACCCTGCAAAATGGAAGGAAATGAGGTCATGCGGGAGATGCGCGTTTCCGCTGTGGAGAAAGGCGATGCTATCGATAGGTAGAAGGTGGGACTGTTGGGTTGAATGACGAAATCACGAGGTATAAAAAATACGCTATTCAGATGTTCTTTGAAGCGGCTGCGATCAACTACATTCTAACTATTTGGTACCCGTAAAGTGCTTTGCCAATTATCTTGGTTGTTGCGGGTGGTCAGCGAATCTCCGTTGGTGGTGCAAGGTGCAGCGAGTGCGCACCGGCTGGGTCATGCCTTCGCCCGAGTGCAATACGATCTTCATCAGCAGCTTTTCTGCTGAGACCTGAGCTATAGATTGGCCTCTTTGAGGTCTTACGCCCAGTCTTCCTTGATGAGATCAGCCGCCTTCTCTGCTACCGCATACACCGTCGCCTGGATGTTTCCCAACGTCTCCAATGGGAACACGGATGCATCCACAACTCTTAAGTTCTTGGTCCCATACACTTTCAGTCTGCTGTCCACCACACCTCCGATCTCCTTCGACATCATTGCGCATGTACCCACAGGATGGAAAGTGCTCAGCAATCGCTCCTTGACGATCTCCTTTGCTGCGTCCAAGTCCGTTGCCATTTTGCCCTCGGGTAATCGTCCACTTGGTTTGAGCAAAGAGGCAAACGGCTGGGTCTCAACGATCTTTTCTATGTACTGCGTCTGCCGCGCTAGGACTTCCAGGTCTAGCGGATGAGAGAGATATCTCGGATCCAAGATCGGCTTGTCCCTTGGGTTCGCAGATCGGATGTGGCAAAACCCGCGTGAGAATGGGTGGTTGTTGACCGCCATGATTGTGATGAAATTCTTAGGGTTGGTTGGTGCGAGCAATTCTTTCATTTCCGTCTTTCCGGAAGAGATGTTGAGCTGAAGTGGCAGCATCATCGCGTAACCAGCCGCTTCATTGGGTTCCAAGATCTGGTTTTGGAGCAGTTCATACTGTTTCTTCTGCCAAATAGGAAGATCTGGGCCGTCGACGTACTGATTTATCAGCTTGGCGATCTCATCATGGCTCACACGACCATTCGAGTCTACGAACGGAAGCATAGTGACACTGATTGGTATGCCAACGAGTGGCCCAGACTTAGTTGTCATGTATTGCTGCAATGCAGCCTGTACAATGTTAGGATCCCGCATGACGTCCGCTGAGATCTGATCGTCTGCAATCTCGAAACATGGAGCCGATATGGCATGGTCCTGGAGATTCTCGCCAACACCGGGGCTATTGAGGACCACGGGAATACCATGCTTCTCGAGGAGTTCTTTTTGGCCGATGCCGGACAGCTCAAGAATCTGAGGCGACTGGATGGTCCCTGCGGACAAAATGACTTCTTTCTTCGCGAAGATCTCGTGATGAGCGCCGTCGTTCGTTTGCACCCTTACACCAGTAGCCACAACCAAGCCATCGACAATCTTAGTCAGTATCTTCTCAACGAAAGTCTCGGTTAGGACTTGCAGATTGGCCCTCGTGGCAACCTCTGACGTGTAGTAGGCTGATGCTGCGTAGCCGCGAGTTTTGGTGCCCGGATCGATGGTCAACCCACAGACAAATGTACCCAGCTTCTCGCCTTCAATAGGGTCATCGGTATTGCACCAGCCAAGCTTATCGAATGCCTTAACCCAAGATGCCTGGAAGGGTCCATAGACATCTGGGATGGTCACAGGCAAAGGACCCTCCTTACCATGCAACTCTTCATTGATGTAGTCAATGCTGAGAAGCTTCTTTGTTTCAGGACTCGGTGGCGTGAACCGACTGTACTTGCGAAAGTACGGCGCAAGCCCATCAGCGTCCCACCCATTGTTCCCGAGTGCTTTCCAGGCTTCAAAGTTGGCCTTGGAAGGATATACATTTGCACAGAAGTTGATTGCGCTAGAGCCGCCGAGCACTTTGCCTCGCGGGTGCGGGATCTGCCTGCCATGTACGTGCGTCTGTTGGCAATTGTCAGACACGTGCCTCGGATAAAGCGTGAGATTATACTGCCGTGTCCAACTTACTTGAGGCTCGGTCATAAAGTCCCAATCGTATTCAGGATCTCCATAAAGCGTTGACAGCATACCAACAGTGTCGATCTTTGGGTCTCCATAACGATGCTTGCCCGCTTCGATCAGCAACACCTTCTTGTCTTCATGTTCGCTTAGGCGGTTCGCGACTACTAAACCACCAATGCCTCCACCTATGACAATGAAGTCAGGGTCCTTCATGGTGAGTCTATCAAAAGATGACACACACCCAGTATGTGGAGACATCTTGACTGCTCTTTATTATCTTTTAAGATCACAATTGCTGTGTATATTGTGTTAAAGGGAAGGTCCCGTCGCGGCTACGCACGCAATGGGAGGCATAGCACTTGTTCCAAACATATAAGCGGCTTGTAATCAGGAGACAGTGGCTCAACACTCCTGGGTCCACCATTGGGCGTTTAATGATTCGCGCGTCGGTGTATACCATGAACGGTCTGCAGCCGAGAAGTCCCAGCCGCGGAACGTGGCATCCCATCCGCCCCGTTGTCTGCCGGGAAACAGCACGCGTGTGGCATAGAATCATGTGCCAATACTGTCGCAGTTTTGTCGGGTCTCTTGGGCGTTCAACAAACCGTTCCTGATTCGAGCGCAAATGACCCGCAGCGGAGTCGCGGAAACGGGCGAGAATTAACGCGGGTGGCACAGTTACTGTGACCCGACAGGAAACAGCTGTGCCGCAAGAGATACTAATGTCGGTTCATACCCTGTTACAATTTGACCAATAGTCAGTCTCAAATCGAGCCAGATAGCAATTGCAATTGGTCCAACTCTAACAGGGGTACAAACCGGCGTGCCTACCTATTGTAGTAGCACAGGGGATGACACCAATAGCAGATTGCACAGGTGGGCGTCAAAGTGGGACGGCACACGATCTGCGGCTTTTGTTCTCGGACACACGTTTGTCTTGTGGCACAGTTGCCCATCTGCTGATAATGTCGCAACCATGCCTTGGATCTGATGAGGGCTTCGAGTACCAGAGGTACTTTATGGAACGGCATCCGGCACGGACCCTGCTAAAAAGATTGCTTGAAGAAATTGGAGAGATCATTCAAACATTTGCATCAAAATGCAAGTGGCGCGCCATTTGACTCATATACACTTATCCGGCGCTGCAGGCTGAGAGACAGACACCATACAGTATGCTACCCACTGATCCGGTGACAAAGACAAACATCTTCAAGTTCTCGATAGTGACCAGACAGCTGGTGGCCAGCTTCCTACTTGTTGGAATTGCAACCACGCTGGTTGCGCTGCGGTTCGTTGCGAGACGAGTGCGCAAGACCAAAATATGGCAAGTGGTGTCTGCGAAGTTGCATTATGTCATTGCGGTGTAGGGACTGACCGGCACATAGGTGGGACGATGTTGCCGCAGTCGTTTCGTTGGCATTCACTTTCGGTAAGCGCAAGCTTTGCTCTCTACCGTTGGTAGTAACGAAGGATACTGGCAGCGTGGCTCTTATGGAATTGCACTGATCAGTAATTGCAGGAATGCTTGCGATGCACGTCACATATGCCAATCATGGCATGCGGTACCACAGCACTGAACTTCCAATCGCCAATATAACATTCATCGCCAAGCAACTGGTAGTCTACCAATCCGTGTACTACGCAGCAATGGCCAGCGTAAAGCTATCCTAACTATGGTTCTACCTACGGATATTTCCACAGCCACAGTTTCGAAAATGGATATGGATCTGTATGGGCATGATAAGCGGCTACTGGCTGGGGAGTATGCTTCAAATATTCCTCATATGCACGCCATTTGAAATGAACTGGAACCCAACAATTCCTGGCGGACACTGCGCGAGTTACAACGTGGCATTTGTCACCATCGGGATCTTCAACATGATTACCGACTTGATCATTATGCTGCTCCCCATTCCCTTCCTCCGGAACATACAGATGGCGGTCGGAACGAGAATTGGTCTTGCAGCTATCTTTGGCATCGGGCTCTTGTACGTATGGACATGTGTCATGCGACATTGCGAGCTCACAACCTTCTAGCGTGACTGCAATAACAATCATTCGCATCAACGTCTTGCGGCATGTCGATTTCACCGACCTGTCTTACTCCATGCACAACGCCGCTTTCTGGTCGGTTGCCGAGCCTGCTATTGCCATAATCAATTGCTGTATTGCAACGTTGCGTCCTCTTCTCAAGATAATCTCACCATCTCATCTGTGGAACTCTAACAAGGGGAGTACAGATCACGCAGGATACTCTGGCGATGTTAGTAACAGGAGACCACTGAGGACCAAGCTTGGATTGGAGCATGACGAATATCCGCTTACATGTGTCGAGGGCGATACAACCACCCCAAAAGTCATTGGGGAAGACGAAGAGAGGCTATATTGCGGAAAGAGTGATTTAAATAGTGTGATTAGCACGAAGCGTGCCTCTTGAGACACGATTAGAAGGATTGGTGGCTAGGATGTATATCGATATATTCAAGGTCATTCGGAGCATTCCTAGTACTATTGAACGTCAGTCGTGGCCTGTTCCAAGGTCGTCTTTGAGAGTTTGCAAAGCTTCTTAGGAGATGGGAGATCCGCAATCCGACTATCACGTGCTCTATTCGCTTAGTCATATCACCCCAAATAAGCGTTGGCTTGATGCCGACCTTTACATCCGCAAGGCTGCCGGGGCCATTACAGCCTCGTCGGCTCGGGCCCAAAACATCATCACGTAAAGCCTGCAGTCTCATTCGTTCTGCTTTGCTGAGTGGCGCTAGTTATCCTGCGATAGGCTCAGTCAACGGTGTGCGCAACGCCCCAGAATTTAGTGGAGGTTGTTGTGGCCAGATTGTGCGAAGAGGGACATGCGAGTCCGCGAAACCTACGCTTCGAATCTAACACTGCTTGAGGTTCGAACGTCTTGGAACTTCGTGCGGGATATAACCTATATTTGACTTTGCAACCACGTCTTTCGTGTTCGTGTGGAGATCAGCCTCGCGATAAGGGTTTGCATATCTGTACCTGGTTTTAGCCCCCTTCCCAGTCAGCACTTGTGCTCTCACTAAAATATTTGGTCCGTGCGAGTCCGCAATTAGGTAAAGGAGAAGCTTGAAAGGGTGTCATCGTGCTGACGAAATCAGCCATATGGGTCCAGCTGAAAATATTAGGCGCTTGGTGATGGCATGGACGATCTTTTGCTGCTATCACCCATCAGCAACCGCCCGAAAGTTGTTGTTCGTAGCAAAAGCTGTACCTATCAGGCTAGATATCGGAGGGTCGACCCAAAGCTTATGGCTGCTTCTAAGGCTGCAGGTGGAAGCCCACATCCTGTGGTTATCTGCCACCACGTGCAGATGCACAGCAGAGCCTTGTCGACATCGCCCCGTGGGGGCTAAGCTGAAGGCTAGACATAAGTGCCAGGAGACACCTAACGAAAACGATAGTTCAGCCTCGTAAAAGTTTTTGCCAAACTCACTCTGCTACGTTCGAGCCCCTCCAAAAATGAGCCAACCGTGGGCAGACCAACCTTATACTCTTCTTCCGTTGCCTGGACTACCAGGACAACCCACTGTATGTCATATCGTACAATTCATGGGCCTTCTAACGAAAATAAGAGCAAAGATGAGAATATACTCACCATCGCCGTCGAGATGGCCCACGTCCACAACTTGATCCTACGGGGAATGAACTCGATCTATCACCAGTGCGAGCATGTAACGAAGCCGGCAGACATTGCGGACTTCGTGCTGTATATCAAAACGTGGGGCGATATGGTCCATCACCATCACTCCATGGAAGAAACGGAGGCTTTCCCCCAATGGGATGAAATCGCCAAAGCAGGAGGAGCCTCGGAAAGCATCACGAGCAGGAATATCGAGCAACACCATGCTTTTGAGGTGGGGTTCGAGGATTTCAGAACATATGCTGAAGAAATGCAAGGAGGAAAAGCCGAGTATGACGGCAAGAAAGTCAAGGCCATGTTGGAGAGCTTCGCAGCAGTCCTCAACGAGCATCTACATGACGAGGTGACAATGATTCTTGATATGGAGAAGTACGATGGCGTAGCGCTGAAGAAGGTTATGGATGCTGCAGCGCAGAAATCGATAAACTCCGCGGACCCGGTATTGTTTCCCATGAAGGCGTGGTTAGAAGGTCATTGACATATCACAGGCTGTCGTCGTCCCCATGATATTTGGATGCTGCGACAAGACCGCGCCCGGAACGGAGAACTTTCCGCCGGTTCCATTCTTCATGCCATACTTGAACCACTTTTGGTTCACGAGGAAGCATCGGTCCATCTGGAGGTTCAATCCGTGCGATAACTGGGGAAGACCGCGACCTTTGCCTTTCTTGGGCACATCGTAGGCATGGAATATGTCGGAAGATAAATCACCCCTGGCTATGTCATTTAGACGATGGAAAACCACAAGTCGGGATTATGGGTAGGATAAGAAAGAGCAATCATTTGAGGCTTTTGGTTTCGCCTCTCTCTACTTCCAGTCCATGATCATCTCTTACACCCCTTTCTTATGCACGTCATGTTACCTTACTGTTCCTTTGCTTTATATTACAGACAACGATGTATCGTTTTTCGTTTTCCATATAGCCTGACGAACAACAAACTCAGACTTAGTGAGCTCCTCGCGGGTCAGTACTGGAGAAGCCGTTACATTATGCAGCAAAGCTTGGAAACATTCACCTCATACGAAGATTCATTAAACAGTATAACGCCAAGATCGACGTCATGGGCTATAGCAAATGTACATCGCTATGGATGGCCGCCTCTGAAGGTCATTTGGAAGCAATCACGTTTCTTATCGAGGAAGGTGCTGATGTAGATCTTTCAGATGGAGATTTTGGACCGCCTCTACATGTAGCTGCACAAAACGGCTGGTTGGACGTTGTGCGCAAGCTGTTACAGGCTCGAGCCAATGTGAAAGCATACGGTGGGTCCACCTACAACGCTCTTCAAGCAGCTGCAAGGGCAGGCCATACCTCAATAGTGAAAGAGCTCATAGAGGCTGGTGCAGAGCAATAGAGGTGCGTCTTTTCCACACGCGGTTTCTAAATTACAGTTTCTCTTTGCGAACTCAACGTCAAGATAACCGTGGACCGCATCCCCATGTGCTGATCTTGGAAAGCTTTCCCACATCACACCGAAATTTTGCTCGCATCAGCTGTTGGCGCCGGCGTGCATCCGCTGTCGTGGCTGCCCAACGGTCGATCTTCCACTCCAGGGCTGGATCGAACCATCCCCAATCATCTACACAGACAACCCTCTCAATCCGGCAACTCCCCAAGCCCATCGATCGCAGCACGGGTAACGTTCTCCAGATCCTCATCTCGTTGCTTGGTATCAAGTGAGGAGACAGCGGGGTTTTGGCTGAGCTTACCCTGGATCACCACCACACCTACTCAAACAGGCAACTTTCGCAAACCGTCAATGACTGCGCGTAAACGGCCGCGTAATAGGCTGAAAGGGCTATGGAGTGATTTACACGTGAGCGTCAGACTGCTGACTATGGGATCATCAACTCCGCAACTTCCAATGACCGTAGTCACTCAACGACACGCATCTCCACCACTGCCATGAATCGAGATTCATTTCTTCTGTAACCATCATTTTCTCTTAAGAATGATAGCCTACAGGTGTTCGTTTCATCGATCGATTTCTCTTACATTATTACAGTAAAACAGGCAATGGCGAAGCACCCCTTTCACTCCATTAACCGCTTTCTCTTACACTATCACAATAAGACAGGCAATAGCGAAGCCCTCCCTTCCTATCAACATCCTCATCCCGCAACATCAACTCCCAGACTAGAGAGATCGTAGGCCCGCCTTCTCAGTTCCTTTTACAACTCAGCCTCGAGTTGTTTGCATCCCGTTCTCGCTGTCGTGTGGACTCGAGCAATATTGTCATCGGTGAAAATGTCCCGGCAGGGGTCCGGTTGTTACGGCCTCTTGACTGCCACCGTCCCTACGATCTATCCTTTCACAAAACAACATCTCGTCGTTCGAGCAACATCTTACTCTCCTCGTGATCCCAATCTGGAAGTGCTACACGCAGTACCATGACCTGCGCATATTACATTTTACTTCCACCCACCACCTCTTTCTTTCCCTATCCTGGCCTCCCACGGATCCCTATCGAGCGCCAGAAGGGTTTCTGACCGCACATCAGCGTCGCCCTGTCGCGTGAACAAGTGCGCGGGAGATGTCTCCGTACGGGACTCGTCGAGACGCGGGCGCAGTCCGCAGGGGACAAAGAGGCGTGCGAGATGCTAGACCGCACAGATTCGTGTTGTAGGGGCCATTCTAATTGTGCGAGCGTGCAGATAGGGCTAGATGAGCCGCGTTCTCGGATTGACCGCGTATGAGGGTTTTCCCGTACTGGCGATATAGGGCGTACGGGCGCTCAACGCTTAGTGGTTGATAGGCCATGTTTCCTACCGTATCAGGGACCCATACTCATTCCTGCCAACACAGTCTCCAGGTAGTTTAATTCCTATGGCGAGTGCTTCTTGGCGCTGTCGTGAGCAAAGGCGACCGTGTAGAATTTCAACCAGCGCATATTTTGCGTTTCGGTATTAGTGGATTAAGGGGTCGGGCGTAGCCAGCGACTTCGAAGTTCAAACGCTCTTTGTCGTCGCCTTCGACGGGCTAGGAGTGCGCTTCGATGCGGACTGGTCCGAAACCGCGGGATCGGTCTTGTTTTTGTTTAACGTGGAAGCGGACCTCGAAGGCAGGAGGCGGATATCGTTGTATCCGGGTGACGTGTTGGCATTGGAACAAGTACATGATGGGTTCTGAATGATAAAGAGCAGCTGGTTCAGGACGTAAAACTCGAGTTTCAGTTTGATGCTGTACACGACGGTCTTGTAGGTCGTCTGGATTTCGAAGTTGTTGGTGAACTCGGTCGCGAGTAGGCTGGCATCCATGGCGATGACGATGAGGTTGACAAGAATCAGGTGTCGGATCACTTTCCGCTCTCGCGGCCCCTTGAACTTTAGGATCGGGTTGAGAGCGCGATATGCCCCCCAGATATAAAGGCCGGCAATGATCCACTCCTGAACAGAGAAGCCAGTGAGCTGTATCTTTTCGTAGATGGTGAAGATGTTGGTAAGTGAGTCGGTGGGGCGTATGTTGATGGCCAGGTACAATCCTGATACTGGCAGATGGAGGGCGATGAAGTTGAATACGATCATCATCAGCACCCAGCGGATCTTCTGATCGCTGACCAGATGTAGTCGCGAATAAAGGACTACAGCCTGACCAGTGACCATGGCCCACCAGCCCAGGACAATAAAGACACACATTGGCACGTTCGGCGCCAGGCCGAAGTTGCGCAGCAGCACAGCGGTCGCATGGACGGGGATGCCAATGCATGCGGTAAGCATGCTCCAAAAATACAGCCCTTTGCGGGTTTTGAACCGGTGGAAGATGGTGAAGAGAATCTCGATCGAGTTGTAGACGGATATTCCGTAGAAGGCAGCTATCGTCATAGCCTTTGGCAACGACACATACGAGGGCCCCGACTCGCCCGCCATACTGATGTCGAGAACCAGTGGAAACAGCTGGGGTGTTGAACGATCACAACAGTGAAAAACCTGGGATCTGATGAGGAGCAGGCGGCTTTGTTTTTAACGCCATGCTCCGGTATGCATGGTCCCAACAAGCTCTGCTTAGCTCGGGTGGAAGTGTTTCCCCCCGTAGCAGTGCGGTTGCAGTAAAAACGTAGCGGGCGATGGCCGCCAATCGGATGGCAACAAAGTCAGATAGCCACGCGGGAAGCACAGAGACCTGGCGTTCGGGAGGCTTGTCGAACAGGATCCTGCTGGTTGCGCTTCATGGAGCCCAACGAAGGGGATGAGACCTGGTTCAGATTACTGGAGCACAGATGGCACGGATGGGGAATGCTGTCTTGGCGTTGCGTCCGTTTCCGGTGCGGGCTCGATGCCAATCCCACTAACGCTCGTGATCTGCAAGCGACAACGAAGCCAAGGAACCCTCTCGGTACCAAAACGCTAAAATCATCGCCAGTGCGGCGGGATGATACCGAGGACCCCCCTTTGGGCTTCACCAGGGTTGCCCAAGATGTGGATCGACACTCGCCATGTGGACTTGTCGTGTGTTAGATCAGGTTTGTGAAATCTCGTGCATCACAGAATGCAAATCTCCTTGGGCAACGAAAGAACTGGATAGTGATGTAAGTCTGATCCGACCAAATGCATTGCGCTATGAAAGCGCATTCCTCAGCGGCGATGGAAAGGAGGGTAACGCTACGCCAGCTAGGTAGGTTTGCCGACACGCCACTCACAGCACATGTGAATGCCTGCTTCCGAACCGAACCATGCTCAAGGGGAAGCGAGGATTTCTCTATATTAGATGCATCCAATCTCGATTCATCTCAAGAGCTCGTGCGAGTATTTAGGGGGTCAGATACCGGAAACAGGTAGTAATAGACACGAACAGCCATGGACGGGTCAAGGTTCTTGCGGCGCAGTAGGGCACTCGCCAATACCACTAATCGGTTCGTACCCCAGGAACGTCGCTCATTATTATGGGGGCAAAGAGATAGGGGAGAATCAAATATATGATGCCGAATCGTCTATTTGAAAGGACGGAAATGCTGGAAGAATACTAGTGACGGGTGGCTCCCAGTCACCATAGGCGTCCAATTAACACGCCGCAATCCAGAAGTCTAGACATTCCTATCCACCAATTCCACTCCGGGGCATCGGAAACTCTGCATTTCTCATCTTTGCTTTCTTCCAGCAACACAGGTCACTACAACTTACCTCCATGGTCTGACAATCGATGAAATACTTCACAATCTCAATGCCTCAGAGACACGATTGCAAGTTCGCCACTTCGATTCACTGACTTTCCAACGCCTTTGAGAACACGTGCTTTGCCCTTGACGAAAGCCGAGAGACAGCAACGAATGTTCGGACTTTACCGTTCCCGCACCAAAAGCGTCCTACACATCGCCTCTCCCAAGATGAGTAAACATATAATCTAATCAACCTTGCATTCTCGAATTTCCAGAGTAAAACAACGCCAATCCAAGTGAGACAGCCTACCTTTCCACCTCTGCATCCGTGAGCTTCTCACGGGCAATGTCACCGTTTCTTCAACCGCAAGACAACGACAAGTTAACCCCGTTCAGACATACATTCTTAGCAATAAAGCAGCCTAAGTAAACGACTCACTGTCCCGCCGCTTCAACTGCGCCTCTACCTCCACCCAGTCTTCCGACCCTACGGCAAGCATGCATTGCTCAATCTCTTCGAAGTCTTGAGAGCTATCACGAGCGATCGTTCAGAATTTGTCAAGACAAATCCGCACCACAGCTGACGCGCCCAGCTAAGCTCAAAACTACCTGTCGATTCCGCACTGTTCTTCAATCTCGGTGGGAAAAGCAAGACCGACTGCTGGCTGTAGGTGATAAGGCTGAACATTTGGATCCCCACGGAGAAACTTTGCTTGATGTGGTACGACATGCGCCACCATCTCTTCAACTGACATAGATCGATTGGACGAACCGTCAGCCGTGATGTAGCTCAACATATTCATATTCGAGCAATCTTTCATAGCAGCGTGGCCCTTTTGGAATGTACGACTGCCATGTAGGGGCGCAACGTCGAGTCTCACATTCATGACTCTTCATAGTAATTCCTCTGTTCTACCGGAAGACTCCCATTCTCAGGCTTTAGTGGAAGATATGTGCCTCAGATAAATTTGCGCAATCACATCATCTTACAATAAATGAAGCGGAAACCAGTCCAGCGTTTCCGGATCTTGATCCAAGCAACGATTACTTATCAACGAGCCATTGTCTCATCATATCGGAGAATCCAAGACACAGTATAGCTATTCTTTTGATACCGCCACTGCTGGATCATAGCAAGCAGCTTCAGATACAAGGCCGGTATCCTCTCGAAGTTATTTTTAGACCTCGTACACAGACTGCCCGAAAACACTCGACTCGTCTATTCTGAAGTTCCCAAAATGCTTGGAGGAACATCATACATGCTCATATATGTATAGATCGCCTTTGCACAAATATGTCTGTACATCAGACTCGTCCCACAGGTTCTTCCCTTTACCTTCCTTGCTCCTCCACAAAAGATTGCAAAACCCTTCATCTTCCCCATCTCCTAAATACACATCGCGAAGCCCCAATGCGATGAGAACTGTTACGGAAGGTTACACAGTTCGCGCAGGTATCAACTCTCGCATGTCCAGCGGTGCTGTAAGTCAAAATCTTTGCGATGTTTCGTCGTTTCGTCTTGGGCGCCCGAATGACACAAGCATTATACAAGATTCGATGTTGTATCATGTGAACACAGTCCAGCGCGACGTATAATGTGGCGTTCGCTTGAATGGGGCCGTAACCCACCGTCATGTACTGAATAATCATAGACACCGAGAGTAGAGTGCTGCAAGTATAGCGCGATAAGTCTTCGGTAGCTATGAAAGTAGGGCATCGGTTAGTACGGTCATAGTAGATTGCCTAAAGGCCAATCTCCCCGCTGTACTGCGTTACTCCACACCCGGACACTTCACAACATATACACCACCGCAAGATACGCTACGTCGTTATCGATTCTTATTCTCATTCTCGTCCTCGCTCATCCTCGTTGTCACGTCTATGAACAAGCGCTATCCGAGTCCAATCATGTACTTTCCAATCCGACTCACCGCGCTCTAAACGCAAAACATAGGCCTCGTTCTACTCCCAAACATTCGAAAACAAATCATCACCACCGCCAAAGCCACCTGCAGGCTTACTCGTGGAACTCGTCTGATGCGTGGTGGTGGTAGTGCTCGTTGAGACGGGCGCAGCGCTGCTCCATCCGCCAAAGTCATCATCTTGAGTGACAGTAGGCGCACCCCACCCTGGACTCTTCGGCTGCGTATGCGTCGCGGTTGCTTGCGTAGTCTGCGTCTGTGCGGGAGCGGGAGAAGCCCACGCATCGGTGCTACCCCAGGCATCCATGTTGGAGAAGCCGGAGAAGGTGGCTGCTGGTGCAGCTGCTGGGAGAGAAGTGGGCTGTGGAGCAGCGGGTTGGGAGAGATTGAAGGCGGAGTTCAAGGGCGGAGACGCCATTGCCTGGACGGGAGGCTGGGGTGCGGGAGCCGGGGCGGAGGGCATCGAAAGATCGAGGAGGTCGTTCATGCCCGAGTTTGAGGGCGCGGGTTGCGCGGGGGCGGAGGAGAACGCTGAGTAATTGCTTGAAGCGGGCTTTTGTGCTGGTGGCGACTTTGGTTTCGAGTCGAAGAAGTTACCGCCGCCGCCGAACATGCCTGATGAGGTGGATGGCGGTGACCTGGTGCTTGTGAAGCTGTCTAGACCTGAGAATGGAGATGGCTTGGGTGCAGGTGCTGCCGCTTGGCCAAAGGATAGACTGCTGAATGCATCATTCATGCCTCCGAAGCCAGACTGCTGCGGTTGTGGGGATTGCTGCGATGGAGAAGCAAGACCACCGAAGGAGTCTTGACGCGCATGTTGTTGGGGCTGCGGAGGCGCTGCGGGCTTTGCAGCATACAAGGACAAAATAGATTGCTTGAGATCCGGTCGTGAGGGTGCTGCGGCTGCGGCTGCCGGGCCTGTGCTTGAAGGCCGAGCAGGTTGTGCTGGCGCACTTCCTAGGAAATCAAGCCCCAGCAAAGAATCGCCGGCCTTGGTCTGCTTCGGAGGAGCAGGCTCTGCCTTCGGAGGAACAGACCGTGCTTGCGGAGGCCCTGTACTTGCTCGCGGAGGTGCTGGTGTCTCATCGCCAAACAGATCAATGGCGGGTTGGGGTGGGGGCGCGGCTCGTGGCGCCGGAGGCGTGTGTGAAGATGTGCCGCCGAGGCGTTGCGATGCGGACCGTTCGATTTGGACTTTCTCTTGGACCTTCTTTAACGGCTGCCGATGTTAGCCTAACGTTAGGAACGGTAGACTGGCGAGGCTCACCATATCATCATCTTCAGCTTCCAGCGTTGCTGGGTCTGGCATAGGACCGTCCATGACCCATCGCTTCGACTCGTACTTTGTCCGAATGAAGTTCTCAATCTTGCTGCTTTGCGATTAGAATGGTCAAGGCTGCGAAGGCTGAGAACATACGCTTCGGATGGTACATGTCCAGACGCCAATTTGGCTTCCCAATATCTATCCCTGTCAGTGTGACCTTCTCTCATGTGCGAATAGACTGACTTGTTCGCGCGCGCATTGCCCCACTTCAGCACGCTCTGGAGTTGTTCGTCGGTCCATGAATCGAGATCCACTGATTTGACTTTGCTGATATGTGTTCCCATACCACGGTGAATACCGGAGCATCTACTGAGTGTCAACGCACGCAAGGAGAAGAGCGGTGGCGGAAGGCGTACCGAATGCACACGAAGATGCCTAGATTCCAGCTGGCCCATCGGGGGTCTGTCCTTTGTATGAGCGCACCGAGATCTCCAATTTTGAAATTTCTACGCACGCTTGTTCCTCTTGCAATCTGCGCAGCTCTTGTTTGCTTCAATCTTCACCAAGCTCTTCAGCGTCTGGCGGTTCTGCTCCGCGCGATCGGCGGCGGGATTGGGCCGCCGAGACATTGTGGGCGTATCGTCGTGGGCGCGGGGCTAGGGTAACTAGATCGGAGAGGGGAGCGCAGACAATGGGTAGTGGAGAGGTACGAAAGAATGAGGCTGTCGCTCGCGTGGACGACTTCTATATACAAGTCCACAAGTCCGAGGGGTCTGGTGCTGAGGATAGCCCAAACGTTTGGCTTGGCAGACGTCTAGATTTCTGATTGGCCAAAGCTGCCTTGTTCGCAGTGCTCCTGTTTGGAATGTGAGGTGTCACTGTAGGGTCATGTTTTCATGCGAATATGCCATGCAATTCAATCAATTCATTTGGTATCATCTGTAACGCCAGTCCCATGCCCGTGGTATCGTATGCTACAAACAAACAGCGTACAAGCTACAATGCGCCGCGCAGTGATTCGCATATCAAGCTGGGCCAAATTGCCAGTCGTCCCAGTCCTCATCCTCTGACTCGCTGTCTTCATCGTCAGCCTGAGGGGTAGGAAGAGGTGGATTATCGTCGTGAGCCTCCGTCGCCGTACGTTTCGCGCGAAGAGCCTCTCTCTGTTCCCGCAGCTTCTTCACCCGCTCTTCCAAACCGTCCATCTCCTCGAACTCATCTTCGAGCGCGCGGGCGGCTTCATCCTTTTCGTCCTCCATCTCCTCGTCCCTCCGAGCTCGTTGTGCGCTCTGCTCTTCCCGCGCCTGTGCGGCCAATTGTGCAGCGGTCATAGGTGCGGACTCGATGATAGCGCCAGTATATGATATGGGGTTGCGCTGGGGTTGTTCGGCTGCAGCTTGGTCCATCTCAGCCATGAAAGCGTCCAGTTCCGCATCGGCGACTGGTAAGATTGGCTCCGCGACATCAGGCTGCTGTATTGCGTCTTCTATCGGTGCTGCGGGTGCCGCTACTACGTCTGGCGCGGTTGCTTCTGCCTCTTGTGCGGCTCCATCGTCGAAGAATCCTGCCGGAACACCAGCTTGCTCCTCGGTCCTCGTCCGCTTCCGCTCTTCTGGCCTCTCATCTACGGCCTTGCGCTTCTTTGAGGTCGGCGCGGATTGCTTGGGCGCTTTGGCTTGCTGACGGGCAGCTCGTTGCTGCTTGAGCATAGATCGAACGTCGGCCATATTGGAGGAGATTTTGCTTGATCGAGTGTCCGAGAGATAGTGCTTAGTTTGGGAGAATATGAGTGCGTGCTGCGTCACCGGAAAAGCTTAGGGAAGCTTCCAGCGTATAGCAGCGGAGGACGGGCGGCAGTTACTAGTTATTGCCAAGCGAACTCGGGCCAAAGCTCCACCTTGCGCCCGCGTTTCTCCTCACCACCTTCACGCCCACACGACACCAAGCGACAACGCCATTCGCGCCCACGCCGTGCTCCTTTCTCTTTACGCCTACATATTTCGTCGCGCGCTTCTCGGCGCGACCCATTCCGTTGTCGTCCTCCTACCCGCCCGCACAACTGCGTCGACAGCTCCCTGGTGAGCCACCGAAGGTCCTGTCGCAAGGAAGCTGCGACCCTGAAGTGGCAATCGCGACACGTCTCGCAGTATCTGCGCCTTTTCTGGGGGCAAGGGGAACCCGCGCGCTTGTTTTCTAGTTAGACGCCGCTCTCTGTTGTCTGTGTGCTTGCGCAGCAGCCCGCAGCGGAGGCTCCAGCCTTTTTGTAGAACCGTGAATTATCTGCTCTTTGCGTAACTTGACAATCAGTCGCGTTTTTCTGAGCCCACATCTGCCCGCTTTCCCACCATGGCTGGTAAGCACACTCCATCGCGTCTGCGGATGTCAACGTTTCGCACCACGCGTCACGCCACCTCGAAGCCTCGCCATGATGCTAACATGATTGCGATAGACGAAGTGCGCCGCTCCGGACGCGCCAACAAAGGCCATCATACCAAGAACGCCGATGCCCTCGACGAAGTCGTAGCTGTCAAGCCAAAGTCGACGAAGCCCAAGGCGGACAAGAAGTCGAAAGGAGCAAATGCCGCTTCAGGGCGCTCACAATCCGTGCCATCCGTCGATGCTGAGGAAGAAGAGGAGGGGGGTGAGGAGATCATTCGATGTGTCTGTGGCCAGACCGAAGACAATCCCAACGACAAGCGGGAAATGATATGCTGCGACACCTGCCAGGCATGGCAACACAACAAGTGCTTGCACCTACCCCAGGGTGAAGAATACTGGGAGAACAGGACTTATTACTGCGAGCAATGCAGGCCAGAGGAACACCAAGAGCTGCTCGCGCTCATGGAAAAGGGCGAGAAACCGTGGATCAAGTGGAACAAGAAAGGCGCGAAGCCTCCGAAGTCGCGTCCGATTGACGTGAAGCCAGGCAGCAAACCGGAGAAGGCTAAAACAGCTACACCTCAGCCTTCGCAGCTGGCTGCTCCAAGCCCTGCCGCTACCCAATCCAATGCGCCCAGTCCTGCCCCGCCTGCTTCCATCGCTGTCCCAACCGAGGTGTCGATAGATGGCCATACCGTGAAGGCTGAGTCTAAGGTAAGTCGAGCCTCCTGTAGAAAGTTTACTTCATCTGACGTGCTCCAGCCGACCAAGCCGCAGTCTCCGCTTGGCGAAAAGCGACGACATGATTCCTCAGAGAAGGATAGTTCGAGCAAGAAGCGGAGGAAGCCCAGCGCTCCTAAGAGCGAAATCGCTGCAGCCCCGACAGGCGCATCCGACATCAACGCTCTGCCTGCCAAGCAGAAGCAGGTGACCGAAAAGTTGCGGGATACTTTCGTTCCACTAATTACCACTGCGTCGGAGTCTCGCGGATACCAGATACCAGAAGGTCAATCTGCGCAGTCTATCGCCACTCGACTCGCGTTAGAGATAGACCATGCCGCTTTTCTACGCCATGGCGAACCGGCAGGCATAGAGTCGCCCTATACTATCCAGCTTCGCACCATCATCATCAACACGAAAAGAAATCTCGGCTTGGTGGACCAGTTACTGTCGGGAGACTTGAAGGCAGACGACATCGCTTCCATGTCGTCCGAAGAGATGGCGAGTGATGAGAAACAGAAAGAATATGCCGCTATCAGAGAGGCGAATGAGAAGCAGATGATACTCACTGAGGAGACCGGTCCTCGGTTCCGCAAAACGCACAAAGGTGATGAGCTCGTAGAGAACGACGCTGCTACTTCTACTCAACAAGACGACTTCAGACCGCCACCGCCGCCACAGAATGATGAAAAGCCCGTGTTAGAGTCTCCTACACAAGAATCCCATACGGCGGTGGAGCTGCCCGAAGATGTCGGTCGACGCGAACCCATCGCTGTAGACACCAGCGCAGGAGCAGATAGCGCGCGACGGCCTTCGACGAATTTTGACATCAACTCTGTCTTTGCTCAAGTTCGCTCGCCGCAGAACGACCAGCACTCCTTTCTTCAAAGGCGTCAGAGCTCAAATCAACAACCCGAGAAGAGTACACAAGTCGATGCAGACGTTGACCGTCTCCTCAAAGACGAAGATGGCGACGTAGACATGCCTGCATATGCCGATGAGACCATTGTCTGGCGAGGGTCTATCGAGATGCAGCATATGGAGTCCTGCGCATCGGTCGCCCGGTTCGTCGCGGGAGGTGATTTTGGCAAAGCCATTCCATGGACGAAGCTCCTGTCATCCACGCTACCTATTGCAGGACGCATTGAGGAAGCCAGAGGCGATGAATATATCAGAGGGCTGGCGACCACTGGAAGCCATGATGTCGCCGTGCTAGCTTTGAGCCCAGTCTCTTCTGAGGGACGCACAGTGATGGATACTCTATACAAATACTTCCACGACCGTAACCGATGGGGAGTCATACCAGTTGACAAACTTGACAACGAAGCTATGCGCGACTTGTACGTCATACCCATACCAGCAGGGCCCAGCAACCTTCCCCAGTTCATGGATCTCTTGGAGTACTGCACGATCGAAACGCCACGGAAAGACGATATGCTACTGCTTGCGCTCGTTGCCAAGCTTCCAGATATCCAGCCTCAACCTGTACAGTACCCACAGCACGACACCTCGTTGAACCATACTCCCACTCCAGCGCAACCTTCAAACGGCGCAAGTGGACCTAGCCCTTCCCCGCTGACGAATCCTCACGGCCCTTCATACTCGCCCGTGGGACCGTCGTTCCCGCCCAACCCATACCTCGCGCAGCCAAGTAACGGCTACAGTCCGACACCCCCGCAAGCCGCGCCCTCGCAAGCCGCACCACCACAGGCAACCGATTCAACACCTTTCGACCCGGCCGCCATTCTAGGGCCTTACATGGCATCCCCTGTCGTGCAAGAGCTCCTGCAGAATCCGCACACG
The DNA here is from genome assembly GCF_027946475.1 of Didymosphaeria variabile. Lineage (NCBI taxonomy): Eukaryota > Fungi > Ascomycota > Dothideomycetes > Pleosporales > Didymosphaeriaceae > Didymosphaeria > Didymosphaeria variabile. The sequence goes on along the minus strand of NW_026611625.1, from coordinate 3,724,199 downwards.
CGTGACACGCTGTATAACCTCAAGGATCTCCTGGATAAGGTGCCTGCGGCACAATACGACATAAACGTGCTGTCGCAGTGTTTGTATCAAAAGAATGCTATGGCAGCGGCTGCTAATTGGAATGGCAATTAAGGCTGCTGGCGGACGTGTAAGTGAGAGCTAATACAAGGGGATCGCGGGTACCCACTTGCTTGATTTGAACTGCTTGGACATTGTTTCTGATTTTAAAAGGTGGTGCTCTGTTTCGGACCCGCTGTTCTACGGTCTTCGGCGACGGTTTTCTATTTCACGCGATTGCCCTCAGCTTTCGTCACGGCGCATGGGAGTACGGACCGGGCTACTACTTTCTATACCCCGGGAGGCGTACTGGGGTCAGGCGATGGTTCATTCTTTGCTTCGGTGGACTTTCTTGAGTCGTGTTTTGGATCTCAGGGCGGTGGGCTAGTTGCTTTACGTGTCTGTTCATTACGGAACGATTCATTCGTGGCGGTTCGTCAAAATATAGTTATTTTTCATGTTCAAGTATGCTCTCCAAGATTGCGTATGTGCAGGTGGGAACAATATGTGCAATTGAGAGTAATGATGTGTAGCGTAGCTGCAAACGCCTTGACGCCGAACGCTTGTGTCCCTGTGCCCAAACGATAACGCCGAGTATGCGTACGCCGCCAAAGCGTAGTGATATACATAGTATCCAGAGCAGTCATCAACCCTTCTGCCGCCGGGCCATTCTCTCTCCCCGCCGCTACCTCCGCGCGAAGACCCCCCTTCTGCTTCAGCACGCCTCAAGTAGGCCCTCATCCGTGCATCTGCCTCTTTTCCAAGATTCGCTTCGCATACCATCTTCCTAATCCACTCAAAAGACAAGTCTGAAACCCCAGTACAGGACTAGTATAGTCCCAATGATAATCCCACTCAACTTGAGTATCGCAACCTTATTCCCGCTCTGCGCCATGCGCGTCAGTCGCCCGGCGGAACCTTTCAGGGTTGTACCGAGGGACGAGAAGGTGTCGGATGTGTTGTCGATGAGCGTGTGGTCGCGCGCGTTGTCGTAGATGTCGACAGTGACGCCTCGGAGCGCGGAGACTTTGCTGGCTAGCTCGTCGAGCCGTGAGTTGTTCTGTCTGGGGGGAAGTTAGAGATGGAGGGAAGGTCCGAGAGGACGAGATCAAAAACATGGGATTTAGAAAGCCAGGCGGAGGTGGAGGACATGTATAGAGAGGGAAGGAGGGTGGCGTACTGTTCCCGTTCCCATGCTTGTGAGGACATTGTGAGGGCGTAGGGGGTGGAGTGCTGCGGCGCGCAGGGGTTTCAGTGGTGTGTTCGGTCCAGATGGCGCTGCAGGAAATGGTAGCGGCTTTGCGGGACGAGGTTGTAGGGCGTTTTGGGTGTGCGCTCCGTGATGTCGTTCGCGGAAGTTCAACAACATAGCGCTTGAGGCGTGAGGCTCGGTAGTGACGATGGAGGTCGAGACGCTAAAGTTAGCATGCGCTGTGATTGGCTGTGTGTGGGGCTGTGGGTTTTGTGGGGAAAGGCTCCCTGGATGAACGTCTGTTCCTCCATGTGTCGTAGTAATTCATATTCGTTTGGTTGTGTCATATAAATCTTTAGAAATTCGTTATTTACTCGCGGTGCCAATTTAGATTATCTCGAAGGGAGTCCTTACCCATGCTCCAACGAACCGTGGCCGTTCGGTAAAGCAGGCAACCACCACAGCTGCATATGCAGACTGTATGATCCTCAACACGTCATCTACCTCTTAGGACTCAACTATACACTAAGAATGCAATGCTTGAGGGCTTTGGTGTCTGACACACATTGCAAAATCGTTTAGCATGGCCGAGCTGTGTGACTTTTGCTGCGAACTTGTGTTCTCAGCGGACGGGGTTTCTACGTACAGGAAGCTGATTCGGCAGCTGCGAGAGCTGACTTCGGTACCAACATGCCCACTCTGTAAAGCTTTTCTGGGAAGCCTTCTCGCAGAACGCCCGGACGCAAGATTGTTTACCGAATGCCATTTTGCTCGGCGGTCGAATGGCAAGGGCTTAATACGACTGACGATATCATTTTCCCTCGGTAATAACCACTGGATAGACGAGACTTCCCACTGGATGATCGCGTGTGTAAAAGTTGAGTCAGTCACAAGAGATTGAAATCATTGAGTTGACAGCGACCAGTGCATCATGCAGAGGCCTCGAAACGTTTCCTTGAGCGTGCTGATTGGAATTCGCACACCATGGACATGACAACTAGATTTGCCAGCGTTGACAAATGGCTTGATGAATGCGTGTCAGAGAGACATGGCACACATAAGCGCTGCTCGAAGCGTCAGATCATCGTTAAAGGATATCCTAGTCGTTTGCTGAGCCTAGATGAGTTCGACACTTCTGGGTACGTGCGACTGGTCGATACGAGATATTTGTCCAAACCAAAGCCCCAATACACTACGCTGAGTCATTGTTGGGGCCCATTGGATGGCCCGCGCCCGCTTGAGACGAGGAAAGCAAATCTAGGGGCGCACAAAGCCGGAATCAAATTCGAAAGCCTTCCAAAGACTTTTCGGGACGCTGTCAAGATCACTCATCATCTTAATCATGACTTTATCTGGATCGATAGTTTGTGCATAATCCAGGATGATCGCAAAGACTGGAAACATGAAGCTGCCATGATGGCCGCCATCTATGAGAACTCATTTTTGACGATCGCCGCCACATCATCCGAGAATTGCGAAGGAGGATGCGATCTTGAGCCTTGGGACTTAGATATCATCCAAGGAAGGGCAACATTTGGTCCGAAAAATGGTCCGAATCGTATCCCTTACCTAATAAAGCTGAAACGTACTCATGAATCATGGACGCAATCGGAATGCCGGCCACCTCTTCATACTCGAGGGTGGGTGTTGCAAGAAGCATATCTGTCTCGACGGATCTTACACATGGCGACTCGCCACATGCTCTGGCAATGCCGGAAAACATTTGACCAGGAAGACGTTAATGTCCTCATAACAGAAGACGAGGTTCTGCCGATGGAGCTGAGCTCAGTTGGATTTCACTGGCATGGGAGCACAACCATCACAAGCGATCGGATCTGGCAGAAAATAATCGAGCAGTACCCGAGAATGAACTTTACATATCCAGGAGATAGGCTACCAGCATTTGGCGGAGTTATACGTTTCCATACGGCAATGCGGAAGGATGGAGCGTTGCTCGGACTTTGGAAGAAAACGATCGCCGATGACCTGGGGTGGACGGTTGCTGGGCCGCAAAGCTCCAGGATTCCGGGACTGCCTACCTGGACCTGGCTCTCCTCTGAAGCTGCACATATAATTCCACTCAAGGAGACCAGGTCTATCATGCATCGACTTGAGCTCAAAGATTGGTGTATTGCATGGCAAGGTCAGCCTTACGTTTCCAAGCTTATAGGTGGTATCCTTCGGGTAAGAGCAAGAATTTTCGAGACTATCGATACCACTGTCAATCAAAAAAAACACTGCAGTGAAAGACACCTTTCGAAGGATAATTATGCAACCCTTCATAGATTCTTGGAAGAGGAAAGGCGGAGCACTGTCAGCACGAGAGTCTCTGATCTACAGCCGCGATATCTTCATGACCGACAACACGACGGATGACAAGATTACGTATATGCTGCTTTGCACTTCGACTTACAATCATGCCAGTGGAACGCTAGGATCCTACACGGAGACGGTTAACTTCCTAGCACTTCTTGCGAAGGGAGACATTCCCGGAAAATATGTACGAATCGGCTTCGGCAAAGCTGAGATGAGATTGCAAGATGATGCATCAAAGACGGCTCATCCGAAGTGGCCACAAGATGGATTCTCGGAGTATGTTTTGCGAACTTGGACACCAGCTACCATTGAGCTTTACTAAACTCGGATGCTGTCAAATCGCTCTCTTCTCACTGCTTCGGCTCTCTCGCAATAGAGTCCGTACGGTCCCGCCGATATCCTCCGCTGAAATGGAGCACTGAGAATACTCTCAGCACCTCACAACGCTGTTACACCTCTTTAATAAGCGCCTGGACGTTATCTGCCTCCGCTTTAAATTCCAGCAACTCTCCAGCGCTGAATACCTCGCACAAGCCCAAATTTCAGGTCCGCCTAGTATTCAGCACCGGGACGGGCTCGGTGCATTCCGACTATTCAGGGAATCCGGGGTAGACTGCGACTGTATCTGCGGCTTGGGGTAATAATGCAGCTGTGAACAATATCTGCTTATTCGCCATTTCCCGGAGAAATATTGCGATCCTGGCCACCAAACAGAGAAAAGGACGATGCGCTTTTCCAAGCTTTGTATATTCCGTAGCAGAGCAGCATACCGTTCCTCGTACTTGCAAGCTTCTTCTGGCACGCCTCACCCTTGCTAGGAACCCTCATTAAGAGTGGATCTCCTAGTGGTGGAAGCTGAAGCTCGGTCCTCCGTGTACCATCACCACCAATGTTACACATCCAGCCAAGCCACTAAGCCTTACCTAGGTAATAGTGCGCTTGTCTGCCTACTTTTTCGGTACTTGTTTATGTCTAGGCCGGGGTGAACGTTTGAGCCAAGTCTTCGTATCTGCCAGCGCGATAAGTCTTATTCAGATAGCAGCTGGGCAGAGTGGAGCCCCCCGCAAAAAGGCATTCAATTACCGAAAGCGCCTTGGCTTTGGGCAGGACAAATATCGAGGTCTTGCTACTAGGTGCCGTTCCGCCAATGGGAGAATTGAGGGTTGGGCGTGTGAACGGCGGAATGGGGTGGGCTCTAGGGGTGGAAACTTGGCGATGAGGGCAGTGAAAACGGTGACACTACGATAGAGAGGCAGGATGTTGTATAAAGGGCTGGGACAGTCCTCCAGAGATCTGATTCCTCACCTCGCATCCAACGGTAAGTCCAAACACCACCAACAATGAAGACTGCTCAGCTCGCCGGCCTTTTGGCCCTCCTGCCCGCCGCTTTGGCTTGCAACGCCTACACTGGCGGTGTGCCCGCGGCTACGTCTACCAAGTCGAACAGCGCTGTCATCGAAGTCAAGGCTGGTCAGGTCTTCGACTGTGGATGGGCGAGGTACGATCGTGGCAGTGGTGCTTGCAATGAACAGGCTGAGGGTGGTAAGTGTTCCTATACCATGCCCAACTCACTATCTCTTTCCCAACCGCCTATATATATAGCCACGGGGTTGACAAACGAACAGGCGACTCCGACGCGGTCTTCCTCCTCCGCTCAGGCGCCACTCTCCGCAATTGCATCATCGGCAAGAACCAGGCCGAAGGAGTCCATTGTGACGGCCCATGCAACCTCGAGTATATCTGGTTTGAGGATGTGTGCGAAGATGCTATCACTATCAAGAACGACGTGGCTGGACAGGAGACCAACATCGTGGGTGGAGGTGCGTACCACGCGTCAGACAAGGTCGTCCAGCACAACGGCTGCGGTAAGTGCCCTCCCTCCCCATGGCTAAGTCAACAAGCATCAAGCTAAGTACACCAGGTACCGTCAACATCTTCAACTTCTACGTCGAGGACTACGGCAAGCTCTACCGCTCTTGTGGCAACTGCAGCAAGCAGTGCAAGCGCAACGTCTACATCGACGGAGTGGATGCCCAAGATGGTGGCGAGTTGGCTGGTATTAACAGCAACTACGGCGATACCGCGACGATCAAGAACGCGTGCTACGATACTGCTCATCCGTGCCAGATGTACACTGGCTGCGCTGGTGGCTGCGAGCCGGCTAAGGCTGGGTACTGCAGCGGTTAAGCGGTGGTTGAAAGATTGTTGGGTGAGATGATGGGGTTGGTAGAAGGCTTGATGTTGGTCTTCTCGCTAGGAGTGGAGGCTCCGGTGTAAATAATTTGCTTCTCTGTCGATATCGTTAGTAGAATCGATGAGGTACTGGGAGATCTGCGTGAGAGAAAACCCGGGATCGTGCACGTCGCGAAATCGAAAATGCAAGACCGCGGATCCGGGAACTAGTTTCACCCAAGCAAGCTAATGTGCGGTACTGATACCAAGGCATTGGCCGACTTGTACGCTTCTACGCAAGATTAGATTGACGTGCATACCGCTCTTCACTCCTTGCTTTTTCGGCTTGGCCCTTCACTACTTTCCATCGCCGTGTGCACGCCTTATGACGTGGATATAAGCGTGCCTTGGAAACTGGACTATTACGCAAGGGGATAGGAGGTCAAAGGAGAATAGCTACGTGCGCAAAACAGACTGCCCGGCGTCCATAGGTGTAGCGGTAGAGTCTATCAAGCGCGTACACTTCCGCGAAGATTTAGGCGAAGAACGACGTCAAATGGATCGCGGTCCGACGCGACGACAGCTCTACAAAGGTGATATAAGAGCTGCTTTTAGAGACGTAATTGAGACACAGACTCAATGCGTGTCACCGATTGGCGGGTCGCACCCGAGCTGTGATGAAAGAAAGGTCGCGCAGAAGCGGGAAGGGGCGTTTGTTTGGGTCGCGCCTCGCTGTGCCGCCGCTCTCGCCCCACACTTCAGTGCTTGCGACGATTGCTCTTCTCTCTCACTCCAGCAAACTTGCAAGCCCTCTTCCTGTGTGTACCGTTCCTTTCGTCCACACCAAAATCATCACTCACGCCATACACAAGGCCAGCGTCTCCCAACACAAACACCTCCGCGGCACTTACGGCGCGGCTGTGGTCACATCCCTAGCGGCCGAAAGTGAGAAAGCGAGAACTCGCGTCCAGCATCATCTCTTAACGCCAGACAGCACTGAAGCGCTCTTCCGTCCCAGCACGTTCTAGCAGTGGCAGACGCGAGAATCAACAGCTGGACTATGTCGGCGAACGCTGTCGAAGTAATCGATCTGCACTAAGGCAAACGCTATTCGCAACGGCCCGCAACCACGCCTGTGAAGCGAGACCCACCGTGCAGCTCGCTAACACCCTCACTTGAGCCTGTCTACGCCTTTCGCCGCCATTGATCTTGGACACGTCTATGCCCATGCGACAGCCATGGCTGAAGGCGAGCGACCAAGTCACCATTTTATGCTCTCCGATGCAGAGAGGGACCTGCTACATTCCGTCAGAGACTTGGACCCTGAAGAATTCCCTCCTGCCGAGCGAACTGAAAAGCTGTTTGGACCACCTTGACTAAAGACATCTTGAACGTCTGCTAATTGATGAACAGATCATGCTCAGTGGAGCTGATCGCTCTTGTTGGCGACCGTCCTCTCCTCCTGGAACATGTCCATGGAACTGAAATCATCGAGCGCTATGCCAGATTTGGCGCACAGATACAGAAAAAGCTGCTTTCGAAAGAATGGATCGACGGCGCAAACGAACAAGCGGATGAATACTCGAATCTGGGGGACGAGCAGGGTCACATCGATGAAGAATCCGGAGACTTGTCCGATGAGACGGTAAGTTAGGAAACATTGTGGAAGATAAAGCCTACCGCAACCCGCTGTGTGCCACCCCAGGTACAGCACCCAGTATGACACAGTGGGTTCATGCATTGGATCAATGCGAGAAATTTCTCTAGAGCGACCTATGCGCGGCGCATGCGGACATGAGATATTGCAAGATTGCAGCTGTGAAGCACTTGAAAGTCTCATGACAGCCCTTTAAGGCAATGTTATCATCATATGCTGACTCTGTATCTTTAGAACCCCTGGGACGAGGTTCGGGCGGAAATCCTTCCTTCTTACGTTCAAAATGTCACATTTACCATCGATAAAAGCGATCTGACAGAAGACCGACGAAAAGAGCTGGCGGAACGCTTTCCCGGTGTCATGGTCAAAGAAGCACCAGTTCCCCAAGCTCCCAAACGGCAAGCCGCTCCGGAGTACCCCGTCAAAAAACCAAGCGGTCTAAGAACTGCAGTGTTCGAACTCGATAAAGATGCTACAACCAAAGATGACGCACTGGAGGTTAATATACGCAAGCAGTTCCCCTGGGCAACAATCGCACCCAGTGTCGACGTGACTACCGGACCAAGAAAACTGGATGACGTAGAAATCCTGCTACAGGATCTTGCGACGTTCACGGCCGACTACCCTCCGGACGGAGTGTTCGATGTTGATATACCCCACACTCCGATGTGGAAACAAGTTCCCCTAACACAACGATTCCGTTTTGCCTACGCTCGAGCGATACAAGTCGGTCGTTGCGGGGAGGTCCGACAACCTGCCACGCGCTGCGGGCATTGCAAGATTCACAATTTCACCTGTAAAGTCTTTCGAAATGACTTCATAGAAAGAGCTGCGTCAACAGTTGGCATCAATCTTAGTAAAAGATGCCAGCATTGTCGCCTGTTGGGGAAAAGATGCGATTTACAGCCACGTTCACGTTCGATTTTCCCGACAGCTGGAAACAATTTGGGATTTACTGAATCTACTGGCGTAGCAAGAGGAAACTCGATGGGTCTGTCCACGGAGGCAACTGTCGCATCGACACGACCCTCACGCCAGCCTAGCCTTGCAGACGGAACCAGCAAGGAACGACTGCCGTCCGTTTCACACCCTTTGAGCGGCAAATTCAATAGGAGAGGTGATGTTGTGGATCTCGGCAGGCAACTAGGTCTGACCCTTCAGCAACCTGACGTCCTTTGGTCAATTTACGACGGGTGGGACAGGACTGGGGAAATACGTGCTAAACCCGATCACATGGACTTACAAGATTATTACATCTACCTGGTGGATCTGAACATCATGGCTCGAACCATTGGCAACCGCAAGCTGGAGTTTGTCACACTTCTCAAGTTTCAGGTTACCATCTTCGAGCAACAGGACTTACCCGAAATCGATAAGTCCGTAATCAGGGCATTTAAGCATCTCCCTGTTGATGCCCCGCTGTGCCGATGGATTGTTATAGTCTTCTCCTACGATTGGGACCTTGTCAAAGGCGGAGACTACAACAAGTTTGTCGAGAAGAACGTCGATCTCGACCCCTTGGCTCTCAGCAAATTTCTATACGGGGTGGCCTATATACGAGATCCATATACCAAGGGCGGCATTGAGGCCGTGCTTCAACGGTTCTACGAAGTACACGACCATTCGCCAGGTTCCGCGGAGGACATCCAGTGTATGTTCGCAAGAAGAGCATGCGAAAACATCATGGAGGAGTCTGAGCATTTGGAAAACAAGAGCAAAAGCGCACAGAATAAATCAAAGAAGCGAGCACTTGATGAATGCTCCGGATCCAAGAACAGGAAGAAGCTCAAGCGAAATGGTCAGCAGCATGGTACGTAATTTGAAACTTTGGCCACTATTTCTATTGCACTACCCACGCACGATTCTCAAGTTTCAAAATACTGCATCTCTGCACTGTTTCTATGCTGTATCTCAATTAGAGCTAGACGCGTAGTGCGCGTTCAGCCATCGTCCGCACTCGAATACCACGCATTCTCTTTGCAGCCGCTCCCAGTACTCGGTTTGAACGAGTCCCCGTCTTCATTGTTCATCCATGAATGGCCCTATGCTGATCTTACAGTCTCGCGACCGAAACCAAGAGCCTCAGCGGCAAGAGAAAGGACCACAGAGCTTGATGGAGATGATACCACAGACGACGTTGACTTCACTGAAGAAGATACTACGTGAGTCTCCCAGTTCGAGGCACATGACAGGCGAAGCTGATTGCTTGCGTAGGGATGAAATCAATATCGGACGTCAATCACTTCGGAGCGCAGGACGCGACAAGAGAGCCGACAACCCGGCCGAACGTATCATTGCCATGAGTGACACACCCGATGCCAGCAGCTTGATCAACGTCGAACGCACCGACTTGTCTAGGACAACGGCAGAAAGATTTCCTGCGACGCCGCTTCGGGATGTCGCCGGGAGCGAAGAGCCTACTTCTGAGCGTAAGAGTGCAAAGGGCGAAAGCTCTGCCGCTGGGGTTCTTTAGACAGCGTCCGAGGAAAGGTGAGTTTGGAAATACGATGTGGGGTAAGTTTAAGGATGGATAGGCGTTGTTTTGGAAGGTGGGGATGCCGTTCGCGGGAGTTCACGGTGTACCGGTTTATGCTTTTGAATATAGATACCCTGATATTGTTAGCTGGGAATGGACAGCGTGGTATACGGGACGGTTGGCGTTTTTGTGTTTGAGAGGCTGCTATTTCGGTATTGTCATAATGATATATCTCGGTACTGTTATAATGATAAATCCCATAGGGCGAGCATACTGTATGGCGACCACGGCCATGATTGACTTTCGGCACACCTCGTTCACCATGTGAATGCGTGCGTGCTCAAGATTACTATCGCAGAAACATGCAGTACAGACATCGCAAGCGCCAGTGTACTCGTCAGAACTCGAGAATTCGTGGCCACAATTGATAAAGCAATGTATGTTCCATTATGCTTATGTACAACATCAAATCTAGATGTCCTCCCAAGCGACAATGGCAATGCCATGCCATGCCATGCCAAAAACCCGTACATTACAACGCCGAAGCCCGTTTTCCCATCCCATGCCAGGGCCAATGTCGTCACTCATTAGATGCAAAAACTACAATTACATTATCCCGCAGAACAGAACGGGACAAAACACGCACCGTGGCGTCTGTCCGTCCCCTCACTCAAAAGACGCACCACATCCCACCCCAGAAACTCAACGCAGACATGCCGAGCATCCAGCTAGTATTTGTAGACCACGCACTCCCGGGCTTACTCGCCGTGGGCTGTGCCTGTCCCACGCGCTGCGTCGCGCCCGCACTCGCAGGCCATTCCCCGTCGTCAGTCTGGCGCGCGCTCGCCGTTGTGGTCGTCGCGGGGAAAAGCGCCTCTGTTGTGCTCTTGCCTGCGCTACCGTAAACGAGCTGCGTCGCGCCGGGGGAGAGAACGATCGTCGTGCCGTTTACGACGATTGTGCCGCCGGGCGTGAGCGTCTGCCCGTCTATCACGAAGGCGGTTCCCGCGCCGGGGAGCGCGGTGTACGTGTGTGATCCGACGGTGAGGAGGGGCGGGTGTGTAAGTGTTGGTTGAGCTTGTGGGGTGAGGAGCGTAGTTACGCCGTTTACGACGATGGCGGTTGCGCCGGGGGAAAGGGAGATTGTAGTTCCGGAGACGGTGATGAGGCCGCCTGGTGTGAGGGTTTGGCCGTCTATTAGGAAGCCAGGTCTGTTGGGGAGGGCGGTGTAGGTGTGCGGTCCGATGGTGAGGGTGGCGGATAGAGCCAGAGGCGTGGTGACGCCGTTTACGATGAGGGCTGTGGCGCCGGGAGCGAGGGAGATTGTGGTTCCCGAGACAGTGATGGCGCCGCCGGGTGTGAGGATCTGGCCGTCTATTATGAAGCTAGGCCCGCTGCTGGGGAGGGCGGTGTAAGTGTGCGATCCGATGGTGAGAGGTGCGGACTGCCCAGGGGCTAGGGGCGTGGTGACGCCGTTTACGATGAGGGCTGTGCCGCCGGGAGCGAGGGAGATTGTGGTTCCGGAGTCGGTGATGACACCGCCTGGTGTAAGGAGTTGGCCATCGATGCTGAAAGAAGGGCCCGGGTTGGGGAGAGGAGTGATGACGGCGCCGGCGGCGGTGAGTGACGATGCTGCATTTGCGAAGGTGGATGTCACGCCGTTTATTACTGCGAAGGAGCCTGAGAGGGGAAGGGAGATTACGGTGCCTGCGACGTTGATTGCGTGGTCTGGAATGAGGGTCTGGCCTGATATGACGAAGGTGGGACCGCGATCGCCGTTCGCAGCGTTGTTGATGTTGGGGAGAGCAGTGATGGTGGTGCCATCGACAACGATTTCAGGACGTGAGGTTGCCAGCGCAGGAGGCGAGGTGGGCAGTATTTGCGTCGATCCTCCAACAACAATGAAGGCAGCAGAGGCGTCAAGGCTCACAACCTGCCCACCTACCGTTGCTGTTCCACCCGGGGTCAGTGTCTGTCCGGGAGCGATGAAGAACTGCGTCGCAGCGTTGGCCGTCAGAGTAGATGAGCCGATAGTTAGCACAGGTGGCGCTGCGCCCGCTTGCGCTTGGGCTGACCCTGCAGGAAAGATGACGTGCGGGAGGGAAGTGGTTTGAGTCCCTATAATTGCACCGTTCGCTGCTGTGCTTCCGATGACGAGAGCGTTTCCTGAAGGCACAAGCGACACTGGGCTGCCGTTGACGATGACGACACCGCCACCGGGCACAAGAGTTTGCGTGCCTACAACAACGGCAGAAGCGGGTCCGACAATGATGGGATTGCTGCCGACCGTTCCAACAACGACCGAAGACGGACCTACTACGATAGGGGTACCACCGATTGTTCCAATGGTCTGGATTGGTGAACCGGGATTAGCTACGACAGGAAGAGCAGATGTGTGGCCGTTGACGACGATTGCTGTTGCGGAGGGAGCGACCGACACTGAACTTCCGCCTATTGTTACACCGGGGGCACCCGGTTGGACGGTTTGCGAACCAACAATGACGACGGATGAAGGTCCCAAGACGACCGGATTCGTCCCGATGGTGCCAACAGTCTCCCTAGGAGGTGTCGCAGGATTTGAGTTGGACGAGCCGCTTCCAGACTGCCCACTGCTGGACTGACTACCTCCCGACGGGCTCTCTCCAGATGGGCTCCCTTCAGATTGACTTCCTCCCGACTGACTTCTACCAGACTGGCTTTCAATTGGCACAAGCTTCCCTGGTCTAGGGCTCTCCGACGCACCATTACCAGCCGCAGGAGTGGAACCAGGTGAAGCCCCATTTTGCGTCGTCGCAGGGTCGTCGCCCATCGTGAACGGCAGACCTTCCGACGTAGCCACAAGGACACTGACTGGATTTTCATCCCAGCCCAGCACGGTGGACTCAATGTGGACGATGAACGGGTTCACGTGTGGGAGGTAGATGTACAGTAAGTCCACCACGACGAGGACTGTAAGTGAGCCTTGAACGGATCCAGGGACGCATGTGGATTCCGGGATTTGTTGAAGAAAGCCCGCTGGCACGGTGCCGGAGGCTGATGCGGAATTTTCGATGCCGTCGACGACATATGTGGCTGCTATGGGCTGTGGCAGATTGATCGTTTGGGTAGTGGTAGTCCCGTTCGCTTTATTTTCTACTTCGTAGGCCGTAACATAGATGAATGGTGTATCGGAGGTCCTACACATGTCAGGCTTTCCAATTGCGTCGATGCCGTGCGAAAGCAAAGCGTCGGATCAAGTGTATAGAATCAATAGAGACTTACATAGTAGACGTAGCATCAATGGTAACGGTCGCAGCGGTGCTAGTAGCCGTCAAGTATGTGTATATGTCCGTTGCTGGGAAGATGTTTCCAGAAGGCAACGTAGGCAGGTAATCACGTTCGACTACAGAAGTGGCCGCAGCTGCAGGCGTCACTGAGTAAGCGATGTAGTCTGTCCAAGTCATACCATACTCCGAGTCGTAGGTCACGTGTTCGGACCATGCTGAATCGCTTGCAATCGCGCTTGCAACATCGAATGGGCCAGTTTGGGTGTTTGGTTTCATGGTCAGGTATTGCCCAACGTAGTTGGTCCCATTAGGTGCGAACTGTGTATATGTTCCCACGCCCGAATAGAAGGTGGCTCCATACCACCATTCTATGTTTGCGCTTGGCACGTTGACTGTACATAGTGTATTCAGGGTTGCATTGCTGCTCTTACTAGTGCTGTTGGAGGAAAAGGAAGGTCGAGCGCTCCCCGTAGGCCAAGGGTATCCAGAGACGTTTGTTACGGTAGCAAGGCCAGATCCGTTAACAGGGTAAGGCGCTTGGTATCCAGTCGGCTTGGGAAATCCATATCCACTCATGGCGACACCTGATCCATATGTGGCATACGGTGGAGACTGATAGTTCCGATATGTGCCTGGCCGAGGTGTGGAAACAGCATTAGGAGGATGACTCGAAGGCGATGTTTGTGTGCTGTTGAGCTCGCTTGATGAGGGCTCAGACACGGGATGTGACGGCGTAGAAAGCGACCCAAGAAGGGACCGCTGGGTAGAATTCACTACTAGTAGTGATGGCTCAGGTACTTTCGACGGTGATTTAGAAGGAGTCTCCGAGGAAGGCTCGTCTGTGCTGTAGGAAGCACTCAATGAAGGCGTCGACGCGGTTGACGGGGCCGCCGAGGAATATGCAGGCGTATGCTGTGTGCTCTCCGAAGGAACCAACGAAGGCGTAGAGAGCGCAGACCATGTCGACGAAGCATCAGAAAGCGAGACTGTGGCATTTGAATACGATGCTTGGCCTGAGGTCTGTAAATACGGTGCTTGGCGGAGCAATACGAGTGGAGGCTGCGGTGGGAACGTACCAGTACCGCGCGGGCGGTAAGCAGCAGCTGTCGCGAGCGACGCGATCCAGGGCAGCATCAGCCACTGAGCACCGAACATGACACCACCACCATGCGCACCTTTACTGCGCAATAACGAGCGTGATGAAAGCGAGAGGCATACCCAACGAGATGGGGACGAAAGGGGAACTCTACAGAGTGGGCTGGGGTGCAATTGCCCACTCCGCTAGTCACCTGAGGCCGCGTTTCCACTGCATCGGCAGAGCTTTGGCCGCAACTAACGACCAACAACTTGGTTAACAGCGCTTGCTGCTTCGCACTGCTCCCTGCAGAGATACATGACGTTGTACAGACTGGTTGAAGCCTTCCCTCTCAGCAAGTTTTGCGCCGTCACGGGTAGTATGCAGCGGACCACTGTGTGGTTGGTTCCCTCGAGGACTGTCGCAATGCTAACCTGCTCGTGAAACGCCTCCATGGCCCATGGCCCAGAAATTGAACCTCGCCATGCATGCATGCACGAAATAGGGCAGGAGCTTGCTCGGAGACGCCCGCAAGCCACAAGCCGCCGAACAGCCCGTGGCCGGCGGTGCCACAACGGACCCAAGGTCCAGTCCCCCTCGATGTGGACCATGCTTTGCGGAGGTTTCCAAGATTGCGATTCATGCGCCTTAGAAACAGTTCATGCTCGGACCCTTTTTTTCAGAACGCGCACGAACAACACGAATTCGACGGCCACGTTGCGGCCTGCAGGAGTGCGATGCAGCATCAGCACGCTCACGACTCCGGCAATGTGGATGCGCGGCCCTAAATTCGAGCCCTTGAGGCCCTGGCCCTGCAGCAGCTCGGATAGCATTCCAGCCGTGGAGGGCTGACAACCATGGTTCGCCGCCAGGGATGCACAAGAGGCTCGGCATTCCCAGCTGCTCGACATGTCGCCAGTCGCTGGGCTCTCCGCAGCAGGCGGGGACTCTTCCAACGAGCTATTGTCTGTCCAAGATTCAGCGTACATGTAAACAGAGACGCGACCTTAGAAGCGAGCGGGCGGTTGTAGCGGATGGGCAGTGTACAACGCTGCACCCGGATACACAGTCTCATCTATGCGGGAAAACTGCCGGGTGAAAGTCCCCATGGGCAACGCGTGAGGTGGGACCTGGTCAGCGAGACCTTGTGTGCTCCGGACTCGCCGCGCGGGCAACACAACAGACGGCTGACGACGGTTGTCAATACAGACACACATGCTGCGTGAAACATTGCGATCGCAGCTACCCCCAGAACGGCAACAGAGATGGATATATCATCGTCTTCGCGTCTAGACGGCGTGATAACCATCGTTAGCCCTGAGAGCAATATCCGCCTGGCCCGTAGCTAGAGGCTCGGCTGCCGTCAACATCCCGGTCGCAATCTGGCTCAACACCACCCGCGGCCTCCTCTCGGCGTCGCGCGGGCTGGCTAGTCCTTGCCTGTGCCTCTCTCCTCTCTCCTCCTCCTTCTGAAGCTCTGTCTGAGCGCAATGTGGAGTGGTGATGCCCGCCATTGCTCCCGTGGCTGAGTGGCTTCCGTACCTGAGTCGCCAGCACGCGGCGCCCAGTCGACAATATGCCCGTTCCCCAGCGATATCGACGATGCGCCCAGCTCTGCCTCCTCGCCGCGACGCTCTTCACGCCATCTCTCGCCGATAACAAGAGCCTGCCCGCCCCAGTGTCTGTTGCGCCTGACCAGAACTGGGAGGGCATTGATGGCAGCTGGAACACCTTCAGTCTGCGCGTCGGGACGCCCTATCAGCCCGTGCACGTCTTCGTCTCCACCGCCAGCCAGCAGACATGGACCGTGGCCAAATACGCCTGCATGCACTCTGAGACCGACCCTACGACACACACCACCACCGCAAAGCAGGACACTGATTGCTACGATTCCCGTGGGTGGACCTTCGACTCAAACACTTCCTCGTCATGGCAACACAACGGCTTCTACCAGCTATGGATTGAGAAAAACCTGGATCTAGCAGGCAATGGACAGTATGGATGGGATACCGTGGGTCTGGGACTGCCGGGAGAGGAGGGTCCGACATTGGCAAACACGACCGTGGGCACTGTCATCTCGAGCGACTTCTGGCTTGGACACTTTGGCGTGAATCCAAAGCCCACAAATTTCACCAACTTTACCGATCCTTCGCCGAGCTACATGTCACTTCTCTTCGAGCAAAACCGGATACCGAGCGTGTCGTTCGGTTACACTGCGGGCGCTCAATACCGTGTGTACTCCCATCTCAAAAGCTTGTAATGCGCTAACGTTGTCAGACGGAGCTTCCGTGCTCGGAAGCCTCACGCTTGGTGGCTACGACGCTTCGCGGTTCATGGAAAACGACCTGACCTGGAGCTTCGCGCCTGATAACGAGAGGGATATCGTCGTGGGCATTGTGGACATATCGGCAACCAGCGCTACCAAGTCAAACATCAGCCTCCTCAACCGCGATCCGTTTTCCATGTACATCGACTCTACTGTTGCCGAGCTCTGGCTGCCTGTTGAAGTGTGTGAAGCTTTTGAGGATGCCTTTGGATTGGTTTACGACAATATCACAGGCCTGTATCTTGTCGACGACCAGCTACACGATAGGCTCAAGGCGGAAAATCCTTCCGTTACCTTCCTGCTCGGCCAAAAGTACTCCACCAATGCAACTGTCAATATAACGCTTCCTTACGACGCATTTGATTTGCAAGCCAGTCCGCCGTACAAAGGCTTGACCAATGCGACCAACTACTTCCCTATAAGGCGTGCTACGAAGGACAACCAATTCACGCTCGGGCGCACCTTTCTTCAGGAGTCGTATCTGACCGTGGATTGGGAGCGTCAGAATTTCTCTATATCTGCGTGCAATTGGGTGCTTGATGAAAACAAGAACATTGTTCCCATCATCTCACCCAAGTACACCGGCGAGAATGATGCTTCATCGAGTGGCCTTTCGACGGGAGCTATCATCGGCATCGCGGTGGGCGTTGGCCTGGTTGTGATACTCGCTGCGGGTGCATTCTTCTTATGGTTCCGTCGACGACGACAAAAGCAAGAGGACGAGAAGGCCAAGGCAGAGTATGCGGAACAAGCTGCGGCTGCCGCAAAAGAATCTTCAAGCGAAAAGGAGGAGCCTGCGAAAGAAAACGGACAAGGGCACGTGTTTCCAAAGGCCGAGTTACCAGCGGATTCGAAGCACGCAGATGCAGACAGAAAGGACGGGGACTCGCCTACGTTTGGAAGGGTAGTCGAAGCGGAGAACACGGAGCGACCCATCTACGAAATGGAAGGCGATGCGCCTGCCCCGAATGAAGCCGGCGGACGGCAGCTTTCAGAAAAAGAGACGATGATGGTTCGCGAAGCAAGGTACAACGGAGTGGACCCGAGTGGGACTCCAGACACTCTATCGCCCGGGTTAGAAGAAAACACGCGGCACCGACCTGCACCGTTGACCGGGTTGGATGTCGCCATGGTAAACAGGAGATTACCCGTGTCTCCAGTAACACCTTTGACGCCGCGCACCAGAGATGGGGCGAGCTTGGAAGCAAACGATACGTTCTTTCAGCCATTGCAGCGGCGGACCCCGCGCGACGGCAGCTCGTTGGAAGCGGAGGATGCGCTTCTCTCTCCTGTCTCTCCGCTAGATGGGCCAACAGACACGTCGCGACGGCGCTTTTCTTACGAATCATGACCAAAAAGTAATGCATTGGGTCGGCGTTTGGGCATAGGCACTGGATAATGACGGAGGAGCTTCGCGGTTTCTGGTTATGTGGCGTTCACGGAAGATACCTGCGCGCTGTCGCACTTTGGGGATTGGGCAACAGGATGGAAAGATGGAAAGCTGATGGGAAGCACTGCATAGGAGAGATGGCTATCTCTGTACATAGATTTCCTTGCGTCTCGAACTACTCTGCCACACGTGCAGTTAGATGCATGGCAATTTTCAAATCAAGATGCAGATGCAGATGCAGGTTCCACGGTTGCCGCGCGACAAAGAAGAAGCCCACGACAAAGGTCCCGCACTGCGCTTGCTTAGCCTCAGGCTTGCGCTGCTTGAATCAGCTGGTGGGTCGGGATGCCCACTACGGCGACGGTGCTGGGCTTCGGCGTGCGCGGTCAGATAACATAAGAATTCGGGGGTTCCGTGGCTTGTGTGGGCGCGTGTACCCACGTCCAAAGGGACGGCGGGGCAGGCGGTCTGGTCAGTCCTCCTGGTCGAATTAGCGGCGCGAGCACGCAGCCTGAGTGGCTTGTCCTGCGAACCCCACCATGGCCCTCCCTCTAGAGCGCATGTAAAGGCAGCAACACCACCGCCTTTTGTTCTTGCTCCCATCCCGTCAATCGCTTGTCCCACCGCTGCATTCTGCATTCCGCCTTGCCTCTGTCATTTGCCCAGATCCTGCCGGCCCTGCTTTCGGTTGCGACAGCCGCCCTGCCCTGTCATTGTCCCGCCTGGAGCGCCAGTCAATTGCAGTCATCACCTTCGCCGCGCGCCTAGAGCTCTGCGCCTTATATCCCCTCCAGCAGGCCCCTCCTATCCGCCTTCTTTTGCAGCCTCTCCTTCTTTGTCCTACGCAGCCTCTCCGTGCCGCCGAACCTCTCTTCCACCCCACCCGTTCAGCAGCCTCGTGAACAGCCACAATGTCTGACCTCGCAGGCCGGAAGGTCTTCAAGGTGTTCAACCAGGAGTTCGTGGTCGATGAGCGGTACAACGTCACCAAGGAGCTGGGCCAGGGAGCCTACGGCATAGTCTGGTACGCGGCAACGCGCCGTCCCAGCGTATGCATGCTAACCCCGTCGCAGCGCGGCTACCAACAACCAGACGGGCGAAGGCGTCGCCATCAAGAAGGTCACCAATGTCTTCAGCAAGAAGATCCTCGCCAAGCGCGCCCTGCGTGAGATCAAGCTGCTGCAGCACTTCAGAGGCAAGTCTTCTTTGTGCCAGTCACGGGCATACAACCTTGGAACGTCGGCTAACACGTGCCAGGGCACCGCAACGTACGAGTCTCGCAATACCCACTTCGATACAGACGCTGAACATACACCGCAGATAACATGTCTTTACGATATGGACATTCCACGCCCGGACAACTTCAACGAGTGCTACCTCTACGAGGGTGCGGTCAGCCTTACTGCACGCACCGGTCACTGCTGACCGAGTACAGAGCTCATGGAGTGCGATTTGGCCGCCATCATCAGGTCTGGCCAGCCGCTCACCGACGCCCATTTCCAGTCCTTCATCTACCAGATCCTCTGCGGCCTCAAGTACATTCACTCGGCAAACGTGCTTCATCGAGACCTGAAGCCCGGTAATTTGCTGGTCAATGCCGACTGTGAGCTCAAGATCTGCGATTTTGGTCTGGCCAGAGGTTTCTCGATGGATCCTGAAGAAAATGCGGGTTACATGACCGAATACGTGGCCACCAGGTGGTACAGAGCACCCGAGATCATGTTGAGCTTCCAGAGCTATACCAAAGCCAGTATGTCGATATTCCCCCGTGCTTTTGGTATTTGCCGTCTGCGACATGTAAATTTGGATAAGCACCTAGCCACACTTACACAAACCTCCCTTACTAATCCTGCATCTCGATTACTGACCACCACATGCAGTCGATGTCTGGTCGGTAGGCTGCATCCTCGCCGAACTATTGGGCGGCAAGCCCTTCTTCAAGGGCCGAGACTACGTCGACCAGCTGAACCAAATCCTTCACTATCTCGGCACCCCCAACGAGGAAACCCTCTCGCGCATCGGCTCGCCCCGCGCCCAGGACTACGTGCGCAACCTACCCTACATGCAAAAAGTCTCCTTCCAATCCCTCTTCCGACAAGCCAATCCCGACGCGCTGGACCTCCTCGACCGCATGCTCGCCTTCGACCCCTCGTCGCGCATCAGCGTCGAAGAAGCCCTTGAGCACCGCTACTTGCACATCTGGCACGACGCCTCCGACGAGCCAAACTGCCCCACTACCTTCGACTTCCAATTCGAGGTCGTCGAGGATATTGCTGAGATGAAGAAGATGATTCTGGCCGAGGTGAATCGCTTCCGTCAGCAGGTGCGTGTGCAGCCTGGTGGCCAGGGTGGGGTGGGACAGCAGCAGCCCACCGTGCCGATACCGAACAACTATGATCGCAGTGGGTATGAGGATCCCAGACCACATGAGGCCATGGCGCAGGGCGGGTGGCAGGGCAATGATCTGGAGAGGGATTTGCAGGGTCTAGATGCGCGCATGCGATAGGACGCTGCGTGTAGGAAGGCCCGCAAGGCGGAAAGCGGACTTGAGAGAGGTATTAATTCTATGAGGTTGGGATGATACGGCTGTGGATGGACACGAGTGGACGATAAATTCCCGTTTGATCTATCTTTCTTTATGAGGAAAATAAAATTTATGAGTTTGACCGCAGTAATAATGGCGACGTGACCACAGTGCTGAATAAAATTGCCTGAATATGCAATGTTGTTTCCTGGAATAGGACTCACATAGATGAGCCGTGCCACGTTCTTGACACAGAACACTTTCCCCTCATCGTGCACATGCGTCTCTCTTTCACCTACCCAACGCAGCCAAAACATCCGTCTCCAAACCCTCCAGCAGTCCTGGTGCAGCTGCCTTATATCCAAACATCTTCTCCGCCCTTTCCGCCCTTGACCGCGAATTCGAAGCATACAAGTACCGCGCCAGCATCGGGAACAGCGGATGCTTCGCCATCTGATCAATCACCTCCAGCCCTACCCTTACAGGCTCAGGATCCTCAATCACGCCCTCTTTCTTCAGGATGTTACCAATGGCACGGGACACATCGATGTGGTTGTGCTCCTGCGTAGCCGCAAAGTAGTACCCCGGGTATTCCCCCGGGCCCGCGAACCCCTTGTCCTTCCCCACAGCAGCCTCCACGACCCTAACGTACAGCCTCGCGAGGTCCTCAATATGCACCCACGAGCGCGTGTTCGTCCCTTCATTATAGTAAAACGGACGATTTCCCGCCTTCTGCACATCGTCGATGTACAGCCTCACAAAAACACTCTGCGTATTTCCCAATCCTAGTCCCCGCCCGTATATATCCGGCGGACACATTATTGCGATCTTTACCTTCTCGCCGTGCTCTGCGGCTGCGTGGAAGAGGATCTTCTCTGTGTTGCGGTGGAGGGCGTCGTCCGGGAGGGAAGCCATTGTTTGGAGGTCGGTGAGGTCGGAGTAGATTTTGGGGTTTAGCACGCCGAGGCGGGAGGGGGAGGACCAGTCTGAGAGGATGCCTGTGCCGGAGAGGTGCAGGAGGTGGGTGGGGTTGGGGAGGAGGTTGAGGTGAGGCCGGTGAGGAGGGCGGTGAGGAGGGGGCGTGGTCTGAGTCGCCGTTGTCTATGCCTTGCTTTAGCACTTCCTCGTCCCTTTAAGAGTCCTTGCCATCGTATCTAGAGATATCTCCTGTTAAGGTAGATTCGCCGAGGTTGTCTTCTTCCCATGGCGAAGATGAGGGAAAGCAAGATCAACACATACGAACAACAACATCCGCCCTCCGAGCTTGCTCCGCCAATATTTCCGCGCTGTCATAGTCGCCTTGGACAATATTGACGTTGGGGTAGGTAGAGGTGAAAGCTTCGGGTGTTTTGCGCAGCATCACGGTGATGTCGTACTCGGGGTGGGCGGTCACGAGGGCGTGCAGGACGGAGCCGCCGATGTAGCCTGTGGCGCCGGTGCTGGGGAGGATTAGTATTATGGAATGAGATTTATGGAAAGAGGGATGTACAGGAAGATCTTGGGAGCCATGGGTGAGGTATTGTTTGCTAGTATGTTACTATGTAAACGAGAGGGAATGGAGTTCAGTCTACGTATGGTATCATGATCTAACAGAATGTATTTGCTATATATACTTGAGGGAACTGTTAGATCGAAACACGTAAAGTGGTGTTGTGCAATGAGATAATCCTTGGATTGGTAATCTGCCCCGCAGGGTGGACCTTTCATGGTAAGGTGTTGTCCTGACTAGACGGTAGGATACAACGTTCGGATGCGCGTTCGGGCCGGTGTACAAGAGATAGGTTTGTCACTTTGGATTCCTGTAGTGCGAATCCTGCGTCTTGCCGTAAGGGTGTTGATCGCAAAGATTCTATTGGCACAAGCGGAGCTCCGGAAGGACTTAACTATGACAATGGGAGCCAGCGCTATAAGGATCCAAAACGATGTGCTTCCCTGCTGTAAACCTGATAGACAATGGCGTATCCGGGCTTGATCGAAATACTGTTTGAATGATTACGATATCGTGTATGCGGCCTGGTTTAGTGTCTTGGGACGATTGGATCAGCCTAGATATCTTGAACTTGACTCAGATTACATAGGAGACTCAAGAAGGAATATCTCTCTTGGACAGAACATCACGATTAAAAGAGCATGTTGCAGATTCGCGATTAACGGAGTCGTAGGCTGGGCGAAGTAGTAGCCACTCGTGGGATGCCAAGACATTAGTCTTCATCCGGTTACGGCGGATCGGTGAACTTCTCCACACCTGCCGACTTCTCGAAACTTTTTTTTGGCCCGTAACAGCCAGCACTTTCGCACGTCGCAACACGCCGATACTCTCACCATGTCTTCCGCCCAGGAAATTGAGACGAAGAAGCGTAAGAGGAAGCACAAGAGCAAGACGCGCGAGGAATCGACTATCGCAGAGCCCGTCAGCAACGGCGTCGCAGAACAACAGAAGCCCCGCAAGAAGTCGAAGAAGGAGCACACGCCCGAGCCCGAGGTCGCTGAGGATGTGGCTAGCGACGCCGAAGAGGAGAACGAGGAGGAGCTCAATGCGGAACTGAGGAAGATTGCTGCCGACGCTAAGGTCGCTGAAGTTGAAGACGAAGACGATGATCAGTCCGGCGATGAGGCAGACCACGTTGAGGCTGCTACCGGCGCGAATGCAGACCTTGTTGCAAGCACTTCTATGCCCACCGTCGACGACCCCGTCAAGTTTTCCGACCTCAAACTGAGCGACCGATCCATGAAAGCGATCGAAGGAATGGGTTTTGAGAGCATGACAGAGATCCAGCGCCGCGCTATACCACCTCTGCTGGCTGGCAAGGACGTGCTCGGTGCTGCGAAGACTGGATCCGGCAAGACTTTGGCTTTCTTGATCCCTGTTATCGAGATGCTTTCGGCGATGAAGTTCAAGCCACGAAACGGTACAGGCGCGATCGTCGTTGCACCAACAAGAGAATTGGCTCTTCAGATCTTTGGCGTCGCGCGAGAACTCATGGAACACCATTCTCAGACTGTAAGCTTGAATCCTTTAGGATGATATGGGCCACTCTAATTGTGTTCTAGTATGGTATATTCATGGGCGGCGCAAACCGTTCCGCAGAGGCCGCGAAGTTGGTTAAGGGCGTAAACCTGATGATCGCTACCCCTGGTCGATTACTGGATCATCTGCGAGGCACCGAAGGCTTCGTCTTCAAGAATCTGAAGAGCTTGATTATCGACGAGGCCGACAGGATCTTGGAGGTTGGTTTCGAAGACGAGATGAGAAGTATCATTAAATGTCTGCCGAAAGACAGACAGACGATGCTCTTCTCTGCAACGCAGACAACCAAGGTCGAAGACCTCGCGCGTATTTCGTTGAAACCAGGACCTCTCTACATCAACGTGGACTACAGAGAAGAGCATAGTACGGTTGCAGGATTAGAACAGGGCTACGTCATCTGTGACAGCGACTCAAGGTTCCGACTTCTCTTCTCGTTCCTGAAGAAACACCAAAAGAAGAAGATCATCGTATTCTTCTCATCTTGCAATGCGGTCAAGTATTATGCAGAATGTACGTCGAAGCACCTTTCATACACGAAGGTAGCTAACATCACTAGTATTGAACTATATCGATTTGCCTGTGCTCGACCTCCACGGTAAGCTCAAGCAACAAGCTCGAACCAATCGGTTCTTCGAATTCTGTAACGCACAGTCGGGAACTCTTATCTGTACCGACGTAGCTGCCCGTGGACTTGACATCCCCGAGGTCGATTGGGTCATACAATTTGACCCGCCGGATGACCCGAGAGATTACATCCACCGCGTCGGACGTACTGCGCGTGGAAGCAATGGAAAGGGTCGTTCCCTGATGTTCCTGCTTCCCAGCGAGGTAGGCTTCCTCAAGCTGCTCAAGGAAGCGCGTGTGCCCCTGGTAGAATTTGAGCTGCCGGCCAACAAGATGTGAGTTACTTCAGCCCTCCAGTCCCCCAATGAATGTATCAGGCGATGTAGTTAGGATCACTCGACTACATCCTGCGCCTACAGTCAAAGAGCATCGCTGACGATATCCCAGATTGAACATCCAATCTCAACTTGAGGCGCTGATTGGAAAAAACTATTACCTGAATAAATCGGCAAAGGAAGGTTACAAGGCGTACCTACACTCGTACGCGTCACACAGTCTGCGGTCTGTTTTCGACGTGCACAAGCTCGATTTGGTCAAGGTCGCCAAGTCCTTTGGATTCTCAACGCCTCCAAGGGTGGATATCACACTCGGCGCAAGTCTGGCGAGAGACAAGAAGGTCGAAGGACGAAGATCGTATGGCAGCCAGCCGAAGCAGGGCAGGAGGCCAATGAAGCCTAACAAACGATTCTAATCTATGAGCACGACCTCGCATCATCTACGGCGTCTGGAGCAATAAGGAAAATTAGAACAATTCGTGTTCGTGTCGATTGATTGGTCGAAGCACACCAGCATGTGTGAGATTTGGGGGATCGAGATGCCCTGTTTGTAGACTCTGCAGCTCGCAACGCAATACCAAGCTTGTGGCTGGTTCACTCCACCCGTCACTGTCGCACAAGACCGGTGAAGAAATCTAGCCTCGGACCGGGTAACCAGTTAAATGTGACAATTGCCATTGCCCCCAACTGCCACTTCATCGCGTCTCGGCCCCAGCGCCTTTCACGGAAGTCCGCAATATAAGCATAGTCATTCGACAATACATACATGCGGGTCACGACTGCTGCGAACGCCTAGGGACGAGCAAAGGTGGTCGAATGGGCGATGCGCTGGCAAGTCTCCAAATGGGCGGCCAATCATCTTGGCGAAGGCGGGAACGACCAGGGCGGCGGATCAAGACCGTGCGGTTTCCGGGGCGATGAAGCGGCGGGCACGGCGTCGCAAGCTAAAACAAGTCCAGGCAAGTCGAGAAAGACATGACGTTGAGCGGGCATCGGGCACAATAGCGGTGTGCGAGAGACAGTGTGCTTGTCGTTGCGTGATGGGGATACCGTGGGAGGAGTTGGGCGTGGTCGGGCGGGTTAACAGTAGTTTGCGTGGAGATGCAGCGGCACCAGCCACTCTCTTTTTCGAGCTGCGGCAGCGGGCGCGACGCGGGCGGCTGACTGGCGGAGACTTGGCTCGGGTGCGTTTAGTCCATGTACCTCTGTGGAATGGAGAGGACCAGCAGGAGGTGCATGGTGAGGTCGAGGCCACGAGGTGGAGAAGCCGTGCAAAAGCCGTGTGCGTGGCACAGCGTCGCGAGAAAGGTGGCTGGAATGCAGTGGGAACGTGGCCGCAGACGCCTTTTCACACTCCGAATCTCGAATCGCATCCTCCATGACTTTTCTTTTGTAGCCTCCCAACTTTGGTACTCTAGTGCTCCGTCGACGGTCGACAATTGGCTGCCGGCGCTACTCGTACAGTAGCGTTCGACCCGACAGGGTTGCTTTTCGACCTTGACCCGGCCTGCTTGCTCTCCACAGCAGCCCACCTCTGCCCAGCTGCTCCAGCTATCCCTCCCTCACCACCGAGGTCGCCGCTATTCCGTGCGAACTGCCCTAGTTGTGCGCAGTGAGCATTGTGCCTGTCCGTGGCGCAGGTACGTTTGCTGCCCGTCGCTGCTGCCTCGCCGTATCGCAGCGCCCTCTATTTCCCGCCGCTCACCTCGCTCCGCCAGCTCGACGCTGGACTTGTCGGCGCGCACCCAGCACCTCGAGCCCAAGGACACACCGACGTCCCAGCAGTCTCCGGCACACCCCACCTCTTCGGCGGCCATGTACTAATCGCCCTCATCACAATCGCTATCCTCTGTGTGTGCGTCCGGCCGGTACAGTCCATCCTGGGCTAACGCACTGTACGCGGACCGCTGACCTGACTTTGCGCCTCATAGATTCCCGCGCACCTATCTCACCCAGATATCGTTCGCTACTATCAATTCCCCATGTCGCCCGACTACGACTCCATCTTCTAGGACCCGCCTGGCCTCATCATGGGCTTGGACACCCAACGACCACCTCTCCCAGCACCTACTGAACCTTCGACTCTCAGCTCCGTAGACAACGACACCAGTCTCCCCGACGACGTGGACACCAACGTATCGTCGCGCACCGACAAGACCTCTTATTCCATCCCCGAGGACGGCACCCCCGTCACTATCAACACCACCAAGCGCGAAGGCGGCTTCCACAAGAAGTACCCGTCGCAAACCTCGCTGCTCATCGAGTACTTCGAGGGCGGCAAGACGGAAGGCAAGGTCAACTCGCGCCCCAGCGTTCGCGTGCGAGTCACACCATCCTCCCGCAAGAACAAGCCTGCCACTGCGAACGACCACGTCCAGATCACCAGGACCACCCGTAACACACGAAAGCCCCTGTATACCAGGCGTGTATCGTTAGGCAGCAAGCCCCGCGACGAGGTTATACACCATACTAACACAGACGCATCCTACTCAGAGGGGTCCAACGTTTCCTCACTCCCACCTGTCGAAATCGAGGTTCTCCAGAACGCCAGCGACCTGTCCAGTAACGGCGGTCGATTCGTTCCAATGGCGTCAGACATATCTTCCATGCCACCGGACAGCATGCTGGAAGGTGAGCCCTACATCAAGCCTCCGGGCCGTCGGCGCAGCCGCAGTCTGGAGCGCGAAGAAGTCCTAGAGTCAAAGGAGGTTTCCGATACGCTGAAGGCACCTACACGACAACGTAGCAGAAGTTTGAGTAAAGAACGGATAACTGCCCGCGTAATGGAGAAGTTGCAGCAGAAACCCACCGAAAGCGTTACCTCGAAATCGAAACATAGGACAGGCAGCACAGAAGAGGTCACTCCGAGTCGCAAGTCACATCGCAAGCCGAGCAGGTCACGTCGCGAGGAGGAGATGAGTGGCATCAGTGGAACCGAATCCAGCCTCTTGTCTTCTAATGTCCACCGTCGCTCCGGCGACACGCAGTCTATGCGCTCGGGTGTATCTGGAACTTCTTCAATCAACAATCCCAAGCTACTTGCCACCGTTGAGGATGCCATCAAGCGTCTTATCCTACCCGAACTAACTGCCCTGAAAGAGGAGCAGCGCACGCAGAAGAACGCCGCAAAGTTCGAGACCATGTCCCGCGACAGCACTTATGAGACGGTAGAATCGACAAAGTCCCGCGACAGCTCTCGTCGGAGAGTGTCCAAGTCTTCAAGCGCGCCGCACATACACGGTAGCAAGCCGAAGGTTGTTCTCAACCGGGACGAAAACGATCCTGGTACGATTCTTTCTGGAGGCTCGAGTCGCCACCGACGGTCAAGCCGAGGTTCGGTTTCGGAGCGCAGCTATGCTGAGGGTACCGAAGAGAAGATTCGCCACAAGAAGAGCAGGGATAGCAGCCGTCACTCGACTCGCGACGCTGCCCTGGCCGGGCTTGCTGCATCTGGATTGACTGCTGCAGCCCTGAAAGGCCACACCGCACGCGAGGAAGAGAAATTGGAACGCAAGGAAAGGAGAAAACGGCAATCAAAGAGCCGAAGTAGGACAGCGAGCATTTCGGAAAGCATTGAAGACGAGATTTTCGAGACACCGTTTCAGGAACTATCCGTACCACCGCTTCCAATCCTGCAGAGCGAACTGCAAGGCTCCGAGCTGACCCGCGACTCGATATTGTCGGCGGAGACCGAGACTCGTGAGCGTCCAGACTCGAGCTCTTCTAGGCACACCGGTGCGGAAACTCCACTTAGGGAAGTGGCACGAGGTTTCGCTTCACCATCTCCGCGTACTCCTACTCGTACCCCCAATTCGACCCAGCGCGGCCTGGGCACGGCTCACAGCAACCATTCTCAGGGTGCAGTAAGTGCTAAGAGTGACCGAAGCTATTTCTCTCGGACAAGAGAAACTTCAACGCTCGCGCAGGAAGCGGCAGCAGCAGCTAAGGCTCGCGCAATTGAGCGCGCAGCGACGCACAGCCCTCAATATGAGATTGCTGAAGCGACTCCCACACGAGGCTTGAGTCCCATCCAGAGCGAGGCGAGTTATCGAGATGAAATTGTCGAGACTGGCTCTCCGCGACAGCTGCGCTCGGTGCATAGCGGTGCCTCCATGTCCTCAGTAGGGCGAAAGGGTGCCCGGCCGCAATCTACTCTTTCCATCCAGTCTTTCGAATCGTCACCAAGCACAAAAGCTGCGCGAACGCGGAAACGCCCTCAAGGCGTTAGCCTTGAACGACCCAAGGAAGTCCTCGGCGAGCCAGATACTCCACGCGACGTTGATGACTTCTTCGAGAAGAACCATGAGCAGAACGAGCAGTATCGAAGAGACTACGAGGCTAGCCTGCATGGTTCGCCTGGCGCCGATTCTCGACGCATGACCGGCTACACTGAAGACAGCGAAGCAGGGCTATACCCCGATGGAGATGAGCAACGAATGTCTTTAAGCCAAGACATTCGCAAGGTCGGCTCGAACCCAGAATATGTCCATACTCCTCTTGCTGTAGAGTCGGCAGTAGCATCTTTGCTTGAACCCTCTAGCATCAGTATTCAGTCATCAACTGCAAGTCCAGTGAAGGGCAAGAGCCGGTTATCACGCGTGAGCCCAGGTCCGGAATATCAGCACTTCACAGAAGACTCCGAGCTGCAAGAACACCCCAGTCGTGAAAGGTGGAATGCGATCCGCGACCAAGCGCAGACGCTCGCTGCAAAGTCAGGAGCAGGAAGTTCACCACATAATAGCCTCTCTGTATCACTGCAGGATGAGCCCCAGATGAATCACAGCGCACTACCATCGGGACATATGGAGCCTGAATACGGTTATGGGGTGGACGACGAATCTGAAGTCATCACGAACCCATCTATCATCAATGGTCCCGGTGGAGGCCACTACGATGATCGCACAGAAGAACTCCTCAGCAGGCAGGAGGAGCGCGAGCAACGGACACCGTCACGATCTTATGGCAAGGCTGCAGCAGTTGGTGCCGCAGCCGGACTCGCTGCAGCTGCGGCGACTCATTCAAGGAACTCGAGTCCTGCGGTGTATGATCAACGCGATAGCATGGCGAGCGACAATTATGAACTGCACTTCGATCAGCAAGACACATTGCACGCAAAGCCCTCATACTCGCGTGAGCGTACGCCCTCACGGAGTCCAGCGCTTTGGAAAGACGAAGGTTACCAATCCGCCCATCAGCCTGGAGCCCACACTCCTGATATGCGCAATCAGAGGCCATTGGACGGTGGATTCGACGAATACGATGAGTCGCCTCTGGATGGCGCAGATCCCTTCAGCGCCGCCGATGCTAAGCACACCCGTCATTTGAGCGGGAATTCTCATGGAATGGCCTCGCCTCTCTACGATTCAGCGACCGGCCGTGGGCTTGACCGGATTGAGTCCAAGGATGTAGTGGCTTTGATGGATCATTTGACTGTTCGTGATGCACAACGCAATGCTCGCGATACTGAGATCCTTGTGACTTTGGTGCGCAGTGCAGCTGAGATGCGCAACACGTTTGAAGAGCTCAAACAGTTCATCCGCGTTCAGGATAATATGGTTATGAACAACACTGACAAGCGAGTGGATCTGGCTGAGCAGCGTATCATTGGCGGTCCTCGCCCACAGCCTGCAGGCTCTCCACGAGCTCCTCGATCCTCCACTGACGACTTGGATTACGAAACCAAGAAGAAGAATGTCTTCAAGCGGGCGCTCAAGGGTTTGGGCTCCAAGGGTGACAAGGACATCAAGAATATGGAAGCTATGCTTATCCAGCTCCTGGGAGAGGTCGAAAGTCTGAAGCAGGTGCACCAACTGACGTTGGACCAACAACGTACAAACAGCATGACATCTTATGAGCACATGAGGGCCCATGAGGCTGGCGCTCCGGAGTCCGGCTATGAGCCTGAAGGTCGGGCAAACACTGCCTCATCGCCGAACCAGTCTGGCTATCTGTCGAACCCATCGTCTTCACGTCGCATACAAGACTTGCACTCCGGATATGATGTCCCTCAAACTCAACGGATAAGTACCGTCCACGAAGAGGATGACGAGGAGTATCTGGAGGACGAACCTCAGTACGAGAACACTGAACGTATGACCACCCCAACACAGGAGGCTCGTCGGAACAACAGCCTCTCGCACGACACGCCTCCGCAACCAGCCAAGCCGTTCCGAGAATCTCAAAGCCAGGAGAATACGCCGAAGCGTAAGCACAAGTCAAACTCGTCTTCCATCTTCGGCATTCCGAAGATCTCAAGGTGGTCGAAGACAACGGCTTCTACAAACCGCGACTCGGAAAGCTTGCCTCGCAATAGCGGCTCAGGGGAAAGGCGTCCGTACTCCAGCGCGTCGCGATCTGGCTCTCAAGTCAACATTCCTTATGGCGACGGGCAGTACGAACTGGACGAGGATGACCGAATCCGATCTACAGCGTCCCTGCCCAGAGATGGTCGGGATTCTATTCGGTCCCCTTCCCCGCTCATTCCAGAGGATGACGAGCAGTACGGCATGGAGGATCCCAAGTACCAGGCTCATCGCAACTCGTTGAACCTGCAGCATCCCCAGCCTAAGCACGGTCCTACTGGGCGCCACACCAACCAGCTGGATCAGCAAGCCCGGATCTTCGACCCGATCCAGTCTCCAGACTATGATCAATGGGGAAGCAATCCTTCATTAGCACGCAACCGCATGTCTGGTGGCGGTGCTAGTTACAACGCTGGCAATTTGTCGCCAATATCATCTGAAGGCGGTTACAGCCAGCACTCGGCATCCGAGCAACAAGCTCCGCCTCGACCGCCTAAGATTCTGGATGATGGTCCTTTGATCCCTCCCCAGCAGCCACTTGCGGGCCATGGACAGGCGAGGCAGATGTACAGCTCGCCCAACGAATATGGCGGCCAGGGGACGCTGACGCCGTTGGCGCCCATTCAAGAGGTGCGCTACTCGCTCGAGACGGATACCGGTCATCGGGTGAGTACCCAGACTTGTATACCTCGATCAATCCACTGACATCGTCTAGTACACCCCCACTCCGTCGCCCCGTCCGAGCCACCAGAACCTGGGCGTCACAAGCCCGCAGCGCAAGATCACAGGTCCTCGCCCCATGGGCAGCAGGAGCCCTAGCGCGCAGCACGGCCAGACCGAGCTGCAACATTCCGATACGGTCATCAGGAGGAAGCCTGTCGCTTGTACGTTTTCTCCCCGCTCTCGGCTCCTTTTACCGTGAGCCCATGAAGCTAATGCCAAACAGCCGACACAGAGAGCTTGGAGAGCTACAGGAGCAGTCTCGATTCCGAGATTTTCTAGCGGAAAGACGAAGGGTTCTCATGACGATGACGGCGTTTTTGGGCTACGGGAAGCGTACATGTAGAATTCTATGCGGAGTGTTATGAAAGTGACATGAAGGTTGGATGGATTGTATACATGCGTTGGAGCCAGCCCGAGGAAGGGTCGTCACTTTTTTTTCTTCCCTTTTGAGACAGATGAGATAAGATACCGTGTGGGGTAATGGTGCATTGCATATTGTATAAGATTGGGTGTTGAGTGAGTGAGTGGTGTAAGCGTGTGACATGGGGTGATGTTGATTTGTTTTCATAAGACGATGCGTAAGACCTTGAATCAGGCCAAGTCCGTAATATCGGTATCTAACCATTCAGATGCTGTCTGAATACCTATACTCATCATACATTGTCATGCAGTCATTAAGCCACTTCACCATGGCAAATTGCTTTTCCCTTCACAACCTCTGCAGCTCTCCAGTCCACAATCTAGTTCCGCACGTTCCCGCGCACAGCGTCATCACCACCGTGCGTCTTCGCATACGTCTCATCGTTGACCTCCGGCGCGCCGATGCCGCCGTGCGCGAAGTCACCCGCCTTGTACAGCTTGCCGGTCTTGGGGTTGATGTCTCCACCCTCGCTCAGCGGGATGTCGCGGTTGTTGCCCGCGCCAGAGGCGGCAGAGCCGTATGTTACTTCTGCGCCAGGGAACTTGTTCGTAACGGACTCATCGACGCCGGATTCGGTTGCTGGGGGGAGTTAGTCTTTGCGGAATACGTGAGATCGGAGAGGAAAGAAGGAAGGATGAAAGAAGAAGAGGGGAGCATACTTGAGAGCGAGGCTGCATGGCCCTTCTTCGCGGCATCAGAGTTGAGGTCGCGCTCTGCCTGCGCTGCGAGCTGGTTTAGGTCGGCGTTCTTGTATTCGGCGGACATGTTGTGTGGTAGGTAGATTTGCTCGGTTTGGGGTATCAAAAGGGAAGATGGTGGTATGGTAGTAGACGGAGGAACTCGTAACGTTTGAACTTGTGTGTGAAAATTGATATTGTAGCGGGGTTCAGAGCTTTTTGTATGCTCGCGTGCTAAGATGGCAGAGCTACGGTGTTATGATGATGAAAGAGTGGAGTCTTTGGTTTTGACGTCACGACGACCTCATGTTGTAGCAGAGACCTCAGGGTGCTAAATTTTTGATGGGGAAAGCATGTGGATCTGTTGAAGAAATAGGAAAGAGATTGGATTGAGATTAGGTGGGTTTGCGATCGCGTGCTCGGGTGTTTGTATGATCCTGGCTGGTGGTGGTAGGCGGTTGGGGAGTTACAACGCAGCACACTTTTGCTCCGCCATCCATCTTTGATATCGACAACGCGATGCGCACTATTTTATGTTATTTTCTGCGCTGTTGTCTCGGACGAGATGATCAAGAAACTAGGCTATAACTTCGTTTAATGGGCAGCATTGTATAAAACTTGCTTCATACGATAGTGTGCTTTGAACTGAGGTACGCTCTCAGATGCCATTTCTTGACCTTCGGCAAGAAGTTCGGCAAGAAGAGAAGCTTGGAACCTCAATTCACTTAGTTCATGCTGCAATGAATTCAATAATCGGGCAAGGGGGTGTTCGAGGACTCTTCTTCGCCTTGAGGAAGCATACGCTTTCCTCCAGATCGGCGGCTGCCCTTTGCAGAGCCACACGTCGCAAAACATTTTCTTGTGAATTCAGACCGTTCATTAAGGCCAAATCAAATATTCAAACAGCTACGATTTAACTTTATTTTCATTTCTCTCCGAAGTCGAGCATGATAAAATCATACGCTAAGCGGCTAGCGTGTACCTGCTGCGTCTATCTCGCCTGACGCGCCTTCTCGCACTCTTTTCTCTCCGCCCCACGTACAACATGTGTTTGTACAGCCTTCTTGCAGGCGATCAGACCTATTTATTGGTACTCAGGTCTCGCGAACCAATTGCAGTTGCTTCTCGCGCCCCCACAGTATTCTGCAGCAGCTGGTTGGATAGAAAATCGCGGTGCTGAGCTCTTGTCTGGGGCTCAAGTTACGAGCTTTCTCGAAGTCCAGATGGGACTCATCATGAATACCTTTTAGCTTACACAGCAAACTTTGACACATAGCTAGGCGTATGGTGAGAAGGTACGTCATCCTCGCTTTGTGCTCGCGAGGAAAGCGTGGGCATCAGGTGCGATCGACATTCTCCTCGCCTTAGCCATCCTTATATTTCAACAGCTCCCTAGGAATTTGAGTTCTTTTCGACTCAAGCACCGAATCGATGCATCTCAAATACTGGTATTCCCGCGGTAAGAGTCCAGACAGCCACGTTGGCGCCTATCGGATTATGTCCTCGCCGGATCCGGTTCAGCCTCAGGCCATCAGGGGTATACGACTATAATACGAGCCTGCGCCTGATCGCTAGCCACGCAACGGCCAAGCCACGGATGACAGAAGAGTCGGGCGCTTAGCTGAGCCTTCTTTTTTCACTCCACTTCACTTCGCATAATCCTGCCATTACGATACATCACAGACCATGAATTTGTTTCATATCTGAAAGAGTGGTATATGTCGCGATGCTGATGGAGGCAATAAGATTGATTGTACGGCTATACTTGCGCTCTCGCTATGAGCCAGATAGTAGACACCTACCACGAGCCAGAAAGAGCATTGTAAACATGAAGTAGCACAAGCCTCAATTTCGGATCCTAAGCATACGAGGAAATTGCCTGCAAGCATGCGAATCTCAAATCAGGGTTCATCTTCGACTGTTTTGCGGCTCGTCCCGCGCGTGCATCTACATCTTCAGCTTTGCTCAGCCACTTCTTACTGCCGAAATATATCAACAAATAATTGGGCCTACTCTCTACTCAATTAAAAGATTACGGAATAGGGAACATGCTGCGAAGATTATTCAGCACCACACTGTAGATCGGCTACGCACCGCCAAATATGAAGTCGGATCAAGCTTTAACCCAACGTTCAGCTTTGGAGCCTCCGCTCTATTCTTTCATTTCCACCTTACGTCGCGCGATCTCTGATTATTTTTGGACTTAATGTGGTATGCCTTGCTGAAAACCTACGGTAAGCAGAGCGTAGGGATCCCCAGAAGTGGCTCGAGCTGTGGACCTCGCGTTGCCTATCAGAGATGTGGTTTGCAATATCCGCGAACCTCAGACCATTTTATGTCCCCCCACAATCTGAATTGCTGAACATCACATGCTTGATTATGAAGTCGTAAATAGCGTTGTCAGCTTCATTGAGTTCAGCATTGCGAACTTGTACAACAGGAGCGTAGGACGGACACTCCGAGTCGTAGGTGCTCAAGAGAACTGAGTGGGCTAATAGGTTAATCCGCAATCGCTGACTCGCCCCACTATGCTATGTTAGGCTTTACGTCTTGGAAATCGGGATGAGGCCCCAACACCCTACACCATCTGGCAATTCCAGATTGTGCGAAGGCTTCCATTGCAGGTTGAATCGCTTGTTCATACAAAACAAAATGAAGACTCACCATGATTCCATCATCGTCTATCCAGGTTGTGCACCAACATTCCTTCCGGAACTGTCTTACCCATACTGTTTCACTGCTTGTCCAGGGGTCCTAGTTTAATTCTTCGCGATGTCTTCCACCGTTGGAGATTATGTTTTCTGGAAGCTGGCCAATATAGGGGCCCGTCAAGTCTTGGGCCGCGGTCAGAGTAATAACCCCGCCCACAGACTGGTTTATTGTCTCATCTTATCCAGGGACTCTCTTTGTCGGCTCAATCCAGCGCAACCGCTTGACTCACGTGGACATCACGCGCTACCGCGCAACACCGTCCAGCACCGAAATCGGTGTCTTTGTCGTGACTCCTGATGCGGGGGATCTTCCAGCTTGCTTTGAAGCGGGACGGCAGTACTTCCCCGGACGACCTATAGTCTTCATTCAGGAACTCAGCTCTGCTGAGTCAAGAAGGTAGTGTTACCGAACACTGGCTCTTCCCAGACCCAACTGGCTAACTCTACCAGCGCCTCGGAGCTCACAACAGGATTAATCTTCGCCGCCGCAATCACCATCAGCACACCTTCCCTAGCAGCAGCTCAAATTGATCGAATATTGAACACTATGCTGAACGAAAGTAAATCCGTCTACATTGGCATTGCTCCATCGGTTGCAGGCGTTGTAATGTCCGTGACGCCTGGGGGTACAGGTGGCTCGTCGGCTTCGACAGGTTACTCGGTTGGCGCGGGTCAGATCAACGCTGCAAGTGCTGGTAAGTTCTGGATTGCGTAAAATGATATAAGAAAATGAGCTAATTTTGATAGCGATCGCGATGGCCTTTATTCGATGATGAAACTTCCATCTGCTACTCGATGTGAACTTCAATTGAATCGATCTCTGGAGAGCTTGGTAAGTGAACGCAGCAAGTCATGCAGTATCCTGGTTCCTTACCTTTCATCGCTTTCAGTCCTTTCCGACACCGTTTCCTTGCTCGGTCCTCGTTTCTTTACTCTAGCCTACACTTTAGACTGGTCTGCTACATGGTTTTCTAGATTTTCATATTCCTTTCACGTTCGCTCTTGGTCCTTATGTTTCGATTGTCTCAACTGGTGTCTTTTCGGTCTTTATCTGCTTTTGTCGGTTTCCTCGTTTTATTTCAAGACAGTACGGAAACCATGCTCATCAACTTGACTTTCTTCTTGACGCACAAGCCCGTATCAAAGCTAATACACCGTTTATCATGCCTACTCGGGCGTAGAGTTTGAGGTGAGGGTGTCCTTGCCATAGGCCCAAGCGAGGGATATCTGCATGCAGGACACCCAGGCTAAATTGAGCTGCAGGTGGAGTTCTGCCCGATTGGTGCGATAGGCTGCACAAGCCTATCTGCTTCCATGCTGAGTGCTACATCGGGGCAAAAGATAACGCCCCATGTGCCTATGTCTGCAGCGTCGCAGAGGTACAGATGGTCTAGCTCATGTAACAGCCTTACCAAGAGCATAGTCCAAGGCTGCATGCAGGTATTGGCCATGCAGATCAAATATGGTGCTTACCGTCTTGCAGCACAAGATCGAACGCTCGTCCTCGCGATTGCTCCTGTTCACATCGACGTCTTTGAAGTCGTCCTTTCATGGCCTCGAAGTAATTCCACACATTTTCATCGACCCATAGGTTAGTTCCGCTGTCATAGCTCTTTGCCCTTCGATTGGATAGTGTCCAATAACATCCGTTGAATAACCAAGCGAAGGCTCTACATTTGACTTGCCGTTTCCGCGATGGCAGACAAATACGCAGAGAAGCGAAAAGAAGATACTGAAAATACATCTGAGGAGATGGGATCCATTGACGACGTGGATGAGCGGGAATTGGCCAAAGTGGGGAAGAAGAGTGTCCTCAGAGTATACGTTTCCAGTTCCGCACCGGCCGCCAGGTTCTGACAGCCTGGCAGCGCAATTTCGCATTCCTCAGCATCCTCGGTTTCTCATGCTCTCTCATGATCACTTGGGAAGGGCTATGCTCGTATGTTTTCTATTCTATGTTCTACTCAGTATTGACAAATCTTGTAGCGTTTTCATCTTCGGGCTCAGGGATGGTGGACCGGCTGGCTTGCTCTACGGTTTCGTCTTCTGCTGGATTGGGTATGCGACTGTAGTAGCGACAATGGGTGAGCTGGTATCGATGTGGCCAACAGCTGGCGGCCAGTACCATTGGACGCACAAGCTTGCACCAGACGGACTCAAAGACGTATTGAGCTACGTAACAGGATGGTCTGTAAGATCCTTATAGCTATTATTTGTCTTGGCTAACAGCCCTGCAGGCAATCTGTTATTGCATGGCAAGCTTTGACAGCCTCAGCAAGCTATCTGACAGCAACGGCACTGCAAGGCCTCGTCATAAACTCAAAGTCCAGCTACACACCCACCAGATGGCAGGGCACGCTACTCGTTTTTGCCGTCATCATGGTCTGTTTTATCGTTAACACTTGGCTTGCTAAGCTACTGCCAAGGGCGGAACAGGCCATCCTGGTGCTGCATATCGTTCTTTTCTTTGTCGTCCTGATCACATTGACAGTTTTGGCGCCACAGAAAAGCTCGAATCACGACGTATGGGCTCTTTTCGTAAACGAAGGTGGTTACGAAAGCAAGGGTCAATCCTTTTTCGTCGGATTGATCACTCCTGTATTCGCCTTCACTGGTGCCGATGGCGCAATCCATATGTGCGAAGAGATAAAGCACGCGTCGACTAATCTACCGAATGCTTTACTAGGTCTGAGAGTTCTTCCCGGCGTTTTGAAGTTGCGACGCTCATTCAACCAGGCTCCATCGCCATCAACGGTCTCACCGGCTTGGCAATGCTCATTGCAATACTATACTGCATAGGCGACATCGACGCCGCGCTCAACACACCTACCGGCTATCCCTTCATCGAGATCTTGACGCAAGGCACGTCCTCCACCGCTGGCGGCACAGCACTATCCGCTCTCCTGGTCACTATGTTCTTGTTATGCACTATGGGCACCGTGGCCTCCACCTCGCGCCAGCTCTGGGCTTTCGCTCGAGATAACGCAGTGCCTAATGCTCGTTTCGTCAGCCACGTCCACCCTACGCTTAAGATCCCGCTTGCCAGCATCTTGATTACATGCACTGTGAGCTGTCTCCTGTCGCTCATCAACATAGGGAGTGCGACTGTCTTCAACGCCATAGTTTCGCTAAGTGTGGCTGGGTTCTTCGGCAGTTATCTCCTTCCATTCAGTCTGATGCTGTACACACGCTTGAAGCATCCAGAGAAGCTGGAATTCGGACCTTGGCGATTGGGTAGGCTGGGTCCGTGGATTAACGGGGTTGCGATTGCTTGGAGCGCCTTGGTCATGTTCTTCAGCTTCTGGCCAGCGACCGTGCCGGTCAATAAGGTGAATATGAACTGGAGTTGTGTGCTCTGGTCTGCGGTTGTGATGTTTGCTGGCGTATTTTGGGTGGCTCATGGGAGGAGGGTTTATAAAGGGCCGATTGTTGAGACTGAGGTGAGAGGGTCGGTCGAGGCGTGAAAGGTGAACTGCATGCGAACGGGAGCTCTTGGCATGAGGCTTCCTATGTCCGTGAGCGTTTGGAACGACTTTACTTCGTAAAACAAATACCGAGGTTGCCACATGATCGTTGCGTTGAGGTACAGGTTTGTCGGTGGCCTTTTCGATCTAGTGATGCCGTCCCGCGGAGCCTCCTGCCGAGACAACAGTGTACTCTGACCGTTAGCATTCTCAACATCCGGTATAGACGTTTCGTTCTTTCTGATATATCTACGGTGTCTTCTACATCTACATGGTTGGAAAGTTTCATTCGACATGGGATGACGTCATTATGCGCTCACAATGAGCCGTTTACCGAAGACATCAAACCTTACTGTTCTCACTCTGAACCCAATTGGGAAATCATGCCGAGCAGGAAGAAGCATCCATGTAGTGGAGTTAAGGTAGCATCATACAGGTTGATCGTAATTACCTAGCTTTGAACATAAGTATAACTTTGTCCTATGCCCCCCACGATGCCATCTCAAACCACGATATTATATTCCAAATACGGCAAGTAAGCATCAAGATGCAAAAGATCCTCCAAAGTGGCCTCGCCTCAGGCATGTCCGCTGTATCCGGTGGCCATGTTCAAAAAAAGCCAAACCCTGTGCCGAAAGATTTTGACGGCCTCGCTACAGTAGTGCCTGAGGACTGGATACCTTCCGCCGATAGACGCATTACATACAAAGGCAAGCACGGCGATGTCCAAGCTCCACTAATCAGCATTGGTGCCTGGTCATGGGGCGACACATCGACCTTCCACTGGAAAGACGAAGAGTACGACGCAGTCAACGAAGGCTGGAAACACTGCCTCTCGCACGGCGTCAACTTCATCGATACAGCACAGGTTTACGGTAGCGGGAAAAGCGAAGAGATCTGCGGGAAGCTTGTCTCCAAGCTAAAGAGAGAAGATTTCGTCATGCAAACCAAGTTCTTCGTCGTCCCCCAGACATCCGACCTCTTGCACCCAATTTCATCACCGGTCAAGAAGCTGGAATGGAGTCTAAAGAACATGGGCCTCGACTACGTGGATATTTACCTCGTACACGGCCCCATCCACCTGCAGACGTACTCCATGATCGCAAAAGGCATGGCTGAGTGCGTAGATCGAGGACTCACTCGGTGCGTCGGCGTCGCAAACTACTCCCTCGAAGAGATGATCAAGATGCAACAAGAGCTCGCAAAATACGACGTTCCGCTCGCCACCAACCAGTGTGAGTTCAACGTCCTCCGCCGCCAGCCCGAAATATCAGGACTCCTGCAAGGCTGCAAAGAGCGCGGTATTGTCTTCCAATCGTACAGCTCCCTTGCGCAAGGTCGCCTGACTGGCAAGTATTCGGTCGAAAATCCACCGCCTAAGGAGTATCGCTTCTCGTCATATGATATGAAAGATATCGAGCCTGTTATTGATGTGCTTCGCCGGATTGCGGAGAAGCATAATAAGAGCATTAGTAGCGTCGCGCTGAACTATAATCTCTGCAAAGGTATCACACCGGTGGTGGGTGTGAGGAAGCTGGAGCAGGCGCAGCAGAATTGTCAAAGTCTAGGGTGGAGATTGACGAATGAAGAGATTCGGCAGATCGATGGAGTAAGTTTCGAGGGACATACTACGGCGTTTTGGCAGCATGGTTAGGCGTCTAAATCAACGAAGAGTTCACATTATTGTATGAAGTTGTTTCCTTATATGCAGGATTGTAATCCGTCTCTCATGTTAGTTCCTCACGGTGAGAAGTGTTCGAAGTCTTGGTGGCAGCATTGATGGTGCATTGACAATGTGGCTTATCTGGCGTGTGCCCCCACAAGTGAAAGTGAGTCGGCGCCTCAAACTTGTGGCTTAACTATGCAATCTAACCGTGAAACTTTGGATAATGTGTAGAGCAAGTAGCTAGGCGGTCACTGCTTCTTTAGCCCTCAGATATAAAACTCCCTGGCACCCGATTCTTCCACATTGACTATCTCAACGCACCAACACGAACCCTTCAAAACCACCTTTTTCGCGAAACTTCACCCATATACTCAATTGTACGATCCAATGGGGGATAAAGAATCATTCACGGCGACCAGCAACATCATCACCTCCCTCGGCACGATGCGCATGGACGAGGGGGTTCTAGTTAACGACTACCCATACACAGCTGATAGCGATACATCCATGGACGACCAAGAAGAAGCTGCTACTCTTAGCGTTGGTAATGATCAGTTCGATAAAGATGACGCCGATACGTTCATGGACGCGTATCACGATGCTTTCATGAGCGGAGGCTTCCATGACATTGAAGAAGACAGCAATATACTGTGGGGGGACGATGCCGATGATATCTTGAGTAGAGATAACAACGCTCAGTTGAAGCAAGTTGGCCATAACTTGCTTGGAGATGACCACGACGTGGAGATGGAGGACCATAGTGGCGATCCTGTGAACACCAACGATATTGAACGGACAGACGCCGAGAGCGCATGTGTCCGATCAGTCCACTTTCGGTTCCTCGATCTCCCAGCAGAGCTACGCAACCGAGTCTACGACTTCTGCGCCGCGGAAGATTACGCCAAGCCTGGAGACACCTACCACTTCGATT
This sequence comes from Didymosphaeria variabile, assembly GCF_027946475.1. Classification (NCBI taxonomy): domain Eukaryota; kingdom Fungi; phylum Ascomycota; class Dothideomycetes; order Pleosporales; family Didymosphaeriaceae; genus Didymosphaeria; species Didymosphaeria variabile. The sequence goes on along the minus strand of NW_026611625.1, from coordinate 3,682,926 downwards.
TGGAAGAGAACCCTATTCAACGCGTGCAGCGCCGGACCTTCCGCCTTCACGTCATCAAATCACATTCCATGCCCCTGACGCACGTCAACAAGCAGATCCGAAATGAATTCTCACCGGTTTTCCAGAACTTGATGATCTCCCGCCCACTAAACGAATCTCAAGCTCTGATTCATGTTCCCCCAGCGAGCGCACCATCTTGCGGCAGCAGCAGCCGCAGCAGTAGAACCGATCATCTCATCGTGTATCTACGCTTGTATAGCTTCCTAGTCTACCGCAAAACTTTCGACTTGTCGCCTCAAACACCTCCTCCGCACAGCCTCATCGTTCTTCTCTTGAACTTCGGACGTTTAGGAGAACTGATCGATGCCCAAGAGCTACTGACTCTCTGCGATAAGAATCCCGGTCTGATCATGGCCTCGGATCCTTCCCCCAAACTTCGAGTGTACTTCAAGTTCCCTTTCAATAGGACTCATCACGTTATGGGAGCTTCGCCGCTCTTCAACCGGATGTTCTGGCAGTCAAGTGCTATTCCCAAGAACAAGACCGTTATAGAAGCTGATGAAGCTTCGCCGCTTTTCAACCGGATGTTCCGGCAGTCAAGTGCTATTCTCAAGAACAAGACCGCTATGACTGGGCTAAAGTCGATCACTTTCCAGGGGTGCGGGCAGCAGTGGATGATGCTCTGGATCGAATATGATAACATTCCGAACGATCCTGCTGTCTTCGACGAGAAGTATGAGCTTTGGAGGAAAGTGCTCCTAGGCCCCGGAGACATCATGTAGGGGGCTGTCTGAGTCTGGGTCATTCTTCGGTGGAGGTTCGAAGAGGAGTTTTGGCACTTTGCAGCATCACATTCTGTTGACTGAACATATCGCTTGCGGTTAGGCGGTAGCACGCGTGGAAGATGAATGATTTGACGAGGCTGCAGCATCACATTAGCTTCATCAATAACTTTAGCAGGGAGGATGTCGAGGCAGGACTACTTGCTATCAGCCACAGAGCATCTGGCACCAATGCTTGCGCCTCACTAGCAGCGTGCACTAGTATAGACAACGCTGGCTTAATTGGCACTCGACGCGTCATGCGAAGAGTACGCGGTATTCAAAGCTTATTTCAAATGAATCACTTATTCCATCCGTGTACTGTCTTATAATGCTCGAAGTTGCATCAACAAGTTAAATTGTCATGACTGAGCACACAATTTCGTGCGCTTTCGAACTTTTCATTTGCACGAGCAATGATCATGCTTTCACAGGAAATCTCACTGCTCTACGTGTGAACAAGAATGCGCGCATTGTTAAGCATGACAAAACGTCGATTGTGCTGATGATCGGAAGGAGCCCCGGGCGAAAAGTGGAAGGAGAAACCTCAAGCTTACCTAACCAACGCTACCACTAGTTTCGGCGACCATTCTCGGCGACCACTTTCGGCGACCACTCTCAGCAATTGCTTCCATTCGTGGCGACTAAACTTGGCATTCTTTACTTCCTCTCCTATACTGTGTTTCTGCAAGGTTTGACACCTTTACTCGCACCAAGGAAAGCAGCTTCCACGTGGCCCCCAAGCACGCCGAGAAGATCTGAGGCATACGAGGTAGCAGCATATCGACACTCCAGGCGAATCGCGACGAAATCATTGTTAGTGACATACACGATCCGAATCTTACCCTACCTCGAGGAAACCGCCATTCAGCACCAATGTCAGTACGAGGTGGAGATAATCCAAACTCCATTGCTTGCCTGCCATGCCGATCAAAACATCTCAAATGTGATGCTCAAGTGCCCACATGTGGGCGATGCGCAAGAACAGCCACGCAATGCACGTTTGTCAGGTCCCGGAGAGGCTACCAAGGACACAAAAGAAAGAGGATATCAGCAGCAGAACCTTCGTATGAGCTCCCGCAACTAGTCGAAACCATGGATGCCATTTCTAAAACACTGGACTTCAATACGATAGACATTCCGACTGTTTTTACGATATCTGAGGATCAGCAGACCCGGTCCGAAGAAACTTCATCGAATCCTTCCGTCCAGCCGGTCGCATTTAAATATGATTGGCTCATCGACCTCTACTACCGCGATATTCATCCGGCGCACCCGTTTGTGCTACCACGGAGAATGTACCTGGAAGACCGGAATGTGTTGCCTGTGTATTTGAAGACAGCCATGGCTTTCATGGCTAGTCACCTGTCCGGAAGCTTCGAAGGCCTCTGCGAGGAAGCGGCAGATCAAATGTTCAATTCAAATGTACCAGACGATATTTTCAAGGTTCAGGCTTTGTTACTGCTTACTCTAGCCTCGTTTGCCCGCTTCGAGCGTGATCGTGGTAATAAAGCGTTGACCGAAGCCTGCACGCTGGCGTCCAGTATCGGTCTCAGCACAAATGTCTCCGGTGAGGGCCAAAGTGCTATTCATCAGGAAAGCTGGCGGAGAACCTACTGGGAGCTGTACACAATTACCGGGCTGCTCTCACTCATTACTGGCAAGAATGTTCGAACAAACTGTCTCGAGGGCCTGTCACTTCCAGGACATTGTCAAGAATATGACGAGTGCCACGTCTCCGAGCGCAAAGACTTGCGCACAATGGGTTTCCGCATGTCACTAGAAGACGGCTTCAAGTGGTCTTCCTTCGCTTACAAGGTTGAAGCTACGCGCATATTGAATAGTATTCTCGAACGGGGAGAACCAGATGGAGCGTTGTCAGACGCAGAAATGCAAGCACTCAGTGCTTCCATAACCGGATTTTTATTTTCTCTACCCGAAGACAAGCGGACTCCTATAACCGACAATGGTGGTAACGACGAGGTCATGTCGTGTGCTTTGATGATCATCAATTTAGCAGGCATATGTCTGCATTTTCCGAGGTCCAGTCTGGCACGCGGGGCTAGATTCAAAACAGTATGTGGTAATGACAACCGTGTCAGTATCGAATCGCCGGACGAACGATTTCACCGAGCTGCAGCCATCCGTTACGCTAATGGGCTGTCAAAACTTATATCATCACGATATTCGTTGACGACTCTCACACCCTGTTTCTCATGTTCTATAGCCTTTGCAGCAGCAGTACATCTCGCCGCAATGTTACACCACGGCAGCTCAGAACCTCAGCATAAGGACCATATCCAGCTCGAGCTCAGTGCATTGAATGTTATCGGCAGAATCTGGCCCATTGCAGGGGTTGTGAAAAGCCAGATCGCACAATACTCCCGAGAGCTCTTGGCATATTCTCCTTCGCAAGGCCTCCAACCATATACTTCAGTCCAGGCTTCCAATGCTACGCTGGCTGTTCCAGATGAACCATGGTTTGATGAGCTCACTAGCCAGTACATGCCACCAACAATGGACCTGTTCAATTTCATGGGCCCGTCTCTCGACTCGTTCAATTTTCTCTATCAGCAATAATCCTTCATTGATCTGCACGAATGGCAACAAACAACCTATCATCAGAAGTCGCCGTTCGTCGATGTTAGACCATGTGTTCCGGATCGAGGCGCACCTCACCATCATTGACCGGTCGGGAATAGTCTCCTTCAAAGACGTTGATAGGCCAAGTTATAATAATACCCATGCCATATCCTCCGTAATCATGATGCTCTATCCATCAAGTTTATTTAATTGACCAATGAACAATTTAGAGGGGTCCAGCCCTCACACATTCATTGCAGCCTTTCGTTCCTCCCGTACACGGCGTAGTTCCCAAGCTCAGCAGTCCATGGCTTGCATTCCAAGAACGGCAGAGGTTCGTTTACATGCATATTATCAGCCAGCCACCTGAAAAACATGCAGAGGCACGTTGGCGATTTTGAAATCATCCGTACTTTTCGCAGGAAGCCTCCCGCCGCGTACATTCACCTGCATTGCTTGCCGAAGCAGCTTGGGCTCCGCAAGGCCACTATCCCGTTCCGTTCTCCAGTTGACGAACTCTTCAAGTTTGGTCCCCGCTTTGACGTGCTTGTTTTCTCTCCTCTGCGTTTCCACCGTGGTGTATGGAACGGCACCATCCACGGCTTGCTCTAGGTGTGGATCTCGAGAGTCAGGAGGGTAGTCGTGTCCCGTATACAGTCTGAAGTGTGGTGGAAGCTGAAGAAGTCTCTGCGTGGAATTGTATAATTGCACGGCCGAGCCTCCGGGGAAATCGCAACGAGCAGATCCGACGTCAGGGTTGAATATACTGTCGCCGGTGAAGACGTTTGAACCGATGACGTAGCCAATGTGGTCTGGGGTATGTCCCGGAAGATGTATAACAGACGCTGTCAAGCCCCCGATGTTGAATGTTTCGTCGTCGTCGAAGAGGTGGTCGAAAGCGTCCTCTAGTTCCGACTCTGGAATGTTGAACTTGCGTTGCATCGTCTGCTGGACGTCTTTGATGCGTTTTCCAATGCAAACTAGAGGTCGGATGGTTGCTGTTTGTTTCTGAGACAGCACAGTTTGTAAATACCTTGATGCTGTGAGATGATCGGCATGGGCGTGAGTCTCAAGAATGCGTTGGATCTTGTATTCATGGTTGGTGACCAAGTCCAGCAACTCGTCGGCAGAACGCGTCGAAATAGTGCCCGAGGACTTGTCGTAGTCCAGAACTGGGTCGATAATGACAGCTTCGTTGGTGTTAGGATCTGCGACTATGTACTGCCAAGTTCCGGTGACTGGCTCAAACACGGAGTGAACTTGTGGTTCCTGGGTCATGGTGTCGAGCATTGAGTTTTGGAAAGTTTTGAACTGTATGAAGGTGGGTAGAGTTTGATTGTGTTGATTAAATATGTCAGTCATTTCATCTCGGTTTATATGCGCAAGAAGGACATACAAGCAAACCTGTGGTGTGAGGGAAAAGTGGGTCTGGGGTAGGTCGCCGTTCCCTCGCCGATCCGTTTTGCATTGCCCCCAGGGTCCCGGTCGCCGTTCTTTTGCACTGTCTCCACCGGAAGGCTTGGCCAGAATTATCAGTCGGCGACCTTTAAGGTATGTAGATGTAGCTAAATCATTCCATGCTTCCGACCAGACTCTCATTTCATCCTGCTGCATTGCCATTCATCCAAAGATCTCATTCATATCCGTTCCCTTCCAGTTTCCAAAATTACCATAGACATGTTGTCAGATATCGCAAGGTCGGGAGTTTCGGGCGTCGCTTTTGGAGCGGCTCTGACTGTATCACGAGTCTGGGTTCCGTCTGTCATTATCAACCAAATGCGCCTGAAGGACTTTCACATGCTCGAGACTTTCTTGACTGCAAGCGCCAGTAGTGCGTAAGTATGCACCAGAACCCGTTATACATGACCACCGAAGTAACCAATATAGTCTTATCATGCTTGCGCTCGAACGACTCGGCATCGCGAAACGGTCTCTTCGATCGAACTCAACGTTAAACTGGTTCTCTTCTTACGACGGCAATATCATTGGCGGCGCTATGGTTGGGATGGGCATGACTTTGACCGGTGCATGTCCCGGCACTGTTCTCGTTCAGCTTTCTCACCGCATACCTTCGAGTGGCGCAACAGCGCTTGGGGCGGTCCTCGGTGGCGTGCTCTACGCTGGCTTTGGGTGGCTCTTGAAGGGAAAAGACTCATGCTCTAGCAACCCTTCAGACTCACCGCAGCAGACCATCGCTTCGAAGTACAACGTCACGCCGATGATTTCTGTCCTCCCGTTCGAGACGATGCTCCTTGCAACGATTGCAGCATCCACTATGCTACTTCCTGGCAGGTCTTACGCGATAATACCTACAGTAACTGGAGGCCTGTTAATCGGCGCCGCGCAATTGTCCTCCATCCTTCTGACTTCCAAGCCAGTAGGAGTATCAACAGCATACGAACAACTAGGTCGATACTTTAGTCGAGCGTCCGGAATCCGGGACAAATTCAGCTCGGCTGACTCTCCCATGTCGGTCGTATTTGCCGTCGGCGTGCTCGCTGGTAGTTTCGCGTTCGCGAGCCAGTCGACACCGCTATCTCAGATGGAACTATACCATATTCCGTTCAGCCAGGCAGTTATCGGAGGTTGTGTCATGACGTTCGGTGCGAGAATCGCGGGGGGTTGTACATCAGGTCATGGGCTCAGTGGACTGGCATCCTTGTCATTCTCGAGTTTCGTTACCGTCGCTTCTATGTTTGCTGCGGCAATTGGGGTTGCCACGTTAACAGGCTAGTTCTTTTTCTAGCTGCGTATTTCATGAGTCTATTCTTTGGTTAATTTCTTTCTGGTCAAAGTAGAATGGTCCGCAGAGGCTGAACTGCCAGGAATGTGCATTGCGCGGTGCTATGAGTAGGAACAAGAAACAAGAGTGTTACAATGCTCGCTTTACAGAAGTACATGCCTCTCTCTCAAGACTTGAGTGGCTACATTCCCCTCAAATCAATTCCATCCTCACTCGGGTAGTATACCCTCTCATACTGATCACGCCAATGGGTGGTCCTAAATGTAATCATTTGCGTCAGCATAGCCCTCAATATCCACACCAAAAACGTAAGCACCAATTTGACAGTACGTACCCAAGGTATGCCTCGTCCACTCCATGGTAAAGGCGGCGGCAGCGTTGGCCGGCCCTTTAGCATGGATTTCAGCTTCTGCTGTGGCGTCAAAGCCTGCGTCAAAGCCCAAGACCCTTTCAGCGCGGGACTTTGAATCTTGAACTCCGCGTCGGTGAGGCGAGGAAAGGTTTCCAGCAAGCGCAAAGCGAGCTCCCTTTCCTCCTTACTGTCAAACGACTTATTATTCTCAATCTTCACGCGCCGAAGGGATAGTCTCTGTGCTTGGAACAGGGAGAGATAGTCGCTACAGTCCCAACAGCAAAAGGTTAGCTCTTTTAGGGCGGTGATGGAGTTTAAGAAGCGTTTTATATCGAGCCGCTTTCCCCACTTCCATGACGCATCGTTGCAAATGGGAAGCCACTGTCCGAAGCGGAGATGTTCAAGTTGCGGGACGCGCCCCGTGAGGACTTTTAGAAGGTGCTGGGGCGCGGATTCTGAGACGTCAAGGCGCAAGAGGTGACTCCAATCCATACAGCGCGTCCACATGTCACAGTGCTTTGCTGGGAGGTGATACTCGTCTTCTGGAAGCTTCAAACTCTCAAGGGAGGGGAAATGGTCGCCGTCTTGCCAGTCAAAATTCAACGGGCCGCGGGTGACTCGGGTCCAGTTGATCAGAGCGCTGCCGCCGTTTTGGGGGGCTTCTTGCGAACGGAATTGGCGCGGCACATCGAAGTTCTTGTACTCATGTATGGACAGTCGCTTGACACTATTTCCTCGCACGAGGCAGTCTTTCAGGGTCCGGTATTCGCTATAGGCATCTTGAGGGATGAAGGGCGAGCTCCTGTGGACGTAGATGTCCACCGAGTAGATTTGAGGCGAGGCGAGTAGGGTTCGGTCTATGGGCATGGATCTTAATTCCCATGGGAAGACGATGTTGATCTTTGCAGAAGGTAACATTTGCTTCAAGGCTCGGAGGGCGTCGCGGGGAAAGGGAAGATGTGAACGCCACGTGAGCGAGCGTAGATTGGCCAAATTCTTCAATGCACGCTCAAGAAGTGGCGATATGTATCCTTCGTCGTGCATCACGATAGCTGAGAGGTCGTTCTCTGACGTTATGCTTTCTGGGTCTTGGACAAGATGCTGAATATAGCTGAGTGACCTCGGCGCCAGACCAAGCGGAATCACCTCAGTGCCCTTATCCTCCTGCACATACAAGATCCTCTGCAGTATTTTGAGCCAAGTTGAATACGGCACTGTCGTCCCATCTCCCGCGTCGTATCGCAAAGCCTCAGTCAAAAAGTAACCCTCGTCAGCGAACGGACCGAGTTGCACCTCACGAATATGGTCCGCTAGTGCATCAGAGGGATCCTGGAGCCGACCAAGAAGCGCCTGCGACATCTGCGTCGATGCCTCAGTGTCATCGCGGAGAGTGATGCTCCGGAACAATATTCTTTCGGACTCGCGTTGGCATACTCTCGAGGCCAGACGGAGTGCTGAGAGAGACTTCTTCGAGGAGCCATCTTCGTATACCTACACTTTGAGTGAGTCGCTTTAGGTCAGCGATATCTACCTAGGTAGTATCTCACCACTTCGAAAATTGTACGGACGAGGATTAGGGGTAGGTTTAGTAGACCTGGCGAGACATGCGTCACTGATTCGCCGCTCGATGTCGACATAAGGAACTTCAGCCTTTTCCGTCGTGTAGTGCTGTATTTTATGATGATAGCAACGGTTGGTGTGGGTTTATATGGCAACCTGATGAAGGGAAGCAGGAGCGGGTGGCGCAGTCCATGCATCCTGCCTCGCAAGGCTCAGCCCGCGTTGCGCTGCCTGAGGACATACACCGCAACTTTATTCTAATGAATTCTAGGCTGAATAGATCGCGGGACACCGTGCAGTACCTCTAGGGAATGTAGTAAATTAGTGGTCTGTTGTTGAGAGACGATGCCTAGGTCAAACCCCACCTGGGCATTGGCCCTTCAAATTCGTCAACCCAAAGAGCGCTCAAGATGCCCATCTCCGGTAGTGTGCCAGAGGCATGTTACAGTTGATTGTAACCTTGGTGTTCGAATCAGATTGCTTTGTGACCAACTCAGAGAGGTCTTTTACCGTTCTCCCACGATTCACAGTATCTTGTTTGGTAAATCAGCCAACTAATTATTTTTCGTACACAAGTACATCAGGGATCCTTACAGATGTTAATATCCAACAGGCAGCCACCGTCTTTGCCCCCGATCAGTTTAAACAGCTTGTTATGTTTTATTTCGAATTTCAGGTGCATTCTCGATATAAATCGTACACAAAAATCTTACTTGAAAAAAACAAGGTTAAGTTGAACGCACATGTGGATATTATATTAACCGGACAGTCCTTAGATATACAATGGATTATTCCGCCGCGGAACAACCTCACAAAAAAACGGTGATGCAGAAATTAACTGCGCAGCGCTCAGTGCTAGCAAGCAGCCTCATCACGTACCACAGTTCCAGCCCAGGCATCACCACTCAACGACCCAACGACAAGTCAAGCCAGAGCACATCTATTCCCACGAACATCCATTGCCTAACAGCACGTCATGTATAAAGTACCGAACAAGAATAATCTCACACACCCGTTTTCCTCTTCCAGCAGTATGATGACAAACACTACCCCCGCTTCCTACGTCCCTTCCTCCACGCACAAAAACAATAACAACTACGAAACTAATCGGCTCACTCATCGCCGGACATTGCAGGACGCAGCACGAGTACCCGGGTGATAACTACGCGGGTGGGGATACAGGAGCTTATCTCCGTCTCCCAAAAAGATAAGCTCAAAGTCTACACACGGGCCGGCGTGCCCCTGCACCTCCGAATAGGCACAATCTGCGTAGATATCTGTATGTAAGCCGTGGCAACATGGACAATGTGTACATCAGGTTGTTCAATGTACTGTAAGCCACATGCATTGTAGGAGGTAGTGCACAGGCGGGACGGGAGCTAGTGGCGACAACACCAGAACCAGCACACTGGTGCAGAAACGGCGAGGAAAGTAAGTGACGTCTTCGCACGAGCTCCGATGCGATTCGGATCGCTTTGCTGTGCGAATCGCAGGGCTATTTGAGTTCTTGGGTAGGGCTTGCGCCGACGTTGGCCGCTTTGCTGTCTGCCAACGAGAATGGCACTGGCGGAGTCTGAATGTAATGCACATGCTCTCTACTCGGCGTCAATCGCATTCTACTCGGCGTCAACCGCATGACTCTCTGTTGTGCAGTGTAGACACTTATTTTGCATGTGTGCAAAAATATCTGCGTGCTGCATCTAGTGTCCTGTGTGCTTATCTCGCCCCATCTCTCTAACAAGAGCCACCATACTTCCTGTTCTGGTACACGAAGTGGCCACTCACAGTCCTTGCCTGCGCCAGGCTCAGCACGATACGTCGAGCAGCGCAGCGCATGCAGCCTCCCGACCTCTCGAAAGCCTCGCACGATCTCGAGAAGACGGACACTAGCGGCGGCCGAGGCAGCGGAGATTTAACCTCCCGACTCGATGATTGGTGCATGACAATTACTAACGACGCGACGTCATAGCCATGTATTTGTGAACAGCTTCAAGGGAAGTTTTCAACGGGTCGTTAACGGCGGACATGCGCGTTGGGGCATGGAGGCGGCGGTTGCGGTGGGAAGGAGTGGGTACTAGGAGACGGCGGGAGGGTATAAGAGGGTTGCTCTTGTCTCTGCTGTCTGTCGTCACAGTCAACAGTTTCTTCTCTTCACAAGATACCCAAAAGTCTTTTTTCCGTACCATAGCTTCGGATTGCACCGTTTGATTATAAGAACCGAGAACGATAACCCCTCAAAATGCCCTCCTTCACCGTCTTCAAAGGCTCCGACTCCGGCAAAATAGTAAAGGCGCAAACCACCCGCCCCGACCTGAAGAATGACGATGTCCTCGTAAAGGTCACCGCCTCGGGCGTCTGCGGTACAGACGAGCACTACAAACACGCCGACATGGCCCTCGGCCACGAAGGCGCCGGCGTCGTCGAAGCCACCGGCCCTGGCGTAACCTCCCTCAAGAAAGGCGACCGCGTAGGCTGGGGCTACGAGCACGACTCCTGCGGCCACTGCGAGTATTGCTTGTCTGGGCGCGAGCAGTACTGCCCCGAGCGCAAGATGTACGGCATGGCGGACACGGACCAGGGGAGCTTTGCGAGCCACGGTGTCTGGCGCGAGGCGTTTCTCTTCAAGCTTCCCGAGGCGTTGAGCGATGCTGAGGCTGCGCCCCTGATGTGCGGTGGTGCGACGGTGTTCAATGCGCTCAGAGCGACGGGCGTCAAGCCCACCGATCGAGTCGGCATCATGGGGGTTGGAGGGCTGGGACATCTGGCCATTCAATTTGCGAGTAAGATGGGGTGCGATGTAGTGGTTCTGAGCGGGACGGATAGTAAGAAAGAGGAGGCGACGAAGCTGGGAGCGCATGACTTCATTGCTACCAAGGACAAGAAGGAGATTGATGTGGGGAGGAAGATTGATGTGTTGGTTGTGACGACCAGCGTTATGCCGGACTGGAACGTTGTGCTTCCTGCTCTTGCACCGACTGCGACGATTATCCCGCTCACCGTGAGCGAGGGCGACTTCTCGATTCCTCAGAACCCGCTCATCCTTGGTGGACACACCATTCAGGGTGTTGCTGTCTCCGCTCGCGCTGTACACCGTCAGATGCTGGCGTTTGCTGCGCTACACGGCATCAAGCCTATCGTCATGAAGTTCCCCATGACGGAAGATGGTATTGAAGAAGCCATGGGGACGTTGCGCGATGGCAAGATGCGGTACCGAGGTGTCTTGATCCCTCAGTAAGGATGGATGGAAGACGTTGCAATTGCGAGTGTAGAAAAGTGATTCTAGAGTTAGCATAATGATAATGTGACGATGATTATGAGTGCTACGATTCTAGTCTGTGGGCAATGGTGATGTGCGGCGACATGGCGTTACGACGCGGTTTTGACGAAGCATTGAGGGAAGTGCGTGTGAGCGAGGAGCTTCTAGTATCGGCTAGCAGAGCAAACCCGTGTACAAAGGCAGGCAACGTATGTCGGCAGTATATACAGCATCAGCATTGTTGAGCACCCGGGTGTCCGCCGCTGTCATCGCGATCAGTCAGGACCGATGTCCAGGGAGGAACACGAATAGAGTAAACCGTCGAGCTAGTGCGAACTGTTACTGTTACCATACGGTACCCACACCACAATCGATAACTAGTGTTTCAGACGCGCAATCTGATCTCCGCAGTCAAGATGGAGTACGCGAATGTTGAAAACTGCCCGATGTAGCTAGAGCACACGCGAGTAGTCATACGGACGCGCGGGCTTCGGGCCTGGCGTAGATGGGGATACGCAGTCCCTGAACATCATTTACGCCTTCTGATCTGTAGCTGTGCACGCCTGTTCCCCACGACGGGAGGCTGAAGTTTTGTTGTGGGGAGTTCAGACGATGGAAATTTTGTAGCGAAATGGAGATCTTCAACGCAAGATGCCAACAGCTGGGCAACGAATGGCCAGGTCTCTTGGTGGACGTTGGCAGATCTGGAGGCTGAATGAAAATTGGATTTCGAGGCTGTGCATTGTGGGCCGGGGTTGAACGTAGCACGCACGTTCCATAGCTGCGCTTGCCGCGTGCAGTGGTGCTGTGAGACAGCTACTGATTTGACGAGTTTAGATGAATACGGAGAGGCTCACGAACAGTGAAGCTGGAAGCAGGCTTGTCGATCAAGGCGTGTTGACACGCGGTATGCTCTGCTTCTCGGCTGTTCTTTACCATGGCGAGCATCACGCAGGCGCACAGGCGAAAGTGAATGTGGGGAGCTGCTGGCTCTTTCGTTTGTTTCGTATCCCTCAGTATGCCTTGAACCGTGCTGCCGTGGCCAAGATCAGCGTTCGCATCGCCCGGGCCCCGACCATCACCACCGTCCGTTGAAGAAAACAATGTGAACGAAGACTCGTCGAGCAGTCAGGGTGACGTCTTCGCGTGTCGGTGAAGCGGCGCATGAGCGACGAGCAGGCTAGCGGGTTCTTCAATGTCGATGAGACGTACATGTCGCCAAGCAGGTTACAGATGCTGGGCTTGATTGGGCCTCGTCGCCTCGCTGTAGCGGGTGCCAGCGTCACAAACCTAGAGCGCCGCAGCGTGTTGCCTGTGGCAGAAATGAAATTCGAGGACGAGGCCTGCCAGCCGTATTTCCCACCATCTGAGATGAGGTCGGGCGACAGAGTGCTCGCAAGAGGCGCTCGGAGGAGCGGCGTACGGCAATGGCTCGCAGGTGCAGCGCTGGCAGGGCTGCGATAGGCTGGCGTGAAGCTCAGCGCTGGGCGCGCATCCTCTTTGGGACACTGGACGGTAGGCTGGGCGCTGAATGAGCAAATTGGCTGCTGTTGGCGGGCTGGACCTGGCTGCCCGCTGCTCTGTGCCTGGCAGCGGATGTGCTGCATTGTGGCGGAGCACCTGCTCCACCCTCCAGCGCGCGTCCGAATGCAGCAATCGGACGTGAACACCAGCTGCGCGCGCAACGAGAGAGAGACAGCTTCACGGCTGTTTTTACATGTGTCGCGGCGAGGAACGGCAGTGACAGAAGCTTCAATTGCACTCTGCTGCAGCACCCGTGCCGTTGCGTCTCTCTGGCAGCTGTATTCGCAAGCGCACCCGCCGCGGCGCCTTCCAAAGAGCCGCGTGTACGCTTTTAGCACCACATGTGACTTTGCCCGTCTCGCCCCCTATTGTGAGACGGCCTCCAACGGCGTCCGCGCTGATTCCGCCAGGATCCTCTCGCGAGATCCCTCCGCTGCTCTTATTCTTCAGGCTCCCAACAACAACGCCAGGTTCGAGATTTGCAAATTCTTTGTTTCTTGGGTGCGAGAACAGGAACGCTGGAACTGGCCGATCGCAGCCCGCCACCGTCGTTTGCGCCTTCCATTAAACCCCTTCTTTAGCGCCAATCCCCGGGCCCGCCTTCTCCCGCTTGCGCACCTGCCCGGTTTCCAGCTCTCGACACCCTCTCCACGCTCCCTACCACATAACGTCACGACCCTGCCACTCGTTCACAGCGCTCCCAGCCTGCAACGCCTCGTTCACGACGCTCTCCTACCCCTCGACACTCGCTCCCGCACCTTCGCCGCTGGTTTGGCTCCCGCTCCCCTCCGTACTCACCCAGAGTGCGTTTCCACAACATCATCGCCATCCGCATCACAGCACTAGACCACCGGTCCCAGTGCTGCACTCCACCCTAAGATACACACCATGGTCCCGGCGCTCTCGAAGGCGCTGCTGCTGCTGGCGGCAGCGCTGCCCTTCGCTCACGCCGACAACCGCAAGATCGAATCCAGGTCGTTGAACCCGTGCCAGGCCAACACGAGTATCTCGGCCACGCTTTTCAATGTCGCATTCACCCCCAGCAATCGGAGTCTGGACTTCGACATCGAGTTCGTGTCGACCGTCTCGGCCAAGGTCAACGCCGAGATGGAACTGCTCGTCTACGGCTATTCCGCCATGAAGGAAGACCTGAACCCCTGCGACACCAAGAACAACATTGAGGGCATGTGCCCTATGAGCGCCGGTAACATCAAGGTTCAGTCGAACCTCGACATTTCCGCCGACATTATGAGCAGAATTCCCGGTGTCGCCTACACCATTCCCGATCTCGACGCCGTTGTTCGCATCAAGGTGACGGATCAGGCCACCGGCGAACAGATTGGTTGCGTCGAGGCAGAGCTGTCCAATGGCCATTCTGTGGATCAGAAGGCTGTTGCCTGGGTCACCGCCATCATTGCGGTATTTGGTCTGGTAGCATCCGCCATCACCTCTGGTTTGGGACACTCCAACACCGCCGCCCACGTTGCCGCCAACGCCATGTCACTCTTTGGCTATTTCCAGGCGCAGGCTTTCCTCGGCATGTGCGCCGTGCCGCTTCCCCCAATTGTTGCTGCATGGACACAGAACTTTCAGTGGAGCATGGGCATCATCCGCGTAGGCTTCCTGCAGAGGATGGCTACCTGGTACCAGCGTGCTACTGGCGGTACACCTACCACCTATCTGAGGCAGCTGGCCTACATCTCCGTCGAAGTGCAGAAGAAGATGAAGCGCGGCCTCGACAGTCTCCCCATGACGAAGCGCGCCGTCTACGGTATCAATAACGCCGTTGGAGCCCTCGCAGCTCGCAGCAACAGCGATTCCACCAACACCCAACACTCCACCAACGTCGTCCTCCACGGTATCGAACGAGTTGGTTTCAAAGCTAAGATCGAACCCACCAACATCTTCTTTACCGGCTACACCTTCTTCGTCATCTTTGTTATTTTCGTTACGATTGGTGTCATTGCCTTCAAGTTCATCTGTGAGGGACTTGTCAAGGCTGGAAAGATGAAGCACGACCAGTTCACTGACTTCCGTAACGGCTGGCGCACCGTTCTCAAGGGAATCTTGTTCCGTGTTATCCTCATCGGTTTCCCCCAGATGATGGTGCTCGGCTTCTGGGAGCTGACCAAGCGCGACTCGGCCGGTGAGGTCGTCCTGGCCGTCTTCACCATCGTCAGCATGATCGCGATTCTTGGTTGGGCATCGTCCAAGGTCGTCCGCATCGCTCAGCGGTCGATTATCATGCACAAGAACCCTGCCTACATCCTCTACTCGGACCCTATTGCTCTCAACAAGTGGGGCTTCCTCTACGTCCAGTTTAAGGCGACCATGTACTACTTCATCATTCCCGTTCTCGGGTACACGCTCGTTAAGGCCATGTTCATTGGCTTTGCACAAGGCAGCGGCACTGCCCAGGCCATCGCTCTCGTCATCATCGAGGCTGGTCTCCTCATTGGCGTGTCCGTCCTGCGCCCGTACATGGACAAGAAGACCAACGGTTTCAACATCGCCATCGCAGCTGTCAACTTCCTCAGTGCCATCTTCTTTTTGGTCTTCACTGAAGTCTTCAAACAGCCGGTAAGCAAGAGTGCACTGTATATGGTTGTCAAAGCTAACATATGTAGGCTATCGTTACAGGTGTTATGGGTGTCATCTTCTTCATCTACAACGCCGTGTTCGCTCTCGTCTTGCTTCTCATGGTTCTTGTTTCGTCTGGCTTTGCCATCTTCACGAAGAACCCCGACACACGCTACCAGCCTATGCGTGACGACCGCGGGTCCTTCATCAAGTCACAGACTCAGCTTACCACTGAGCTGGACGCATTAGGTGCGACGGCCCGTGGCGAGGGCAAGGGAACGCACGCCCGTCTCGACGACGACGACGATGCCATGTCGATCAGCTCTGCCGACCAGCAACGGCAGCTCGCCAATAAGGAAGGTGGCTTCACTGAGCACTACCAACCCGCCCCTCCGCGAAGTCCGATCAACCCAACTGGACCGTCGCCATACGGCTCGAACGGATCTGTACCCTCGCAGGCACCGCCATTGTACTACAACAACCACAACGTTAGCCCACCTGCGTCGAACGGATACGGGCGAACGGCTAGTCTCAGGAGCGAACAGCAGCAGTACAGGTCAGCGAATAACTCCAGCCCATGGCAACGGGGCGCTGGCTATGACCATTGACGCGAGGAAGGGGAGCGGCAGTCTGTTTCGAATGAGCGGATCATCGAAATGTATGACCGTTCCTCAGGGGAGATATTAGCCTAACATGTAATGGAATCCGCGTGTGCATATCATCGATACAGTATACTTAATTCCACGAACGGTCGACTTGCATTGGGACCACGAACAGGGGCGTTTTCACTTGACGTGTTTCGAAAAATCCTCGGGTCAGTGGAGCTGAAGACGTAAAACATAATTTCTTGCTCTCTATCCTTTGACTGGTCTTTTCTTGTTCTTTTTGGGGTTTTGTGTCTCGTTGGGACTTGGCGTTAGCGACTGTTGGACCATTGGAATGGGTTTTCTTTTGTATTTATCAGCCATGCAGGCTGCAGCGCGCAGCGGCGCTATAGCCGTGTCGCGTGAGAAGAGAGGCACAGTGGAGGTGCGAAAGCTAGAGGGCTTTGCATGGGGAGTACAGTACGATACGTATAGGTCACTGTAGAGGAATCGAGTAGTGTACCAAAGCCCTTTGCGGTCCTCGAGTGAATACTAACATTGCTACGCAAGGGTTTCAAGGGTGTCAACAGGCATCTGGGCTATCTACTGACGGGGTACGTCTACACGGGTCAATTAGTCTTGGGGGGCTAGGATGCGGCTACTGCAGCTAGTTGGGGTCTACGTTGGTGTTCCCCAGATGATGCGTCTAGCGCTCGATAAGAGGTGGTAAGCTATCGATAGCCTTGCGGTCAGGCATCTGTTGAACTTCAAGGCTGGTATTGCTGATGGGGGAGAATGCAGAGACTTGTCACTTTTTGGTTCGCAGGGCCGTGGGTGCATGGTTGAGGGCGGGGAAGGCGCTGCTGTCATGCTCTTCCGCAGGCCAAATCTTCAGCACCAGGGACCAGCAAGGACCACAGGCGCGTACCGCGGAAAGGTACAAACAAGACAAAGAAAGGGAATTCTTTCTGGGGGAACGTACAGGTCCCCGAACACCGTCCCAAGGAATGCGTCAAGGGGACGTTTTGGGTGGTAGGGCTCGCGTTGACCAATCATGGAACCACGTTCTCAACCAAGGGACACCATCTTCTAGAACTCTTTCATCGACGCACGACCACCAGAGCCGCGTCCTATCGGCTGCACCGCGGCACATGGCCATGTGTCGCCGCAAGAGCCTGCTGTGACGGGATGAAGGCAGCCTGCCCTATCGCACAGGCGTGTTGGGGTTGGGTTGGTGCTATCTGCACGATGCGAGCGGCTCTCCCGCCGTTCCCGGCCCATAAGATGGTCACACACTGCTCCATTACCAGCTGACGTCGACGCGACAGAAAACCGCTTTCTACGCCACTGCTCTGCGACCTCTTCTGCATCACCTTCCGCGGTGCTGCCTGCGCCCTCGCGCCGCCACAGACGCCTCGACCGCTTTCCTCCACCATGCATCTCCGTTATTGAGGCTTGTTCGGCTGCCCTTGTACGACTACCTGTGTACCATTAACGTCTATCATCCGCTGTATACCCAATCGTTTCGAGCGCGTCTTTGCATCTTTCGGGGTTTTCTGGCTCGGCTATCGGGGTGACTTCCTTGGGTCGCCTTCTGTCAAATCTGGGGTTGGTCTGGGCATCAGATCAGAGTCACTTTCTGACCATCGTTCCGTTGCTGTCATACGACCCTACGAACATCGAACTTTATTCCATCCGGGCTGCAGATTCCTCTGGAGCATTGTCGTATAGCGCCTAGGTCTTTGGTGAGCTTTTGTTGGTATTGCTCGAATCTTCGGTCGCGAGAACCAACGCGTGTTGCTTGAGGCGCACGTTGCCACTCCCAGGGTTCGCACGGCGTGCGTGTCACATGGAAGAACACAAAAGAGAGGGATCCCGCACTGTCAATTGTGAAAGAGGTGTTGCGTCTGCTGCGACACCACGCCTCGTATTTCCCATGCAGACATTCACCCCCGCCACGGACACCGCGGTGACCGACCATACTGCTTCCGTGGGCTCAACCATGCAACGCCCTTATATTTCCCTACCCGCGCATTCCATGCGGGAAAAGGCTTCGTCATCACCAACGTTGCTCCCTGTGCCTGAGCTAACTTCACAACCCACTGATCACGGGCCCCTAATTACCTGTACAACACCACCACCCTCCCCTACTTCAACAAGGAGAACAACCTCCAACATGGATATCGACACGCGGTCACGCAACCAGGCAAGGACATACACACCACCCTCAACCCCAACCAAGAGGAGTCACTCGAAGTCGAGTTCAGTGTCGTCGACCAGTATCAGGGAAGAGCTGGAAAACCTACGACGAGGTGCGTCGTCGTCGGGCTACTCAGTAGATGACATCGAGAAGCCAGGTAGCCACGAGCCACGTCAGTTCCCAATATGGTTTTCTGACTACGAGATCGACATGAACGCTGCCGGCGCGCAGAAGGTCATCGGCACTGGTGCCTGGAGCACCGTCTACTTGGCCAGCCCAGCACCCTCCATGTCGCAGGAATTTGCCATCTCGTCCTCGCCCAAATATGCCTCCGTTGAATTTACACCACCCCTCTCACCCGTCCGCTCCCGTGGTTCCAGCATGTCGAGCATATCGAGATCCTACCCTCCCATGCCTTCAGCGTACGCCGTAAAAGTGCCCTACGAGAAGACCGCCCACCGCGTCCTCGCCGAAGAAGGCCGCATCCTCTCCTACCTCTCCCGTTTCCCCGCGGCAGAGAGATACCTCGTCCCCTACTACGGCCAAGACACACGCACCGACGCCCTCATCATGGGGTACATGCCGTCCACGCTCGACAGCCTCATCGCCACCGACCTCAACACACGCGACGAAACCGACCGCGCCGCCATGCTTGCAGACATCTTCCCGCACATCGCGACCAACCTGCTCGACGGCCTCGCCTGGCTACAAGACAAGTCCTGCATCCACGGCGACATCAAGCCCTCTAACATCCTCCTCGCCGTCAATCCCTCCACCCACACACCGCACGCCGTCTTCGCTGACTTCTCCGCCGCCATCTTGCCCTCGTTACCTGTGGATGGTAGTAAAAAGACGAACAAACCGATGGGCGGCGCAACGTGGGACTTCATGGCCCCCGACCAATTAACCTCCACGTCGACCCCTAGCTTCGAAGCCGACGTCTGGGCCCTCGCTATGAGCATCCTCATCCTCGTCACCGGGGCCTCACCCTACGAGCGCGTCGCCCCGAACGCGATTCTCAAGCGCGAAATCCTCAAGCAGGGTGCGCCGCTGGACTACGTGTCCGCAGGGGAGAACGGCGTGCGGAGCGTCCTTCGGCTCGGCGCGTTGAGCAGAGGGCTGGGCTTCAATTTCAAGAAGTGGGTTGGCAAAGTCTTGGTGCGGGATGAGCGTCAAAGACTGGGTATGAACGAGTGGAGGGACGAGCTGGCGGACGTGCTGATGTAAGCTGCGCCTGTCTGCTTGCCAAGGAAGTACAGTTTTAATGGGCGTGGCAGGGGGCTGGATGTGTGGTTGGTGGAGCGGCGGCTGAGGCTTTTCGCGAGGACGAAGGGGTTTTCGAGCTGTATGGTGCGCAGGTATTGGCGCGTGGAGGGGGTTTGATATAGGGATTTTTATTAGGTGCTACGATTTAGCGATGGGCTGGGGTATGGATCTGGGCTTTTTTTTCTTCTTCTTTTTTCTTTGCTTGTAGAGATACATGGTGGGATATACAATGTAAGAATTCGAGAATCAGTCCGGTGGACATTGTGGAGTGTCTTGGTGTCTGTGAAAGCTGTCTCGTTTTTTTCAATCAGGATTGAGTTCTTACCTTCTGCTGGACAACCTTTTCATGGACTATGGCGCGGGCGGGAGCTTCGTTACTAATGCGATACTAGTGCAATGATGCCGTATATAGGCTGCTTACAAGCTCCGCTCCTCATTACTCCCTAGCCCACTCCGTCTTTCACTCGCCTCCGCACTTTTCACCCAACAATCCTCATCCCATAAGCCTCATACGGAAACGCCTCCAAACTCGCCCTCATCTCCGCCATCCCATCCCCAGAAAGCAACCGCCCATCCTCCGCCGGCACAATCTCCCCACACCCTCCTTCCTCTCCATACGCGGGCACCTCCCCATCCACCTCCGTCCTCCCCATAAGCACATCCTCCTCTCTCCCCTTACAAACCCCAGCAAGCCCCTCATGCGGTACCCACACGACTCTCATCCCCGCCCTCCTCGCGGCCTCCACCCCCGCAATGGAATCTTCAAAGACTAGACATTCAGTGACGTCGACCTCGCGCTCGCCTTCCTCCCTCGCAGCTTCATTAACACGCCGCAGCGCAAGGACAAAGATATCAGGCGCAGGTTTCTTCCTCCCCTCTTCCATCTCGGTATCGTCGCCGAAGACGTGCAGCCGCCTGTCGTGAAAAGCTCCGGAGATAGCGGGAATGTGCCCCGTCTTGAGGCCGAATTTCGAGCGACCGGCGGAACTTGCTAGGCTGAGATACACCGGCTCTGTCGTCCTTTTTCCAAGATCAGCAAGCAGTTTGTCCACGCCTGGAAGCATTTCACTGTCTTTGAAAAGATGCGTGTGTTCTTTTTCGAGGGCTTGCCATTGCGGGACTGTGAGGGGGAGGTGCGCCCAGGAGAGGAGGCGGCGTATGCCCTGGGTTACTTAGCCTGGACTTGAGTCTGAAGAGAGGAGAGGGATGTACGCTTGTGCCGCGGCTCTGCTGCGTGGCTTTTATGCGCCAGGGGTAGGGGGGTTTGGCGTAGGAGGCGAGGATGTTGTTGTAGATGGATGTGTAGATGTCCTCCGTATTTATGAGGGTGCCGTCGACGTCGAAGATGCAGGCGCGGATTTGGGGGAGGGTATGGGGCATTGTGTGTGTAGGGTAGAGGAAGGGAGACGCATGGAGTGAGTGAGTCGTTGGGTGGGATTAGCTTTGGTAGCGTGGCGAGAGGAGGTAGAAGTGATGTATGTAGAGTCAGGTCCGAGGTAGCCTGAATTTTCTATTCTCTTTCTTTTCTTAAGGGGCTTGATTTGACAGCAGACCGGTGCAATGCACGTTTGTGCTGGTGCGGGATGTTAATGGGAGGTTGTCAGTACGCGAGTCATGTACTGTACGAATGACGTATAGAAAGACTCCGACAGGACTCAGCTTTACATAGATGGGCCATTTGCACCTCCCCACCTCCCCTCCACCTCGCCATGCCGTTCTCTTTGATTTTTCTCAATATACAATTCATGATCGATCGTGAGGTATAATTACGCATGTCCGCTATTTAGACTCTGACCCAGATAAACACACTTAGAAGTATGAACGCATAATAAGGGCAATTAATGTGAAGGTTAGGTTGGATTTCGAATGCGTCAACTTCGATGCAATTGCTCATGATGTGAACGAGAATCCGAATATGTGTTTACCAAGTACGTCACTTCAATCAACCCACACACCCTCACCCAAGCTATCGGAGGCGAGCGCGATCCTGCCATAGCTCTTCAGCTTCGGCGCAGCAGCCGCATCGCTCTTGACGTTCAACATCCAAGCGTCCTCGAGAAAGTCATCGCTTGCGACCTTCACATCACCTGCCTCGCCCATCGCAGTTGTCCCTCTGTCCAATCCAATAAACGCAGTGTAGCCAAGTGGCGAGTTCGTAACAGCAACGATATCATTCCCAACGAACGGCGCAGGCGAAATCTGCGCTGGGACGAACGCCCCGTCTCCCGTCCAACCCGCGCGCGCTACGGCGCTGATGACAGACCCAGTGGTCGGATCCAGACTGAAGACAGTGACGACGACCTGTGCTGGAGACTGGGACAACGTCCAGAGACTAGTCTTCGAAGACGATATGGTAAGCGATAGCGTCGTGTACTGCGATGCATCCATCGAGCTAGGCAGGATCTTGAAGCGCGATGGAGAAGCCGGCGTCACAGCGCCCTGCAGCGGTATCGTCACAAGCTCATTAGTATCTTTCGTCACCACGTACACCAGATCCCCTGTGGGATGCGTCACCATCTGCTCGGCGTTTGTGACATTGGCGAGGACGTCCGTCTGATTCTGGGCGTTCAGACTATCGTCAGGGGGAGATGTAGAAGTTGAAGATGGACGTTGCGGCTGATTGGGAGTGCGAGTCTAGGGCGTGCAGGTGGCGGCCATTGGGACTCCAGGCAAGAGAGCGGATGTCGCCTGCGAATTCTTTCGAGCGTAGGGATTTGAATCCTGATACGGACGTGGAGAAGAGGACGCTGCAGTTTCCAGTGGAGGCGGAGCCGTAGATTGAGAAGGGGGCTTGGCTGCTAGGAGTGAGATGGAGGGTGCTAAACGCAGTTGCGTTGCCTGGTCTAATTTTAGCGTTGTGTTGCAGGTCAACAAGCAAACAGCTCACATGAAGCTGGTATCGTCGTATTGGCTTCGGTCACAAGCGAGTAATCGGTTGCGATTGCGTATCTGGTCAACCTTCCATCTTGTGGGCTGCTCGCGAATAGGAATTTCCTTGAATGCTGACGTCGCGTTAGTATATTCGTGTTCTCGAAGCGTCGACTGGACTAACATCGATGGCTAAAGAAGGCGAGGCAGTTGTAGTGGGAATGATTCCCATTTCATATAGCGTGCGGAGCTCATCGTCGAGCTCGATAGCATGGATATCAGTGGACGATATTTGTCCGACGTAGAAGTGATGCACCTTCGCCGAAGCGACCGACAGGAAGAGGAGGAATCCGAGCATCGTGGAGAGAATCTGTTGCCACGATTCTCGAACCCAGAAGTTCGACTGACGGGCTTTGTGCGAAGGTTCGATGTGATGTATAGTAAATCAACTATAGTGCTTGTTCCATCGATCTGGAACGCGGGGTGCAGATGATCCGCCAAAGATCCACATCTGCCGGTCTCAATATGGTAGAAAACATTCGGCGAATAACGCAAGACCCCCTGCAAATTGGACGCTTACTATTCATTCAATCTTCTCTATGCAAGCGCCGGCACTTCCATCAAGGTTCTCGTGGGTCTCTCCCACCGATGTGGGGATACTTGACGTGGCGTGAGAGCAAGTGGCTCCGCAGCCTCGAAACTCTCCGGCCCTCGCCGCAGATTACAACTCGGACATGCGAAAGGCAAGCGAAGATCGTCAGCAATCTGGCGTGCGGTTGGTCGTGTGCTTGCTTCGTTACTCAGCAGACCAACAGTCCAGTCTCGCACCGCCAACAGTTCCGTTTCTTCTTGGATTGGCAATGCGTAAAGCCATGCTCGTATGTCTTCAATTGCGGCGTGATACGGGCGAATTCCATCATCAGAAGTATAACGAGTTGCTCGCAGCGCAGTCCAATGGACCCCGATCGCCTCTCCATGCGGCGCAAAAGCGGCGATGGACGCGTCAAGGACTGTTGCGAGCATCTCTGAGTATACACAGCCTAGGGAGAACATATCTGCAGACAGACCTCTGGTTTCCTGAATAACGACTTCTCGCGCAGCGTAGGCTCGAGTGAAAGACGTAGGTGACTCTGTGTCGCAATCGTCGACGGACTCATAAGCCCTAGAGATGCCAAAATCGGTAAAATACAGTTTGTATCGATTCGACTCTTCAGTGCTAGAGGTCGCAGTGTCTCGTACGAGCAGGTTCTGCGGTTTGATGTCCATATGCTTGATGGGAAACGAATGTAAGAAATCCATCACCTTAGCCGTGCAAGTGAAGAACTGGCGAAGCGCAGAAGCGCATCTGGCGCTGGAATCGTGGGCGGTCCGCGCAAAGGCCATGAACTGCTCCAGATTCCACTCGGCACGTGGATATGTCAATATCGCCAGATCTGAGCCAATCACATAAGTTCCCACTAGGCGGACGATGTGGGCGTGTTGCGCTCTGTAGAGGTGTTGCACTTCTCTCAAAGCATCTTCCCGCTTGACCCCGGTCCACTTGGTGCATTTGATGGTCTTCCTCACCAATCGAACGCGCTTGCATCGGACACTTTCCACGATCGCAGTCCTCGTCCTTCCAAGAAATTTTTCTGCCTGAAGAGGGACGAGATCCCGCTCTGCGAGGGCGAATTCTGCATGCTGACCACGGCCGGACCAATCGGTCTCAACTGTGGGCTCTGGAAGAAGGTTCTGTTCCTTCAGCAACTGGTAGTATGCGCTCGAAACAGCCAAATCAGCGGAATCAGAGAACATAGACTGGAATGACAGAAAGCTGTCTCGACTGGAGCGTTTCGTCAACCGACTGTTGGTTCTAGAGGTTGTCCCGTCGGAGGCGTCTGTATTGGCTGTGACAAACGACTGATGCCCCGAACTCGGAGACATTGGCCTCTCATTGCTCAACGTAGATTCCAGTGAGATATCTAGACTGATTAAGACAGGTTCGCCGGGCACGAGAGTCGGCACAAGAGTCGGCGAGTCGGCGATCGGCACTTCTGGGGTGGTAACGGCAGTCTTTCCGGGCTCCCCGCACTGAGGGGTTGGGTATTGCAAGCCTTGGGTATAAAAGTCCAGCAAAGAGTCTATGGTATTAGTACTCTTGATGCTTTTTGCATCTGAAGCGTCCTCTTCTTCAACGGTATCATCCACGATACGGCGCTGGAACGTGGTAGGAGTGAAGGTGACACTGAAACATGGTGAGCCGATAGAATCTGTGTGAGATACATCCGTTGCGACTAGCGTCTCTTGTGAAGGTTCTGGCCGTATCGTTGCATCACTTGAGCCTGTAGAAGTTTCTGCACTTCTTCGACGTGGGAAAAGCCGGCGATATTTCTCAGTAAGAGGCCACGAAAATCGTTTGCGATGTTGAAAAGTCTCGTTGACCAGTTCCGTGGATTGCGGCCTGTTCTTGTTCGATACATTTCTTACGCTCAGAGCTCGCCTGAGAAGGTTTCTCTTGCGGGATGGTCCAAGTGGTTGGAGAGCTGCTTGCCTATCGAACTGGAGTTCGCCCAGTGAAACAGCGTCATCGGGAGATAGATCCACCTCTAAGTATTGAAAGATGCCGTACTCCGCTCCGAACGTGGGCCTCCAGTCAGGGGTCAAGCTCAGGATATTAGCACGTGCGTGCGGTGAAGTTGTGCGTTCTCGAAGAATATTCGCGATATCTACGGTGAGTACCCTTAGGTCATTGTACGACAATGATGAGATATACAGCCATGCCGGGATCTGGAAAGGGCGATGATCACCCAGGTTCAGTTTGTATTCGCTGCCAAAGCCGGTTCGTCTGAAGAGTACCCAAAGTGCATCTTTCGTCAGATATCCCAAGGCCTCGACACTAAGGTGGGCAAGATACTTTATACGTTCTGTATAGGGTCGTGAGTACACCAGCCGTCCATCAGCGTCTTGTCTGAAATATGCGCTTAGGTACGTCACGAGAGTATGGGCCAGGTTCTTCCACGTGAGGTGATGCCAGCCGTACTCGCAGAAGGTCCGATAAGCATCATGTAGCTCTGATAAAATCCGCGAGTCTCGTGCTGATAATGGGTTGGATTCTGGGTATTGCTCCTCCAGAGGCGACGGCATGGTGCATCGAATACCATAGGTGCCTCGTGTTGCACGTAGGAGCAATGCACCCGTAATGGACGCTCGAGGGTACTAATACGAAGGTTCTCGTAGGGTGCTGCTCTACGAAGGAGCAGTCCGATGGGGGGTTACGAGGCTGTGTGCAGGTGGCTAATGCAAGGCCCTGCCAATCAGCGGTGTTCGCCCCTGCACCCAACAGGCGTTCGGATGAACAGCTCCTCGGCCAAAGTAGGTAGGTAGTAGAAGGTGAGTTGCGAATCATAGACGGAATTCAAAGAGTCGCATGAAGAGGGCAGTATGCCGCAGGGTAGTTGGCCCGGTCGATGCTCTCTTGCCTGATCAGACGGGCTCGACTGGCATTACTGCGAATGCATCGATGCAACATTGTGATATGCTGGAGGATTGTCTTTTGCCTTTTGCCTTTTGCCTTTCGAGAATAGCACAGTAGAGACATTTGCGCTATGTCCTGGCTTGCGTGGCATGGGGCTGTGGATGGGTTCAGGATAAGCGGCCTCAGCCCTTGGACGATGACGCGGGGTAGCTCCGAACGTCAACGGCAATCAGCTTGACAACTTTATACTTCGATCATCTCACAGCTCACAGAATGTACGTGGATACATCGTTCCTAAAGTCTTCACATTCATTGCGTTTACTGATTTTCAGCCAGACTTTGATAGGATGCAGTCAACACCACCGCATGTACTTTCCTTTTTCAGCATAGCCATGCGCCAGCTACTGTACTCCAAAGCGCCTATCATGACCGTTACCACACTTTGAAGCGCATCTGTTCATTTTGATGGATGGGCACGGAGATAGACGGCAACGGCATAATGCTTATATGCACCGCAGTCGCTCCTGGTGCGTCCGACATAAACACCATTGAACCAACAGCACCATGGCAGAAACATACCCCAAAGAGACATCCAACACCGTGAACCGCTACAAACATCAAGGTACACAAGCTCATTGCTCAAGATCAAGCATCTAGTCATATGACTGACACCATCCGCCAGCAACATACGATGTCGCCACCATCCACTCCATTGTCAACACCACCCCGTGCTCCACGTCTCCTTCGTCCCAGACCCATCCATCCCAGTCCCAGTCGTCCTCCCCATGATCGGCCAAATCGGACACTACCCCAGCGACCAGCAGCCTCACTGCTACCTCCACGGCTACGTCTCCAGCCGCCTCATGAACCTCGCCGCGTCCCCACCAGGCATCCCGCTCTGCGTCGCAGCCACCAAACTTGACGGCTTCGTCCTTACATTAACGCCTAACACGCACAACTACAACTACCGCTCTGCTATCCTGCACGGACACGGCACTGTTGTCGACGACGAGAGCGAGAAACTCTGGGCTATGCAGCTCGTTACTAACTCCGTCGTTCCGGCGCGCTATGAGCACACCCGCGTGCCGCCCGACAATGCCGAGATGGCATCTACGCGGATTCTCAAATTTAGAATCGAGAGCGCGAGCGGGAAGGTGAGGGAAGGCGGGCCGGAGGACGAGAGGAAGGATAGGAGGAGAGAGGATGTGCTGGCTGAGGTGTGGACGGGCGTGATTCCGATGTATGAGAGGCTGGAGGAGCCGGTGGGCGGGCCGTATAATAGGGTGGGAGAAGTTCCGGGGCATGTGAGGCGGTTCGTGGATGGGGAGAATGCGAGGAGGTGGACGTATGCGGTGGAGGCGGCGAGGAAGGCTGCGCCGATTAAGAGGGTGAAGAGAGAGGATGAGGGGTAGGTGGGTGGGAGGGCCTCGGTGTTGTGAAAGTTGGATAATGAGGCGTTGAAGAGGGAAATTCATAGTTTTGACGAGACGCTGGGTTGTAGGTTGGATGAACCCAGAAAAATGCTCTTGTCATCTGCTACCGCACCCTCCAAGCCGTCCCTTGAGATCTGCGTCGTAACGTTGGGTGACTTTGAGCGGATGTAGCGTTGGGCAGCTTTTAAGGCAATAGGGTCGGGACTTGTCGTTGCGTCGTATAGCAAGACCAAGCCGCTCGTAATGGTCTCAATCGATTTGAGGACATCTCTTCCATTGTAGAGCAATTCTTCCTTTGTGGCTCCGCGGGCCACGTCGAGCAAACGTTGGAGTCTCTCCTCGATAAACTCCGCTTCCATTTGCAATTCTGCACCGACGACTTCCAGTACGTGTCGGACCCAAGGTGCAAAGACATTCGCCAACACGTCACTATCCCCAAGTCGCTTATCGAGTATAACCCGCACACAGTCTTCCGCCATGACGCTAATAGTACCCTCCCATATGGGATTGACAAGCTGATCGCGATAAACTTTGGCCACGTTCATCAGTCCGCCATCTTCGTTGTTTTCGCAATACCCGACGCCACCCAGACACTCCATGCAGTTTCTCAGTCCATGCACTGATGCGACGCTGACCTGGGCCTTCATGACTGGAAGTAAGAGACGTAGCAGATCTGCAGTCTGTGCCTTGTCTTGCGGTATGAGCTGTGAGGCCCCCGTGTTACGTACCGCAGCCTCCCAGCCCTGCTCCAACGCACCTTGTAATGCGACACCCAGGAAGGCAAAGTGCGTGCTGGCCCAGTATTTGACCGTCTCATCTGCCATCCACCGTAGATGTGCAGGGTTGTCCTGTAGTAGACCACCGCGGACTTTCCGGACTTTGCTATAGGCACGGGAGATAGCGAGACCGCGTGCCCAGTTTGCTGCACTGCTCACTGCAGTATGTAGACGGGTGATGTTCAGGATAGCGGATATTTCTTTTACGCCTTGTCCTTCGGTACCGATGAGCCAGGCGCGAGCACCTTTGAGCTCGAGTTCGGCTGTTGGAAGAGACTTGGTACCAAGCTTATTCTTTAAGCGCTGTATGCGGACGCCGTTGAGCTCAGTGGAAGGCGTCACATCTCCATAAATAGCGTCGTTCCTTGTGTCTCTGTTCCCTACGAGTCGACGCATAGGCATGTAGAACGCCGAGAGGCCACCTTTAGCAGTGCGTGCGAGCAGCACACTCATCTCTGAATCAGTGGCGCTGCTGAACCATTTGAAACCGTCGATCTTCCATGGGCCTAGCGGCATACCCACAGCGTCTGCGTTACTTCCTCCATTGTCTCCAAGTTCTCGTTCGATATCCTGGGGCGTCAACCGCGTGGCCACTGTTTCCGTGCCAGAGACATCACTACCTCCGGTTCTTTCAGTCATCCACTGTTTGGTGATAGCCTTAGTATGCTATCCAACAAAGCCTCGATAAGGTCTTACCTGCCCACTCGTCCACGCAATCTTCTCATCCCGACTCGTCAGCCTTCTCCACACCTCAGCGAAAACCTCCCCCCTCCCCGGCTGATCCCCATCCAGATCGCCCAAATGCCCCCTCATCAACGCCGCCGCTCCATCCGTCATACTCTGCGGACACCCCGTCATCGTCCCCGTCGGCGTCCAAAGATACACATTGACAAACTGATGCACGCGTCGATTGAAGTCTGCGTTCGACGTATCATACGCCACAGCCACGATACCCTCTTTGCAACCAATCTCTTTCAACTTGCGCCATCCTGCAGTGGTCCAGAGGGGATCGGTATTGTTTTCACTTCCGAACGTCGTCAGAGGGCGGAGGACGGGGTGGTTTGTTTCTGCGTCTGTGGCGTGGGCTAGGACATCAGGGTGCAGAGATAGCCGGGCGATGCGGTGGGCGTGCTGCGTTACCTTTGTGGTGTTGGGTGGGAGGTAGAGGTTGAGGATTCGGCTGAGGATCTTGTCGTCTGAGGCTTCTGTGGCGGAATTCGCTTGACGGTTAACGCCGTCTCTTGAATGTAATGATTCTGGTGATGTATATTGGGGCGGAGAACCGGGAGGGCTTGGAAAAAGCCGGTTGTTGATGAGGAAGGGCGGAGGGGCTGGTGCGGCATGTTGTGAGGTAAGGTTGTTTGCCAAATTGTCGAGTGAGTAGTCAATTACGAAGAGACATGTAAGACTTGATCTGAGTCGCACGAGTAGAGTACGATAGATCTTTGGGCCGGGGACGACGTTCACTTGGTGATCGAGCATTGCCTCGGCTCAACGTGTTGCTGCTTGGTGGCGCACGACTACTCCGCACCAAAAGCGACCTGCTGCAATAGCAGAATCGCTTCACCTCAGCTATCAACTAGCTGGTCGACACGACGGGCGGCCTATACTCAGAGACACTCAAATACTTCAAGAAAATTGGAAGCCAATGTGACTGCGAAATAGATTTTGGACATTGCCTGGCTCACGTGAAAGCGGGGTTGTTTTAGACCTCGGAGACCATTGAACTCAGCTATCAAATATAAAAATGAAGTAGTAAGAAGTATATACAAGGCATCCATTGCCCATCCAACATCCTCGCGAACAATCCTAAGTGTAGGTGTGCGACTCAATGCTGATAGTCTCAATAGTCCAAGTCTTGCCTCCATCCGCAGTAACCATGTCGCCAGTCGCGCCAGTCGTACCCTTAGTCTGGTCATAGTCTGCATCGGCCACATCCATGATGAGCGTCGTGTCGACGTACTTGTGCGCCGGCACCGTGCCGCAGGCAGCCTGCTGGCACTCGACAGCCGTACCAAAGCCCTGGGCCTTTCCGCTGTCGGTGGAGATTTCAGAGACAACGGTACCGTCAAGGGATACGGTTTGGTCGTACTTTGCGGTGTCGTCGTTGTATTTGTCTGTGAATGAGTCAGTCGGGAATTGTGATGCTCTAGATTTTGAAGTTTTGAAAAGAGAAGAGTAGGCATACAGTGGAAGGTTACGGACGAGCCCGGCGAAGCAGTGACGTACTTGCCCATCTGCTGGGTGTCCTCAAGCGTGCTGGCGACAATGCACCACTTTCCAGATGACTTCTCGCAGCCGGCGCTACCGTCAGACACCGAGATGGCAAGACCTTGGATCAGGTCGCCTCCGCTGGTGCCCATGCCAGGCCAGAGCGCAAGGTTACCGGTCTGGGGGCTGTTTGTCTCAGGCAGGATCAGGGTAGTGTTTGCTTCGCGGATGAAGGAGTTGTCTGCGACAGGACCGGTGGAAAGTGCGTTCGAGAATTGGTAGCCGTAGTCGTTCTGGCGACGGATAGCAGCGGCGTTGGCCAGCGCAGTAGCGGAAAGTGCAAGGGCGAAAGACTTCATCTTGACGATTTGTTGATGGTAAGAGTAGCTGGTTCAACGAGAGAATGGTGCAAATGAATGACTCGAACAACGAATGGAAGATAACCTGGGAAGTTGACCAGCAGCTATCCGTATGCGAAGAAACGTGAAGATGATGAGCGCCATACTGCCGTTACTTGGCAACTATATACGGTCAGAACAAGACCCGCGTATGTTTGCCAACGTCAATGACGATCAAGCAACGGACAGAACTGTAGCGCGACCTCTAATCTTCCCAATGGCGGAAAACGTTGTCGCGTCTGTTTGAAACGCGGGCCCGCTTACGAACTTCATCTATTTGCCGGGCCCACAGCAACACCTCAAATCTCGTTTAGGAAATGTCTCCCCATCGCGAACTCATCGAATTTTCTGGATTCAATGCGTTCATTAAGCGGCCAATGTGTCGTCCTAGAGAACGAAGGAGCTCGTATTTAATGGGTTGCCATTGGCTACCTTACGACCAGCGAGGGTGGTGACATACGAAATACGAGCTCCTTCGTAGCTTGAGGCGCCAAAGCATTCTTGAGAACCAGGCCCGGGCCACGTGCACGATCATACACCTGGGCACTGGGTCATTGCACTTTTGCTGCTGCTCAAAAATCTATACTTTACTACCTGCAATTCGCTCTCGGAAACCTCAAACGATCCCGATGTCGATACTGGATCCATTCTAGCACAACATCTTAAAACTACCTATGTCCCGCGGCAGAACAATCCCATCGCCCTCCCCAACTGCACCGCTTTACTATTACTTCCCAAACCTCGCCTTCGACCCATCACCATTCTCTTCTCTGTAAAACCTTTCCACCCTACGCAGTAGTTCCTCCACCCTGTCCTGCCCTACTCTCTCCCCTAGCCAGCCTTTCGCCTTATCCACGATCAACTCCCAACTTCCCTGCAGACTCGCCAATTCCTGTTCGCAGTACACGATCGCCAGCGCAGTCGCCCACTCTGCCTTACTGACGTCCACCTTCTCCCCTTGGTTCCCGGCTGTAGCTAGAGAGACGTCGTTGAAGACAGTCCTGGCATCATCGACAGTAGCTTCCGTACGTTTGAGCGCGAGGAAAAAAGACGGGCCGTATTGCCACGCTCCTTCGAAGGTTTGGAGTGAGATCAGAAGGGCGAGAGTTTCGTCGTCGGTTTTGGGAGGTGGGATGGTGCTTTTCTCCACCGCAGCGTTTGCGGGAGGTGGAATGGAAACCCCGTCAGCGAAACTAAATGAGCAGGTATCATCAAAGGTATTCCCTTCGTCGCCTACGTTAAGAAAGGAGTCGAAATCAAAGTTCTCCAGAGCCATCGGTTCGTCGAATCCCAAGCCGAGGTTATCGAATGAGGGAGGTCCATCAACTGAGGGGGCTCCGAAGGGTTCAGCGGTGGTATTTGCACCGAAGGGAGCACTGGTGTTGGTATTACCGAAAGGTCCAGCTGACGAGGCCGCACCGAAACCTCCAGGAGCAATGCTCCTATCAACGCTACCAAATGGGTTTGCCTTGGTCTGGCTCTCATCTTCCTCTTTCCTGGCCATCAGCAGACGTTTCTTGTTCTGCTGCTCGAGAAGCATCATTTGCATTTGATAGTCCTGCAGTGCGTGGTTTCCCTGGGGTTGATCAAGGTTTTTCTGGATCGAAGAGAGAGGTTGCTTGGCAGCGTTCGCTTGGCCGAATAGGCTTCCTTGTTGTTGCTGCACCATCTGCTGTTGCTGCACCATCTGCTGTTGCCGCGCCATCTGCTGTTGCCGAGCCATCTGCTGTTCCCTCGCCATATTCTGTTGCTGATGCTGCTGCCCGAAGGAACCCCCAGAATGTTGTGAGTCAAAGAGGGGTCCCTGCTGCTGCCCGAAAAGACCTCCACTTTGCTGTTGATGATTCTGCTGCCCGAAAAGATCTACACGTTGATTCTGACTCTGCTGCAGTCCTTCGAAAAGACCTCCGCCTTTGCTGCTGGATGAGCTAGACACTGCGCCAAATAAGCCACTGCCTTTCTGCTGTCCAAACAGTCCTCCAGCTAGACTATCACTGGAGGTTTGGGGCACCTGTCCAAACAAGCTACCGCCTGCGGAGTTCTGACCGAACCCGCGAGAACGGGCTTGGTTACCGGGGCTAGAAAGACTACCGACCGCAAGCTTCGTGGAGGAAGGGTCAAAGAGTTTAGATGACGCATCGGCATTTGAGCCAAAAGCAGAAGCAGACGTATTCGGGCTTGAACCAAACAAGCTGTTCCTCGGAGGCCCACCCGGAGGCAGAGCTCTGGAAGGAGATCTGGACATGAATGATCCCATTGGGGACCCAAAGGGTCCCCTACGTGTACTCGCATTACCGGGCCTGTGACCCATGCCTTGGGGTACCGGGATAGAAGAATCCGAAGTCCTACCCGTACCAAAGAGAATTACTGACGCGCCTTGTACAGCCTCGTTCGTAGAACTTCCGAAAGGCGAGTTGTTGCCCGGGGGCCCATGCAGTCCACCGCTCCTTGCAGGAGGTTCTGAAGCGGTCTCGTCTTCGAGATACTCCCATTCTCCCTGCATCTTTTCATCCTCGTTCTTCCTATCTGTCTCTTTCTCTTTCTCTACAGCTACAAACGAGCACCACTTCCCACTGACCTGGAACTGCACACCTAACCTCACAGCCTCGCGCTCCACCATGCTGCTGAACCTGCCCTCGTAGCGCTCCTTTAGCAACGTCTTGGATTCGTCCTTGGCCTCTGAGAGCCAGCCTCTTCCTTGTTCGAGCTCGTACGTGGCTTTCTTGGCGGCGAGCTGGTGGATCGTCGTTCCAGTCTTCTCTAGAACTTGTACGGGGAATTCGAGCTCTAGGGGTCCGTGGGCGCTGGTCCCGCGAAGGATGACGGAATGGGGTGTCTGGCGTGGGGCGTCTGGACCGAGGAGGAGGTAGACGGTTGTTCTGTTGAAGGCGAAGAGGGGAGGGATCCTTTGAGGCGATTGGATGATCTTGGGAGTTGGGACATCTGGAAGGTGTGCGAAGCGCGAGGCAGATGATTCGGCTTTGTCGGGATCGGCGGAAGGGTCGAATAGTGAGATTGGTTTAGTCTGTAGAAAGTTCGTTAGGTATGGAAGGTGGGGTTCGTTGAGGTGTTGACTTACAACTTTAGGTGGATCCTCTTTTTCGTTCAAATCGAGCTTGACCGTTAGGCTATCTGCGACACGCTCCACAATCTCAAAGTCATCGTCTTCCTCGAGACTCTCCATACTACCAGCATACTTCACCTCAAGCGTGTAGTCATTGACATGCGGAGACAAAGCTCCCTTGAGCATCCTCACAACCTTACTGTCCATCTTCTCGCCCTCCCCAACAGTCTGCGAGAACCCGTTCCCTGCTCTTGCGATGCCTTCAATTAGTGCGTGCGACACCCCCGTTCCGACGCCTAGACTGTACACCCGGATCGGCGCATTAGTGTCCTGAACCTGTTCGTTGAGGTACCCGAACAGAGCATCCTGGTTCTGGATGGCTCCATCAGTGAGCACCATAACCTCTAGCGGAACGTCCCTATAGCGTTGCTGTATCGTCGCTTTGAGCGGCTCCAGCATTACCGTCCCGCCGTAGTTGGCCTCAAGAGTAGTCACGTGTTCGACAGCTTCATCCAGCGTCTGCTGGCTATAGGCTACACTTCGTGGCCATAGGAATGAATAGGTCGAGCCGAACGAGCAAATGTTGAACATGGCGCCCACAGGCAGCGACTTGAGGAAGATCTGGAGAGCTTGTTTGGCCAGCTCAATCCTGGTACCCCTCATGGATCCGGAGCGGTCGCAAATGAACACAATCTCCGGATTTTCTCGCGGAAGGGCGAACTTTGGGACTAAAGTGGCCATCAAGGCTCGCTGGTTGGGAATTGTGGGGTGGGTTTCGAGGATAGCCTTCGGGATGCCGGTATCTTTCGCGACAATCTGGAGGATGAAATCCGTGTCGAGATGCGTGCTTTGTATGCCGAGAGTTGCGTATGCTTTGGACATCTTGGGGTCATCGTTCGGTGCAATAGATGTGGTTCCCATCGAGACTGAGATGGGATGGCTGGGGGAGAGTACTTTCTGAATGAATGAGCCCTCTGCCATCTCCGCATCGACGGTGACTGAGATGCTGCCTGATGGACCTCCGCGAGAGGGGCCGTATCCATGAAGTTGGGCCAGAGCGGCGTCGGATCCTGGTGCTATCCTGCCATAGCGAGGTGTGATGATGTTTGGGATAGTGAACCGAATACCGTCTACCTCCATGTCATGCTTCAGCTCTCCAAGATAGGTGAGTTCAATGACGACTCGTACTCCAGGTGGCACGTTGCCGATGGAGGTCATGAACGTGTCTGCTGCGTCCAGCTGCTCAAAGAGACCGGCGGTTTCTCCTCGCTCAACAGCTGCAGTATAGTCCTGCTTTGCCTCATTCTTCTCCTTGACCTCACCGACGATAGTACGGTCGGCAACATGGCAGGTGAATCCCACCGCACTGACACCTTCGTACAGCGGAAAGACATACTTGACCTCACGGATGGCTTTCGCCGGTGAGGGATTGATGAAGGTCTGAGTCAGTGTGACACGGGACGTCGTCTGGAGAATGGTGGCGTGCGCCTCCAGCTGAACCTGGGGGAGATACACCCGCTCATCCACGACATTGGAGAATAAGCCTTGTTTCGAATGCTGGTACGGATGTGTGTAGTACAAACCGCAAACGGCAGCGGGCTTTGGTATACCGCCAAAGACCATGGTCAGGGTGTAAATATGTAGGCAAGGGGAAAGTCGGGGTAAGAAAGACAGGGCGGTCAAAGTGTCACCACAACAAGGGCAAGAACCTGTGAAAGGATGATACCGTCGGAGTTCAACTGCACAGTACTCGATCAAGGAAGGGCAGTGAGATTCGAAGTCAATTTAAGCTTGTCTACAGCCTAGCTGGGCGGCCTCTCGTATCGTTCTGGAGAGGAAGCACGCAACAGCAGGAGAATTGGGAACTGCTTCAACGTGGGCACTTGTTCGGTGTCAACGGATCTAAGCACCAGTATCAATTGTTGGCGAGAAAGTGGTTGAGAGTTGCGAGTTGTGGAACTGAACAGCTGATGGGTGTCTCTCTTTTGTAGTCGGCTGTAGGCTGTGGACTGTGGCCTACTTGTTGCCTAATCCATTGAGGGAGGCGCAGCGTCGCATGCTTAGTAACCTGGCCAGTTAGCGCGTAACACGTGCGGAATTCCCAACCTTGGAACCTCAGAACCCCCGACGTGAAGAATTTCGATGCGAGATTGGCCTCAGGTCCGAAGCCGTCTTGATGTGAGGATCATGGGCAGGAGAGGGTGAGGGATAAAGGGATGGAGACCCGCGCGGTCTAGATCCAGCCGTATCTGAAATTAGCATGTGCAGGGCCCGATGGGATTCTCTGGCTGGGTCGACAACACTTAGCACACGCCACTTTAGCGTGCAGCTGCCCATGGGGAATCAGACCTGCATAGGCTCTGACAGACAGTATCGGCGGGAGGTGGTGCAAAGGGAGGAGGATGGGGTTGACGTCTGACACCATTTACCTTTTACCTCTGGTATGCTGCGCACGCCCCTCGCCTTATCTGCGTCAAACAAGTTACATGGATCACCCCGAGAGTCGTCGTTTCACTCGTCAGATGGTAAGCGCCTAAATACGTTCATTCCTTGGCATGAATTTGCCCACCAGGAATGGCCGCCAGAGGATCAACTCGTCATTTTAGCCCCCCTTCCCGCGCGCTGCCGAGGGCTGGCGCGTTGTCTGGTTGGCCCACGGCCGCCGTCATTGGTGAAATTTCCGCAGCGCTGAAGATCGCGTCCACCGCCACCCACACCTCGGGAGCTCACTAGCCGTAGACATGGGGTTCAATGCGAATCAGGGGACTGCCAACTGGAGTCCGTGGCTTGCTGGCCAAATCTACGTGAAATACCTACGCTTCCTTGTTTTGTGGCCGCCTCCCATCAGCCTTGCCTTGCATTCCTCCCACTCGTTGCCGACCCCGTTCTTTGTTCTTTCTCCTTGTTCTCCACTGTTTTGGCGACGCGTATTTGCCCTTTTTCACCATCGAGAAGTGGCATCGTCTTTTAAAATTCCCTCTTCGCCTCCCGATCCTGGGCGGTTGCTGACCCCATCCCATATTGAGCGTGCATAAGTCAGCGGCACACCCGCGCTCAGCCCCTGCTCGGTGCTCCTTTCTTTAAGATTACCCTCTGAGGCAGGAACAGCCTCGTCAAGGGCCGCGAACTCTTTCCTGCTGCTTACCTTGCACCTCGCGTGCTCACCGGCGGCAAGGCTTGATTCAACGCCGTCTTAACCGGGTCCCCTCCTCTCTTCAATGGGTTCCTCCTTTTCGAGAAGAGTCCGACATATTTTACACTCGTTCGCTGATACCAGTGCCGGACGCTGGACACCTAATCTGGGTCGTGGTAGACCAAGCACGCACATCTTGGCCGACATACAGTTCGGTCTTCACAAGATGCTACTCACTGATCCCAACGACCGCATCATGCAAGACAGCACCTGGGCAGACGGCCTGCGAGGCATCGCCGCCCTCTATGTCGCATCCTCGCACATTGCCCTCTGCTTTGGCAGACAGTTCACCAACCCTTGCTGTGTTGAAGGCGAGACACGGACACCATGGCTTTTCCAACGACCCTTCTTCCGCCTTATCGCTTCTGGACACAGCTGGGTCGCCGTCTTCTTCGTCTTGCTGGGTTTCGTCAACGCCTTGAAGCCTATCAAACAAGCACGCAATGGCGACTCGGAATCTGCCCTGCTTGGCCTCTCAACAGCCTCCTTCCGCCGCTCTTTCCGCCTCGTCCTCCCGGCCACTGTTGCCACCATCATTTCCTGGACATTGTGCCAGACCGGAGTCTACGAGCTAGCTAGGAACAGCGACGCTTACTGGCTGTATACCAACACTCCACAACCGTCCGAGGGGTTGTGTAGCGCTTTCGTCGATCTGGTTCAATCACTGATGGCGACGTGGAGGTTTGGCCCTGGCAACCAATATGACCAGCCTCAGTGGGCGCTGCTCTATCTGCTTATGGGCAGTATCATGGCATTT
The DNA here is from genome assembly GCF_027946475.1 of Didymosphaeria variabile. NCBI lineage: Eukaryota > Fungi > Ascomycota > Dothideomycetes > Pleosporales > Didymosphaeriaceae > Didymosphaeria > Didymosphaeria variabile. The sequence continues at coordinate 3,645,303 of NW_026611625.1, read as the reverse complement.
TTCCTTCTTATGGCGACTGTCCAACTGACTTCAGTCTGGAGGAGCGTCACCCTCACTCTCTGCTTGCTATGGTCCTGGAGCTGGTCCAACGCCATGCGGGATCCTATGGTTGGCTACACAGTCATTGGAGGTATACTCTTGGCCGAGTTCAGCGTCTCTCCACTGCCCGCGAAACTGGCATCCCTCCCGCTTGTATCGACCGTGCTATCACCTGCGCTCGCCCTGCTCGCACTGCTCATGATGTCCTTCCCCGGCGGCAACGCCGATTCGGTACCATGGTCGGCGAACCTGAAGTACATTCTCAGCATTCTCTTCCCCAGCTCGCTTCACTTCTCGTTCCCTCGTCTTAGCGGTAGCACCGGCGCCCTGATACTCTGCATCGCCATACTCGTCAGCCCTCAAATGCGTCGCGCACTCTCCGTCAAACCGCTCCGATGGCTCGGCAAGCTCAGCTTCCCCATCTACCTGCTACACGGCACGTTCATGCGCACTGTGCTCGCATGGTTTGTCTTTGCCGGTCAGCCTCTGGAACCGTTCAAGCTCGAAAAGGCAACCGAGGAGGACAAAGCCAACGGGCGCGACACAATCTACCGGTACGGTCAGCCCGGCACCGTACGCATTCTTCTCGGTATCATTCTCATGACCGCCGTCACCCTCGGCGCGAGCCACTTCTGGGCAAACAACTTCGAGCCGGCGTTTGGAAAGATCACCGCTTGGGCGGAGGGCAAGATGAAGAGGTCGTCTGATGGGCCCATGCTGAACGGCGGTGCTCTGAGGCTGAACGGTGGTGCTCTGAGCCCCCGATCGGGTGCCCTGTCCCCACGAAGCCCACTCGATCGGCCAGAGAAGCGGGAAGGATAAAAGAAAGCGGTTGAAAAGGATTAAAGACAAAAAATTCGCCCTCCAAATTTAAATGGACAATGAAGACAATATGGGGACGCAGTTCGGCTTCCACACCTCAGCAACAATATATTTCAGATATATGGCTACGCTTCGAAGACAGACCCGAAGACTGAACCAGATCGCATTGATCCAATGCGGGGACAGACGGGCACGTAATCCCGAAGCCCAAAGCTTAACCCCAACTCAGATCCAGTCCCTTACTCAAGGACTCGACAGGAGAAGGAAGGCAGGGAGAGCACGACCCAACAGTGGGGTACCATGTCTATGACTGGACAAATAGGCTCAAGGAGGAATGGACGAAAGGCCACTAATGCCTCTACTACTATCAGCCGTTGGAGCAAGCCAGATGCGAAGAGGGAATACACATGTAAATTCTTATCTCATTTAATACACGACCTTCACGTATTCGATATAGCTTTAGATGTGTGAATGCAGCCAGGCTTGAAAGTCGGCCCTTTACTGCTCAAGTCGTCAGTGCGCTGTATTGCAAATGAGGTGACACTGCGCCGGACACCTTCGCATGAATGGGGTCATGGCTGCATGATATTGGAGGAGGTTCATGCCAAGGTTAGGCGTTTCATGCCAAGTGGAATGTTTGAGATGGTGACACCCGCTCACACTGTACCTTCCCGTCGGGTGACGATCCAGCCATGCTCGAAATAGCTAGGGCAGGACCCTGACGCAAGTGTGCAGGAAAAAAGTAGCCCAGTCATTGCATACACCACAAAGATAATGAGGGGAATTGTGCCCCACCTCCCAGTGCACTCCTTCCCCGAGTTCGAGCACCAGCTGCACCGTCTTTTCTGTACCCGCCGCAGCTTCCACAAGCTCTCGCGCGTGCCCCGTCGCGAGCAGATCCTCCGCACCCAGCTTGGCGCCCGCAGCACAATGAGCCCCGGCTACGAGCAGTGGACACACGAGCAGCTCGTCGCGCGCATAAAAGAGCTGGAGTCACAGATTATACCAAATGATAAAGTCTCCGCGTCTAAACTTGCCGAACCGAACGCTGCGACCTTCAGACACTTTCCCATACCGTCGCCAGGAGATGCGGACACGCAGATACCGTACCGCAAGCCCGCGAAGCAGCAACCGAAGGCTTTCGACGCGTCGAGATACAGTACGCGACTTATAGCGTTGAAGTTTGCGTACCTGGGGCAGAAATATAATGGATTGGAGCATCATGCAAATAATACGACGCCGCTACCTACGATAGAAGAGGAGCTGTGGAAAGCGCTGATGAAGACGAGGTTGATAAGCCCGACGCCAAAGGATGACAAAGAGGAGGAGACATTCAAGAGGTTAGACAGGAAGCAATTTGAAAAATGGGACAGAGACGGGGCAGATGTCAATTGGGAGGGGTGCGAGTACTCCAAGTGCGGTAGGACGGACAGAGGTGTGAGCGCCTTTGGACAGGTCATTGGGGTGAGGGTCAGGAGTAATCGACCTCGGCCGAAGCCTGCGGTTGCGTTGGAACAGGATGCTGCAGAAGATGCTATGCAAGAGATGGAAATAGCGGCGGCGGTGGAGAACGAAGAGTCGACGAAACCCTTCGATGACCGAAGAGACGAGCTCGCCTACATTCAACTTCTCAACCGCGTCCTCCCACCAGACATCCGCATCTACGCTTGGTGTCCCGAACCCCCGCCTAACTTCTCCGCCCGCTTCTCCTGCAAAGAGCGCCGCTACAAATACTTCTTCACGAACCCATGCTTCGCACCGGTCCCCGGCACCTCGGGCGTCTACTCCCCCTTGCTCGACACGACCAACACCTCCCCACCCATGCGCGAAGGCTGGCTCGACATCGCCGCCATGCGCCAAGCGTGCAAAAACCTCGAAGGTCTCCATGACTTCCGCAACTTCTGCAAAATCGACCCCAGCAAACAAATCACAAACTTCAACCGGCGCATCTTCCGCGCCTCCATCGAGGAAGTCTCCCCCCTCTCCGTCCCCAGCTTCCTCTCGCACATCGCAATCCAGAACCCTGCCTCAGGGCAGGAGCCCAAAATGTACGCCTTCGTGCTACATGGCTCGGCCTTCCTATGGCACCAAGTCCGCTCCATCGTCGCGATTCTTTTCCTCATCGGCCAGCGCCTCGAGGCTCCAGAGCTGATCACGCACCTTCTTGACATCGTGGCAAATCCTACGCGCCCGAAGTACGAGATGGCGTCGGACGCCCCGCTCGTCCTCTGGGACTGCATCTTCCCTTACGAGCACGAAGTGCAGTCCTCGGAGGAGCGCGAGCACGGCTACGAAGACCGTCTGCAGTGGGTATACGTCGGCGACGAAGGGGGCATCGAGCCCAAGTCGCTTGGGAAAGCTAAGGCTGGAGGCGGACCGAGCAGCATGGGCCGCGGGAAGTGGGGGCGAGGAGGCGTCATGGACGACGTGTGGGAGTTGTGGCGCGGGAATAAGATTGATGAGACGTTGTCTGCGCTGCTGCTTGATGCGGTTGCGGGGCAAGGGGAGAGCACGCTGGATAGGGAGGGCAGTGGGGATGGGAATGGGATGCCTAAGGCGGGTCCTAGGGTGTTCGATGGAGGGGACGTTGGGAGGGCGAAGGGGAACTATATGCCTGTGCTTGAGCGGGAGAGGCAGGAGCCGGTGGAGGTGGTGAATGAAAGGTACGCGAGGAAGAAGGGGTTGGATCCGAATGCGAGGAAGCCGAAAGAGGAGGATGCGGACGAGTGAAGTAGTGGAAATGATACCCAGTGTGAAATCACTTCACGTTGTTGTTGCGTGCAAGGTAGCGTCAGGGGTATCATGCGTGTCATTTTGTGATGTTAAGGCGGACGCTGATGCGTACGCCTCGCACTCTGGATGCCTAAAACCATAATCCAACCCCAGCGAAGAGATCTGCCCCGATTCCGTACTTCATATACGCTCGCGCTTCGATCCTTTCCCTCCCCTTCCCTTCCCCAACCTAATCAGTCTCCCGTATTCAACTCCAAATCAATTTGCACCCCATGACTAACCCCATAATCCGCCAAACTCAACTGATCATGGAACGGCCTCTCCCCCTGCCTCTTGAGCATAATCTCATGCACCGGCCGGCCTATCTTGGCCGCAACCATCGCTTTGAACACCTTCACGGGGTCGGACGCCATGCAGGGGATCTGCGCTTTGGTGCCGAGGCGGTCGTTTACCGTGACGATGATCATGGGCTCGCCTGATGCGATGGGAGCTGGGGCGGCGGCGGGTTTCTTCTCTCGGGGGGGCTTGGAGTCGCGGTCGCGGTCGCGGTCGGAGCGTGGAGGACGGTCGGAGTGGTCGCGGTCACGGTCACGTCGGCGGTCTGAGTCGCGGTCTTTACCTCTGCGGTCGCGATCGTCGCGGTAGTCTCGCCGCCGGTCGTCGTCACGTCTGTCGCGGCGCTCGCGGTCGTCGCGCCTGAACCCTCTGTCGTTGTGTCCGTCGTCACGGCGGCGGTCGTCTCTGTCGTAGCCTCCTCTTCTGTCGTCGCGGTCGCGGCCGTCTCTATCCCCGGCATCCGAGCGATCTGGTTTCTTCCATTTCAGGCCGGAGTAGCTTTTAGGTTTGCGCGGGGGACTTCGTCTGGGAGAGCGGGAGCGAGAACGAGCGCGAGACGAATCTTTGGCGGGCGCGTCATCTTTCCGTGCGGGGGACTGGGATTTTGAGCGCGGAACGAGCGCCGCGCGATCTGGATGGGGGGCAGGCGAAGGCATTATCGCGGGTTGAGAGCGTGGGAGGGGTATGTTTGCATGCGTAGAGGTGGAGAGGCAGCACGCAAGTACGAGATACTTTTGGGAGCTATGACCCTCGCTTCTTCCCGTCGTAGGGCTGAACCGCGGCGTCAGTCCATCCCACCTCTCTTTCACGCGCAAGCTTGATTTGAGCTACGACCGAATGCCATGACGGGATGGCTACGATAATAGCAGCGCTGCAGCGGCTCAGTGCGCCGCCTGTGCAGACGCTCCGCACGCTACAACCCACCCAAGCAACCGTTTCCTACACCGTTTCTACGCGTCCGGAAGCGAAGACAATCGCAGCCAAATTGAGCTTCTACACGGGCATTGCACTGCGCATACTGCTGGGCTGCGCCATAGCGTTGCTAGTATGGGCGAAATGGTGTACCAGTCATGAGAAGTTCATTCTGGCCTCAGCATGGACACTCGACGACTCGCGCTCAGACGAACTCCTCCAGCTTGTCTCGCCTCTACCATGGAGGTACCTAGTCCCCGCGTCTCTATGCGTGCTCTACTTCGCCCTTCGCAGGGGCTACACTGGTACGCTTCCTCCCGCCCTCCATCTTACCACACAAAATCTGACTCCACACAATAGAAGAATCCCTCACCGTCCTCCGCGGCCTCGGTCTCCAAACGAGCACCACATCCTCCATATACCTCCGCACCCCTACTACGCGCTTCATTCCCACGACCAGCATCCAGGATATCTTCATACATGAGGCGTTCAAGGGGTTTGAGGTCAGGTTTTACCTTGCGGTTGTGGTGAAGGGGGAGGAGGACGTGGTGGTTGTGTTTCCGAGGATGTTACCGAGGAGGGAAATTTTGGAGCTTGTATGGAAGGGGAGTAGGCGGTGTCTGTGGGAAGATACCGGGGGTGGAAAAGCCAAGGACAAGAGACGGGGGCACGCGTGATCGTGATTGAGAATGAAAGTTTATGTCTATGCAATGATGTAAACCTGTAGCTCGCTTCAAGCCGACCGAACTCTCCATGACCTGTACCTCCTCACGTTACCCAAACTATAATACCCAATAACCCCAAGATTGACAAACGCCCCAACCCCTCCTCTCTTTCCCCAGCTCGTCTAATACCTATACCTCGTCGAATAATCCTTAGGACTAACCACCAGACCCCGCCCCTTCTTCGCGCCCCGATAAATCGTCTCGATGATGTCAATTAACTCCTGCTTATCCTCCAATACCCAGTTCAGCTTATTGTTATTACCCGTCCCGAAATCGCACATCATGTGCTTATTGCGGAAGAAGAACATGACAGTGCACGCGTCGTACAGCTCGTACATGGCTTTGAAGTCGGGCACTTCGTCCAAGTCGCAGAGATAGATGACCTGTTCGCCTGATATCAGCATACCGGTCTTTCCCCGCTTGACTTTTGATAGATAGAAGGGAATGAGGGGGGTCACGTGTGGGAGAAGCGATAGAAAGGGAGGGGAAAAAAGGAGGGGCGACGCACAGCGAAGTTCTTGACTTTGTCGGCGATCTTGTAAAGCATTTCGTCTTGGCGCATGCAATCTGGGTCGTGGTCGCGGCCGAAGCGGATTACGACGAGGCGGTCTTCTTCGCTGAGGATCGCTTGGTCGACGTGCCAGCCTGTTCGGAGGTGGGGAAGGACGACGGAGCCCATTTTTTTATGTGTGGTTTATATTGTGTCCTTGCTCTTGCTTCTATTTTGAGGTGTCGCGATATATAAGGTTGGTGCGCGTGTTCGATATTATGAATAATATAAGAGGTGAGAAAGACGCTGATTGTCCGTGCGGTATTATATACTGAATCAGTAGAGCTTCAGATAAGACTGTGGGGTGTGATGCTGGTTTATATGTGGTATAAATCGATGTTTTGCAGGTTCTAGAATCGTTGAGAGGCTGCCGTGTCACGTGGCTCACGAAGATTGGCCCCGCGCTAGTCTGATATAGATTAGCGCACCAATCCCCAAAAGTTCATCCATGATGGAAACTCTCCTTCTCATCCATCTTTAGGCCGATTCTATACTGAGAGACCAAAAGATAAGTCAGGAATAATGGCAGCGACAGCATCATGGTACCTACTGCCTTCAGAGCTGATCGAACATCAAATCGCGCAAATCGACCTGTTGATGGCAATGTACCCGGAAGAGGAAGTATCAATGGAGAAGCATTCTCAAGATGCCCTTGAAATACTTAAGAGTGGGGTCGAACATAAGTCGTTGCCGAAAAACAATATCTTGAATTCCTCGACAATAAGATTACTCCTCAATCTCGCCATCCAGGAGGACAACCACCTACAACTGGACATCAATGCCCCATTCACATACGAAGGGGATCAGCCACCGGAGGAAGCTCCCCACGTCAAAATAAGGATACGACAACCATCATGGCTCAACCGAGCAGCAACCACGCAGCTAAACGCACAAGTCTCGGGGCAAGAAGACCTCTTCACCGCAATCGACGACATCAAGCAATCCGCATCCGACCTCCTTCAATCCCAGCTCGCTATCTCATCGCAACCCAATCCCACCTCTGCAGCATCCTCTGCCCCTCTCGTTCGCGCCTGGTTCTACTTCCCCTCCATATCAACCCGTTCCAAACGCGATGACTTCATTATCAACGTACGTAACGTCCATGCCCCCTCTTTAGATAGTATCCAAAAAATCATTTGCCTAACCCCACTTCCATAATCTTCGCTTATATCTCTAGGCACCCTCCTACTCCCTCACCGGCTTCCTCTTCGCCGGCAAACCCGGCCTTCTCTGTCTCGAAGGGACCTCCTCCAATATAGACTCCTACATGAAGTTCATCAAGACGGAGAGCTGGGGGGATATCCCGAGTCATCACAAGAAGGTTAGTGAAAGGCTACGAGAGGAGGGCGATGGGGAGGGGGTGAAGAGGGTGTTTGAAGATATGCGGGAGATTACGGATGAGGTGGGGAGAGGAGGGGGTGAGGGCGAATCGGGGGATATGGGGGCTGTGGAGGGGTGGCTTGGGGAGAGGGGTTTGGGGAGGTGTTGGGGAGGGTGTTGATGTAGGTTGATGCGAGTTGCGTAGGGATTCGTAATTGGGTATGTATGTGAACAAGGCAGAAGCGCTTCTCGGATGGGGTTTCGTGGATCAAGACGGTGCGAAGTATGCGTCTAGAGAAACTAGAAGGCTGACTCCAGCCGTATGTGTAAGACAAGGCTATTCTATCAGGAAAGAGTCTGCTGTCCGCGTCGCACTTATGTAGGTTACTGCTGGTGAGCACGAGGCTGTTCATGTGGGTTTGGGACTTGTCCGGTCAATTGATACATCGCAGGATTTTTCCATGCTCATTGTTGACCAGCAGCAACACACATGTATATATAAATGAAGGCGTGTGCCCGGAAGCCTATCCGAGAAAGTCTCAGCTGAGCGCTTCTAACTTCTCTCCCCAAATATCTCAGTACATACAATATAAGCCTGCGCATTCGTTCTTCAAAAAAAGGATTTTAATTGGCGAGGACGAGTGGGTCGTCCTACGGCGTGAGCGGCCCTTCGCTCTCGGAGAAAGTAATCTGTGTTGGCTACTGTTCATTGCTCTGGTCTTTCGAAGACCAGACTTTGTATTAAGATCAGTGGAAGACATCTTATTCACAAGATCAATGTGTGAGGCAGGCTTTATGCCGTCTATCTACTATTGCTGCAAACACAGATCTCATCCTCCAAAATCTCCCTATAAGCCAAGGTACTAACACGTAGTTGAAGCTGTATTCGTGCAATAGCGTCTTACAAAGAGTATATTGGTAGTATGTCCATGTCGCTGCACGTTTTAGTCTGCCGATTGTATTCTGCTTTGGATTAGAGACACGCCGTCCAAATTGGAAGTGGTCAGCCAGGTGTGACCATACAGAGCACAAGAGACGGCGAACGGAGATATTTCATCTATCTAAAGAGTGTCGTTTGGCATAAGCCAAGGTTGGTACAAGCGCACCTGCCAGCTGAGCCATACCTAGTTTCCAAGAGTAAAACTAGCCAACCTGCAACAGTCAGTCAAAACGACTGAACTGCTGAGAATTTATTTGTTGATTTTGCTGTCGCTTTTGGTGTCTTGAAGGAAAAGGCGTGTACGAAGCTACTGATGAAGAGAGATAACATAATGCCCCAAGGAAGAATTCCAACTAAAGAGCCTTCCAGACTTATCCCCGCAAACATCCCGATGCCTACAGAGGCCAGTATGCCGCAAACCAAAAAACTGTCTTGGTGTTCGTCGTTGGCCCGTAGTCGATAATAAAATGTCGCGGAAGAAGTAAACGTGATGAGACAAACTAGGTCGGTAATGAGATCAGGGAAGCAGTATAATGCTATGATGGAGCGATAAGGTGTAGGAAGGTCCAGATGTCTAGCAGCCGCTACAAACGCAGACGCGGCCGATGCTGGCACACAGAGCAATGCGTACAGTCGGTGCTTGCGCCATTGTGTCCTATGGCATTCGCAATTGCAGCAGTAACAAAGGCATGTTGGCCTCTCCGACATTTGCCCATAATTTGGAATGGCAGAGGTCCGTTGGCTACGCCAGTAATCAGCACATCAGGATCGATGCTCAAGCGTCTGTCGATTTTCTTATCTTACGTAGCTCGTTCCAGTATGGCCGTATCTTTGATGAATATGCGACCGAAGCGATTGTCTTGTAAGTGTGTGTGGAGGGTCGATATTCAAATCGACTTAATCGAGTTACGAGTAGTGGAAACCAAGCAGGATACAGTGAGGAAATCGAAGGTCGCTCGAAGGGCTTTTCTGATTTCCAGACGTCCCTCCATCAAACTATTTAAACCTAGGAAGCTCATGTAGGGAAGTGAAGGGATGAAGAAGACGAGTGTCAGCGCAGCCGACTGAAAGACTCAGACTCCTGTCTCCCAACCAATCGAGACAAAGCAGGCTGAACTTATCGTTCCGGTGAGTGGCCCGCCATTGTGCCTCGCGAAGCAAAGTCACAGTCCTCAGCCTTGCATGACACGCGATGCTCGAATCAGCGAGCGACAACTCATCAGCGTATCAGCCTTGCCGCACGAATTCCGCTTCGATCAACGAGAGCAATATAATTACTACACATCGATTGGTAAGGCGACAGCGAGTACAGAGCTGCGCCTACGTCCTTTATGAGAGGTGCGGTGCCACAGGGCGGTGTCATTCACCGGCAACGGTTGACCAGCCCTGACTGAGAGGGCGGAGTGATGTGAACGATGGTCGCTCTCTCCCAAATTTGCTTCGGACCTAGATTGAGTCTGTGGACCCGTTTCCCTGCACCTCGCCTTGACAATGTCTGGTATGCTATCATTCCTTGAGTGCTCTCAGACTTACTGAAATTCTAGGACAGCACTATACAACCCTGAACCTGAACCAGACGACGATTGGCGACACGCTGCGATGTCTGTGACAACATCTTCCCTGAAATCCTTCTCTCCAGCTTCAACTCTGGAAATTTTCGAGAAGGGAAATGTTTGGCTGGAGCTGGCTTATTATAAGAACGCCCTTGCCATCTGGGATACAAACCCACTCAGGATGGCTAACCAAGTGGACGAAATAAAACGCCCACCCGAAACAATTCTCGCAGGGACTCGCGACATCCCTGGTAACATTTTGAAGGTTCAAGCGCAATCTGTACCATGTGGCAACGTAAAGACTGAATCCGATGATCTTCCAAAGTTTAACGTTGAAGATCCATCGATGTTGTCTGTATGGATGACTCCAAGGTTCGATATCGGGAGGAATGGAAAAGTTCTCATCTGGGCGCTTTTGACATATGGTGTTACGGCCACCATACCCACACCTGGAACCGCGGCGACCGGTGGGCTCAGGCCAGGTATACCTGCGCAACCTTCGAAGCCTCCAGCTCCTCCTCGCCAGCACCCTCTGATTGACACACTCATATTCGGCTCGGGATCCGTCATGTGTGTAGCGCTGGTAGTGGGGGCGAGGTACTGGCGAGGAAGCTGGGGTTTACCCGCCCCAGCAATGGGTGCTTCGAGCATCGCTTTCCTTTTGTGGAAGAACGATGAAGATATTGCGGCCGAGGTGACTTGGATGTGAGTCTGTCGAATCCATCGTGTGTGGCTGCGCTGATGTCAAAGAGAACGTTCGCCGTCTGGGCGACTGCAACACTCGTCAACGTCTGGACAGCAAAGGATCGCCTTCTTAAAAGACGTTTTACAGCGTGAGTACGAATAGATTCGTCCTTCAGCACAGCGCTAACAGACATTGTAGCTATGTCATCTTTTCTTCGATCTTGACTGGCGCGCTGATCTACATCTTTGCTACTGCTTTGCAAGAGCGGATCATTACGGCGGTTCCATTGTGCGCTGCATTTTCCTGCTACACCGCGGAAGTCGCACTCCGAAAACGTAATCTCGGGATCAGCGTTTGCGATGAGGATACTATGAAGGACAAGTCTCTAAGCGGAGAGGGCGATGCGTGCTAAGATATTTGGAAACCGAATTGAAGGGACTGGTTCACGGCGTTATCGTGGAACCGTGGAATCCGGGGGAGCCTTCGGCGTTGTACTATTTGCTCACGAGCAGTCAGCTCTTGTGGCAAGAGCGTCGGAGGTATGAATATGGCCTACATAGCGTACGTGCTCGTTGAGCACCTTACCTCATACTATGCAGAATAGATAATCATCATTCTGCAGAGCTCCGATCGTATGACAGCTCTTCAGCTCTCTGTGCTGCCGACACTGTTAACACATGTATACGCATCGTTCGAACGAACCACGCACTGAAGGCGCGATACCCTCTGCGTGAAGACGCGTGATACAGATAGCGTGATGCACGCCATGATGAGCACGATTTCGAGAGAGGGTTTTGTAGTTGAGGCGACGTGGTGTTGAACTGCGTCACTACCAACCTACGTCGTCAGCTTGGCGCGCTTGATAAGCCAATCGTAACGTTATGATCTCAAGAGAAGCCTTGTGTAACAAAACAACCTGCCAACACGCCAACCTGACTTGAACGTAGAGGAAAGCTGCATGTGCTGATCAGCCAATCTATTCTGCCAGGCTGAGGGGTTGTCGGCGGAGCCCGCTTTTGGATCCGGGGAAGGCCAGGCGCTAAGCTCAACAAGGAGGCCGATGGATAAATGACTGCTGTCAGGTGTGAAGTAAAAGCGAGTCGAGAACGCCGTGAGTGTTATCGAAGTGCATGACTTAAGCCAATCGTAACCCACATGGCGGGGGAAACGATGAATCATCCCAACTTTGAAAAGTATCGTGTAGCAAGCACAGACCGTTCGATTTCTCAACGCGATGCTCGTGAAGGAAGTGGCCATGCCTCATCGTACGGCTGGATGGCGAGTGCTTGAGTGAGACATTCTCCTTTACACCCCGATTACGGAAATAGCACCAAGAGGTCTCACGCTATAGATGCACAATGGCTGTTGAGCCACGCTGCGTACTCCAGGCCGGTTGCTGCATAACGAAGGACCCCCCGATTATGCTGGGTAGTTCCAGTGTATAGACTCCGCACTAAGCCACTGCAACCATGCTAGTGTGCCCTTCCGCTCCGAAAACTGGCCGAGTCACTCAACCCATATTTTGCTGCCCCCTTCCCGTTCGAGATATGGTGTTCTGCGTCTCAAGCGATCACTTGATCGTGGGTATGTGAAGAGGATCGAGAGAACTTTCTGCAGTCTAGACAGTGTGTCCCTCCGCTGCGCACAATGCAACGAGCCTCGAAGACATGACTTGTTCTTACTATCCTCTCTGAACTACCGTGTGCCATATCTCAGAACTTTTCCTTGCTTGTTTGTATGCGAGAACAACGGATCCAATGGGTGAAGACGACGAAAGCGAGTAGTGACTGGCCGCGACGGCTCGGAGAGGCGCAAACGTAGCTTCGAGAATGTTCCTAGACCATATTCTGGCTTATCAACAACCTGTAGTGTAGTTATGCTCCATACACAGGACGTATTTTGACTCTGCAAGCCGAAGGCGCGACTGCCTGGTGGACACCTGCGAATCGTCGAAGCTACCTAACCCCAGGGTGGCCTGCCAATACGGGAGGGTGAAACTGGCCCTTGAGGCATCGAGATGGTGTATGGATAGGTTGGGGATATGCTTTGTGCGACCACGGTTGATTGCTGACGGAGGCACTTCTGGTGCCGGCGAGCCCAGGTGCTGGAAACAGTCGAGAAACTCGTCGCTGCAGACGATGTGGAGACCTCCAAGTCGAGGAGATAGTATGCGCAAGTACTGATGGGTATGGAGCAAGTGGCGATGGAGGATCCCTTGAGTGACACCGAAGTGAATTGCAAGTCACATGACGTGGTAAGTATCGTGAAGGCGGTCGTACGTCGGCTCTTTCGTAGGTCGGAGAAGTCCCTGGAGAGGTCTGTGACCCGGCTGAGTATGGGCTCGTCGTTGTCCTCGATGTGTAGAAGGTAAAGAACGAGAGCAGCCTTAGGGGAAGGCGCGGCCCCTTATAACAGCATCAGCAACCCACCCACCCACACTACTGGTACCCACATGACAGTGCGCACCTGCATTACACAGCTTCTCGCTGTTACGTACTGAAAGCTCTACATGGCTTTTGCGAAGACTGGGACCTTCCTAAACCCCTCTGCGCAGTTTCCCGACTCCTCGTCGGCGGTAGCGATTCCAGATCCTCTGCACAGAGCAGATCCGTCAGTCTAGCGCAGATGACCCGGCATACAGTGTGGTAAGCATATCGCGTAAGTTTGATAATGCAGGGTCTGAGTGGAGACTCTATGTTGCGGGTCTCACGTATAGTAGGGTGACGATTCGCTCGGAGTGGATCGCGAGATGGAGGCCCAACGTCAGACGGACGGTGGAGCGGGGCGGAGGCATGAGGCGTATGCTGGTGCCCAAGCATAGAAGTGCGGCAGTGCCATGGGGTCTACCCGGTACACGCATGGGAGGTGATGCGAACGGTTTGCACGTGGTGCGTGAAGGGATAAACCTTGGAGGCAGCTGTCGTACAAACAAAGCAAGAATGCGGAGATACCAAACGGTTCCCGTCGGATCCACTACTGCAGCGGGCCGCAAGTGCGTTGCGTCACAGCATGCTGCATTGATCTACTGTTCTGTAAGGCTGTATCATGAAGCTTCTAAATCTAATCTATGGTATACCACAGACTGTTGGCCGGATGTGCGATGAGACTTGAATAAGCTCAATAAGAAAAGTACAACAAGTATTAGTCGCAGATATGTAATGAGGAATAAAGCTTCAGTGTTTGCACGATAGCATAATGAGCTGCTGTTACGCAAGTGTTACTATTCTGGTGGACGGATTAATTCTCCTGGGAAAAAGCAATGCTCAGCTTAAACGACCCTACTAATCATCTTTCTTTGTCACTGACTGGGCGATAGAGCCCGACAAAGCGCTTCAGGCCTGACAGCCTGACAGCATGACTGCGCAGCCGCCTATGTCCGATGTCGTCTGAACAGACTTTGTGAACCGTCACACAGCATTAGTTCACCATCCTAGCATAGACGGAAAGACCCACCAAACTATAGTATCGCAATACTAATGCATTTGTTTATCTCAATGATTGAGAGTACCTGCTAACCGTCAGGCTGAAGTGCGGGTAGACCGGCCATTATTCCCGGCATTTCCGCTCCACCCACACTGAAACAACATGCCGGTAACACAATACGAAGTCCAACCCGATTTATGCACAGCAGCAGGATCTCAACTGCATCGCGGGTCCGCATGCGAACCGCCTCACCATGCAAACTTTATCTCGAATTCCCTCACGCACATCTGCCGTGGTACATGACACTAAGCGCCAACCATCGGCGGCCTTCAGCTTATCCGGGATGGTGCGTTGCCTATAAAGCGTCGATGGAAGCAGCAGTGATCGTCTACTCCGCTTCCCCCAGCACGAAGAACACGTTGGCATTGTGCGAAAGAGGCAGGTCAGAACGAAGATCGGAATGGGGCAAATTGCTTTTGCGGCTCGCTATGCTTCCGTCCCACTGTCCCACCCTCCAACGGGAAATACCGAAACGTAAACGTGCGGGCGCACAATTGCTGCACAGGCACGAAAACGAGAGTTGCACAATGTCGCGAAAACACAGTCGCAGCGCCAAGGTGGAAGATGTTATGTGGATTCAATGTTGTGTAGAGACTATGCTTCGCGCCATTTTTGTTACCTAAATAAACGAGGCGAGAGCCTTTGGCCGCCCAATTTCCGCGGAGAAACAAAAAAAAGCATGCGAGAATGCAAGCGCCGTGGCGGTATGTGAAGACTTTTTCGAAGGAAAGAACCGCCATTATGTAAGTATAAAGAAATAAAAGGCGCCTCACTGCGCGATCTCCAGGATATCATCCTCACCCGAGGGTCCCACGTTCAGCGATACATCCTCGTACAGTGACTTGAACCAGCTACCTTCGCGATCAAGTAGCTTGTACGGCTCGCCGTACTCGACAAGCTGACCCTGGTTCATGACGATGACCTTGTCAAAGTCGAGAATAGTATCGAGTTTATGGGCGACAGCAATGATAGTGTGGGCTGTGAACTTTGAGCGCAGTAAGCGCTGGACCTGAGAGTCGGAAGCGTGATCAAGACTGTGAGTGGTTAGTCAGGAGTGCCTTAGCAGCATCGTGGATGATGGTGACTTACTTGCTAGTGGCTTCGTCGAGGACCAGGACACTCCCCTTGTCCTTCCTTAAGAGCCCGCGAGCAAGACAGAAGAGCTGCCGTTGCCCATGCGAAAAGTGCAAGTCTTCGACATTGACATCGAGCGGATGCGCGTACTTGGTCTCGTCGCCTTTACTTACGACGGTGTCCCAAAGCTGCACGTCCTTGAGCGCCTGCATAATGGCTTTGTCGTCACTCTGCTGCAATGGGTCGGCATTCAGCCGAATGGAACCTGGTAGAAGATACGCGTCTTGGGGCAGACCGATCAGTCTTGATCGGACAGTCTGGCGAGCGATGCGGTGGAGAGGGAGGCCGTCGATCGTGATGGTTCCAGCCGAGAGCTCAATCATACGGAAAAGTGATAGAACAAGCGAAGACTTGCCGCTGTAAATATGTCAGCGTGGGGATCTAGAGAGTAAGGAATTGACATACCTTCCAGTGCGGCCAACAATAGCAACCTTCTCGCCCGGCGCGATCGAGATGGAGAATTTAGAGATTACAGGCTCATAGGGCCTAGCTGGTCAGCAGGGAGCATTAGGATGGTGGAATGTACTGACCGGTAACATGCGGTAACATCCTTGAACTCGATCTTGCCATCGCTGGGCCAGTTCGGAGGTGGCACCTGGTCCTCTTCCTCCAAGTCTTCGCTGATAGCATCTGTCGTGAAGGTCTTGATGCGCGCCACGCTTCCGATGTGCGTTTCCAGCTGCGTCCACCAATGGATGAGCAACTTGATGCTCTGAGAGAAGAGGATGACGTTGAGGAGAGCGACACCGACGTAGCCGGCACTGAGCTTGCCTTTCAGCGCGACCACGAGTATGATGAGGATTGTTGCGACGGCAGCAACAATGAGATCCAATACTAGAGTCAACCAACGTTGCACAGCAAAAAGCAGATAGAAGGGACGTTGGCTGCGATCCAACAGGTCTTTCGCTTTCTCCTCGAGGAAGCTCTGCCACCCGAAAGCTCGGATAGTGGCTAGACCCTCCAACATCTCGTTAAACTGTGTGTATAGTGGCGACTTTGCCTCCAAGTCGAGGAACCGTAGCTGTCGCGAGGTGTGCAGATAGAACTTCTGGATGACAAAAACAGCTCCACCAACCACGGGGAAAGAAATGGTCGCGAATGGGGCAGCAACCGCGATGAGGATCATCTGGGCGATACACAAGATGAAAGCTGGCCTGAGTCAGCCCGCTGCGCTAGAAGCATGAAGGATCGACTCACTGGCAAAAGTGTTCAAAGCGGAAACAGGCAACTCCATGTCAATGAGCATGAGATCCTGGCTGAAGCGGTTCAGCGTCACACCGGTGTCGGTGGATGCAAAGAACGACATCGGAGAGCTGGAGATGATCAGATGCCATCTGGACAATGCATGTATTGGCGGAACTCACCCAAGCACGGTGTCAAGAAGTCTCTTATGGAAAGCGATACCGGAACGCGGAACCATTTCGATGATTAGTTGCCTACACTCGTCAGCGACATCAATACGGAGATTCAGACACTACTAACCAGCAGCTGATGAGCAGGAAGATCATCGCTCCGACACCAAGGGCGGCATAAACACCAAGGTAGTAACCAAGTCGCTGGTTGGGGTGCTCACTGTTGTACTCGGCCCACATCTTCACCCAGATCGCTGACCGAATGTTTTAGTGGATGGACCATTCATCGATGGAATATCACTTACTAGGGAATGACTGGCCGAAGATGAACAGCGTAACCGAGACCATGAAGATGAGGGCGGCAGTCCAACCCACTGACTTAATGTAGTAATAGTAAATGGCCACATCGCCCGTGCGACGATTTGTCTCTGCCTGTATGTCTTGCTCGGTGACCATGCCATTGTTCGCACGCTCGGAGTATCTAGGCGGCGCTTCGTAGATGTGCTTTTCTGGGGTGAAGTCCCAGTCGGGAGGCGGCAAGTCAAAGTCAGCCACATAACCACCAGTTCCGTTCAATTTGTCAAAGGTGCCTTGTTCGGCGATGCTGCCTTCCTTGCTGAGCGCGACGATGTGGTCGCAATACGGCAAGCGCTTTGCTAGAAACGAGGCGTCATTAGCATTGGTGAACTGTGCTAGGCAAGGCTGTAGGGTACGTACCTGACGAAGACGCGACAAGAACAGTGGACCTGCATCTTCGGAGAAGACCATTACGGCCGAAGAGACTGTGCCAGACACGATTCTCGGTCTGACCGTCCAGTCCACTAAGGCAATCATCGAGGATGACGATATCCTTCTGAGCATATACCGCTCTGGCGAGAGCCTATCAGATGCGTATGTTAGTCATGCGCACGGGATGTAGGCGGGGTCAGTGTTTGGGTGTCATACAATACGCTGGCTCTGACCCCCACTCAGGGCGATACCCTTACTCCCGACCTGCGTCTGGTCGCCTTGCGGCAGTTGACGCAGATCCTCGTCCAAAGCGCAACTGCGAACGACTGCTGCATACCATCGCTGATCGAAATCCGATGCGCCGATGATACTTTGTTGTACTGTGCCGTTCACGTGCCATGGCGTTTGGTCACACAAGGCGATGCGCAGGGAGGAGAGTTGGACAGTGCCACCCATAACCGGGAGCTCGCCCAGGATAGCCTTGATCAAGGTGGATTTGCCGCACCCTACCGGACCCACGACCATGGTAACTTTACCTCGTGGGATAGCCATGTTTATCGCTTGCAGGCAACCTGTTGGTTGCTTTTCCTGGCTCCACCCGAAAACCCCATTCTCGATCAGCACAGCCGTTGAGGATGAGGAGCCAATCTCTCGGATATCCAAGGAGAAGCGACTTTTCTGGGATTTGTCGGAATCCTTGTCAGACTCGTCGCCCAAGTCTGATGCCGACCCGATGGTCCCGACGGTGTATGGGGACCTACGTCGCTCAACCTGTGTCGGAGTGACGAGGAACTTCTGAATTCTTTGGAAGGATCCAACGCCGCCCATGAACGAGGAAAGAGACATTATCAGTGAGCTAAGTGGCTCCGACAATAGCGTAAAGAGCGATAGGGATGTGAAGACCTTGGCTGTATCAAGTGTGCTATTGCCGTTGCTCTTCTGCGCAAGAATAGAGAATACCGCAAAGGTAAGGATTGGCGATAATAGTGGAGCAGTAAAGGCTATGCAGTATTAGCACCTGTCATCGAGGTAGTCGTGGGAGCGACGTACAGATACCCATTGTCCAGATCAAAAGCTTTCTGAAACTTCTCGATATGGTGAGCTCCTCGACGCGCAACCGTTGCAAGTCTTCTCGCAACACATCTGTGAGGCCGGTCATCTTGACCCCGCGCATTGAGCTTAACATCGCAGTTGTGGCTGCAATCCGGCGCTCGATGCCCTCCAGCCACAAGGCTTGTTTTTGCATCACCATGCTGGTCGCGACAAGCGACCCGCCAAAGGACACTGTGACACCAGTGAATAAGTGACATTGCGAATGCAGAAAGGGGAACTTACAAACAGCGACTCCGATGGGTATAGCACAGGCAACGCCAAGCTGCCTTTGAAGAAGGTAGATGGCTAAGGCCACCTCAATCGTGTTTGCCCAGTTTTCGTGACCCGTCTGCATGCCAGTGACAATGCGCTCAATGTCAGCGCTCATCAGTGTGAGTGACGATGCTGTATCCACATCGTTTAATGGAATGTCTACAGCTTTATTGTAGAGCATTGAAATGAGCCCGCCGCGCATCATGGTAATGAACCGGAAGGTGAAATGTTGATACTGTCCAGTGGAAACCTTGAGAAGCTATCAGCGCAAGCGCGGGTGGGTGACTGGATTACATACCGCGATGCCCACGTACACGAGCACGTACGCGCCAATTAATCCATAGCCGATATTTGTAGTCTGAGCGGTTTGCGCCTGTGAGGAATATGTTACAGCGCGCTCAATCAGGAACGGTTGACAGAAATTGAACGCCGTGAGACAGAGGCGCGGTGGTACTACGGCCAACATAGGCAGTTTGAGCTTCTTAAAGGTAACTATGAGGAGCGAGTTCGACTCGACATGCGCCACTATAGATGCCAACCAGTTAGCATTTAGTACCTAGGTAGTCGATGTGCTCGAGGCTTACCCTTATCCCATGCTGATCCAATGATGCTATGGAGATATTCCGCATGAAGATACTTGTCTAGCTGGTACAAGTCATCGATGGATAGAGTGTTGCTGAACCCTTTCTTGAACAGCGCATTCTGCCACCAGAAGAGCGATCGGTTATAAACACCAGCAGCAGCTTCGGGGGGATCATTCGTATAGCCAGGTAGCAGGAGGCTCCTCTTCCCCCTGGCTTCAAAACCAGCGAGGAAGACTTTGACCCCAACTCGGGTTGAGAACAAGATCGATATCAGATTCAGTTGTTCGTCTAGTGAATAGCTTCTCGAGCGGGCGGTGTCAAAGACGACCGTGAAGATGAGGTATACGTTGAGCAGAAAGGAGGTCCGGATGCATCGCGAGTGCTCGAAATAAGACAACGTGCCTAATATGAGTGCGCCTATAAAACCTGGGAAACCTCTAGTTAGCATATGTTGTGAAGGGTGCTATCGCTGCAGTGGCTCTTGTATAATACGCAAGACTACTCACTGATAATGGCTTGAGGAACAGCTGCATCGCTCTTGAAGCCATGGTGGTTTACCCAGAGCACTAACAGGGCGAGGTCAAAGCCAGCAAGACTAAAATATGAGGCCAGTCAGCAATGCGCCCTCTGATGTTGTGGTCCAGGACAGACGTGCGAAGCGTCCTGACTCTTGGAACCATCCGGGTAAGACGTACAATGCCCATGCGAGCTATTACCCAGCGTTAGCCATGTTATGGACAAGAGAGGGCAGCAGGTATTCACTTACTAATTTCGTTGGTAATAACAGAGATGTCGAAACCTTTTTGTTTTCCCGCCAAAGATACGCTATTCTGAGGGGCGCAATGCATAGAAGCAATGCGAGAGGTGCTATAGATAGGATAGCATCTTCGAAAAGAAGGGTGAAATCGAAGCCTCCTCGACCTTGAAGCGCGCCTCGGGTTAGTCTAGGTTTGGCATGTACTGCGTATCACAAAACAACATACAATGTGCGCCAGCGTAAGGACCGAATGTATTGTCGACAGCGGCACAGCGCTGATTGGAGTCTGAGGCCATCGAAGGGAGCAAAGAAATCAGTTGCCTTTCGCGAGGTCAATGTTCAGGGCATTAGGTGGAGAGTTGATGGGGTCTGAGGGTTCATAGTCTGGAGCCGACATGCAACCACGGGCTACTCCTAGCCAGTGCTGATTTCATCAGCCGGATCCACGCTGTAATCACTGCTCAAGGGCGTGGCAAAGCCGGACATTCACTATGGGGCCCGAGTTGAGCATGCTGTAGGCATGCCGATCTTTGACAGTTGTGACCTTGGTGCGGAATTGCTCTAACCCAGCTCATTTGGGCTAAGAAATGCTACCCCGTAACGCCCACAGCCAACTCTTTGGCGTCAACGGAAAATCCTGCTTGGGTTGTTCAAGGAATGGACGGCTTGAATTGGACCCCTGGCTCCGGCGCAACGTCTGGGTTCAAAATACGCGCGCTATTGCTGTTTCAATCGGCTGCGTGCTGTATGATCAGTACAAGGATGACAAGCTCGAGCCTAGGGGCTGAGCGAGCGCTGATCTGTGGAGTTCAATGGAAGCCGCCGAGCGATCGCACCATGACAATGAAAAAATCGTGTTCCTGAGCGGCTCTTTGCCGTACCATGCGCCTGCACGATTATGGATGTGGCGCTGATCATTACTCCAAATGCGGTAAAACCAGACCCTAACTGTACGAACAATCTACTTGCTGTACCAACCAAAACCGTACGACAGACCCCTGGGTACAACTCGCATCTCGCTACAGAGGAGCAACATGCACCTCACCGCTGCCAACGGCTCTGTAGCATGACTTAAGAAATCGGGTTTTCGGGTTCAGCTTGCCTAATGGTGGTGTGGTGATACTATTCGCTACCCGAGGTCGAACCATAATGACACGCCACGAAGATGGACCGTAAAGCAATGCTGATTCACCGTTACTTTGTGACTGTCCACTGAATTGGTGCAATGCTTGAACCAAAGAGAATAACTGCCTCAATTAGCATGTTGACTTTGTTCTTGTGCAATTGACATCGCATCGAGTTCATGCAACCGTAGAATGTCCGACTCTCGCCACACCCTGTGGGCCGCGGCCACCGGCGAACACTCAGCTGCATGAGTAGCATGACTCCTTCCAGCACTTTGGATGACTAAATTACGGATTCGTCTCGAGGGTGCGTCACCCTCTTCGCCCTGACTAGACTAGGAGCTGTGGGTCTCATGATCCCTTGTTAGCCTCACCTCCACTGACATGTTGTATTCGGGACCAAGCCAAGGCAATGAGCAAACGGGAGCCACCCGCTTCAGCTTAACAAACGATTGGTGGAATGTTCACCCAATGTCCAAATGTAGAGGTTTCCGCGAGCCATGTCCCACAGCATGCTGCTTGACAAAAATACTATCCCGTGGGGCATTGCATCTCAACGACGAAACCCGCCTGGTGGACGAGAATCGCCGATGACATCACATTCCACTTGTGGGCTGATCTTTAAAGCATCATCCGCTGTTCGAACTGAGACATTCCAACTAAGAGATTCTCGCCTATTGCGCGTCACAATACTGCGATTGTTGTGACCCAGATACTTATCCGCTGCGAAAGGTACGTCTGCTACCCCTGGTTCGTAGCGGGAACACCGAAAAGGGCGTCGTCATGCTTCTAGACGTTTGCGTACGCTCAATTTTGACACGAAGGATGTCACTATAACCAAGGAATAGAAAACGTAAAGGGTTAGTGGTAACTCGTATTAGCTGTACACTTTCAGCCGAAGAGCTAAGCGCTGCGCTGGTGTTTTGTGAATTCCGGCAGAATGGCGTATTGGGGACAAGTGAGCTTAGTCTCCGCGGCGAATCGTGGAAGCCATGCAGACATTTCTTGCGGGTAGCGAGATGAAGGTGTACGCACGAGAAAGTCTAGCTCGAGGCCCTGAATGCCTTAGTCTGCAGTTAGTGGGTTTGGAAGAGCGAAATCTGAACGCCACATCCTTAGTACTAGCCTCGCTGTGGACCAGGGTAGATGTAAGGTAGATCATATGGACTTCGAACATTAGGCAGAGTTTTCGAAAACGTGTCCACCTAGGTCACACCACAAGTTCCATGCTGGTCGCTGCCGGCATTTTTCCTCGCGGCAATGCAATTGTTCGGATGTTGATGGAAGACACGATATAGTGCACGAACCTCGCATGGCTAAATTAACTGGGTCCCGAGCGGGCACCAAGGCCTTAGACTGCCGCTCTGCCGCTCCCGACAGGTCCAAGTACCCCACAAGAAGAGTAATTTCTGGCAGTATACTTGTTGTTCAAGCTGGTGATCGTCATAGCAGGTGGAGCACGTGTCAGCTAATACTGAAAATTTGGCGCAATGGTGCAGGCAGAAGCCGCATGGTCAAGCCATGGTCCGGACATACGATGAAAACAGCAGCTGAGCAATGCCGGACATGGGTCAGATTCCAAATGGTAATGTAACTTCGTACGAATTCGTCTTCGATGCAGGAAAGCCCGTAGCCCGCTCCAAGCAACAGACCAACACAGATACATTGAAAATACGAGCGGAAGAAGCCGTAGGCAACCGCTGCGTGCTGGGGTTGACGAGGGCGGGTCGGAGATGGGAGCGGGAAAGCCGCCGTGCCATGGTTTCCGCTACGCTACTCCGTGGACGCAGAATTTCTGGAACAGAGCGTGACGTGACCGTTGAGTGGCTAACACAAGGGCACCTATCAGGTGGGTCGCACGACAGGGGAACGCGTACGAGGCGTCCACATAAAGTGCAGCGCGTTTTCGTGGACCCACGAGAGAGGATTGACAGCGTATCGTCGCAGCCCGGATCGGCAGACTATGATGACGATCGTATGTCCAATTTGACATGAGATGGGCGACAGGCGAGGTGATTGCGATGGCTGTGAGGCTGGCAGCTGACGGGCGTGTGGAAGGTCAGAAAGACGGCGGGCACACCGGTGGACGTTGACGGAGACGATGTCCCCGTTTCTAGACGGCTAGATCGTTCCACTGTGTCGGGTCGCTTGGCCTTGCACATCACCAAGCCACGGTGGATCAGTGACATGGAGTTGAACTGGGTGTATGGGTGGAAACAAACCAGAATCGACTTTTCAGGCCCGCCATCGCGAATAGGGAATGCTCATTGCGGCTGTCTGCGCTGCTTGATTCGCCGTTCGCCGCAACGGGAATTCACTCATCCGTAGCGCTTCCCTAACCGAGAGTTGTGGTGGTGAAATCTTTGCAGTCACGTGGACGCTATGGCCGCCACGCAGCGTTGGCGCGCAGAAAGCCTGCCACCACACGCGTTGTCAGCTCCTCTCTTCTCCACCACAGCTCGTATTAGCTGCGAGTCCGGACGCATGCATGTCAATCCACCGTATTGTTATTTATCTGACCGGCATCCAGTCCAGCTTGCTCCGGTGCGCCGTGGCTAATGTGCAGCGTTAGGTTATTGCGCCGTCACGTGGCAGCGCTACACCCAACTGATGCATCCAGCGCAGGCCGGTGACGATCGCTCCAGCTCTGTTAATACCCCGGGCTTCAGATCATTTTGACAGTGCCGATCGTTCGTGATGTTTCCATGGCTCAATATGGTACACCCTGGCCCAGCACCTGGCGTAACGCCCTCGTAGACCACCATGTTTACCCGTACCCGGAGACCTCAGCAACGGTGGAGAGTGGAATGCAACCTGAGTATCGTACTATATTGTACTATTTTGGGCAGCGGTAGGTGGCAATGACCTCATCCGACGGTCGAGTAGATGCGCTGCACGAGAATGTTCAGGAGGCGGGTCGGGGGTCTGAGAGGCGCCCGGAACGAGTAGTGTAGACGGACTAGCTCGTCAATCGCACGATCCTGAGTCTGGCCGTGGTCCCTTGTTGCTGTAGTTTCCTGAAAAGTCGTCGACCCTCTGCGAATCGTTTCCGAACATGGTGTGGATCGCTTGACCGCAGTGTGTGTGAGTAGCTCCCCCTGCAGAATTTCTCCAACTGCCAGAGCTGCCCGTCTCTGACCCAAACAAACTGCTAGTATACTTTGTCTCCATCGATTTGACCGGGCTCTTGGGTGCTCACAAAAAGTTCCCATTTTCTCACACAAAGCCTTTGTACCTCGATTGCGTGGAGACGAGACATAGTGTTGTACGTATAGCCCCATTTGTAATATCTAACTCTTAGTTCCTTCAAACATCATGACTTTGAACCAATCCCAGGTTCACTCATGCCAGTTCCCTTCCCTCGGTAGGGGCTCTGGCAGTGACCAGAAACGGCCGTTGTCGGTCAGGGTGGAGCTCCAACGCCCAGAATTGCTGCAACAACTCTTCGCGGAAGCCAATGGCGAAGCTTCCCTCGTTGCAGCTGTCAGGGCGGCGTGGGCATTGGTGCTGCGCACATACACAGGCTTGGACCAGGTTTGCTTCGGCTATGGGGAGGTCGGAGGCGACAAAACAACCGACGATAATGGACAGAGAGATCCTGTCGTCGCCTATCACGTCAGTGATGAAGTTGCAATTGCGGACCTTATACAGCGCGCAAAAGACGATAGCTTCGCATCTGCCCAGTCCGGACATGAGAGCTTTCAATACAATACCTCAGTGTTGTTCCGTATTGCTGTGCATGGAGGCACAGCCCCAGGAAATAGTAAAACGGCGCCGATGACCATGGCAGCGTCGGTAGGCTGTACTCCATTCCTTCAGTCGCAGCGCTCGCTAATATATATGTGAATAGTGCCACCTCCGCCTCCTCGTCAAGGTGCTGAAGACTGGTATCAGTGTTCTTCTTGAGTACCGTAATTCTTATATATCGACCGAATTTGCCAGGAGCATTGCAAGTACCACCGACAAAGCGCTAGATCTTGCTCTTTCTTCGCCGAGATTGATCATCCGCGAAGCCGACCTGCTCAGCGACCGTAACCGAAATCAGATCGAGAAGTGGAATTCCGAGCCTTTGCTTCGTGTTGACAGCACGATCCACGATACCATCGCAGCGGTGACAAGTCGGATCCCTGATGTAGAGGCAGTCGCATCATGGGACGGAAACTTTACATATCGCGAGCTTGATGAGCACGCATGTCGACTCGCAGCGCGACTGATGGAGCTCGGGGTAGGCGCCGATGTGATTGTCCCTTTGTGCTTTCATAAGTGAGTTTCGTGGATGAGTTGACGTTCGATATATTGACGAGTATCAGGACGCGGTGGAATGTGGTTGCCGTGCTTGGCGTGCTGATTGCGGGAGGCGCATGTAAGTAGTCGTTTCCTTATCGTGCACCCCGCGCCTTCCCCACGCCGCAATCAACATCGGTCCGAGGCCATGGGCATTTGAGGCCCATGTAAGTCTCACAGTGAATTGAACATGTACTGACTTTCTCATAGTTTTGCCGCTTGACCCTGCGGCTCCCAGAGAGCGTCTTGAACACCTCATCAATGCTGTCGGTGCCAAAGTCGTCCTATGCTCTCCTTCCGAGTCCCATATTGTCGAGGGCCTTGCAGATAACCTTCTTGCTGTTAACGAGGAATTCATCGAATCCCTTCCGCCATTTGCAGAGCGGCCTCAAAGTCGTGTCGGGAGCCACAATGCGGCTTACATCATTCCAACATCAGGCACTACAGGCCAGCCAAAGCTGTCCCTGCTTGAGCATGGAAATTACTGCACGGGAGCAAGCGCGCATTTTGTAGGACTTGGGTTCGATACAAAGCCTCTGCGCGCATTACAATTTGCCGCCCACTCCTTCGATTCATCAGTACTAGAGATCTTGTCCCCACTCATGTTTGGTGGCACCATTTGCATCCCAGATGAAAACGACAGGCTTAATGACATCTCTAAAGTGATTAATGATATGCACATTACCTGGGCCAGTTTGACCCCTACCTTTGTTCGCTTTCTCGAGCCTTCAATGGTACCAACACTGGCTACCATCATCCTCATGGGTGAGGCTATGTCGCAAGCCAACCTGGAAACGTGGTCCAAAATCAATCTGATCAATGGGTAAGCAAAACGTGATGATGACTGTGACTTCACTGACCGACTTCACAGTTACGGCCCAAGTGAGTGCGCGGTGTGCTCGTCCTCTAGCCTGCATATGCAACCAACCTCGGACCCTAAGAATATTGGCTTCCCTGTCGGCTGTCACCTCTGGGTTGTTGACCCGGAGAATCGTCACCGCAGACTCCCTATCGGGTGCACCGGCGAACTCCTGATTGAGGGACACATTGCTGGTCGAGGCTATCTGGGCGATGAAGAAAAGACAGCACAAGCCTTTGTCACAGACGTCGCATGGGCTAGTCAGCCTTTCCGAGGCTACCTCACTGGAGATCTGGTAATCCAGCGACCCGACGGTGGTTTTACCATCGCAGGACGTAAGGATAATCAAGTGGTAAGCGGACAATGCTACAATGCTCTTCCATGAACCTTACTGATCCGGCTCGCAGAAATATCATGGGCAAAGAATCGAGCTCCTGGAAATTGAGCATCATCTGAACCTTGACTCACTGGTCAAGCATAATCTTGTGTTCTTGCCCAAGGCCGGACCTTGTAAGGAACGGCTGGTCGCCGTTGTGACTCTCGCACAACACACAACGGAGAAGGAGCCACTCGTTCTCTTCGAAGGTCAGGAAAAGACTACAGCCGATGCTGCTGTGGAGGCTATACGTGCTCGGGTCTCCACTCGACTGCCATTTTACATGGTACCCACAGTGTGGATCGCAGTCGCATCCCTTCCTCTCCTCTCATCTGGAAAGCTAGATCGAAAGCGGACCTCTCAATGGCTCAATGCAATGGCTGACGAGACTTACCAACACGCTGTTCCAACCACTACAGACTCGTCTTCACAGGAAGAAGCCGCTTCCTCGCGGGAAAGTCTGTTGAGGTCGATCTGGGCTCGTGTGCTGAACCTGCCAGTCGAGCAGATTGGTTTGAACCGGTCATTCCTGTCACTAGGTGGTGATTCGATCTCTGCTAGTAGGTACAAGCGCATAGCCTGTTGGTACAAGACTAACGTGCATCTAGTGCAAATGATGGGTCAGTGCCGGAAGCAAGGGATTAGTGTTGGTGTTCAGGAAATCCTACGCTCGCGCTCGATCATAGAACTGGCTACCTTGGTGAAAGAGGTCCAGGTCTCCGCGGATCGCGCTGTTGAGGAAATTAACGTGCCTTTCGATCTGACGCCGATCCAGTCGCTTTGGTTCCAGCTTCCTAACCAGGGACATGGCCACTTCAATCAGTCGTTTTACCTCAAAGTCCAGCGTAATGTCAATGCAGCAGACTTCCGCGCAGCTGTCGAGACGCTTGTGGGCAGACACTGTAAGTGAACATCGTTTTTGTCTATACCAGCGTATTCATGCTTACTGTTCATCGCCAGCTATGCTCCGAGCTCGATTCGCACTGTCGGATGAACAAGTGTGGCAGCAGCGTGTTACAGACAATATTTCTGACTCTTACCGGTTCCGCCATAAGGAAGTCACAACAAAGGAGCAGGTCGATAACATGATCGAGGACTCTCAGAAATGTCTTGACCATGCGACTGGGCCCCTGCTCGCCGCTGATCTGTTCGAGTTCGGCAACGAGCAACACGCCTTTCTCGTAGCTCATCATCTTGTTATCGACTTGGTGACGTGGCGTCTAATCCTGGAAGAACTCGAGGAACTACTAACGGGTGGATCGTTGTTGCCACCAGCTCTACCTTTCCAGAGGTGGGCGCAGTTGCAGCGTGACCACGCTAAGACGCTGCGACCGGATAAGATACTGCCACCCGCGGATATACCAGCGCTCGATTTCAACTACTGGGGTATTCAACATGCGGATAACACCTATGGTAATGCCGGCCACGCAAGCTTCGAGCTGGGCCGAGACCTCACTGCGTTGTTTTTGGGTGACTGCCATGCGACCCTCAGAACTGAGCCAGTAGAGGTTCTGCTGGCTTCACTCCTTCACTCCTGGGTGAAAGTGTTCGATGACAGATCCGTTCCAGCTATTTTCAACGAAGGACATGGCAGAGAGCCCTGGGACTCGGACATTGACATCACCCGCACAGTGGGCTGGTTCACCACTGTTTATCCCATCTCCGTCACACCTTCTGACGACCCCATTGAGACCATTCGCATGGTGAAGGACTTCAGACGCCAGATACCCTTCAATGGTAGACCATACTTTGCCAAAAGGGTGCTCACCGAGGACGGGAAGGAACTCTATGACACTCACTGGCCAATGGAGATCAGCTTCAACTATCTTGGACAATATCAAGTGAGTTCATAAATACCTACCGCATTAAAGTAAGCTAGTCTCTAACAGTTGCTAGCAACTGGAACGAAAGGATGCGTTACTACAGCCGCTCGAAAGCATGGCTGGCGAGACACGCGGGGCTGGTGGCACGGCTGATGTGGGCTACGCTTCCCCTCGATTTGGCCTTTTCGAGATCTCTGCCATCGTGTTCAAAGGCCAGCTCAAGTTCGCATTTACGTTCAATAGCCACATGCAACACCAGGATCGTATCCGAGAATGGGTATCGAGCTGCAGTCAAGTACTCACGGGAATGATACAAAGCTTACCCTCGATCACGCCCAGGACGACCCTAAGCGATTTCCCATTACTCACACTCAACGAAGAGCGCTTCCAGGCTATGCTTCACCGCCTTTCTAAATTGGGTGTTCCAGCCAATGAGATTGAGTCTGCATACCCATGCTCTAGTATGCAAGAGGGACTCTTGCTTTCCCAATCCAAAGACGCAGGATTTTATGCGGCCGTGACCATTCACGAGCTTACCATACCGAACGGACACCCGAAATGGGAGGACATTGCCGATAGCTGGACAAGGGTCGTCGCGCGACATCCTGCCTTGCGCACAATCTTTCTAGAAAACATTGGCGCTGAAGAAGGCTTGTATGACCAGGTCGTCTTGAAAAGTGCCGACCCCAACATCGTACATCTCCAATGTGCGACCGAAGAAGAAGCACTTCGGCTTATTGAAGAGCAACGCTCAGTCAGCTATGAAAACGGTAGCAACCCTCCTCATCGATTCACCATCTGTAGCACAACTGAGGGCAGGATATTCTGCTGCCTCGAGATCAGCCACGCCATCATGGATGGGCATTCCATGAGCGTACTCTTCCGAGACCTGCGACAGGCCTACGAGAACATCCTTGCCGAGGATGGGCCGCCGTATGCCGACTATATTGCATATCTCATGAACCAGCCCCAGGAGGCTAGCCAAGACTTTTGGAGGTCCTACCTTAAAGGGAGCGAAGTCTGCTCATTCCCAATGCTCAACGATGGCATTACCTCTGAGAAGCAGCTGCAGAATATTCGCGTGGACTGTGGCAATATTAGCATTCTCGATCTACAAGCGTTCTGCAATGCTCACGGCATCACGCTGGCAAACATATTCCACACAGCATGGGCAGTCACTCTCAGTCTCTATGTGGATAGTCCCGACGTGACCTTCGGCTACCTCACCTCTGCAAGAGACTCTGATGACATTCCACGCGTGCAGGATATGGTGGGACCTATCATCAACACCCTGGTTTGCCGCGTGCAACTGACCGACGGTACACGATCACTGCTAGATGTCATCCGAGACGTCCAGCGCGACTATATAGATTCCATACCGCACCGACACATTGCACTTGCTGAAGTTCAGCATATGTTGGATCTAGCCGGCGCGAATCTCTTCAATACTGCATTATCCTACCGACGCCTGCCCTCCGAGAACACGTCCAACAATGAGAAACTCAAGTATATCGAGAAGGCACCTATATACGATCCTACTGAGTACCCAGTCTCGATTAATATCGAGGTCTCTGATGAGGCTGCTATGATCGACCTGGACTTCTGGTCGGATTACCTGTCCACTGCGCAGGCAGAGAACGTCGCCAGTACATTCGTGCGTACTTTGGAGAACATTCTCCACAACGCAGAACACAGTCTCAGCTCTCTCGACAATCTCAGCGGGAGGCACTGGCAGAAGATTCAAGATTGGAACGTCATGCATGATACCATCCATGAGTGTGTGCATCGCAGGTTCGAGGAGTGGGTGAAGGCACAACCCGATGCTCCTGCGATCCGAGGTCACGATGGCGATTACACCTATGCTGAGCTCGACGCAGTCACCGAGCGCTTAGCGCACTATCTCGTTGACCTTGGGGTTGGTCCAGAAGTGTTCGTTCCCACCTGTTTCGATAAAAGCACTTTCGCTGTCGTTGCCATGCTGGCAGTCCTCAAAGCCGGTGGAGCAGCAGTCCCGCTTGATGCCAAGCACCCGAAGCCAGCACTTGAATCGCGAGTGGAGGATACGCAAGCGCAAGTAGTCTTGACTACGGCTGCTCGCTCGGAGCTTTTCGAAGATATCGCTCCGGATGTCGTTGTTGTTGACTCTGTACTACTTGATGATCTATCAGACGTCGAAGGTGCGGCGTGCATGGCTGTTGAACCGCATAATCCTGCATTCGTCATCTTCACAAGTGGAAGTACTGGAAGACCAAAGGGTGTCGTGCTGGAACACGCAGCTTTCGTTACTAGTGCGTATGCCCATGGCAGTAGGTTGGGTGTAGGGCGTGACACTCGGTTCTTACAATTTGCGTCCTACACATTCGACAACTCTCTAGAAGAGATGTTCACTACACTTCAAAGAGGAGGCTGTGTCTGCGTCCCGTCCGAAGACGATCGTAAGTATTCATACACTCTGTTTGTTTTCTTTGACTGACTCGGGGGCTTTGTCCTTAGGTATGAACGATCTTGCGGGCGCAATCGCCCGACTCGATGCTAACTTCATGGACCTGACGCCCACAGTTGCATCGCTGCTGAACCCCAAAGACGTACCCACAATCAAGGGTCTGGCCCTTGGCGGAGAAGCCTTGACCAAAGCAGTACTGGAGCAGTGGTCTCCGTATGTGCACGTCATGGGCCAATACGGACCTAGCGAAGCTTCTGTCAACTCCGCCTTCAAGAGTTTCAAGACATTCAAGCAAGGTGATGATCCTACTAACATTGGTAGAGCGGTCGGCAGCGTGTCGTGGATCGTGGATCCAGCAGATCGCAACCGTTTGGTGCCCATTGGATGCAAAGGTGAACTTCTTATTGAAGGACCAATCATTGCTCGTGGCTATCTACGGGATCCAGAAAAGACTCAATTAGCTTTCATCCAGGATCCTGCTTGGGCTCGTAGTAATGATGGGCACAGCCGCCGGTTCTACTGCACTGGTAAGTCTTCATTGCCTCTTCAATGCCGTGTGCGAACGCAGCTAATTGTTCCCAGGTGATTTGGTGCACTACACTGGCGCAGGAGAAATCATGTATCTGGGCAGGAAAGACAGCCAAGTGAAGGTGAGTCGACAATGTGAAACAATACGTTGCGTTTGCTGACACGAGATAGTTGAATGGTCAACGAATCGAACTTGGCGAGATTGAGCATCATTTGAAGCTCGCCCTTCCCTCCAATGCCCAGTCTGCCGTTGAGTTGGTCAATTTCACAGACAGCAAAGTAACGAAGGCTCTTGTGGGCTTCGTTTGCCTGACTGAATCATCAACCGGGGTCGTTCCGGGAGTCGGAGAGATGGCGGAAGACGTGCGAACCAAGGTGAAAGAGGCCGAAGTCGCGCTTGCGAACGCTCTTCCATCATACTATGTTCCCTCTATGTTCGTACCCATGACGAATATGCCAATGACAACATCTGGGAAGCTCGACCGAAAAGTGTTGCGGCAACTTGTTCAAGCAATCCCCGAAGACGATCTCCATATCTTCCGACTTGCTGGCAAGAGTGGCCGAGCACCTTCAGGTCCTGCGGAAACGATACTTGCGCGACTCTGGGCTTCTGTCTTGAATCTGCCCGCCGATTCCGTTGGCGCGGATGATTCCTTCTTCCGCCTCGGAGGCGATTCCATAGGTGTACGTAATGCCCCAGTACGAAGTCGGCATGTCTTGCATGCAGACACCTCGTACCTCACTCCCTTTTACTTACTTATACTGACCTGCGCGTTTAGGCAATGCGACTAGTCACAGCGAGTCGCAAAGAAGGCATTGTGCTTGCTGTCTCTAACATA
The DNA here is from genome assembly GCF_027946475.1 of Didymosphaeria variabile. Classification (NCBI taxonomy): domain Eukaryota; kingdom Fungi; phylum Ascomycota; class Dothideomycetes; order Pleosporales; family Didymosphaeriaceae; genus Didymosphaeria; species Didymosphaeria variabile. The sequence continues at coordinate 3,613,008 of NW_026611625.1, read as the reverse complement.
TTCTCACACCCGCAACTGGCAGACTTGGCGGCGACTGCCGTTCTCTTGTCTTCGGAAGAGCTTTCCGCGCCTCCTGAGCCGGAGGTGGCTCCTTTCGAGCTCATTCCAGAACACAAGAAGCGTCAAATAATGGATCTGGCCGCATCCGAGTGTGGAGTCTTTCCAGACTCTATCGAAGACGTCTATCCGTGTAGTCGACTTCAGGAAGGACTTATCGCGCTCTCAGCGACGGAACCTGGCTCCTACGTGGCTCAGACAATCTACCGGTTGCCAATCGACATCGATGTACAACGCTTCCAGTCTTCTTGGAACAAGGTTGTTGCGGAAGAGGCCATACTGCGCACACGCATCATCTATGTAGAGGACCAAGGCTTCGTACAGGTAGTGTTGCGCGACGGTGTGGAGTGGTCACAACTGAACAGTTTGGAAGACATTAGCAGCGCCCACCGTCATCTCCCAGCCAAGTCTGGAGGTCCATTGGCTTCATATACCATTGTCGGACAAGACACATCCTCTGTGTTCTTCGTTTGGACTGCGCATCATGCAATCTATGACGGTTGGAGCTTGACGAATCTCCTCGGCAAAGTTGAAAGCTATTATCAGCACACCACCCAAGCATCGCACGCCCCGGTCCCTTATTCGAGGTTCATCAAGTATCTTACGTCACTGGACGCGAAGCAGTCAGATGACTTCTGGCTTTCGATGTTCGAAGACATCGTTGCCCCTCAGTTTCCACAACTACCGAGCCCCGAGTACAAGGTCGAAGCCTCTGGCCAACTCCATCACCATGTACCCGTCACTCGCAGAAGCGGAACAGATATCACCATGCCTTCTATGATACGGGCTGCTTGGGCTTTGATGCTAGGAGCATACTCTGGCTCAGATGACGTGTTATGGGGAGAGACAAACAGTGGACGCGAAGTCCCTGTCCCCGGCATCGAAGACATTATCGGCGCTACCATTACGACATCTCCTATGCGCCTGAAATTAAATCGTCAGGTTACCGTTGGAGACTATCTCCGAGAGGTGCAACGCCAAACCTCCGCTGCGATTCCGCACCAGTTTGCTGGACTGCAGCATATCCGCAAGCTTAGTTCGGACACAGCCGCTGCATGCGAATTCCAGAGTTTGTTGGTCATCGCAAGTGGGGATGGCTTGAAAGATCCTGAAGGTGGACTGTGGGATTTGCAAAGCACGGGCGCAGTTGGGACCAACTTCTTCAACTACGGTCTCATCTTCAACTGCTCTGTCGACAATACTGGCATTGAAGTTGAAGCTCATTATGACGGCCAGGTTATACAGCCATGGCTCGTTCAACGCCTGCTTGAGCAGTTTGGTTTCTTCATCAACCATCTCAACAAAGAAGAATCTCTCCAAGGCGTACTTGGTGATATGAACATGCTGAATTCCGCGGACGAAGACGTGATCTCGTCGTGGAATAGTCGGCCGGTCAACGTTGTGGATAGATGCATTCACGACAGCGTCTCCCAGAGCCAAGTCATCCTTCGCCCTACATCGATCGCGATCGACTCGTGGGACATCGGTGAGATGTCATACAAAGAATTTGATCAGCGCACCACATGGCTCGCTTCGCGGCTCATCTCCCTTGGTGTTGCACCGCATAGCTACGTACCGATATGCTTCGACAAGTCAGGTTGGACCATCGTGGCTATGTTCGCTATTATGAAGTGCGGTGCGGCTTTTGTGCCGCTCGACTTCGAAGCGCCACTTCTTCGACTTCGTGAGATTGTCGATGACGTGAAGGCCAAGCTCATACTCTGTGGCTCGCAACATGAAGCTTTGTGCAGATCTATACCTTGCAAGGCATTGGTTGTTGATGGAGAGGCTACCGACGACCACACGAAGCAACCTCACAGCCTCCCATCTGTTCAGAGCGACACGACTGCCTATGTACTCTTTACATCAGGCTCAACTGGTAAACCCAAGGGAGCTGTGCTCAGTCATCGTGCATTTTCATCCGCATCCGCAGCCTTTGCTCCCGCTTTTGGTATCTCCGAGGCCTCTCGCGTTCTGCAGTTCTCCTCTTACACATTCGATGCATGCCTGATCGAGATCTTCAGCACCTTGATCATGGGCGGTACCGTCTGTGTGCCTGATCAGAGCTCAAGGACGAACGATCTCGCTGGTGTAATCAACAGGATGAGGGTCAATTTGGCTTGTCTCACACCCTCGGTCGTCCGGATGATTCAACCTTCCCAGGTGCCTACCGTGAAGACACTATTGTTGGTCGGGGAGGCCATGTCTCAGCAGGATCTGCTTACTTGGGCCGATCGAGTAATCTTGTGTAACGGCTATGGACCTACCGAATGTAGCGCCATCGCGACTGTCAATATCATGTCTGCTACCACGAAGCCAAACAACCTCGGTAAGGTTGTCACAGCCAGAGGATGGGTAGTTTCTCGAGATGATATCCACCAACTTGTTCCTGTCGGAGCAGTAGGTGAGCTGATATTGGAAGGAGGGGGAGTTGGCTCTGGCTACCTAAACAATCCTGAGAAGACCGCCGATGCCTATGTTGAACAGGTCAATTGGTTGATGGGAGATGACCTGAAAGTTGGTGCTTCAAGGAAATTCTACAAGACGGGAGATCTCGTCAGATACAACGAGGATGGTACCTTGCTGTATCTCGGACGCAAGGACAATCAGGTATGTTCCCCACGAGATGAACGATATGATATATCGCTAACAAACCGGTTTATAGACGAAAGTGAGAGGGCAGAGGCTGGAGTTGACCGAAGTAGAACATCATCTCATTCAGGACCCTGTAGTCCAGAATGCACTCGCATCTGTCCCCAAATCCGGGCCATGCGCAAAGCGTCTCGTCGGCATCGTTTCACTGCGAGATGTGGCGGTATCTGGCGCTTCGAAGGCAGAGCTGCAATTACTGCCCAAAGACACCGCTTCCTTCAACATTGCGACAATTAGAGAGCGTCTCGAGACACGTCTCCCATCTTACATGGTACCATCGCTGTGGATTGCCATATCGAAATTTCCACTGATGCCATCTGCGAAAATGGATCGCAAGAAGGTGGTTCAATGGCTCGAGAACATGGACAACGACACATACCGCACGATCGCGACTCTGGGACTGGAGGATCCTCAAGAAGATGCAGATGTTGTTGACCGAAAGCTGCAGGCGATCTTCGCGAAGGTTCTCAACCTAGCACCAGAAGACATCCGCATGAGCCAGTCTTTCCTACGACTCGGAGGAGACAGCATCGCAGCCAGTGAGTTGAATTCGCTCCATTCATCGGACAGTACTAATAAACTACCTCCAGTGCAAGTGTCGTCAATGTGCCGTGCTCAAGGCTTAGCTATCTCCGTTCAAGACATCGTGAAATCGAAGTCAATTGCTGCTCTCGCTGCGGGAGTGTCTGTCACCAGGAACAATGCAACCACGACATCGCAGCCCCAGGACTACAATCTGCCATTCGACCTCGGCCCTATACAAAGGTTGTTCTTCGACACTGTTGGAGACAACTACCACCACTTCAACCAGAGCTCGGTGTTTAAGCTTGCTCGGTCCTTTGAACTGAAGGAAATCGAAGAAGCGCTTGACGCTCTGGTCAACATCCACCCCATGTTGCGAGCTCGTTATTCCCAAGACGAATCAAGAACCTGGAAGCAAAGCGTTGTAAAGTCTCCCAACCCCTTCAGGTTGCGGCATCATCAAGTCAAGTCTGCCAAAGAAGAGTCTATGCGACCGATTATCGACGAAAGCCAAGGTACACTGGACATTGTGAACGGTCCGACCTTTTCCGCCGACCTCTTCGACATCGATGACGACTTCTCCCAGGCGATTGCGCTGGTCGCACATCATCTGGTAATTGACGTCGTTTCATGGGGTGTCATTCTAGAGGATCTTGAGAGCTTGCTCAATGGCACAGCACCTCCGCCTCAGAGTCTCCCATTCCACGCTTGGACACAACAGCAAGCCGCGCAAGCTCGTCAGGAATCTGCTGAGAAGGTCATGCCCTTGGCTAGCATTCCGCCCGCCGACTTCGATTACTGGGGTCTAGATGCATCGGATAATCTCAACGGCGATGTTATCAGCGAGGAGATCGAGCTTAGTCCCAAGGACTCGATGCTGATTCTAGGTGCGCATGACGCACTAGCCACCGAGCCTGTCGATGTATTTATTGCAGCGCTCTTGGAGTCCTTCCGCAAGGCGTTCCCAGACCGACACACGGCGACCATCCATAACGAAGGTCACGGTCGTGAGCCGTTCGACTCTCAAGACCTCAGTCGAACAGTAGGATGGTGCACTACTATGGCGCCCATCCATTTACCTGTATCTTCCGAAGACCCTACAGACATCGTCAGCACCATTCGATGGGTCTCGAGCCTCCGAGAGAAGACTCCTGGGAAGGGCAGACCCTACTTTGCCTATCGACTCCTCACTGGCGAAGGCCAGGAACGTTTCGCATCCCACTGGCCTGCTGAGGTAACTTTCAATTATCTTGGAAGGATGCAGAACATGGAGCGCAAGGACGCCCTGCTACAGAGGATGCCGAACATCATGACAACGGACATCAGCGCAACCACTCCCCGTCTTGCATTGTTTGAAGCCACTGCACTCGTTAGTCAAGGAACGATCAAGCTTTCCTTTGACTTCAACCGCCGGATGAGCCGGCAATCGCAGATCAAGAGCTGGATGACTGCATGCAGAGAAACGCTTGTCGATGCTGTCGACCAACTTCTTCAGCTGCGCTCCGAGCCAAGCCTCGACAGCTTCAAGCTTCTTCCACTGACCTACAATGGCATGTCAAAGCTTTCAGCGTTGCTGCCTACAGGCACAGCTATCGAAGACATCGAGGACATCTATCCCGCTTCTCCCATGCAACAAGGCATGCTCCTGTCTCAGCTTAAAAATCCCGAGCTGTACTCGTACCACTGTATTATGGAAGTCAATTCGACGACTGCCGGACAGCAAATCAATCCACGCAAGATTGCCGAGGCATGGCAAATTGTGGTACAGCGTCACCCCATTCTACGGACTGTGTTCGTTGAGAGCATCTCTAAAACCGGCCTAATGGATCAGATCGTATTCAAGAACAGACCTGGCAGAATCACGTGGATCGCAGACTGTGATGCTGAAGAAGTGGCTCGGTTACTGCGGGAACAGCCGTTGATCGATTTCCGCGAATTCAATACTCCCCATCGCTTCACGATCTGCAAGACCAAGGCAGGCGATATCTGGGCCAAGCTGGAAATGAGCCACGCCATTTGTGATGGCACCTCGATTCCGATCATTCTCAACGACCTCGCACGGGCATACGGACACAAGCTGACCAGGGCTGATGTCGGACCAGCCTACAGCAATTTTGTTGCTCACACTCTCACAAACAATCGCGACGCGGATATAAACTTCTGGAAAGCGTATTTGACTGGTGTGGAGCCGTGCCTCTTCCCGGTACTTCACGACGGGGTGCCCGGACCCCATGAGATGGGCTCATATGAGCTTCATCTGCAGGATATTGCTCCCATGACGGCTTTCTGCAAGAAGTTTGGTGTCACTTTGTCCAACGTACTGCAACTGGCATGGGCTCTTACTCTGCACACCTACGTGGGCGCATCGGATGTGTCTTTTGGTGTTGTAGCATCTGGTCGCGATGTTCCGGTGAAGAACATCGATGAAGCTGTTGGATGCTTCGTAAATATGCTCATCTGTCGCCTCGAATTATCAGATGACTCCACTGTTCATCAGCTGCTGGAAAAGCTACAGGCCCACTCGGTCGACGCAATGGCTCACCAGGCCTGTTCGCTCGCTGACCTTCAACACGAACTCCAGTTGTCGTCGCTTTTCAACACCGTCTTCACATTCCAGCGCCGCCAACTTTCACGTGATCCTACCAAAACAACACTTGCTTTCGAAAATGTTGAAGCAGCCGATCCGGGCGAATTCTTGATGACACTAAACGTAGACGTCTCAGACGAGGGAGCAACTGTCGACTTTGGCTTCTGGAAAGACAAAGTACATCCTTCTCAAGCGCGGAACATTGTAGACGCGTTCGGAAAGATACTTGCTAGCATTATCTTGAGCAGTGACAAGGATGTCACCGTCACCGAACTCGATATGTTCACGGAGAGTAGCTTGCAGCAGATCATGAACTGGAATGCAGACTTGCCCTCGCCTGTACGCCGATGTGTGCACGAAGTCATCGAGGAGCAGGTCCTGGTTCGGCCGCGGTCCACGAAAGCGATCGAAAGTACAGAGCTTACTGTTACCTACCAAGAGTTCGACGAGATCACTACGCGCCTGGCACTTCATCTGCAGACGTTCGGAGTTGGCCCCGAGACGTTCGTGCCAATTCTCTTCGAAAAGAGCCCGTGGGCGCCAATAGCAATGATCGCAATCATGAAGGCAGGAGGTGCCTATGTAAGTGGACATACCCATTCTTCATAGCATACACTGACGACTTGCGCTCTATTAGGTACCCTTAGACCCAAAACATCCACCCACCCGCCTTCGCGAACTCATCGCCGATGTTGGTGCCAAGGTTGCGTTATGCTCGAGGACCTACCATCCCAGAGCAAGTGAGGTTATCGGTAACGCAGTCATCGTCGACCGCCTGGCTGTCAACAAGCTTCCACTATCCAGGGGATTGCGGTTGAAGTCAGATGCGACTCCAGATAACCCTGCCTACTGCTTGTTTACTTCCGGCACAACAGGCAAACCCAAAGGAACCATCATTCCGCACCAAGCCTTCTGCACAAATGCAGCAGCGTTCACTCACGAGATAGGCATCAACAGTAATTCGCGCACCTTCCAGTTTGCAAGCTATACTTTCGACGCCAGCTGTCTTGAAATTCTGGCGGCCCTTATGGTAGGAGCAACGATCTGCGTGCCAACTGAAGACGAGCGAATGTCAGACCCTGCAGGAGCAATGCGTAAGATGAAGGCTACCTGGTCACTCTTGACTCCATCGGTATTAAGCACTCTCAAGCCAACGCAACTGCCGACTTTGAAGAGTCTTGTTGCAGGTGGTGAGGCAGTGCCTGCAGCTGAGGCCGAGAAGTGGCAGAATAGGCTCCACTTTGTGATCGGTAAGCAACACGCGCGCATTATGAGCTATGGAACAAGACTAATTGATGCACAGCTTACGGACCGACTGAAACTGCTGTCATTGCCAGCACTATCCATAAAACGGCCGATATAGATGGAAGGAACATTGGACTTGCCTCTGCGTGCCGTTTGTGGGTTGTTCATCCCCGCAACCATGACAAGCTCATGCCAATCGGAGCCGTCGGTGAGCTTCTCATCGAGGGACATACTGTCGCTCGGGGTTACCTTGGCGATGAAGTCAAAACTGCAAAGGCTTTTATTACCAATCCGACCTGGGCCTCGTCACTTCCCTCGGACCAGGGATCTTTCTTGACCTCGAGGATGTACAAGTCTGGAGATCTCGTCCGTTACAACCCAGACGGCACTGTCAGCTACATCGGTCGGAAGGACACACAGATCAAGCTTAATGGCCGGAGAATCGAACTAGCAGAGATCGAATTTCACGTGAACGACAAGTTCGCAGACAACATCCAGTCAGCGGTGGAGCTCGTTGCGCCTGCAAGCCGTACCTCTGCTAAAGCTTTGGCTGTCTTCTTCGCTGTCAATGATGACCCGCGAGCGTCCTCTGGAGAAATTGTCCAACCTGCGTCATCCGACCTTCCGCAATCTGACGAACTGCTTCTACCGATGGATGATGACGTGCGGGAGGTTTGCAAGTCGCTTGAGAATTCCCTAGTCGGCGTTCTGCCTGCGTACATGATCCCATCAATCTTCTTCCCAATGAAGAAGCTGCCTTGGACGCCGGCTGGAAAGCTAGACCGCAATCGTATGCGAGTGTTGGTGCAAAATCTGAGCAAAGAGACATTGTCGCCATACCGGCTGGCGAACTCGATGCATAAGAAGAAACCCAAGACCGAGGCCGAGAGGAGACTACAGAAACTAGTGTCATCAGTGCTGAACTTGCCACTATCATCCGTAGGTGCGGATGATAGCTTCATCGTAAGTGCGATATCCTCCAGTAGCAGCCTTCACTAACCATCACAGCGACTGGGTGGCGATAGCATAGCCGCGATGCGACTTGTCGCCGCTGCACAAGCTGAACATTTGGATCTTTCGGTCATCGACATCTTCCAGCAACCCAAGATATCTGATCTCGCTGCCAAATGTAAGCTCACTGCTACCGGCCCTAGGATCGAGCGCGCGATCGAAACATTCGAATTGCTGCCCCGCGATCTTCAAAGAGGCCAGGTGGTCCAAGAGCTTTCCGACATCTGCCGCGTACCAAAGAACAAGATTCAAGATGCCTATCCGCCAAGTCCTTTGCAGGAAGCGTTCGTTGCGCTCTCAATAAAGCAACCGGGCGCTTACGTTGCGCAACACGTCCTAGCCCTCGCGGATTCTGTCGACCTCAAAAAGTTCCAGGCCGCATGGGAAAAGGTTGTCCGGGAGGTTGATCTCTTGCGAACGCGTATCGCCCAGCTCCAGTCGGGCACTTTTATGCAGGCTGTCCTTGTTGAGGATCCTATTGCCTGGCGTGAGGCGACCACCCTCGAGGAGACCGAAGACGAGGCTGCCAATCTGCCGGCCTACCTTGGGGGCAAGCTTGCAACATATGCCATTGTTCGTACATCCGCTGCACGACTCTTCGTATGGACCATTCACCATGCACTGTATGACGGCTGGAGCATTGGGTTCTTGCTGCACCGCGTGCAACAAGTCTACCAATCCGGATCTTCCGATGTTCCGAAGGTTCCCTACAACAGATTCATCCAGTACCTCCAGAACACCAGCCGAGACGCCTCCGCAGGATTTTGGAAGTACCATCTTGCTGGTGCTGCGCCTTATCAATTTCCTCAGCAGCACACCAACACCAGTGAAACACCTAACGGACAAACATTGCAACATACTGCGAAGCTCGTTCGACAAAAACATACAGACATCACGCCACCTACTGTAATCAGAGCTGCGTGGGCTCTTCTACTGTCGGCGTATACTGGTAGCGATGATGTTGTCTTCGGAGAGACGCTTACTGGTCGCGACATCGCGGTGCCTGGTGTTACCGATATATGCGGCCCTACTCTGACAACCGTGCCGACGAGGGTGCAAGTCAACCGCGACGGTAACGTCCTAGACCTCTTAAGAAACATCGCCCAAGTCGCCACGGATCGCATACCTCATCAGCACTTTGGCCTCGCCGAGCTCAAACGTGTGGACGAGTATACCGCGGCTGCGTGCGAATTCCAGAATTTACTCATCATCCAGACTGGTAGTGAACAGCCAGCTGAGTCCATATGGTCTCATCACAACAATGAAATTCAAGGACAGTACTTCACCTACCCACTGGTCATCGAGTGTCAGACCAATCACACAAGCATATCCATCACGGCATACTACGACGAGAATGTGATCTCTTCGTGGGAAGTCCAGCGTATCCTCTACCAATTCGATTCGATCTTAGCGCAGCTGAATTCAGTGGGCAACATTCGCGACGTTCAAGTGTTCAGTGAGCAGGATACACAGTTTGTGAGGAGCCTCAACGCTGCAGAACCCTTCGTTGTCAACGACACTATGCCTTCTTTGTTCCTCCAACAAGTTTCCGCGCACCAGCATGCCCCTGCTGTGTCAGCATTTGATGGCGACTTCACCTACGGTGAGCTTCGCGATCTGGCATCTCAGCTCGGGCAAGAGCTCATAAGGCTGGGCGCTGGTCCTGAAAAGCTTGTACCAATCTGTGTGGACAAGTCGCGCTGGGCTATAGTTGCAATCATGGGCGTCCTCATCTCGGGCGCGGGCTACGTCCCTCTGTCTCCGGATCACCCAACTTCCCGTCACCGACAGATTATCCAAGATTGCAATGCGTCGATTGCTCTATGCTCACCACAGTACGAATCTCGCATGGCGGACATCGTCGGCAAAGTTGTCAAGATCAGCGAGACTGCCATCCGCCAGCTCCCTAAGCTCCAAGCTCCAGTGTCACTGCGCGCAACACCAGACAACATTTGTTACGTTTTGTACACGTCTGGTAGCACTGGAGTTCCCAAGGGAGTTACTATCGAACATAGAGCCATTGCGACCAGCTCTGCGGCAATGCGCAAGTCTCTCGACATTACGCCCTCTTCAAGGCTGTTCCAATTCGCCTCATTTGTTTTCGACGTTTCCGTCCTAGTAAGTACATCCCGAAATGAGTATTTAAGCATTACTGACTCTTGATTCAGGAAATCCTCACTGCCTTGAGCTGCGGTGCGGTCGTATGTGTTCCTTCGGAAGAAGGTCGCACCACAGATATCGCTTCAGCTATCAACAGTCTGAAGGCAACTTGGACTTGCCTGACGCCTTCTGTTGCAAACGTTATCGAATCACCGGAGAGCGTGCCGACTCTCCAGACGTTCGCATCAGCCGCAGACCCTCTGACACCAGAAACGATCAAGAAGTGGGGCTCGGGTCTCCAGCTGTTGAACGCATACGGTCCTACAGAAGCTTCCGTGATTGCTCTTTCGAACGTCGTTGGCTCGACGCCTCGCGAGTCTACAATCATCGGCCGCGCGCTTGAGAGTGGTCGTGCTTGGCTTACCAACCCAGAGGATCCACATCAACTCGCTCCAGTTGGTTCCGTCGCGGAACTCTGTCTCGAGGGCCCATTCCTTGCTAGAGGCTACTGGAATAACCGCGCAAAGACCGCCGAAGTGTTCATCGAGAATCCTCGGTTCATCAAAGCATTCTCGAAGGAGGCATTTTCTCGAATCTATCGTACTGGCGATCTAGTGAGGTATGCATCTGATGGTCGCGTGCATTACCTAGGACGTAAAGACAACCAGATCAAGTTGGCAGGGCAGCGCATGGAGCTCGGTGAGATTGAACACCACCTACAAGCTGATGAGACCGTCAAACATGCTGTTGTTTTGCTGCCGAAGTCGGGTGCCGCAAAGAGGAAGCTGACAGCTGTTGTGTCGCTCCACCGGGTGCAATCTGATATTGATGCGCACGACAAGCCTTGGAACGCACCAATGAACCAACCGGACGTTCTCCAGCAGATAAAGGTTGCAAAGGAGAGGCTATCAAATCTGGTGCCACCCTACATGGTTCCAACGTTGTGGATTGCGATTCCTCGCATCCCTGCTTTGGCTTCAGCGAAGCTTGACAGGAAGCAGGTTGGAGCCTGGCTTGGAGACATGGATGAAGAGACCTACCGCATGATCCTGGATATTGAGAACAGCATGGAACCGGCCATTCCGGCATCTGGTGCCGTGATCAAGATGCAAGGCATTTGGGCGAAGGTCCTTAACATGCCAATCGACGAGGTGAAGCCGAACAAGACATGGCTCTGTAAGTTTACAACGCGCGCCACACGAATAGTATGGTACTAATTGGTATTAGCACTTGGTGGTGACAGTATTACGGCCAGTAAGTATCTTTACGTTGCTCATTTCTTACGGTGTGATACTAATGTGTCTTAGTGCAACTGTTGGCGCGATGCAGAAAAGAAGGCATCAATATCACATTGAACCAGGTTCTCCGGAGCAAATCGCTCGCTCACCTCGCAGAAAGTGTTGGAGCTTCTGTTATCATGGAAACAGGAGAGGATAAGACCGATAAGCCGTTTGCATTGTCCCCCATTCAGCGCTTGTACTTCCACAGCTTGGGCGACGACAAGAACTCCCACTTCAACCAGTCCTTTACACTCCGGTTAGCTCGCAAAACGGCTCCTTCCAGCTTGAAGAGCGCCCTCGATGCGATCGTTCGCTGTCATTCGATGCTTCGCGCCAGATTCATCAGGGATACGAACGGCGAGTGGACTCAGACGATACCGAGCGATATCTCGAACGCGTATGCGTTCCATGTTCAGGAGGGTATTCGCCTTTCTGGCCTACCTGAACTCGTCTGTAAAACCCAGAAGAGTCTTGACATTGTCAATGGACCAGTATTCGCAACGGTACTATTCAACACACCGACGGGCGAGCAAGTGTTGTTCCTCACAGCGCATCACCTTGTCATCGATGTTGTGAGCTGGAGAATAATCCTGGGAGACTTGGAAGAGAGCCTCACGTCCTCAGCATCAGTCGAACTGCATAAAGGGCTTCCATTCGCAACATGGAACGAGAAGCAGCTTTCGCACACAGCGGAACCAGCTCAAACCGCGGCAATTCAGAAGCAATCGTTCCATGTCGAGCCTGCCAACTTGGCATTCTGGGGTCTCGACCAGCGTCCTAATGTCTACGGCGACGTGGAACGTGAAACTTTCTCGTTAGATGAGAAGATCTCAGCATTGGCTCTGAGAGACCACAGCGCGTTGCGCACCGACATCGTCGATCTATTCCTGGCAGCGATTGTTCACTCTTTCTCGCGTGTCTTCGTCACGCGCAAGACACCGACCATCTTCAACGAGACACACGGTCGTGAGCCATGGGAATTCAGCAACCTGGACTTGTCAAGGACTGTTGGTTGGTTCACGACGATGTACCCAGTGCATGTCGCCATCGCCGAAGATGAAGACGATGTTGTCCAGACCGTGCGTCAAGTCAAAGATCTTCGGCGGAAGGTCACGGACAATGGACGTCCATACTTTGCTCATCGCTACCTCTCGAAGGATGGACAAAGTCGATTTGGCGACCATGAGCCTATGGAAATCCTTTTCAACTACCTCGGAAAGATGCAACAGCTGGAGGCTGCAGATGCACTCTTCCAGCCGGTACACTTTAGCGAGGATGACGAAGCACGCATGACCGACACCGGGGCAGAACTCCAGAGACTTGCCCTCTTCGAGGTCTCCGCCTCGGTCGAAAATGGCAAGATCAATTTTACCTTCATGTACAACCAGATGATGAAGAACCGAAAAGGCATCCGCCGATGGATAACCGAGTGTCAACGTACGCTCGAGGAGATCGTCTCAACTCTATCTGAGATAGAGACCCCTCAGCCAACCCTATCCGATTTCCCTCTGCTACCGTTGGATTCTTACGAGCGCCTCAACCGCGTTATCAAATCTCTCGGATCAGTCGGTGTTTCATATCCTCAAGTTGAAGACATCTATCCATGCGCTGCTGTGCAAGAAGGTATGATACTAAGTCAGATCAAGGATTCAAGCGCATACTGGTCCTTCACTACGTTTGAACTGAAAGCGAAGCGAGGTCGCGTGGATGTGCAGCGTGTGTTGCACGCCTGGAAGAAGGTCGTTGACCGTCATCAGGCTTTGCGCACTCTCTTCGTCGACAGCGTCTGCAAAGGTGGTGTATTCGACCAGGTAGTTGTGCGTGTGCCTGACACCGGCGCCCACACAGTCACTTGTGCCGACAGCGAGCTCACCACAAAGCTCGACTCCATCCAATACCGCCATTTGAACGGGAAGAGGAAGCCTCGTCTCCCTCATCAGCTCTCTGTCGTTCAGACTACATCGGGCAGGGTTGTGGTAAAGATGGAGATCAACCATGTCGTCATCGACGGTGGGTCACTCGCTGTGATCCGACATGACCTAGAAGAGGCGTACGAGGGCCGCTTGTCCAGTGATGAAGGCCCACTGTACAGCGACTACATCAAATATCTACGTGCGCAGCCCATGAAAGAAGCAATCGACTTCTGGAAGGGGAAACTACAGGGTGTCCGGCCATGTCACTTCCCGATTGCGCCACTACACTCACGCAAACAGCGACAGCTTCATTCGCTCTTTGTAGACTTCAACCGGTTCTCCGAGATTCAGACACTCGCCGAGAGGAACAACATCACCTTCGCCAATATTTTACTCTCCGCCTGGTCGCTGGTACTCCATACTTATACAAACTCATCAGAAGTCTGCTACGGCTACTTGACGTCCGGCCGCAATGTCCCGATCAACGACATTGAGAACGCAGTAGGAGCATTCATCAACATGCTAGTGTCTCGGGTCAGAGTGTCCGACTCGCATTCGCTCCTCGCCATGAGCGAGAACGTTCAGAACGACTTCATCGAGAGTTTGCCGTATCAGCATTGCTCTCTCGCCCAGTTCCAGCACGATCTTGGTCTTTCCGGTCAATCACTCTTTAACACGGCTGTCTCGATTCAAAACCAAGGCGCAACTGAAGTTGAACCCACGTCAGACGCAAATGTGGAGTTCCTGCACCTCGATGGCGGTGACCCAAGTGAATTTGCGTTGACAGTCAATATCGATACAACTAGGCATGACGAGGGCGTGCGATTGGCGTACTGGACTGACTCCGTTTCCGACGATGAAGCAAAAAACGTCTCTTCGCTGCTGGTGAAGATCCTTTCCCAAGTTCTCGCTGACCCGAGTCAGACGGTCGCGGAACTTAATGCTGTCATCACAGACAGACCAAAGACAGCACGAAGATCTAAAGTCTATACGCCCTCAGTTCGATCGCCCATGTCTAGTCCTCGCTTCGAGATTTCGGACCCCATGGCTTCTACTCGTTCCATACCCAGAGTGGAATTTCCCCAAGCGCCAACACCTACCGCAATGGATGGTCCTGATATGACCAACCTCATTCGGTCAATCATCAGCGAGATGGTACCCCAGATCGTGAGCCAGGTCATGGAGAAGAACAAACTTCCGCCAATCGCCACACAGTCAACGGTCAGTGAGATGACCAATCAAATGGCAGGCATGATTGCAAGACGGGCATCGCAGAGCAACCGAGGGAGACATCTTGAAACGTCTTCTATACGCTCTCGGCGAATGAGCACGACTTCTATGCGCTCCCGGCGAATGAGCGCGGCTAGTGATACCGGGAGCAGGATTCAGACCGCCGCCGATATGGTGGCTGCAGCTGGTGTGATGGCGACCGAAGCCTTGAAATCAGTGCCGCCGGATTTCGTGGAGAAGAAGCTTTTAGTATTGTGGAGCGACCTACTGGACATGGTGGAGGATTCGATTGATAAGGATGATTCATTCTTTGTAAGTATACCGATCATGGACTATCGTGCGTATCCTTACAGCCTGCAGCAACTAGGAGGGGATAGCATCATTGCGATGCGACTTGTCGGGGCTGCAAGAGAGGAGGGACTGTCGATGACTGTTGCGGATGTCTTCAAGAACCCGACGTTCGCAGATATGGCTAGAGTAAGTTCGTCCAAAGAAGAAACATACAACGACTAAACATTACAGGTCGTTCGCGTCGCTGGTGAGGTCATTGACGAAGTCATGTCTCGTGCTGGTGGAGAAAGCCTCAAGGATGCACCGGGAAGCTCTTCCAAGCCGAAGATTCAGATTCCAGAGCGCACTGTAACAGCCTGGCGCGACTTTCAGTCCATGGCATCTGAGCAAGCCATCGATGACAAGACTACCGAGGGCGGAAATACGCCACCAGCTCAGGAAGAGCGCCAACTGCACGAAAAGACTGAACAGATGTTCAAGAAGTGGTCGGGTTTCGCAGATGGACAAAATAGCAGACCTCAGCCACAGCGCACGGTCAGCGGGACGCGCATTATGCCCCAAACGATACACGAGGGTTCCACACAGAAGTCGATATCCCTGCTTGGCGACCCTAACGTTGACAGTGTTATTTCGAAGGTCCAAGTTTTCAAGGGTGGCATTACCGATGTTCTTCCTGTGACCGACTTCCAGGCGCTTGCCATTACAGGAACACTGCTCGAATCGAAGTGGATGCTGAACTACTTCTTCCTGGACGGAGAAGGGCCGCTTGACCTTCGAAAGCTTAAACAGGCGTGCTTCCGTATCGTACAGGCCTTCGATATTTTAAGAACCGTCTTCGTGCCCTACGGAGATCGCTTCCTTCAAGTTGTACTCAGGAAGCTTCAGCCTGATTTCATCTACCAAGAAACCGATCAAAGCCTGGATGACTTTACAACGGAGCTCCGTCAGAAAGACCGGGAACATGGGCCTCGACTTGGTGAAGCATTCGTTCAATTCGTGGTGGCCAAACAAAAGAGTGGCGGCCGCTACCGTATCTTCTTGCGACTTTCACACGCGCAGTACGATGGTTTCTGCTTCGGGAAGATGCTCTCTTCACTCCAAGCGGGCTACAACGGCTTGCCTGTTTCAACCACTCCCAGCTTCGGCAATTATGTCCGAGAAACCGCGAAGACGGTCGCAGGTGCCCACGATCACTGGCGTGAGATTCTACGAGGCTCAAAGATGACTGAGATTGTGCATCGCTACGGCCCGAATTACCAACGATCAGCCGGACGCACTATCACACTCAAGCAGACACTGACGGTTCCACTGTTGTCTAAAATAAACATTACCACGGCGACTGTCATGAAGGCAGCGTGGGCAGCAACTCTCGCTCGCGTCGCTGGCAAGTCCGACATCGTCTTTGGTCACGTTGTTTCTGGTCGCAGCGGTGGCGTGCCAAACGTCGAGAACATTATTGGACCTTGTCTCAACATGGTGCCTGTCCGCGTGGTGTACCGCCCCGAGTGGACCGTATTCGATCTCCTCGGCTATATCCAAGAGCAACAGATCAACAACATGCCCTATGAGTCTCTGGGCTTCCGGGAAATCACGCGGAACTGCACAGACTGGCCCGACTGGACGAATTTCTCCAGCGTGCTCCAGCACAACCAGAACATCCAATCAGAGGATGCCACTCTTCAACTCGGCGGCATCGAATTCAAGATTGGCGCTGCGGGCAATCAAGAAGATTTCGCTGACATATCAATTCTCTCGACCTCGAAGGCTGGAAATGAGGTTGAGGTGACTCTGACATATGCACCCAACAGCACGCTGACTGCCGGCTTCACGCAAAACATCTTTGACATGCTTTGCGCAAATGTCATTACCTTCTCCGAAGATCCTTACACACTGCTGCCAGCTCAGTCGGAGATTGGCTCTCAGAGCTCCACAACCATCACGTCGGAACCGGCACGCAAGAAGTCTGACGAGAAGCAACCTCTGACACTTCCCACCGATACCGGGCTTTCCAAGCAAGAGCTAGCTACAATCTCGAGCAAGCTGCGCAGCGCGTGGGAGCAGAACCTCAGGAACGAGAACAATGCGCCTCCCGCTATGGACTTAGCATCCGACTTCTTCATGTTGGGTGGCGATATCCAGGGAATCGCTCAGATCGCTTCGATCTTCGATCATGAAGAAGGCTGGAAGGTTCGTGTTGAGGACCTTCTCGATAAGCCTGTCTTTGTGGACCAAGTGGGACTGCTGGCTGCGGAGCGAAAGAAGCAGATTGAGAAAGAAGAGATGAGCCCTTGGGGAGAGAAGGGCAAGGTTGCTGCCAAGGGGGTACTTGGCGACAATGAGAGACTGGAGAGAAAACAAAGTGGCCTGGGCGCTTTGGCGAGGAAGATCGGACTCAAGCGGAGGGACACTCCGAAGGAGTCGAAGTGATCCCAAAGCCACCTCAAAGACTGATATTGGCTTTAGCAGTGGTTTGAAGATCGGTCGATAACGGCGTCCGATGATTCTCTGCACTTTCTTATTTCCTACGTTGTTCAATTTCCTACGCTTTCTTATTGTCTACGCTTTCTTAACTCCTACGCTCTCTTATGTCCTATACTTTCTTGACTCCTACGCTTTCTTATGTCCTATACTTTCTTAACTCCTACGCTTTCTTATGTCTTACACTTTCTTATTTCCTACACTTCTAAATTTCCTAAGTATATTACGAATTGTCTCAAAGATATTCTGCTACTCGCCTAGTCTAATACAACATGCATTATTGCAACCATGATCGCTTGCCCGCTCTTGTAACACTCTATGCTATAAACAGACTTTCAGTCCGATCACAAGGAATAGGGTCTGCCCAGGTTGCGTCGAGGAGACCTGCATCTGACCTTCCCTTCCATGCAATGATGAACCCTACCCTTTCGTAAATGCCATCGTTGCCCAGTCTCAACACCACATAATGATATCTTCGCTTTCTGACCGTCTTGCATCCAATCTGCCACACGAGCCAAGGCTCCCCTTCGCCACGGCCTGTATCCTCGGCCTTCATATTACTGTCCCTGCCTCCGAGGTCCTCATCCCAGTAAGTTTCAAATTCAGGATCTAGAGTTGTTCCATCTTTCAGTGTGATACGAGCGTCGCCGTTGTCTTCCAGTAGAAGCTGTACAGGAGCCACCAGCGCCGAGATGATCTCCAATTTCGTCGAGATGGCGTCCTTGCCTTCGTATTGGATTTGGCCTCCATGTTTAAGCTCATGTCGTAGGTACGGCCGAGACTCGGCATCTTTGAGTGGATGTATGCGTATGTCGAATTCCTTAGGAATAACGATGTCCATGTACTGAAGAGGATATTCTATGGGTCCTTCCCAGCCAAGCGGCGACCAGCTTGGAAAACCACCCCTTCGGCGGCCCGGCTTCGGATGAATCCAGTTGAGCGCGAATTCAAAATAGTCTTCCCTTGGCGTGGCTTTGGGAGTGCCGCCCCCGTACCTTTTGACAGTCGTGTCAAAGTAGTTCTCTACATCTGTAAGTGGCGCCAGTGGCACGCCCCAAAGGTGGAAGATTGGCTCCTTCCTGTCGTTCGATATATAGTTCAAGATACCAATGATAGCGTTTAAGGCATCAGATGACATCCTCATGTTGCGGCGACTGTACGCTGTTACATACCTTAGGGCTTCTTTGAAACGTGAAGATCCGGCGGAAGACCGAAATTCGCGAGGTAATCGGGCGCATTGAATGAACTCGGCCAGAGCAACAAGCTCGTAATTCACGCCTGAGCTGTAACCGGGAGCGAGATCATGATGGTAGTCCGACTGGCACATGTACAGCACAGCTTCGTCAGTGAAGACAAGCCGACGTTTGGATAGAATGCCTTCTTGAAATGTCCATGCACGCGTGGCCCACATTGAGCGCTGGAAATTGCTAGCAGCAGATGTCTTTAGCTGGACCAATGTGACTGGTCCGATCTGTTCTGTCACCGCTTGGTCGACTTGCCTCGGTTGGCTTACGCCTGGGAGCCCGTGTCTCGGGTCTGTACCTGCAGCTGCGATAATGGTGAGGTGTGCAGAAGCGTATATCTGCCCCATTTGCTTGATCTGCAGGGTTCTGTCCATGATGCTTGTTTGTTCGATGCAGTACCTATCGATCCAGAGGTACCGGAAGCCAAGGCGTAAGGTCACGGTGATTGCGTCTTCTATAGTCCCTGTTTGTTCCGCAGGCAGAGGCTGCGGCGCGAAATCTTCCTGCGGACCCCAAAGGTAACTCAAAGCTACGAAACTGCACTTCTCAGGTGCCCTTTGCACAGTGCGTGTTTCGCAGTCAATCACCTTGAATCTTTCTAATTCGCTCGCTTCGTCTGGAAGACACTGTCCGTGCTCTTCGCACCTTCCAGTCCATGTTTTGAGAAGGTCGAAGTCAACACGTGGTTGAGAGGGGAGCGCAAGTTGTGCATCCGGCATTGGATTTCGTGTGATGCCGAGATATGGACTAGTTAGGTCAGCGTCATGGTCCGAATTCGATGACTCTTGCGCAAACGTCAGTCTTCCAACGAACTGAGAATGATCCGTGGATACGATCCACTTGAGATTGCTATCTTCATCATGTCGTTTAATGGGGCCAATCATACGGCAGACGCGACCTTTATTCATCAATCAGTTGCCATAGGACATCGCGTGATATACTTACATTCCGATGTCTGTAACTCTTCTCTGGATTCGTGTACATCCTGTAAGACAAGGATAGACCCCCGATCGTGAACCTCCAGCAGCCTAGTCCAGGGTATCGTTGCGCAGCGACTGCAAATACCAATGGTTACTGGAGCCTCTACGGGCGATCGCGCAGCGCCATTCTGCAAGAGGGGATCTGGCGTCTGAGAGTGACCCACGTTAGCCGTGAGCAGTAATGCTTGCGATCAGGATCAGCCCTACCGCAATGCGCTTGTTAGGAGTCTTGACTCCTCGCTTCGGGAACATGCACATAAAGAGGAGTATTCTATTCCATCTCTTAGAATTACGCATGTTCGCCATGATTAAGCGTAAGATTTTTGCTATCGCATCGCCTTCGAGAGTGAAGGGGGATTGCGACGAGGCTTCAGATGGAAAGCAGCCCCCAAAGATGTCCCACGGCCTAGACCGAATGTGGCGTTTCAGCTGAGCGCAGAGCGTAAGCTAATTCGTATATGAGGCAACCCTTTTGCGAAGCTATTCCTATTTGCGAAGGTGCCGCTGCATCTCACTAGTAAATATAGGTTTTCCTCTCGCGAACGGTAGGCTCGTTCGTCAGTAGCATTGAACATCGATCTCTACGATTGAATGCGCTTTGTTGCACTGACATTACCATCAGAAAATGTAATGAAAATGATACATTCGGAAGTCGTCAGGACCGGCATCGGTGCTCCGCCAAATTGCCGAGACTCGGACACCAACGCGCTTTTCGCGTCTTCGTCCATTTGCTTACGCCAAATCGGCTATCGTCCCAATCTGCCTCGTTACCTCAAGGTTGGCCTGACAGCTTGTATACAGGAGTCAAGACAAGCAAAAAGCCGTTAACTCGAGACAATGACCTCAGCAAAGGTCGCACAAGGGCCCAGTCCGCCTCAAAGACCCAATTCATAGGCGAGAACAGCTTGTGGCTCATTCACAGTTTCCACAATGGAATCGAGCGATGCAATCTGTATATGGTGCATGTCTATTTTGCCGGCGATTCATTGTATCCGAAGTTCTGTTCTTTCGAGACAGCTTTCCGTACCTTGCAGCAGCAACATCTACATTTGGTTACCAGAAGGGTGGGTAATAACTCCAAACGTTTCGATGATGCTGTCCTGGAGACTCAGACTCTTTCGCACGATCTTTTCTGTCATCCGCACAAGAAGACGGCCACATAGCTGGTTCATAAACGACTAAACAATAGCCATTAGTGGTATGTGGTCCATCAAGTACCATGGAGAAGATCTAGACGACAATGTCAAATTTACAATCCTCGAGGGATATCGCCCCACTACGAAGTATCTCACTATCACGACCGTGACCATTGAGCGTCCTATGGGGAAAGGCAACGAGTATCGGGACTATCCCCATCGGTGATGTGTACATGGAGCTCAGGAAGTGCAACTAGGAGTCTGAGATTCAGCGTCCAGAAGGCGGATTGAGGCCGATGTACTTCGCTTCGGTGAAACGAGTAGTCCCATTTACAAGGTGTCAAAGGCCATATGATAGAGCTATGTTATGATTCATGACTGCGATACGTATATCGAATACGCCACAAGAAAAGGAAAAAAACCAGTGATGGCATCTCCGTGTCCGTATTGCAACATCTCTCACATATGAAACTCGACGCAAGAACCACTTCGTATCCGGAGGACTGGCAAATCTCATCCATAGAATCCCAACAACGAGCTCCCCACCCACGATACGCTCTATCAACTCTCAATCTCACATATCGTATCCTGCACCACATTCACACATCACAAACAAGCAAGCAGATCATCGCAACAATTTTCACAAACGAGTGTTATCCCTACAAATCTACAAAACCTCCCCTCATCGCCCCCTACTCCTCATCTCACATCCCCCTTCACAACACAGTCTTACCCTATCTAAGCAGAAGAGGTAGGCGCAGGCGGCGCTGACATGGAGCCCGAAGGACGGCCAGTGGGACGCGGGGGAAGCGAGAAGCTAGGTAGGCCCGTTGCTAGTGCCTCGTTAGTCACCTTTCCTTCCCGACACATAGCAAGGGACGAGTGGTGTTACTTACGGAAACCGGTAGGGAAACCGGTAGGGAAGCCGCTAGGGATGCTAAAGCTAGGCATGCCCGTGGGACGCGCGGGACGGCTGAAGCTGGGGACAGCGGAGGTGGCCTCCTGGCGGGCCTCGATGTCTGCGGCGCTGGAGCTAGTGGGGGCGGAGGGGCGGGCTGAGCGCGAGAAGGAGGGGCGGGCGCTGTGAGACATGGACGGGCGTGCGCTGCGGGAGAAGCTGGGAGGCCAGTTGCTGCGTGTGTTAGCGTTTTGTACCTACACTATACACGAGGCAGGGATGAGAGTACATACGGAGACCGGTAGGGATGCTGAAGCTAGGCATACCAGTGGGACGCACGGGACGGCTGAAACTAGGGACAGCAGAGGTAGCCTCTTGGCGGGCCTCGATGTCCTCAGCAGAGCTGGCGGGAGCAGAAGGACGAGCGCTGCGAGAGAACGAGGGGCGGGCAGTTGGGAAACCGGAGGGAAGACCGGTAGCTGTATAAGTCAGGATGATGTAGTGTTCTTCGTGGTGAATGGCGTACGGAAACCAGTGGGGAAGCCGCCGCTGGGGAGAGAGAAGCTTGGGAGTCCCGTGGGGTGGGGGCGGCGGGAGTGCGAAGCAGAAGCAGTAGGCTCAGCCTCCTGAGCGACGGGCACAGCAATGGCGCTGGTGTAGTATGTTAGTCGAGCTATTCGAGGTACTTTCTGGGTGGGTGTCGTACCCGGCGGCGAAGAGAGCAGCGATGACGGAAACCTTCATTTTGAAGTTGAAGTAGGGGTTTTCAAGAAAGATAGAGAATGAAAGTTGGTTGCTGAGGCCAAGAACTGTTGTCGCGGTGGTGAAGTTGAGCTGAACGACGCCGTACCTTTATACTTTTCTGGCCTCTATGTTTGCCAGTATGTCGAATTATGCAACTTGTGTTTCTCCGTGTATGCATTCTGACTCCTAGTTGGCTGCGGACCCAATATCGCCGTCTAGTGAGCGTCGTGATGAGTTTTCTGACTTAGATGAGCCTCAATATGCGTTGACGCCGCCATTGTGCCTGCCATAGACGAGCGGTCTTTCGTGTGCGGCTGTCTTTCCTGATCCAAGCTAAATTTCCGCCATGCAGATGCTGAATGAACATAGTTTTGCGGGGAAAGATGCTGGATGGTGCAGGGACGTTTGAGCAACGCTGCAGGATAGATTAATGGTCGGTATGCTCCGAGACCAAGCTTTTGATGACAGTGGCCAAGTGCTCTTGAACCGAGTAAGAGCAAAGCACGGAACACTCTAGAAGTGGCATGTAGTAATGCCACGAATAGGACGATTAAGGAAGGTGCAGGTTAAAGCTGTGCTACTGTTGTAGCTATATGAAATGCGTGCTGGGCCGGTTGCATGCATCGCTGGTAAAACGGCATCCCTGGTGGGAGTGACGAATGACGAGCGTGCCCTGAACACGATGATCGGACAACGATCACAGTCGCGGACCGCTTGACGTTGTTAGGCTTTGAGTTCTTGAGAATAATCCCTGCATTTAGCCATTCTGTGTCAGAGCAAGCGACGACCTCAAGTTCTTGATCAGTTGCGACGAAGTGATGGAGTTGAACTGCCCGATACTTGATCCATTAATAGAACCAGCTTTGAGTGAACTCTCCACATTGACCCCCAATGTAACCAGGAAACCTCTGCATCGAGGATTTTGTCTGGGTTGAACTCCTAAAAGACCGCAGTGACCAGGTAGCAGAGTCCCGAGAATGGACCAATGCAGGGAGACTTAGATGACGTTGGTCTGCGATCGGCATTGCCATACAATGCCTTCAGCATTTAGTAATGAAAATGAGCAATTCAACCTCTCCTGATTGGGGCAGTGATGCAATTGTGAAAACCAACAGGGTCCAGAGGAACTCGCTTGTTGTTCAGGGATACTTGTCTTTTCGCCAATCCCATTTTACAAGACGCGTAAGCTCGCCATTCCTGGACACCAGCCTCAAGATTCCGGGATGGCGAGCAAGCACGTTCACCTAATACCAGGACGCGTACACACATAAGAAAAGCACGGGCAAGATGTGGCTTGAGAGACGCCAAAAGAAGGCGCGAGGTGAAGGTAAGCTTCGTGGAGTGATTGACTGCCTGGATTTAAATGAAACAGTTCGAACGCTAGTAGACTGATTGGTCGGGTTACTTCTGAATTCTACCGTCGTTATTTCTCCGCTCTCCGCAAAATGGCGACGATCCTGTGGAGTAGCGGCGGGCGTTGTGGCACAGATCGGAGATTTCGAGCATGCAAAGGCCATAGTTGTAGGTCTAGATGCCATGTTGCTATTTAGATTGCCATGTCTTGGTCTTTCGTCATTTGTCCTCTTGTGGTTGGCGGAGTGCCGACCGTCTAAATATGGTCAGCTAGATGTAGGGAGATCACATTAGTGTATGTTAACATGTAATCATATAGCTGGACAGACTCAGTGGCCTTGACAACGACAGGCCTTATGTCAGGAGTGCAGCAGAGGGTACAGCGAAGGCACAAACGTTCGGGAACCCTTGGTGGGTTCCCATGCCAAGTTTGCACAATACGCGTCCCATAATGTAGCAGATGCTGATGCGTTTGCAGCTCGCGCGGCTTGAGATTGCCTTGTAACGGAATCGCGATCCAGTCTTGGCGACAGCGCCGAAAACGTGCCTCCGACTGCATACACGGTTGTTCGCACCCAAAAAATAGTTGTGCAGTCGGCAAGACGGCGATGGTGGTACAATCTAATATGGAGACGGTCCGATTACAATGTTCCTATTCTGCGAGATGGACTTCGGAAATGTTTGCCATGTGGGCTGACTGACGCAAGGGTATCGGATGATTGCATCATGGCTGATGTGCGCTTAATGGCGATGCCAAGGCATGGCCGTGGGAAAATAGGTGGGATAAAGTACAGGGTGAATTGATGGTATCATGTTGAGAAAGGAAACATAACTTATGCGAGGTGCGCTTCTGGAAGGCCGCCCGGTGAGCAAAAAATGCTGGAAAGCTGCGAAAGGCCACATATGAGACGAGCGACGAATGAATGGCAGGAAACGCCGCAATGATTGGTGGTGAAATGCGCCGGTGGTGTTGCGACGACAGCGGAATCATCGGGCCTCGTGCAGCCTGCCATGTTCCAAGCTCAATCGTCGTCCTCAATTACGAGGCCAATCTCCTCTGAGCTTTTGACCTCGCCGCCTCCATTGAGCACATGGTCCTCTTCCTCGTCGGCAGGCTTAGGGGCATTGGCGTTGGGGGCAAGTTTCTTCTTCAGCTTGTCGCCCTCTGGAGCCGGCGAGCCGTTCTTGCCACTCGCACCGTCCTTTTGTCCGTTCCTCTGTTTTGACTTCCTCGCGCGTGCCTTCTCCCTCCTCGCCCTGTTCTTCTCCGTCTTCTCGCGGTCTTTCCGCTCCAGGTCCTCTTTCCTCTTTTGGAATTCCTTCTCGTCCTCTTCCTTTTTCACCTGCTCATCCATCATCCGCAGTCGTTCATATTCTCGCCGCCGGCTCGCCTTGTACACATGGAACTCGCCGCTGCCTGCTCCTGCGCTTGAACCTTGAACATTGGCAACAATCTCAGGCGGCGGCGCAAGGCCCTTGTCGAGCTTGTCGCCTGGAATGTGGATTTCGCGATCTGGCTTTGCAAACAGCGCTTCGACATCGGCTGCGAGCTTGCCGCCCGGCGTGAGGGCGCGCTTCTTGGTGGGCCGCTTGGAGCGCGGGTCTGCGGAGGTGGGGATGGACTCGGGGATGTTCTCCGACATGGTGGAGTAGTGCGCGACGACGCGCGTGACCGAGAAGGCGCAAGGAGATCCGGTGTGACTTGATGATCTAAGGTGGCAGTGGCGGAGATTTATCAGTCAGTCGTTGAAGCGTGACAGTAGGATGCGATGATGTCGTGAGAGATGGCGCGGCGTTGATTATGCGGCTGAGCTTGGGCCAGCAACTTTTCGTATGCGGTACGGCGGGGCGTAACTGCCAATGGTGAAGAGCGCCGCCACATCTGGGCTGCTCTGAAACGCCGTTTGACTGACGATTTTACGATAACGACCCCGCCTTGCATTCGTCGCTCTTTCACTTCACTGAGCCTTTCATTTACCACGCAGCAATACTCCAGCCGGCCTTCCATCCTTCACCGCAACCCTCTTGCGAACATGGGCAAACCTCGGGTAGGTGGACCCTTACCCCAGATCTCAAAGGCGGACCGCTGACCCAGGAACAGATGATCATCCTGGTGCGCCATGCACAGTCTGAAGGAAACAAGAATCGAGACATTCACCAGTTCATCCCCGACCACCGCGTGAAGCTCACCCAGCTGGGCTGGAGCCAGGTACGCCCCCACGCCCCACCTGGCGCCATCCTGTATCTTGAAGCTGGTAACTGACCGCTCTTTCTCAAACAGGCTGAAGAAGCAGGCCGACAGCTTCGCTCTCTACTCAAACCAGACGATACACTACAGTTCTTCACATCACCCTACCGACGTACACGAGAGACCACCGAAGGCATCCTGCGAACACTCACTTCCGACGAGCCCGCGCCTTCGCCCTTTCCACGTAACAAGATCACTGTCTTTGAAGAGCCGCGTCTTCGCGAGCAGGACTTTGGCAATTTCCAGCCATGTTCGGCCGAGATGGAGCGCATGTGGCAGGAACGAGCCGATTATGGCCATTTCTTCTACCGGATACCTAATGGCGAAAGCGCCGCCGACGCCTACGATCGTGTGAGCGGCTTCAACGAGAGCATGTGGCGACAGTTCAGCGAGCCTGACTTCCCAAGCGTGTGTGTGCTGGTCACCCACGGCTTAATGACGAGGGTCTTTCTCATGAAGTGGTGAGTAACCTGCGGGTCTATTCTTAGCTGTCCAGTTCTGACTGCCATAGGTACCATTGGTCTGTCGAGTACTTTGAGGATCTGCGCAACGTCAACCACTGCGAGTTTATCGTCATGAAACAGAGTCCCGCCAACGGCAAATATATTTTGGAGAACGAGCTCCGAACATGGTCCGCTCTTAAGAAGCGTGCGGCCGCTGGAGAGAAAGGAAGCAACGGCGCATCCACTTCGTCCAGACCAACCCCATTGACCGGAACGTCGGGAAACGCGACGTCCTCCCCAGTGGTGCCCATCCGCCGCTGGGGAGGGTGCGCGAACGGCTGTAACCACGACAAGATAAGCTGGCCGAAGCGAGTGATGCGCAAGAACACAGCCGACTTCCTGGGCAACCAGCCTCCTGCCGCACCACTTGCCCACGTAGAGGGTGAGAAGGACGATCACCCCATTGCATCTCAGGAGGGCGACCATGCCCCCACTATAAAAGAGCCTTCACCCCAGAAACCCACTCGCAAACCAAGCACAAAGGCTGCTCCGGTCCCAACTATGCCATTGACCCCGGCATCGCCGAACGACGCAACTGACGATGGATCGAGCGATGATGAGCAAATAATGAGTAGCGAACAAGAAGACTCCGGACCCGTTCCCCCACGCAAACACCATGCCGCACCACGTACTGGTGCTATTCTGCGTCATTTACAACCGCCTCCAAGCGCTGGTGAAGGCTTCTCGGATGATTCAGACTATTTCCCTGGCATGCAACATCTTCACGTCCATCACCATGGTGCTCGACGCGCACAGAGGGAAAAGAGCAAGGAGCGTAAAGCAGCCCGCAAACAAACAGAGAAGAGTTGGATGGCAGAGTCTGGCATGTACTCCGGGGCCCGTGCTGATACATTGGGCGACGGTGACGAGCTCAGCGATATCGGCTCGTCTTCTTATGCGAAGGTCGTATCGCCCACAACGATAGAAGGCGGAGAACACATGCCAATTCTTAAGGAGGCGCTGAAGGGTGATATGACCGTGGAGAAGGAAGCAGAAGAAGAGAACCGAGCGGAAGACGACAAAGAGGTCACTGAGAAGAAGATCAACGAAGAAGACGTCGAGAAGATGAAAGAAGCAGATAGGAAAACCCTCAGCGAGGTATACTAGTACGCTAGTATGAAGCATAAAAGCCACGTAAATTATGAGTATGGGTGTAACGTTCACGAAGCTCAAAAGATTGTGACTACAGGTTTGGATAGACGAGGTACGGCGTTACGACAGCATGAATACAAGAACAATATCAGACAAGACGAGTGTACCTTTTCACTCAGTCATCCACTACACCCTCCATCCACCGATGTACGCGTTCCCCTGCTCACAACATTTGAAGCTATAGTAATCACAGGCCCCAACTTTTCTGTATTGCAGATTACGCAAACTCAGATCTGATTGGCGGAACCAACAATCCTCCACCTCACAACCAGCTAGCTAGTCTCAATACGTTTTCAACTACGTGCCTACCGCGCAGTCCATCCAGGTCTGGTATATCCACGCGTTAAGTCAACTCTCGCTAGTCCAGAAGCTGGCGTCAGCCATACCACAACCCTCAAAGTGTACATCCATATTCTGCGAAGTATAATCTCCCTGCACACCTACTTACCACGGCCGGATGCAGAGCGTCTAGCGAAAGCAGTAAGGAGGGAGGGTTGCAGTGACATGGAACGTCCGCTTCTGAAATTGCTAGAACTGTGTACAGTAACACAACTATATGCCTACGAAGTACATGCTGACCCATTATCGTTATCAAACGTCTGATAGAAACAACATCCTCGCTGCCAGATGCAATTACTAAATCTACTGAATGTAACCGTCGAACAGCTTTGTTGTGCGTGGCATCCCAGCCAGCGTCCTACAGTACACACAACATCAGCGTCACGAAGAACGCCAGCCACATCGAAAACATTGCTCGCCCTCCAGCTGCACGTGGCATAAGCGCCAAGCTTCGCGATATAAACTGGGTACGCTGTAGCAGCTTTAGCTATCTTGAGCAAACTCTGCTCGATTGTTGTAACGTTGTCGCGTTCCACCGGCCTGAGGATATCCCAGAAACCCCCTTCGATATCGTACGATTGAATAGCTTTGCTTTTCTACCGCACACTATTGCAACGTCACTGGCGCAACAGCGATGAGGGGCTGGCGTATGTGAAGAAGCTAAGGCAAGCAGGGGTTGAGGGTGAGGCGGAGGTGTATGAGGGTGTGCCGCATATTTTTAGTGAGTTATAGGGGCTGGAAGCTACGAATAGGTGGTGGAAAGATTTGAAGAAGGTTTTGGGGTCGTGGTTGATTGCTTGAAGATGAGATGCGGTTGGCCGGAATCGCTAGTTGGGACAAGAGATTTTGGGAGGAGAGCTTGATTGGTACAGGTGATGTATTTGATGATGGAAGGGCAATAGCTGACCATTCCGCGGTATCTCTGAGGTTTGGCTGGGAGACTGCACGATTCGTCAGTGCGTGCAGTGCATCAACATCCCTGAAATTAAACGGCCAATCAAGATCTCGTGGACAGGGGATGGAAGGCTTGCAACGTGAATGCGACGACAATTTTGGATGTTTTTGACTTTTTGGTCACTTCCATGTGTGCAAGTACGGTGTCAGATGCGCTCCTCTTTTGCCTAATACAGAGCCCAACGGGCAATTTCCACACGGTTCACAAACAGAGCACTCTCCAAAATTTTGTGTTACCTAAAAGCTCAGCCTCGTTGCTCTCTCACCGGTTGATGCACGGGATAGGAGGCCAAGTCTTGCTCAGCCACCCAAGTCCTTGAATGTAGTTCCCAAGATCTTGCTTCAGCACACTTACTTTCGTTCTATACATTTTACGTGTCTCTTGAACTGACAGCGCAAAGCAAGAAAGGGACAATGGACAATGTCGACGCTGTGAGTTGCATTTAATACATAGGTTGGCGCTCAGCCTGATTGATTGTTCGCGAACAGGAGCATCCAATGAAAGGAAAGAAAAGGATCCTCGCTAAGGACAGAATTGAGCATCCTGTCAAGAAGCCGCGTATGAATGGGCATCGCTCTATAAGGCCGTGCACCGAGAAGCTGCCTCTCCTAAAACCTTATGTTTCGAACAGCGCCCCCAGGCTGGAGCCGAAAGATACCGTAGTGGGCATGCAGGAATCCGTTGTGGCGTATAGTCCCCAAGATGTTGGCCTACGCATCACCACTCAACAAAACATCAACAAATCATATCAAAGCTATACCCACGAACGTCGCCTAACAGCACGTGATAACGTGCCGCAAGGGAACATCCAAGACCTTTATCCACATATCCATCGTTGGCTTGACGCTTGCAACTCACAGCACGAGAAATGCAGACGCAATCTGTCCCGGAAGTCTCCTGAGTGGGTCATTGACGTAGCAAATCGTTGCATTGTACCTGGGGGAAATGTCGACGAATACGTAGCTCTAAGCTATGTGTGGAAAAATGATGCCGAGAACACTCGTCGCGTTGGCGCCGCTTCCGCTCATTCGCAACGGAAAATGCTGTTTCAAAGCAATTTGAACGACTTTCAGAGAACCGGGTCACTTTACAATGACTTCAGATTCTATCTGCCTCGCATCGTCAATGAGGCAATCGATCTAGTGTTGGCTCTTGGGATGAAATACTTGTGGGTTGATTGCTTGTGTATCGTTCAAGATGCCCCAGATACACGCGCAAAAGTGGAGAAGATGGACGAGGTGTATTCGAACGCTTACTTCACCCTCGTTGCAGCAGTTTCCTCCACGCTTGCGGAAGCAGCACAGCCTTTGAACGACCCTTGGGTACCTCTGAGAAGCGAGCCTGAATATCTCTACGATCGCCTTCAGAGATCTGAATGGGCAAGCAGGGGCTGGAAGTTCCAGGAGGCAATCTTGTCCCGGCGTGTAGTCGTTTTTCTCGACAACCATTTGTTCTGGGACTGTCCATGTTGCGTCTGGAACATAACGGAACCCAAAGAGTCCTCTCCGTACGTTGTGCGCAGCGGACCCCGACCCGAAGATGTGCAATTGTGCCGACAAGCCAGAGATATCGACATCTTCACGCCGAATTTCCGCACGTGGCTTGAACTGATCTGTCTGTACAACCAGCGGAGGTTAACCTATCCTCAAGATGCAATCATGGCATTCTCCGGAATCCTGAACCTTCTGTCTCGAGAATTTCCAAAAGGGTTCGTTGGCGGAACACCGTTGCAGTACCTGGATGTCGCGTTGATGTGGCAACCGACTAGATTAGCAGTACGCAGGAAATCCGAATCTGGAAGCCCTCCGCGATACCTACCATCATGGTCCTGTTTTGGCTGGCAATGTCGCATAGATCCTGACAGCCTTCGCTCCGGCTTGGTAGGGCTCACTCAGAAGGACAACAAGGATCTTGCAGCTTCTTGGAAAACGAATTCGCTGGCAGACTGGTCAGTGGTAGCAACAAGAAAGTTCCACAGTTCAGACGGTGCAGTTAGCACTTTCGAGCATTGTTTGAGATTCTGCACAAAACGAGCATTCTTCCACGTCAATCCATTAGTCACGTATCGCAAGACCACTATAGGTGAGGAAGTCCGTCCGATAACGCTCTTAACAGGCATTGATAACGAACAGGATCCGGTGCTTACGCCCCGCCAATATACCCTGTCGATTGCTCTCGGCGAATTCCTAAGAAGCGGGGTCGGAGTGATTCACGGGAAATGCACTTGGGTTTTCAGTGGCCAAGCATGATGAATGTTTCTATCCATTCATTGAAATGCCTCGTGGAGGAGGACAGTAATAGGGAATGTGGCATACTTTGGCTATCTTCGAATGGCAGGAAAGTTGGCTTACTTCGACAAATGGAATTCAACCAGTACTTTGATAACTATACCGCAGAGGTACCATACGCCAGAATCGAGCTGATTGCCATCTCTTCAGGGTCAGCCACACGCGCGGAGCTTAGTAGCGCTTTTGAAGAAAGCCGAGACTGTAGTGCCATTGGTCGAAGATGGTCCTCCCGCAAGACTGGTGAACAGCGTGGCTGGAGCTGTCTTGAGCGCGTTGACGAGCATGGAGAATATCGGGGCAGTAAGTCCTCTATCCAGGATGATCCAGAATGGTGGAATGAGACATACTACGGCTCCTCAGAGAATGATTCTCCGGACGAGGTAATTCATTTCATCAACGTCCTTTGGATTGAGCGGCAGGGCGATTTGGCAATTAGAAGGGCGGCCGGACGCGTTTTGAAGACGGCGTGGGAGGAACACTCGTCGGGACCTGTTGACATCCTACTTGCCTAGAGAGAAGTCTTTTGGACTTTGGACTTGGAGTAAACGTCGTCAACGCCTTCGCTCTTTTCGCCTAAACTCAATCGCAATACATAGACCGTCCTAGATAGAGTGGCATGCACTTCCATTTAAATTGCCAATAAGAAATACAATTGTAATGGTGGGGCCTCGGTTTGTACATTCTCATTGAGGATCATCGTTAGACAGATAATCGATGCAGAAGAAAGGCTCCCTAGTCATCACTGCCATCGACATTACTATCTCATCAACATCACTATCTTATCGATATCACCATCTCATCACCATCACTCTTTACTTCATCGCCATCTAATTCATTACCTTGTCATCCTCAGCACGGTTCTCCGTCGCCTTATACTCCCTCGTCCCGAGCCTCGAACCGCCCCACCGTGAACCTCCTCTCCCTCCCTACGTCATCAACCACAGTCTCCTCGTTCAGATAAGGATAGACTTCTTCCTGCAGTGTCGCTCGCGGAATCCTGCGATCTATGGTGGCGGCTAGGGTGCCTAGGATGGCGCTGAGGCCCAGGCTGTCAGAAGCGTTGCCGAAGCGCGGAAAGAGGGAGTTGAGAAGAGTGAATGGAAGGGATGCGAGACGTTTGAGAGTGTCGAGGAAGGACTGCGTGGACGTGGGGGCCGACGCAGGCGTAGCGGCGGGTGAAGAGGAAGCAGCAGAAGAAGTATCGCCCGTGCCGAGAGTCCGCGGGTCAGGCGCTGAGATGCGGAGGCTTAAGCTGCGGATTTCGCGATCGATACCGGGGACGGTGAAGTTTGGGTCGATTGGGGCTTCGACGTCTTTTATGCCTTGGAGGATCCAGCAGGCTACGACGTCGGAGCATACTTCGTTTGGCCACTCTGTTTTTGTGAGGAAACTGGGTAGCAGGTCGAGGAAGCCTTCGAGAGTGTTCCAGGGGCGTTGGCGCAGGTAGCGGAATGTAGAGCGGCCCAGGTCGTGGTGGACTCCGGGGAACCACTGCTGTTTGACGATCGTGGCATTTCCGGGGGGTGGGTAGATGAAGCAAGGCTGGAGCTCCCATGTCCTCTCATGGAGGGAGAGGGCGTGATATACGACCTGGACTGCCGATGATACTTTTTGATCATAGAGCTCGAATTCTTTGTAATTGAAGCCAATGCCAGCGTTCAGGCGCGGTATACCCAGCGCACCGACAGTGTCGATCAGCCCCATGAAACGAATAGGCTGATTGACCTGCCATACGCTCGAGATATCGCTTTTCATTGACCGACATCGCTCAGATTGCGGGTGATCAACAGCCAGTGGACTGCGGTACGTCCTGTACACCTCTTGACACAACGTATCCAGCTCTTCTGCACTCTGCGTTGCTTCACCCCTCAAAATCCCACAGTTGTTGATCATCCCACCCACGCACCTCACCGTGAACGCCCCGCGGCTGTACCCAAAAAGGAAGATATCATGCTCGTCCGTATAGTGCTGCACAATGAACTTGTACAAGCTTACGCATTCTTCGCCGATGGAAGCCGCAGTCGCGCCGTCCCAGAGGTACTCGAGAAAGGTTCGGTTCAGGCCGACGCCTTCCTGGTAGCCAGCTGTGACGTTGACAGGATTGTACGGAATGATGGGGTGGACGATGGTGGCGTCTGGGCCAGCGAAGTGGACGACGCCGATCTGGTTGGCGAGCTGGCGGATGGTGCTGGGTGGGCCGTTCGGTAGCGCTGTCTCGCGGCCGACCTACGTGCCATCGCAGAAGACATGGAGGCGCTTCGGTGGCATATAAAGGGCAAAAGTGGAAGCTTGAATTCAAAGGGCTGAGGTAGAATGGAAAGATAGGTGAAGTGAGGGCTGCACTGCCCAGGTCGTGATTGGTGTAGAGTTGCAGACCATCCTGCGCGGGCTATCGATTACGGGACGCTCCTTCCCTTGCGTTTTCATGTTGATCGGGCTGCGTAATCCAGCTGTCAGTGTCCGGCGCTGCGATATTACTTGTATAGAATCCGAAAGTATGGTTTCTGTTACCGCAAGTCGGATGTGGTCTTCTCATGAGAAGCATGCAAAAGTAAGATAAGTGAATCGTCAACTATTCCGGGAGTGATGCTGAGTCCTCTTGCCAAATTGCCTAATCGGGAAGTATAAAGTTAAGTGTGGATTGCTGTGCGGTCACCTTCACTTTTTTCAAAGTGAGTGGCTCGTGCGCTAGACATGATAATTCTCAGAGTGATGGTAAGCCATCCTGCTAGACTACCTAATCGGGTAATATAGAATTAGCTGTCGAAGGCTATATGGTCACCTTCACTTTTCCATAAGTGAGTGGCTCGTGCGCTAGATATAACAACTCTCGGAGTGCTAATGAACCAACTTGCCATATTACCTAATCGGGCAATATAGACTTAGGTGTCGAACACCGTACAGTCACCTTCACTTTTGATTATAAGGCTCGTGCGCTGTGGTGGCCCAAAAAGTGAATCGTACACAATCTCAGAGGGATGGAGAGCTCTCTCTCCAAACTGCCTAATCGGGTAATCTAGACTTAGGTCTCGAACACGGTACGGTCACCTTCACTTTTTGTCCATAGGTGAGTGGCTCGTGCGCTTTCAGAAACATTCTACGATTTCTCCGAGTGATGGAGAACTCTCTTTCCAAACTTCCTAATCGGGTAATATTTCGCCCAACCGTCGAATGCCTTATATTTCACCGTCACTTTGACGACCACAGGGGAATGGCCCGTGCGCCCTGGCCCAAGCTCACACATGGGGCTTCCATCCGAAGAAATATGGCAGAAGTCTTCACCGAGCAATGACGCAACATCGAAGAAGGAATCATGAGAGATAGAATCTCAATTCAATCGGCGCCTTCTGTGACTCTGCGCCACAGCCGGCGCCCCGCTCCTCCAACGCCCAGCTAAATAATGAAGAAACATGCTAACTGGCAAAAATGTACAAGAATAGCGCAGAAACGCATGCTACCGCACGCTATGCAGCAAACGTTGAAGATAGTGGCTAAAATAGAAGGTCGAAGAAGAGACTGTGCATGCCTTGGGCGAGGTCACTCCGGCTTCCTCGCATACACGACCACGCTATCGACGAACAGTCAGTCTGATAGCTATAAATTGAGGGTGTGGGCAACTTACACAGGCCAATAAGCATGGCAGTCTCTACTCCTAAGCTCGGTTCGCACCTTGGCGAGCAGGACGTCCAACTCGTCCTTTGTCCAGCCTTCGTCGTAGAATTTGAGCAGGCGCAGGCTTAGTCCTTCCAGGCCGTCGAGCACAGCACTTAATTGCAGCAAGCCTGCATTTCGCATCTGCTTATCTGCTGCCCACGGGCCGATAGGGCACCGGAATTCTTGGATCTGGACGTCGACAAAACCTGCCGCTCTGAGAAGGTCGGCCATTGCTGAGGGAATGGAGCGCAGGTTGACGCCGACTCTTCCAGCAGCTTTGCCTTGCTGCACACACCATGTTATGAAGGCGCTCCCTGGGTTGCGCGAAGTGGACTGTATGACGCCCATGTAGTCCTGTTCTTGGAGCTCAATGTAGCCACCGGGTTTGGTATGTCGGTATGCTTGTCGAAACATGCGAGGCCAGTCACGGACCGCGGCTGCCATAGTGCGTAGGTGGACGTAGTCGAAGTGGTTCTCGGGCCAGGTCCAATCCTGCTCCGCGTCGTCGATCTCGAATTTGACATTCGGAGGTACCCACGTAGGCTGTATGGGACTTAGGTCGACGGCGGTGACTGTGCAGCCTGGATACTCTTCCGCGAAATCGATGGCCCAGATACCGGTTCCTGTGCCGACATCTAGAGCATTTTGCGGGTCCTGGAGTGGCGCGAAGGCTATCTTGCTGCCGTAAGTTAGGTGTATTGCTGCGTATTTGACATCAAGGCGTTCCTGTTCCAACTCATCGTCCGGAAACATGTACTGTCCGCTTTGGTAGGCGTGATATCTTCGTCCATTTTCCCAGTGACCTGCAAGGATACTCGAGGTTACTGATGCTGTCTGTGATTGTCTGCAACCTTGTCAGTCGTCGGCCAAGATTGGTACGACGTACAGGCCACTTATGTACTCACAGTTCGTCGTATGCAGAGTCTCCCCCATCACTTTGCGAGTCCCAACTCGCCTGATAGTCAATCAGTATAGGCCTTCTTTCCTCTCATCCAGAATGCTTCAACTTACAACATCCAGGTTCTCGTCGACAGCCGCTGCTTCACTGGCACTGGTCTCCACCAAAGGCTGTCCCTCGTTTTCACTAGCGCTGGTGTCGATAACCGGTGGTGGTGCATCCCCGACAGTGGCTAGAGGCACGTGCTGTGCTTGGGGTGTCTCGGTCTGGACTGCGCTAGGACCCGCGAGCGGCTGATTCTCCTGCGTCTGGGTGGCACGACTGGGCGTGTCTGCATCCGTGGCCGGATTCGAGGCCATGTCTTCCCTCAGTAATTGCACGGTCTGCGACGGGCTCCTCGGCGATTTTTAAGGAATGCCCCGCGATTCTTTCCCTGCGTACACTGGCCCAGGAACCCGCACTAGCGCTCGATTTCCGGTCGCGCCCACGCGATTCACGGCACTTGCTCTTTAACGTTCCAGCTTTGGGTACCGTACCCCACACAACGACACTTCAGGTCCGGGAGGAGATCTCTCGTAAGGCGTGGATGGCTGGAGGACAGGAGAAGGTTTGCGTGATAGTTTCGAAGGGGCAATCGGTCGAATGAGTCCGTGTCGATGTCCTTAGACGCCCCGCAACCGCTCGAGCCGACTACCGCCCGTTTCTCACCGTGCGGCACCGCGACGCCGCTTCCGCGCGAGAACTGCAATTGGTTCGTAGGAGGTGGCCGCGTGTATTTCTACTGACCCCTAGCGATGTCGAGCTGAGGGGCAAGCGGGTGTGGCTACGTGGATGGCTGCGATTGAGGGTGAAATCGCTCAGATATGCATGTGCGAGTATCGTATCGCCCGATGGTGGAGCGTCCTCCCGAGATCCTGGTAGCGGAGGCGGGAGAGCGACAAAGCAAGCAGGTGAGACTGGCCGGAGTTATTCTTGTTTGCGTCCGGATCGTCGCCTCCAGATCGCCAGCTGCGAGGGTTGAGAGGCGACAAAGGCGGCAGATGATACATCCGCGGAGGTCCGTTGTAAGACCTTCGGCACAATTTCTGACGCCGACAAGGCCAAAAGTGCGTTCGGAAAAGGAACAGCATTCGAAGGCATGCATTTGAATCCAAAAGGAGAACCATATGTAGGTAGTGATGACCGGAGCAAGGCCGAGTCCGATAGTTCAGAGAAGGTGCACCCGGCTAGTGTCTCCAATATAGGAAATAAATACGCGAGCTTTCAAATGTTCTACTAGAGGTCCACCTATTGGGACCTAGATAAGAAGGCTGCTTCATGATCCGCGTCACAGGCTGTCTTCGCTCGCGGTAACACTACGGCATGGTTGGGTTGGAGTTGAGTGGTGTGCTCTCGCTGCAAGATGGAGATCGGCAACAGCTCGGCAGATGAAGCGTTCCTGATGTAGATATTATTAGCTAGCCTGAGAAAACTAGGCTCGTAGTGAGTCTTCAAAGTCTTGACCTTATACTGTACGACCCACGTTCACGTATCACAAGGGACAATCAAGCTAGACGAGCAGGTGCAGCATATCGCAAATGTCCTTAAGTTGAGAGCTATCCAAGGGCCTCAAGATACCCAACAGAACCACAAGATTGTCTATATACCCAATCCATGTCCTAGATCATTCATCATAACTCTCCACGCACTCATTTGAACTCCTCCATGAACTCCTTGTGGAACTTGACAATCCTGCCCGTCCACTCCGTTCCCGGCGCAAGGAACGTCGTCCTGAAGTGCAGCGTGTTCTCCTTCTGTCCGAATCCACTGCCTGCAACGACGCAGATGCCCGTCGCGTCCAGCATGCGGAAGCAGTAAAATTCGTCGGGCGAGCGGTTTTCCTTCTTGGCTTGCTCGACGGCCTTTTGCGGGAGTTTGATGGTGGGGAAAAGGTACATGGAGCCCTGTGATCACACCAAGTCAGTAAGTATTGAAAAAATGGGGAAAGTAGGGAAGGAAAGAGAAAACCAACCTGAGGCTTGTCGCACTCTACACCCTCCATCTGCTTAAACGCCTCATACAGCGCATACGCCCTCTCCTTCAACCCGTTGAAGATACCATCATACTCCTTCTTATACAGCTCGTAGCTGGGCTCGCCCTCCTTCGGCGGGTTAACCATGAGCTCAACAATACACTGCCCGATAACCGGTGGGCAGAGCTGAATGCTAATGAACTTGTAGATCTCCTGCGCAACCTCAGGGTCGAAGCCGATTAGCTCAAAGTAGCCGCCGCGGTGGCCGCACTCGCCGACCATGCCCTTGGAGATGCTGTGCAGTGACGCCAGCTCGAGGTTGTCGAACTTGCCCGGCTGCTCCTTCTGCAGATCGCGCAGGGCTTTCTTGAAGGAAATGAATTCGCCGATGAAGACATTGGTTTGGTAGACTTCGTCGGCGATGACGACGAGGTGCTTTTCGGCGGCGAACTCGAGGACGGCTTTGATATCCTTGACAGGAAGAGACGCGCCGGTAGGGTTGCCAGGGTTGATGATGGCAATGGCCTTGACGTCAGTGCCTTCTGATATCGCCTTGTCGTAGGACGTGCGGATGGCCTCTAGGCTGGTGCCCCATTGTTGGCTTTCTTCGAGGTAGTAGGGAACGCATTTGGCGTTAAGGACGGAGAGGGTGGCGGTGTAGAGAGGGTATTGGGGGATGGGCACCATGACACCAGTCTTGGGCGAGGCGCAGATGACATGCATGAGGGTGTTGACGCCGGAGGAGGCGCCATTGCTGAGGTAGATGTCCTTGAAGCTCGAGGGGTAACCATCTCGTCCTACGTGGGTCAGCAAGTCGTATTGCATCCTTTCAAGATGTACGCACGCTCAATGTATTTCGCGACGCTGTCCCTGATGCCTGGTGCACCCTGACTCTGACTGTATGCTCCAACGCTCTTGATCTCCTTCAACAACCACCTCGCCCTCTCAAAGACATCTGACTTGTAGCCCAGACTCTTGACGAATGTCTCCTCATGTTCCAACAACAAGGGGTTCTCCAAAAGACTGGCAACCTGGCGGAAGAAGGTGATGGGCTTCTGATCCAGCTGTTGTGGGTTGCCAATGTTTGCTGCAATGACTGTGTCGAAGGGCAGGTCTTTACCCTCACCCTTTGCCAGCTTCGCACGGTACTCCTCCGAACGAACGGCTAGCTCGCCACGTACGGCATATTGAGCCTCCTTGACGTGAGGGTTGATGTTCGCGAGGGAAAGCGCGCGGCGGGGTTCGGACGACATGGTACGACACGGCGGGGCACCTCTGTACAAGACTGTATTGAAAGACGACGTGAGCGAATGGTCTGAAGATGCCAATGGCAGATGTGAACGGCACGAAGCACAGCTTAGTGTACCAGAAAAGCAACGCTTGCTTTTGGCTGAGTCAAAACAAAAGGTGTAGCAGTGTGATTTTTTCTACTGCACGCGGTGCCCCACTAGGTAGTGCAGTCGGATGGTTGCTGGGATTCCAATACAAGCGCGGCGTGCGCTCAGAGTAGCGGTGGGGGAGACGTGAAGTGCATTACCTCTGGCGCCCACGCCGAGCGACGTTCGTGCCCGTCTCCATCCATTCGTGTTGAGTATTTGCCTCGCGGCGACGACGGATTGGTACCAGCAAGCCGATGACGGCGACATGCTGAGGACCCTGGCCCTTATCGGCGGATATTGGAGATCTGGCTACCCACTCGCCCCCCGCGGCCCGTCTGTTCGCTTGCGTGCACGTAACAAGATGCGATCGAATGACCGTGTCCGGATATTGGAGGGTGGAGGAGGAAAGACAAAGTTCGTGGGATCGCAAACCAAAAACAAAGTGTGTTGCACCGTTCAACAACTTATCAGCTTACCCCTTGTTCCGCGGTTGCTCACTCGCGGGGGTTGCGGAAGCGGAGCTCTGGCCAGATGCAGGGACCATTGTTATAAGCTGTCACACCGCATCGCCGGCCGTCGCCAGTATCAGTTTGTCCGCAGTCGCAGTTAGTCGAACACGTGGTAATCGTGCGGCACTGTGGAGTAAAATGTTGGAATGGCTTTGTGGCTATTGTTCGTGCGAGCAAACGCCGAACAGCTCTAGCTATCTATTCCACTGAGATCCACTATCTTCCCGCTGATCATACAATGGGTGGTCCGCTCAACCACGTTCACTGCCCCGTAACCTGACAGCCTGCCCGTACTTCTGCAGCTTGGTAATCAACTGGTCGCCCTGCTTCACCACATCCGCGTACTGCTTGTTCTTGTCGTCTGGTCGATTGGTCTCGATGATGCCTTTGACGCGGTCGATGGTGCAGGGTATGCGGTCAGCAGCAATGAACTTGGCAAGGTCCCTATTCATGTTAGAGGTGTTCGGGTGTAGGCCGTAGATGCACTCACTTGTCTAGGAAGTCCACGCTCACGCCGAAGTCGGTTGCCATGCTCTGCAGACCGACCACACGGTAGGACTGGAGCAATTGCTGGTAACCTCGCAAGCGCATC
This sequence comes from Didymosphaeria variabile, assembly GCF_027946475.1. NCBI lineage: Eukaryota > Fungi > Ascomycota > Dothideomycetes > Pleosporales > Didymosphaeriaceae > Didymosphaeria > Didymosphaeria variabile. The sequence continues at coordinate 3,572,759 of NW_026611625.1, read as the reverse complement.
TCTCGCACATACCAACTCCTGTGCTCGAAGAGGTATCGATCTTGGCTCAGGAAGTTGACCTCAACCTCAGCCAGAGCTCCGAAGAAGTTCTTGTAATCACCCTCGTACAGACTCTTCACAAGCTTCGCGAGCGGGCTGAAATCTATGGAGGCCTCCGAAATATCTTGTTTGCCTCCCAGCGTTGTGAGATTCACGGCAGTCGGTACCGGAGTCGCAGTAGAGCCTGAAGCATCTGCCATCTCTTCATCACCAGCCGAAGGTCCAGCAGATGCCTGTCCAGTTATCGCAGCAATCTTGTCCTCTGAGTTACCGCCAACAATAGCCTTGATCTCAGGCGCATCCACGACCTTCGACTTGAAGTCAACGCGCTTGAGCGAAACCGAACCCGCGAGAATTGCGTAGATGACCAAGGAAGAATAGGTGCAAAGCTCGTAGCTGGTGAATGTGGACAGACTGTCGAGGAGCAGGGGTGCGGCTAACGCGTGTGACCGAACGGTGAGGAGATGTAGCCCATGGTATGCCTTGAGACGATTCCGTCGGTCCCAGTCGCCACCGCTCTCTACGAGCGCACTTGCCCGGTCAACAGTCTTCTTCACGAGCACTTTGTCGCCAAAGAAAAGTCCAACGCGTATTATTGCGAGGACGATGTCGATCTTGGTGCCTAGAATGCCCGTCTTCTCGAAGATGGCCTCGTAGCTAGCGATAGCTTTCTCCTTCACAATATTAGCATTGCTTTTGAATCCCGAGACCTATAATGCCTACCTTGTCACCGATGCGATTGTACAGCTCAGCGCGCTTTCCCCGCGCGGCCTGCACTTCGGTCTCGCCCGCTTTCTCCGCGGCCTCATCTTCTTCCTTCTGTATAGCATCAAGCTCCTTCTCGTTCTCCGCTTGCAATGACTCGTATAGTTTATCGTCCCACGCCAGCGGGACCTCGACGTTGGCATTCTTAGTGGCGAGCATGGTAGCGACGCTCGAAGACGGTCTCCGGTGGCCAGCAGGCTGTTGTGCGCTGCCTTCTCCCGGCGCATTCAATACGCCCTCTACCGGATGTGCGAGGTACCGGTAGAGCGGTGCCATCTTCTTGTCCTGGATGGCATCTTGCACCGATTTAAGAGACGATTGTTTGGTGGATTTCGACGATGAGGGATTCGTGAGCAGGAAGATGTGCTGGGCCAACTGCAGGTCCGGGAATTTTGCGAACTGCGGATCACCCATCTTGAACTGTAGGCCGTGAAGAGGTGGGTCGATGGGGTGGAAGTGAGAGGTGGTGGGGCGGGGGCGGTTTGTGGTTTGGAGGGCTCGAAGCTCCGGTGGGAAGCTGTGATGATGCTCCGGCGCGACTTCGGGAGGGCATGATCGGCCACTTAACGTCGTAGGCGCCCGAGCTTCCAGCCTTCACTGCCCACCTTCGTTCACTTTCTTTCACCTCACAGCAACAATACATAGCAACTTCGAAGATATAGACTTGTAATTCACAGGGACTCCAACAATCTTCTCGGCACTTCGGACTCGACCACGCTTTACTAGTTTCGAGGTTACAACAGCTACACGCGATCCTCGCACAATGGCTGGCCCAGCCGGCCCAGATAGAGGGACGAAGCGCGCACGCTCGCCCTCGCGGTCCCCTTCGCGGTCTCGATCGCGATCACCCCCGCGACAACGGAAGAGACCTGGCCAGGGTTCCCGGATTTCTGCCGTCGACCGTGAAGCTGCTCGTAAACGGCAGCACGACCGCGAGCAGGAGGCACAAAGGACAGCGCACCAGGAAGCAGCCCAGCGAGGCGTACACGATGTGGTTAAGCAGCATTACAACACGGTCCCCGAACGTGGCCGTGAATGGCGCGTGACGGACTCCAAGATCAAGGGTCTACGGAGCTTCAACAACTGGGTCAAGTCATCGATCATCCAAAAGTTCATTGGCGACGAGCGAAATCTCAAGATCATGGATATGGGATGCGGAAAGGGAGGTGACTTGCAGAAATGGCAGGCCTCCCGCAAGGTAGCACTCTATGTTGGCGCCGACCCAGCCGATGTCTCCATCAAGCAGGCGCGGGAACGTCATGAGCAAATGCGAAAGCGGTCTAGGGGACGCGTTTTCCACGCCGAGTTTTACGCCAGGGATTGCTTCGGTGTGTCGCTCGAGGGAATACCCATTGTCAAAGACGTGGGCTTTGACGCGCACGTTGGCCCTGGAAATGCGGCCAGTCAGCGTTGGGGAGGTGGTGGTTTTGACATGGTCACCATGATGTTCTGCATGCACTATGCTTTCGAGAGCGAGGAAAAGGCGAGGGGCATGTTGAAGAATGTTTCGGGCGCATTGAAGAGGGGAGGCCGTTTTATTGGCTGCATCCCGAACTCTGACGTGCTCTCTGCGAAGGTCATTGCACACCACAAAGCAAAAGGAGGTGCAGAGACTAATGGCAATGGGGCCGCTGCTGACGAGGAGGATGACGACCGACCAACCTTCGCCAGCGACGACGAAGACGACTGGGATCCGGAGAAAAGCTTGGACAGCCCGAAGCCAGAGGGCGAGCACAGCGAGGAGAAGATCAAAGAGAAGGAGGGCGACGAAAAGGAAGATGGACAGGTCGAAGAGGAAGGTTTCGAGTGGGGCAACTCCATCTACAGGGTCAAGTTCCCTGGCAAGACACCGCCTGATGGCACCTTCCGACCTCCCTTTGGCTGGAAGTACTTCTACTTCCTTGAAGAGGCTGTCGAAGAAGTCCCCGAATACGTCGTCCCGTGGGAGGCGTTCCGTGCGTTGGCAGAAGACTACAATCTCGAGCTGCAGTATCGGAAGCCCTTCCGTGAGGTCTGGGACGAGCAGAAAGACGATCCAGAGCTGGGACCGCTGGCCGAGAGGATGAACGTGCGCGAACGTGGCGGTGGGAGGTTATTGACTTCGGCGGAGGAGTTGGATGCGGCCGACTTCTACCATGTTTTCTGCTTCTACAAGGTCTGAGGATGAGTGTCATATTGCATAGGGTTTTGTATGAGTATACCATGTGGGGCTGTTTCTGGTTGGCATTTCCGAAAGGGGAAACTTTCCCCATCAGCAGAGCTCCTTTGATATCCGGAGCTCACATGGGAGGTAAAGGAGTCACTTTCTCTCGATTGTTTAGATACAACAGTTTAGCTGGAAATTCACGATAGGAGACGCTCGGCAGTGGTCTCATTCCCATTTGCGCAGCTCGGCAATCCCGTGACATTCGCGCATTGTTCCTTGAAATTGCCGAGGTGTCACGGCTTGTTTGGGCCCGCACCATTTCACAAGCTTCCCCAGACGCGGAACCGCACCCGAGCAATCTACGACTCGACTTCACCTTTGCTCCACCATCGTGACTCTTTTCTTTACTATCTATACGCGTCCGACGACCTCCGATTATTACACAACGGTCATTCTACATACGACTCCAGGCTGGATCGCTCTCCTTCAAGATACTTGCTCGCATTGGTAGTCGGCAGTGAAGCCGCAGACAGGATGGTCGCAGACGCACTTATTTACCACCCTTCGGTGGCGCAATACCTCAAATTTGTCGCGACGACCGGTATGACACCATTGACTTCCAAGATCCCACCATTGCGTCTCCGTGCAGACCCTCCATAATCTCCCCAAACACTTCCGCTACCAGCATGTGCAACGCTAATCTTCCCTCCAGTCGGCCGCGATAAAGCCCTCCGCACCCTACAATATGTCTCCCGTTTCCTCGCATGGTACCTGTACCGCACGAACCACCCGGCGTCCTCGATCGCGCCCTTCGAGGCCGCAAAGAAGCAGTTCGGCCTGACGCGCAAGCTGATGCGCGTGGGCAAGTTCGTGGAGCACTTCAAGGCAGCGGCGGTCGCGAGCGATGCGAAGAGCTTGGATCCTGTGCTGAGGTACACTGCTGTGGGGAAGCAGTTGGGTTATGCGGGGTACATGCTTTTTGACAATGCGGTTGTGGTGAGTATATACCTCCTTCTACCATTCTCCACGACCTGTGGTGGGATGGTAAGATGGATAGGCGACACGCGATATCGGGATGAGAAGGGCTAACAGACCGCAGCTCGACGCCGCCAACATCTACAAGTACCCCGCCTCTGCGCGCCTCGTCCGTGAGGGCAACAAAGCCTGGTTCACGGGCATCTCAATGAGCATCCTCTCCGGCTTGTACCAACTCTACCGCCTGCGTGAGCGCAGCGCCAAGCTGTCCAGCTCGAAATCCGCGGAGGCGGAGCCCGTCGTCGAAGCGAAGAAGATTGCGCGCGAGGCCAACGCTGTGAGGCTGCAGCTCTTGAGCGATCTGTGCGACCTTACAATTCCGGCGACGGCGTTGGGATGGGCCAAGTTCGATGATGGGGTGGTGGGGATTGCGGGTACGGTCAGTTCGTTGTTGGGGCTTTATTCGCAGTGGAAGAAGGTTGCGTGAGCGAAGGCTAGGGATTCTGGGCCGGGTGGAAAGAGAGGCAAAGAGATACACTGTCGCTAGAGCTCTGGGCCTACGGACAGAGAGGATTTGTTGGCGTATTTATCGCAGGGGCAGCGAGATCGACTACTTGCATGCTACCAGGTCTGCTCACTTGTTCATATGTGTTGTAGTAATCTATGCCACTTCGTTGGTCGAATCGTTCATCCCACAGCAAAGTTTTGCATCAACGCTCATGTAGAAGTACCGTCCAAAGCAGATCGTCTATCCAGGTCGCACGCAAAGTGCTCCTCCCCTCAGCAATTCACTCTCGCGCGAAATGTCCACCCGTGCATACCTAACCATACCAAAGCCCCAGACACGAATTATAAAATACTCTCCGACGTACCCTAGCACAGTCACGCGCCCACTCCAGAGCCTCCGCCATCCAGCACCCTCGTTTCCGACCCGCCTCCCAACACTGCGCACCAACCCGTAGTTCACCACACCCCTACTCCCCATCGTCTTCCTCTACATTTCCCTCGTACGTACGTGAACACCACCTCGCTAGTCCCACCATCGGGGTTCATCCACCTGGGCACACTACCCACCACGTGCATTCCCGGCGCTAGCCCCAGACCACCGCCTCCATCCAAAAGAGGTATATCCTGCTCGGGCCTGCGCTGCGCTGCGCCGTAAGCACAAGCACGGACTGCAAAGAAGGGCCTTGACTACGCCGTAAGTGCGCCGTAAGGCACGGACTATATTAGGTAGTGAAGAAAGAACGATGCAGTGGATGGAGTGGATGACGGAAGGCATCGGACTTCGAGGAGAGATACACGTGGTGGGGCAGACGGGTATGCAGTGATGGATGAGTGAGATTATAGCTAGCGAGGTGGATAGGTGGGACTCCGGCGTGCCTAGTAGTGGTTAGTAAGGCTGGCGTTCGAATACGAGGAGTGAAGTGGAGTAAGTGTGTCTCGCGTAAGTGCCTCTTCTGTGAGAGCCTCGTGGTCGACGCAGGTAAGATGTGGTGTAATACGAGGATATGGCCGATATGCGATGCCCACGAGGCAAGTAAGCTGGGGCCGGTAAGGCGGTCAAGTATGCGACACGAGAAAGACAAGCGAGATGAACATAGAGGTGATGTATGTGTATGTGTGTAGTATTGCAAAAGTACATGTTTTCATAGCAAAGGGTATCATCTAAATCCAGAACCGTAACACCAGCGCTGGCCAGCGTTCACTTCTCCAGCGCCCTGATATGGTCGTAAGGCACCTCCGCCCGCTCAACAGACGTGGTGAACATGCGCTCCTCGCTGCCGCCCTTTGGGGGCCGGTCGAAGTCTGGTACTGCCCAGTCTTGTGTGAACTTGTTCTGGTAGCGCGCATGCGTCATATCGGGGCTGTCCTCCAGTCTGCCTGAGCCAAAGGAGTTACTAGACGCCTGGTGCGTGAGATTGAGTTTGCGCTGCGAATCTTGCGATGAGCGGTGCCCGATGCCGAGACCTAGCTCTTTATCCGAGGAGTCGGAGTGGCTGGGCTTGTGGTGGTGCTTGTTGCGAGTGAGGCGCGAGTTGTTGCGGTGCAGCTTGTCTGTGTCGTTCTTCCCCAAGACGCTTATCCTGCTTGTTCGCCCATCGTGCGACTCGTCTACGCCCGCGCCGGCGAAGCCTTTACCTTGGTCGGAGAGCGCAAAGCTGTTGTCGATGCGCTCGGTGCGGATTTCGATTTCGTTGACGATGAGGATTTTGTTGGAGGCAAAAGAGGTCACCAGGGGCCAGAAGATGGGAATGGAGGCGGTAAGAATGGCCATGTTGAGCTCGAGGATGGAGAAGATGTAGACGGTTGGGGTGTACCAGGATGGATCGAAAACTGGGACGGTGCCTATGCGTTTGATGGAGAGGGAGACGACACGGGCAATGGAGAGAGATACCGCACTAAAGAGCCTCTTGTCAGTATCTTGTAGATGAACTTGAAGAACAATACTCACATTCCCCCCAAGATGAATAGCATCATGAGGCCGGTTCGCGTCTTACCACTCATCCTGAGGCTGCGAATGAAAGGAACAGGCAGGGCGAGTATAAGAGTGTCCAGAACCATGTTACTGGAAGCGTGTGCCATCCAAGTCGCGAAGAACTCATTGGCGTTCTTGCTTCCCCAACCAACGCAATGGCCCTCCAGATTCCAGTCCCAATTCTTTGCAATGGGTGTGCAAGAGAAGAGTGCAAGCAGGCAAAAAGTGAGCCCCCATAGGCTTACAAAGGTAAGTATACCCCATGTCGCCTTCCGCGCGAATACTGAGCGGTCTTCAAAAAGGCGGAGGTATTGTGTAAGAATAGAGATCTTGATAAATGTGGTGCTAAGGGCGTAGGTAAGATTCGATGCCCACACATACTGAGTGGCTGTCAGGACGATATCGACTTGATTGTACATGTAACTGACCTTGAAATATTCCACTCTAGTGTGAGCGTCTAATGTAACAAAGTGTCTGCCTAGCCCGTGTTGAGGCACTGGAACTCGGTCAGTGGATGAACAACTTATGCAGACGGCAGAAGCATACTCAAGCATGTAAGTAGTGAGCCAGCAACGCAAGCGGTGGCGGCGAGCACAACGAATAGGTCATCCCACCCCCATAATCTCTCTCTATATCGCACAAGTAGTCTTAAGCTGACTGCAAGAGCACTGAAGCACTGCATTCTACGTCAGTTGTCCGTTCATACCAAAAGCAAAGACGCTACACTCACAAGGAAAGTCACGACAACGCCGATGATGGTCTCAGGCTTGTTGGAAACAGGAATATGGGTGTCTTCCGGCAGGGACGACGTTTCTGGTAATGACATGTCGAATCGTCTATTCTAGAGCCGCTAGTCGGGGTGTTTTACGAGTGAGGAAAGCCAGCTAGGGCGACCACCATTGGTGTAAGACTACAAGCGAAGGGCTTTCCACATGCCGTGAAGAAGAAAAACTTTGATGTGTAGAATGGTATGTCCGTTATCGATCGTACAAGTCGAGCCCCGATAAGGTCCCTGAGAGCAGTGGGGACGGGTATATTATAAGACACTCCGAAGGAAGACGGCAAGAAAGGCCGGGGAAGGGCCAGAGTTTTAACAAGGGCATCTCTCGCCAGCGTAACAGCGGACCGATCCTACGGGTTTGCAAGGCTGTTGTAGAAACCCTGCCGGATTCCGCGTGGGCGTGACAGTGCACTCAATATGTGCTTTGGCCACCGGGGTCACCATGAGCGACATGGGTGCCAGAAACGGTCTGCATGCTGTGTTAGGTCACCGTTGGCGTACGTAGTAGAACTCGCTGCGCGGAGTGCCTTACGCTTGCCAGGTACGACTTGAGGCTGGTTACAATAATTGGGCACTCGTCTGAACCTAGCCTATGATCAGACTCGCCCGATCATACACCGTTTCAACTTTAAAAAGCCCGCTACGTGTTGAGGTAAGCAATCCTGCATTTTGTTGGACAAGCACGATATGAACCCCGTAATATCTGGGATTAGAGCATTTACATGGTGCTCGTTTCGAAGTTTCCCTGACAAGCGTCCAAGACGACTGTCGTTCTGAGCAGGTCAAACGAGGCGCATGAAGCTAGGATGACGTGGGATGAGAAGCTGCTGATGGGTCGCAAATGTCTTGCCTCTCAATTCTAAAGCTGACACTACGCCGTTTCTGCGCAAGAGCGCAGGCTGGCAGGTGGGCTGTGTGGCCGTCTTGATGGAGCTGGACTGAAATGCAAGGTGCAACGTGCAAGAGCACGACCCCTGCCGTGTGTGCACCACGCGCATCTCCACATTTCCCGCTTCTCTTCCGCGAAGCGATCGACAGACTAGATCCCGTCAAAGCAAGGTCCAGTGTTCTCATCACACGGCTGCTGGCAACCATGTTTCTCCATGCTTTCCAGTTTCACGGTGTTGCCACGGCGTAGAGTCTGCATGGTGGCGACGTTGATTTCGTAAAGGCCACACACCAGACATGCAGATCGATGTGCATGTACTCCGTTATCCATGCAAGATGGCAGTTGGAGGACCGTTTGGGTCCTGGCCTTTGTCTGTATGCGGCAATTCCGTTTGCAAGTCCGAGCGGGCCCATGCTACGACAACACCGCGCATTGGGGCTCGCGCGCTCCGGTCCTCATTTCGCTGCACTTCGTGCTGCGTTGAGCATCATGCGAAGTCCGGGCGCCGTGTAACTCGAGTTCCTTAGATATAACAGCCATGGTAAGGTTCGCTCGTCCGCTCGTGAGGAGGCCAAAGGGGGGGTTCGCTGGAGCGGACACTATCCGCTAGAGACAAAACACGATATAACATGGGTTCGAATAAGAACCGCGCGACTAGCGCAGGTAAATGCGCCTGATGCACACGCTGCCGGGACAGGCGTGGTCGTTGTGGCGATGGTGATGATGAAGGGCCGTTGTGAGTGGATGCGCGGGTCTGCATGCGCAGGCACGCTGGAAGGCGCAACCACCACGAACGTGGCTTCCCACAGGGTATTGAGTCAACAACCACACGCGTTTCATGGCCTTTGTGCATCATCAGTCTGTATCCCATGCTGTCTCCAGCGACTCTCCCTCGCAGTATTATTATCCGATGTTAGCTTGCGGCAAGCATCCCGTGCCGTGGCAGGGTTCCACCCGAGAGGAACGACGCCTCCAACCTCCAACATCATCCTCATTCGCGCAACTGATGGCCCTTCTTCAAAACAGGTTGCTCCACGGAACTGCCCACATGGCACGTTCTCATCAAGCAACTGGCTGTCAATGTCATCAGCCGCGTTAGACGAATTGACATCCCTGCACCGTCAAGCTCCTCCCGGCTTGTCTCCAAGTTTCTTTTGCTGCATCTCAAGCTTATCGCGCGTTTCATCTGTCTTCACAGATCTATGCAATTCACACCAAAGTCTACAAGGTACGCAATAGAGCTTACGAGGCAATCTTGAAAATTTGCCGCTTTCCCCGCTTTCATGTTTCGTTGCCATGACTCAAGGCTGTCAGGACATGCAACATGGTGCATCTCCGCCCTGATGATCAGGGGTCAAGGATGGATCCCACTCGGGGAGGATTTCGGACGAGTCAGATGAGTTCACTGTTCCGCACGATAAGGCCATAATAGTGCCGTTATTGATATCTGAGGGCCTCCACCACTACCCTTTGAAGCTTTCTCCGACCAGGAACCGTCTAATTCCAACCTCTCCACGTGGGATGAACGGTCCAGACTTGCCTACTATGATGCTGAAGTTAGACCAGTCTTCGTCTCTACAGCGACGTTGTCTTCGCTGCTAATATCGCTTGCAGTCCCCAAGCCCATCTTGCTTGTATCGTATCCATGGCTGGCCAAGTACTCTCGGAAGTTGATATCTTCCATGTCGATGGTGTCCTGGCCGATATGTGGAAGGAGCAGCACTAGTCCACCAGACAATAGGGCAAGCGCACTGGCGACGAAGAATGGATTACGTCCTGCAGCGATCTTATCGTCGCCAGCATTCTTCTGGATCGCGTCAAGCGCGTAGGAGCCGGCAAAAGCTCCGATCTTGCCCATTGCGGCTGCGATACCGTAATATTGTCCTCTATCCCGAGTCAGAACAAGAGCGCCATATGAGGAACGGCAAACTTACCTGATACCGGTCGCACACGTTTTTGATGCAATAAGACCGATGTTATCGCCAGGTCCAAACTCGCCCAGCATGAGGAAAACCCCGTAAACTACAACGAAGCCACCAATGTTCTTGGGTTCCGCGAGCCATGGGTAGCAGCCTGCCATGATGAAGCCAATGACAGCCTGCAGCATAACACCGATAAACAGAGTCTTCTTCGGTCCCATACTCTTCAGATCCGCGACGAAGGCTCCAGCAAGACAGCCGGGGAGGTAGAAGAAGTTGATGAGGATGTTCCATGCCAAGCTCTTCCACAACGGCTGATCCTCTCCGAGCAAATTATTAACTATGGTTGTCGCGTAAATGCCAAAGGAATACGCGGAAAAGTCGTAAATAAACCAAATGATACTGACGATTATCAGTCGTTGCCAGTAAAATTTCATGATGAGTAGCCAGGGGGTCTTGGCTTTGGCGAGTGACTCGCGCTTGAAGGCTTCTGGCTCCTGCAACTTGAGACGAAGGTACAAGAGCGACAGTGGAGGAAGGATTCCGATCCCGAGGCAAATACGCCATGCTACGCGGAGGTGATTCTCGCCAGTGATGACGACCTACGAAAGGTCAGAAAGTTTACAAGTTCGACAGATACGACTTCTGCATCACCACCAGGGCGATACAACGTATCCTGAATTTGGTTAGACACAGGAAAGCCTTCTTTAGCACTTACCACCACTGTTGCGACGATCGCGGAGATGAAAAATGCCAAGTCGATCTGGACGTTCGTGAAGAGAATGAACCACTTGTTTCTCGAGCCCGCCTTCAGCTCTCCAGTTCCTTCGGCACAACCTACAGAGCCGGCTGGGTATTCTCCTCCAATGCCGATTCCAAGAAAGAACCGATACGCTACCAGGGCCGCGAGCAAGCCGCTGGGGCTTCCGCCTGCGCCATAACTGGCAGTACCCAAGGTCGCAAACAAAATGATTATGATGGTTGAAGCGAACAGCGACCATTTCCTCGAGAAGTGATCTGACGTGTATCCAAAGAACAGCATTCCGAGGACCGTACCAGCGAACGTGATACTGGACACGTTCGCTTGAGCCGAAGAAGACCCATACTCGTCGGGATATATCTTGGAAAGCATGGTGTTCACCGGTCCAATGATCTATTGCACGTTAGAACGGAAATTGTCGCATGGGAATCGTCACATGGGAAGTGTCGCATTGGGAAACGTGGCGCAATAGGCTAACGGACGTTGTTGAGGTATCCATCACTGAAAAGTCCAGCACCGCAGGCAATGACCGGCCACAGTCTTTCCCAGCGACCCTTCTCCGTTTGCGAAATGCTCGCGCGACGAGCGTCGTCGGCAGTCGGGCTTGGCGATTCAGCGTCCTTCGACATGGCGCGTTGGAATGAGGACGTTGCTTGGGGTCTGATTCGATGCAGTCCAGAGGTGTTCGCGCAGAATCACACGCGACCATAGAGATCGTGAGAGCTCTGGAACAGCGCAAAGGCGGAAGGTCGATACAGCGGGTTGTCGCACAGCAGTGGGACGTGGATCACTTGGACTATTTATCACGCGCCCCCGCCCGCATATGGTAGCTGGCAAAGGCGAGCCCCGTCTGTACGACCCACAGTCCTGGCGGCCTCGAATAGAATTCAGTAGGATTGCGCCTGTCAACCGCAAGCTCAACAGTGATCAGACCCACTGCTGGTAGCCGCGGCTAGGCAAGGTTCTGTTAGCATCTTTCCTTACGTTGTCCGGGCGCTTTCACCTGCTTGTTCGAGCAGGATGCGGCGTGCCGTCACGCGAGCGCGGGCGTTATTGGAGGTGCAGCTCCAGCGCTTCTGCGGCGCATGAGATGACTTCTTCTTTCTATTGCACATATGCTCAGTCTAAGCTTCCTGTCACATACGAAATAAGTTGGTCTGGCTTCAGCAACAACCTGGCTGCAAGTCCTCGGGAATTAATCTGGAGTATCGACCTCGGGATCGGCAACGGCACGTTCAAAGCATCACCAGCCAACGCCATCACCGACTACTTAGCGAAGCTTGTGCGCACATGCCGAGCCGTGCGCTGATTCGTCGGACATAAACCAGCCTCGCCTTCCGCGCGACATGTGCTTATTTGGATTCTGAAAATACCAAAAGGTGAATAGGCACACCAACATAAATCCATCATGAAGTTTTCGCACGCCGCGAAGCCCAAACGTGGCGACAATTCGCGTTTTAATGACTCACGTGCTCACCCGTTCACCAACGCCACCAGGGAAGCTTGTCGTGCTTGGCAGGTACGATCCAACATCGGACTTCATTATTCCCAGAACGAAGGCGGAGACTCCGAGGCCGACTTACTCGTGGTTTGCATGAAGTGCGAGCAAATCCTGCGTAGATTCGAATTCCAGGAGATCCATCGAAGAGCATGCGGTCGTCATTGACATTCTTACTGGCCCATACTGTGGTGTCGAGCATGGTATGACAACCAGACGCGCGGCACGGCTTTAAAATATATCATACCAGGATAGATCGCGTGTCCCTGCGCTTATCTCGACGAAGTGGACCTCCATCGTACGTTGAGCCGCACTAAATACAGAAAAGGCGTGCACGTGGTATATCTTCAAGTACAGGTTCCTAAGAGTTGTGCATACGCTAATTTTGATTCCTGAGCTACGCGGAAAAGCTAACGGTAAACCATCATACAGGTTCGCAAACACGGTTGACACGGCATTGAGACCAGATCGCCTCGTCGGGGATCTTCATCCTGATTATCCACGTTTTGGCGCCTGTCTATTTCTCTGCCTCTCCAATCAGGACCTCGACCAGCTCCTCCGGATGGCCCCAGTTCGGACAGTGTCCCCAAGGCTTCCTGATGACATCAACTTTCCGCCCGCTCGCCTCCTCCATGACCTTGATATACTTCTCCTGCAGCTCTGTTGAGGTACAGTCAGTCTCGCCTCATAAAGCATCAGAATATGCGCACTTACCCACAGACACAATCATATCTTTCTCTGTCAGAATATAGCTCACAGGAACCGTCACGTAGGCCGCCTGCGTCGTCTTCCCCGTGAAGGAGACAGCAGAATGGTGCGGAAGCTGAAGCGCACATTCGTACGCGTACTCCCACGAGTCGAAGTCGTTGCCTACACCGGCGGCTTGCTGCACGGGATCGCCATGCATGTAGCCGCCCACGGCACTGTTGATCACCGCGTCCATGAATGGGCCGGCCATGGCATCAGCATGCGACTGGCCTACTTTCGGGGCGATGGCCGTTAGATAGACGATGCGCTTCACGGGGACGCCCGCCAGCGCTTGTGTTGTTGGGGTTCCGCCGTAACTCTAGCGGATGAGGGAGTCAGCTGTGACATTCTGTTTGGACTCGGTAGAGACGTACGTGACACATTACTACGACCTCTTTCCCTTGCTTAATCAGAGCCTCAGCCACAGCGCGGATATGCTTCGCGTCGTCCATCATAGTCGCTGGCTCCAGCCCCAACCTCTTCTGCGACGAGAGCAGATCGATAGCGAGCGTTGGATACCCTTTAGCGCGTAATTTATCCACAATATTCTGGTAGATGCCGCGGACTGCAAATGAGCCCGGTACGAGGACGATAGATGGCTTTGTCATTGTCGCGGCTTGTAGGTTGGGAACTGTGATGGTGGTTGGTTTGAAGAAGGGAGGTGTTGGGTTGCACCAGAAGAGGATTGGAAGAGGATTGAAGGGAGATGTTGGGTTGGTTACACGAGCAGAGGATTGGAAGGGGTATTTGTATAGCGTATGTTGGCATGCACATGTAGCAATGACTCAGTATTAGTCGTGGATGGTTGTTGGAATCCCTTTGCGGACAAATTGGAGCGGAATGGTCTTCGGCCGAGGTACCTACTATAGTACCATCCTTCCTACCTATGGTATAGTACGCTTGATTGATTAGTCTACGGCCCCACAGCTACGCCCTTCTGCTGTTTTCGGCGAGCAAAGTGCTAGGCAACGAAACCAAATATGATTCAAGAAGTCCATATGTTGTATCAGAATGTCAGAACGGATGTCAGAAGGAAGGGGGGGGGCGCTGCGGCGCTAGTCGTCAAGTGGCCCTTTCGTACTTGTACCGGTACCTTAGCGAAGCGGAACCCCGCCAACACGTGTCCGCCCTGCGCATCATCACTTCCTCGTCTAGATCCTCTTGCAAACCAACTGCTAGCCATATCAAGAACATTGCTCGCCCTCCATCTTCACGTGGAAAAGAGCGCCGTAGTGGAATCCAATCACTATGTGGCATAAATTTATTCTTTTACCTTACCATAGGATGGAGAGGATGCCCTCTCCTCTTTAGGAGCAGAATTTCTTTCTCACATCTGCCTAGAAAAGCAGAGTAAAATTCGAAGACGCTTCTGACATTCGCTTACTCTGACATGCTGAGTCCGAGCTCTTTCCTCAACCGCGTGCATGGCCACTTCCGCACCCGCAGCGCGAGTATCTCTCCTGGCAGTCTCTACCCGACGGCTTGATGATGCTGTACTGTTACTTCCTATCTGGGTGGTCGTACCTACAAGTTGCCTAGATAGGTAGGAACAGTACAGTAGGCCCACCTTCACGGTGCCTATTCCCTTTTGCCATCCCTCATCCACAACGAGGGACCTGCTTTCAGCTGAAGTTTTAATATGGTGACTATGATGCTCCGACTTCAGACACCTGTCCCTTCAGTTCGCGCGCAGCCATCTAAAGCATAATGTCGTCTAGTTCGATGTGGCTCATAGAATTTGCGCTACACGACAGCCCACACAAGGCGAAGCAGAGTCGATTGTTACCACTGCAATCCACGATGGAGACCGATCACAAGGTATGCCAGGGTAGGTTGCTAATCAGCCCTGATAGATTGATCGCCACAATTGTATATTAGAAGGGTTTCGAGCGCGTCTGCAGAAGAACGTCGCGAGCGGCGTGAGACTCGAGCTGGAGAATGTCGGCTACCAAGGTTAGTCCTCGCTGAGATCCCCGGGCTGGTGCTAATGGTCTGAAAAGAAATTGGTGTGACGGTAGTTTGAAACCGAGAGAATGATCGGAAACTAGGTTGCTGCACTTAGGTGCTATGTTCTACGGTCTGGAGCTAATATATCTGTCGGCTAGTGCCTGTTGATATTGACGACCCTCTTCGCAGCCACTCAAAAAGCATCCTCCATGCGCACATCAGTGGTCTCTGCCTGATCGGTCTTTTCGCTACCAACAATCATCTCTACAGCAGCCTTCGCGTTCATCCACGGTATAACCTCTCGCTTCTTGTCTGGGGCTATCACCTGGATGTCCGTGCCCAAAGCTTGTACCTCATGCTGCGCTAGGTGGTCCCGAGTTAGGTACGACGGAAGCTACGAGATGTTGATGATATTCCATAGCACCACCTTGCGCAACTTACGTCGTTGTTCATCCCGAGAGCCGCCATGACATCGCAGAGATCGTCATCCCACTTCAGCGGCTTGGTCTGATCCTCCTTCTCGTCCGCTTCCGCCGCCTCAGCTTTCTTTTCCCAGGCCGCCATCCAATGTACCGCCCACGCAGCCGCATTTTGGCAGTACAGCGCATAGTTCTGGCGACGAGCCTCGCTGGCGAAGCAGGTGGTCTGCATTGGTTCTGAAGGGAGCTCCTCCCTGAGTTGCAGCACCTTTTTCATGATGCGCTTCAAGTCCTTGTTGGTGAAGGTGATGAGGTCGAATTCGCATGTGTCCCAGTGATTCAGGAACTCATCCTGCTCTTCGTGGTCGGTGTCGCGCAGATTGGCCGTGATGAAGGCTTCTATAAACAACTGGACGAACATCCCCTTGGCGTCGTAGTTCTCCCCTTCTGCCGCGACCAGGCTGGCGACAAGGAAGTTCGCCAACACCTGGTGATGGTGGCGGGAAAAGGAGTGCGTCTTATCCAGGTTCCAGTACCAGACCATGCGGGATACGTTGAAACCACCCTCAAGCTTGCAGCCGGAGAAATTGTTGCTGGCAAGGTAGCCAAAATTCTGGAAAAGATAGAAGAGGCCAACGGAACGAGGGATCTGATTGGGGTAGCAGGACTTCGTCAACTTGTATATATCGTCGATACTACATGTAATTAGCAGATATCCAAGTGGCGTGCTGAAGCTACTAACGTGGGTTTGCACTCTGCGTAGAATGTGTGTTTTGGAACCAGGGCGAGCTTCTTGACAAGCATCGCGGCAAGCTTGTAATGATATTGTATGGCTTCATCGGTAGGAGTAACCTTCTCGGGATCGTTGTAGGAGAACGACATCGTAGCAAAGAGCGGGAAGGCACGAGGATGTGGATGTAGAGGTGGATGTGGACGAAGACAGCTTGGATGAGGCGATGGAAGGCAATTGAGAACGGCAGGTGCAATTTGACTGACGAGCTGAGTGCGTTCTGCTTAGATGAGCGGCGTGATAAGCGAGGTGAAAGGTGAAGTAGCGAGGTGAAAGGTGAAGTAGCGCGGTGTGCGCAGATTCTAAATTGCAAACAAAGTCTGCGAGACAGGAAAGAAGATGCTTCTGTGGTGACAAACAGCTCGTGGATGCGATAGTAAAGGCAATGCGCGAGCCAAGTAAGGTGGGAAAGAAATCGCTTGTAGAGATTGGAATGATCTCGAGTACCGTCAAATGGCCATCGTGACTTCCTCGCCTTCAACGTAGCGTTTATGGAGCTTCTCTCACCCTGTGCGTTTTCATTGGCAAACAACGCTAGATTCGTGCGGTCAATGATGCTCGCTCCTTCCAGATTCGTATTTCATGAATTTGGGTACAAGGCAGCTACGACACGACACTATCGGTCGTCCCGCTGACATCAGTAAATGGCTAGCTCTACGTGTCTATAGGCTGCACCAGGATTCCATAGCATTGCTCGAAAAAAAGGTGAACGACAAGTAGTAGATCAAGAATTTCCAACGTACGAAGCTACAAGTGAGTCACTCGACTGCCAAAACCATTCACTTCAACTTCAACTTCACCTGGGTAACAGCTTTTCCACCTTTCAAGCACGTTATTAAAGATAGACAATTACCTTGCTGCCTATATAAAGCTTCTGTGCAGAGATTCAAACATTGGATCAATGGGCCCGCGGGGGCAGAGACTCGTGGCGCAATGGTTTACCTCACGGCTGACCGTGTCACAAAATCTCACAACTGCGTCGGTTCGATCCTGACCTCAGCTATTACTTTGACCTGAACGTGCCGTGCACCGGAGGGGAGGGGTGATGGCTGGGGAAGGGGTCAAACTGACAAGGTTCACTTCGGAAGCGTCCTTAGTAAGTTCTTCCCTTCAGTGCTCAGCAGCCAGCTGGGTGATGAAGGGACGGACCAACGGGGCGTGGAAGAAGTGGTGGTCTGCTTTTTTTCTTTCCTTTTTTCTATGTCTACTCTTTCACTTTATATTCCCAAATACGGACATAACCTCTGAATTATTACCCAGGCCAGTTAGTATCAGGCAGCGAGATGGAAGTGAGTGCGGGCTTGACGGTCGAAGCGGATAAGAGCGGTCGTCCAGAGATATGCAATGTCCAAATGGGGCGAGCTATTAATGCCTATGTGCTGTGAGTTTTCTGCAGGTGCTTAGCTGGCACACTTAGAGTCGCTGCGGGCCAACTCAAACGACCATGTTAGGGCTACTTTAGCGGCCTTGAAGAGATATCTATCTGGCAATACACAGAATATGAAGTAAACCTTAGGCATCGGTACCTGGGCACATCCATCGCCATGCGCCTGTCGTTTTGTTCGCGGAAGTTGCTCTTTTACACCTGGCAGGAGCCACCCTAGCAATCCATCAATTTTACACTCCACTCTGTTCCTACATTAGTTTGTCGCTAACCTAAATGCATAAACAACGTGTACAACAAAATCGACCGGGCACTATCAGGTCACAGCTTTAAAGACTTGTAGCCCCAATCACTCTATGCAATACCATCCAATACATCATTGCGGACTTCAACGAAGGTTCTAGCCAGCCTTCACGACGACATGGAAGTTCCATTCTATCGCCTCACCCACTGTTTGCGGAAGGAGCTTCTCTGGCATCTGGTAGGAGCCTCCGCGCTAGCCTACTCTACGTAGGCGGCATCCGCCACCCTAGCAATTCATCACTTTTACACTCAACTTTCTACTTTCAACACTCACGACGTGGCCCCGAATGATCCGCAAGCGACGTAAGAAGACGATCTAGAGACCAAAAGACGATGGACTTACTCTGAAACTCGAGGAAGGCTCGCATCTCCAGGCAATGCCTCAACAAACGCTCAATAGCAGAGTGACTCTCCTTGGCTATGTTGACGTACAACGGCTCGCTAACCCACGTTACCTGTCCTTGTACAGAACAGGCTAGATGTGTCAACAGTCTTTCTGTAGTCGCCGTGCGACCCATGATTGGTCCGGTGGCGAGACAGTCATTTGTCAACTGCCATGGTGTATAGATCAGGCTAAACGCTTGTTTAACCACTCGACCGGAACGAGTGGACGAGGCGATGGTAGCTACAACGACCGATCTTGTCACCCTGGTCTTGAGTAAAACAACTCAATCTAGCGCATGTGTCGTGTAATGTCTTGTCGCATGTTGGTCAGCTTGGGTTCAGCTGGTGTACTTTGAAAAAGGTGCGCCACCTGGGTCAAAGACGGAGAAGCGCAGCATTCGCGTAGTCAGGCTGCAGGGGGGTCTCGCAAATCATCAGTTCGCCGTCTCTCGGATCACGGCAGCGAGCGCAGCGGTTCGGGGTGGGGTCGACAGACCCCACCGTGAAGAGCGTGACGGAATGCCGAGGTAGCTCGTATTTGCGCCTGCGCATGGATATCACTTTTTGGGGTTTGCATCGAGACGAAACTTGGGGAACGAGGCGGTGCTGTATACGGTCGTACAGTGTAAAACCTCCGTGTAAAGCGCGCCGTTGGATGTCGAGGCTGGAGATGGGTCTAGACTGTGCCTGTTCTTCTGTCAGCATGCGTTTTAGGAGAATGCCATGGCCCGCGCATGGCCGTCGGCATGCCGAAAAGCCATCATGTCTAAAATAGGCTAGCGCCACAAAGACCTCGCATGAGAATCTTGATGAACCCTGAATCGCATCGAGATGGACTTTAGTCTTTGGCACGAAACTTGGCCACGGCATGATTATTCCATAGGGTCTATGTGGGGACGATTGACTCAGAAGATGCATTTGAGATTGTCGAGGCCCACCAAATGAGATCTTCTCCACGTTGGTGGTTGACACAAGGGCCTCGCAACCACAGGAAGCTCTGCGATTTCGACACTGCGGGACTGTTTCGTCGAGATCGCGAAGTTGTAGCGGGGTCGTGCGGAAGGCAACAGTAGCGCGACGGCGGGCTTTCTAACCCCAGGGTGCCTGACCGATGGTGCGCGAACACGTCTGAGCAGGTCTGGGCCTGGCTATGTTGGCTGCTGGCAGGCGTGCCTTGCAGCATGCGATCGAAGATCCGGACCCATGCCCGAGTAATCACCCCCGAGGCTGTTGAGAAAAGCATATCGGGAGCGTGGCCATGGAAGCAAATTGTGGCAGCACAACCGCGCGTGCAGTTCGCGATGCTCCACGGCATCCACTGGCGCTGAGTTGGAATGCGAGCTAGACACATACAAGCTTTTGAAAGCATGGCTTGGCGCTGCACGGCGTGGGTCTAGACCGGGCGACATCAGACCACCGCTAATGTGCGCTTCCTCTCCCATCGCCATCTTAGTGGCTCCGCGTTCTCTTCTCTCGGAACCTCCTACATTGGGGTCTCGTGCACCCACCATGTCTGTCAATCCTCACTTATGTACGCTGCTTGTCCCCGTGGCTTCACGCTACACCAATGCAGTCCACGTCGATCCCTTCCCCGGCTCTTCCTATGCTGCCAGACGTGTTGGAACGTCTGGGGCTGACTGCTTACTTGGACGCCCTCATAGAGAACGGTTTTCATAATTGGGATACAGTACTCGATATTACGGAGGAGGACTTGACGACGTTGAACTTCAAGCTTGGACATCGGCGGACCCTTCAACGCGAGATCGCCACTTTCCGAGGAGTCCCATCCTCACTGGCTCTCGACGAGAGCAACGCTGCCGACCAGCCTGCGCTGTCGGCATACGCTCTCGAGTCTTTGTTTAGACAGACGTCGACCCCACCGCCGCGGGAAAAAAGGCGGTATCGACGCCATCCACGTCCTGACAGCAATGCGCCTAAAAAGCCGAAGACAGCTTGTACGCCAAATCTTCGTTTATTGATTCTTAAGCGTAGCTTAATCGATTATAGATGTGAACTTTGCCGATCAGCTCCGGACCGAGCCCGAAATCAGCTGTCTGTCCTTTGTGAACATTGCAAGAGAAGTAGGTCGACGATGGCAGCATCTTCCTCCGGAGCAGAAACGCATCTGGGAAAGTCACGCTGCACGAGCCATGCAGGAGTTCGAAGCCCAAATGGACGAGTATAAAAAAACAGACAGCTGGCGCAAGCACCAGGCCTACTTGATCGATTTCAGGAGTCAGCAACAGGCGCCGAGCAAGGGCTCATCGGCTACGCGTCCAAGTCAGAGTCGAACCACGACATCGTCTTCGTATACACTCAACCGGGAGTTTTCGAGGGACAGTCCATCGGCCTCTTCAGAAAGTCCGACATCACTAATTTCTTCTGTAACGTCCTTCGGAGAAGAGGCCGAAGTTTGTCACAATGCCCTTACCCTAGCATTTAGTGAGCTTGTGTCTCTCAGGGGCGAGATCCTGGGTCAAAGTGTGCGGCCGTACGACGCGCAAAATCTGCCACCTGAACAGCTCGTCAGAAAGGCCATGTATGCTTTTGTACAGGGCACAGGATCGCTTCTTTACATGTGGACATACGCGCAAGTAGACGAGATTCTAGACCGCATCTACAGACCGCAAAAGCCGGTCGATGCTATGACCCTCGCGGAGTGTTTCACTGTCGCAGCAATGGGCGCCCATTACGATATGGACTGCTTTCCTGATCGGATTCGACGCGTGCTGTACGCTTCTGGGACATTATGCTTCAATGAGAAGACCGCGCGAACGGACTACTTGCGTACCATGCGTCTTTTGTTAGCTACGGCGTTCTACGCCCTCTTAGAGAAGCACATGAGCGCGCGATATGTGCTTGGTAAGTAGAAGGTTGTTAGTGTTGTGCTCACGAATATGAACTAACATCAACTTAGTGGCGGCATTGCAGATTGCTCGCTGGAAGTATCCAGCACTGGCGAAAGAGATCAATGATAGCGTAGCCGACGCTAACTGGAGAAAGCTGTTCCGTAGTCTGATCTTCATGGACTGTTGGCTTTCCTATACCCTTGGCTACGTTTCTGAAGTCACGCCTCAAGATATAGCTGTACGTACAACAATATGTACACATAGCAACACAGAACTGACAGTAACAGTTTGCTTGTCCTGCCTCTCTTCCTTTCGAGTTGACCATCGATGAGCAGATCCACGTACAAACAAGCAGGATTGGATTGGTCGCAGCCGATATCGCAAAAGCCCTTGCGTCTCCGGAATTAGCCACCAGAGAGACCATCCAGACGCTTGCCGATCAGCTCGAGAGGTGGCGCTTGGACGTACCGCACATTTTGAGCATCGGTTCATTAACGTCGCCGAATCCCCCGCCCATGACACTGTATCAGAGGCGGGCCACACTCATGGTGCATGTCAGTAGCGCTGGTTCTATAAGCGCTTGTTCTTGCTGATTTATTGCCAGATCATGTATCTCGGTGCAGTCATTTTGCTGTACCGCCAGCTGCTGGTGGCTACGGCCGAGACGCAGCTTACTGACGGTGCGGCGTGGGATCTCAATCTTTCCATCGAGGACGCGAAGAGATATCGAAACGAGTGTGCACTCGCTGCCCAACAAGTAGCGCGCATCCTGCGTCTGATCTCGTTCGATGGCACCTTGACAAAGCGTTGCTGGCTGATAATGTGAGTTGTGCAAAACAGCTGACCAAATTCTTGGACATGGCTAATGTGTCTCAGTTACTGGTCTTTCACGGCCTGCATCGTCCTCCTCTACAGCGCTACCACCAAGCTTCTCGAAGGACAGGCTGATACCGTCGACCAAGACCTCACGTACGGCAAAGCCTGCATGGACATGCTTGAAACCTGCCGCAGTATGGAACCCATAGCTGCCCGCTACCTCGACATTCTATGGCCTTTGTACGACACTCTCCGCGACATCCACCATCGCATGATGGGCCGCGCCAAGACCAGCATCTACGCCCTCTTGCAAGGAGATTCGACCACGCTCAGCCCGCCCATTCCGGTGTCAAAAGCGGAAATGGGACCGATCTCGGAGACGTTGTCTGCTTTGCTTACTGATCCGTTTGGACGGAAGCAGGCGCTGGGCGACAACAGTATGAGACGTGTCTTGAACAGCGACGGCTCATGTTCGGTGTTTTGGTTCAGATGAATGGACTGGAAATTCAACTCACTACGTGCGCACTCGGTTTCTCCGGTCCTGCAGCTTGAGGCCCAGCCTACACAAGTGCTCCGTGAGGCTGATGCGGGCGTTGTACACCACGCCTCCGTTCCTTACATAAGCGGACTTCGGACATGTGGACTATCGCCTTGCGTCCATCTGTGCACCTGAGGCTATTCGGCCGTCCTGAAAGCACCGTGGCTGAAGGCGTTAGCCTCTCCGTAGACGTTGATGGCTAAACAATGGGTAGCGTTGTTGAAGCTGGCTACGCTGGTGTGCCGGGGGACGCCAGACCATGCTTTGGGAAACATGGTACAGACTTATAGGACCCACGCCTCCTTGTCGGCATCAGCATCCTTCTAGCGTCACCCTGAAGAGGACCGACCCGCTGGTCCGTAGCTACGGGTACGTCCGCCACGAGAGCTAGAAGATATGGCGAAGACCTCGATGATGGCGCCATTCTGCCAGTCGAGGCGCGGGAAGTTATTGGGTAGGAGGACTTCGGATGAAAGCTTGAAAGCTTGACTGTAGAGACGGTGTATAAGTTGCTAAACCAGCTCTTGGGCACCGACTTGGGAAGGTTGAAGTGTCGGTTGGAATGTAACAAGGAACGATATCAGTATGCGCATGCACCCTCGCCTGTTGAGACCATCTTGAGCTACACTGCTTGCTGGACGCTGGGAAGGCATCTATTGAAATCGCTACACCTTGGTTGCGGGCGCATTGCCAAAAGATAAGCTGAGCGTGTGTGTGCAGTTCGGACGGCCATTGCACTCCGGCAAGTGAGCGGACCTCCGAATATATAGCTATTTTTATCACAACCCGCACTATCACTTCAAGTCTACAGCCTCGACGCTGCATCGTGGTGAATTTCCATCAATAGTGGGGAGAGCTACTTATCGTGAGGCTGCAGGTCCCCCACGCGCGGCTGCGGGGATGGGCCGCTCGCGTGCGATTGTGCAGGCGGCGCCAATAACGAGTTGTTTGGTTGCGCCAACGGGCGACGCTGGCGTTATCGATGGCATCGTAAACGGTCCCTTGGGTAGAACACGTAGCGCCAGACGTCCGGTTTGGTGTACTCGTAATATTGATGGGATGCGCGAAAGGAGGTCTGAGGACGGACCGGAATAAGGTCCATGGTCGTTTTGGGAAGGGTCGGGAGCGCGATAGGGAGGGGAGGGGATGGCCGTTCATAACGAAGGGGCGGTCCGCTGGCTGGTGCTTTTGCATCATTTCCTCTGTGCATTTGCCCGACTTGCGTCGCCTTTCCTGCTCTCCTGGCAATCGTATCTCGTCGCTTGTGCGCGTGTTGTCACTTTCACTCTCTCTTCACATTCCATTCCGATCGTCGTGGATTCAATGAGAACATCGTCGTCTGGCTTGCATGCACTCGCGATATCACCGCAGCTAATCTACGCACACGAACACCATGGAGCACATGGACAGGCTCTACGAAAGCCCCTTCGCGATCCCCCGTGAGGATATCACCGCTTTGCTCTCATCTGAGGGCTTCCAGCTGCTGAGAAGCTGTCTGGCTAAGGACGCTGAGTACGTACGCTTATGCTATCCCCACATCCCGTCCCGCCGCGAAACATACCCGCTCCTTTCAATGCGCAACAATTGACAGCTGCGATAGCTTCTGCGACTTTCACGCTGCATCCGACGCGCAGACACGGGAAACATGGCTGCTTCATCGCGATGTGCTGCATGCGCTCGTCATGCCTGTGGTCGAGCTGCACAGACGCGCCGAGGCGCTCGCAAGCACGGCGCTGTGCACGGCGAAGACTGAGGATCTGGAGCTGGCGTTTGCGGGAGAGGCGCGAGGCGCATTCCTCTGGCTGCAATGTTTTACGACTGGAGAAGAGGCAGACTGGTGCCGTACGAGGGGCTGTCCTGGTAAGCCTCGCTGCGCAGCAACTTCCTCCAGTCCTCGTGAAAACTAACAACCCCCAGCATGCATAACAACCCTCACCCTCTCCACCGAATCGCACATCCGCCTCACCATCGCCGCCTCCCTCGTATCCACTGCCTCCATCGCGTCGCGCCCGTCATCCCCGCACCCTCCGCCTCCTCCTCCCCAGCGTCCTCACCCCTCTCCGAAGACCCACCACCGCACTCGCTGTGCCTCCCCCATCCCGCACATCCTCCCCGCTCTCCGCGCCGCCCTCGACTCAGACCCCTTCTGGGGCCCCTCCTACTGGCCGTACCTCTTCTCCCGCGCGACCCAGCTCAGCGGCGGCATCCAATCGCTCATCTCCGACTGCGTTGATCTCGAGGCGCTCGTGTCGTCGCCCACGGCTACTTCACCAACCTCCGCCTCCCTCCTCCCATCGAATATTGCGCACGCCCTCAGGCCAACTCGTAGCCCAAGGCAGCGCAGAAGAGAAAGGCGTCAAGCTGCGGCGCAGCGCGCTGGCTAAGCGGCAGCTAAGAATGAAGGGCGAAGAGACGGAGTACATGCGGAGGTGTGCGCTGCAGACGTGGGCGAAGGCTAGTATGCCGAGTGTGTTGCGCGGAAAGATACTGGGGTTGGATGGGGAGAGGGGCAGGAGGGGAGTTGGTCTTAGGTATGCCTTGAATGGCGTGCTGAGCATGGACATGACAGGCGTATCTTGCGAGCTCTTCTCTCTGCTGTCAGCATTGGCATGGCGCAAGGAAGCGTGGGAAGGTACAGGGCAGTTCCGTGCAGAGATTGGTTTTTTTCTCTTCTGGGCGTTTACGGATGGTGAGGACGGGTTGGCATGGGATGGGTTGGGTTGCGGAGATACCACCACAGCATCACCTTTTTTCTTTCCCTTTTTCCTTTTCTTAAGTATACCTAGATGGCCTTGCAGCTCAGCTTGCCTTTATACCCTTTCTTTTCTCTTCGGAGCTGCAAGCATCGGCAAGGACCTTTTTTCTTTTGTAGCTTTGGACCTTTGGCGGGAATGCTGGACATGTCACACGTAGGACGATTTGAGTAATTTATATTGTACCGCTCTGTGCGCCGGGTCATGGGCTGTCCTGTTTGAATGCTGCCCGAAGCTAAGTGAACTAACCAAGATTGAAATGTAAGAGCTAATAACATTATTTCTGCTACGGCAAAGGTTGATGGCAGAGCGAAGAGGTGTGCGTTTAGATAGTAATTACTGAGTATGCAACGCCGCTTTGCTTGAGTTATTTTCGGTCCGGTCTTCATCACAGCCCAGACAGAGCAGTGGCGCTGGATGTTTGGCTCTCCGCTAAGCACCCAAAGGATGTAACGCGCGGGCACGTGAGCCGCCAACGAAGGATGATCCTGGCGTCGATCGGTGTGCCGTTGGAAGATTGCGGGCCGCAACGGTGGGCTGAGCGGATGAGGTGGTGGGCTGCTTATTTGAGGCTGTCAAGAGGTGGGAGGGTAGGGTGAGGATGTTTGATGCGCGAAGCGAGTGAGGCTCTGGTGGCCCTCGGTACGGGTGTTAAATTGTTACATATTGAACCTATTGATTCTATATGTGAACCTGGTTATTGGCTGAATTTTGTTGAGTGAGGTAGGTTCAGGTATGGTAGGCATTAAGATAGGGCACTAAACTGTTAAGGTAGGGAACATGATTAGGCTATTGAGCAGGTTCATAATAGAATCCATAAGTTTGAAGGTCAAGAAATTAACAATTGTACCGTGGGTAGGTGGTGCGGGAACTTTTACGAGCGATGGATATGAGCGTAGGCAGGCGATTGGTAATAAGCGGGGGGAATACGTCGGTTTCGGAGGGTATTGTAAAAAGGCAAGCGAGATATGGCTACGTTTGTGTTGTCACGTGTCACTCATCATTCTGCCAGACATGCCAGGGATACGAAAAAGGGACACTGCTTATCTCCAGTAACTCGTGAGAACACCAATGCTACGTCTCTCACATGGAAGTGGGATGGATAATAGAGCTGTTGCCTGCGCAGCTCTTCGTGCAATCAAGTTCTTTACGCGCGTTCCACAGTTTCATCCGAGGTACCGACACCACTCAACAACAAAACAAGCTCAAGTCATATCGCAGCCTTTCCCACAAACGTTTGCCTAAAGCAAGTGATAAAAGTGCCGAAAGATAACGTTTCTGACATTGCTTTAGCCTCAACATTAACATTGCAGGCATCAGGCATGGGGCATGCGTGGGGCTGCCATAGGTACCACGGCCAGCACTGCGCGAGGCCAATACACATATACACTCGAGCCCACAATTTTCGGTCATATCGGTCTGTGTGCATGACGTGACTTTCACGAGCCGACGTACAGCAGATGCTCTGATGTGCTTGTGATGTCTTATTCGTCACCATTCAATGCTGCTTTGTGGATCGCAGAGGCCACGAGATCAAAGTGCTGTGGATCACCTCACTGCGCTGTCAGCAATGAGGTTCGCGACAGGGAAGGTTACACGAGCTTGACATGCCCTGCGGCTGCGTACATATATTGCTGCCGCACGTTGATTGCACGAGGCATTTGATCGGCAATGTTACCACGAGCGGATTATGTGCAGGGAAGTCAAAACGAAGCTATCAAGGCTTGCAGAGCCTCGTGGTACATCGGTGAGAATTTTCAACTGCAATATCTCGCGCGCTGATAGTGGAGCGCAAGGTCCCACTCGTGAATGAGTACAATGAAGCAGGGGTTGAAATGTCGCAAAATCAAGGCAGAGGCCTTTCCGTCTGATATTGGAGTAGGCTTAAAGCGCTCACGGGCACGGCCACTCGATTTAAGAGCATTTGAACGCAGCGGTAGACTTTTAGCTTGTGCTTGACGCAGGGTCGAATCTTGGCTCTTACTACTTGGTTCCTTTGGCCAATCTCAACTGATTTTGTCGTCAACGACCATGCGGTCTTTGCTTCCTACGGCAGTGACTTCGCTTCTACAAGTCTGCTTCGCAGCAGATGCCGCAGATTGGCGGTCTAGATCTATCTATCAGGTCCTTACGGATCGGTAAGTTCAAGTCAGCGTCAAGTTCCCAGCACGCGTATCTATAACTGTATGCTCAAAGTTACGCCACATGTGATTCTAGCTCTGCTCAGACCATTGCCAGTGGTTCTATTAGTCTACGCAAAGACAGTGAAATGGACTCTTATCTCTCTTGTATTCCGGACTGACCATTCCACAGCTTCTCATGGACAGATGGCAGCACAACGGCGCCTTGCGATGTTGCGAACAACATGTACTGCGGCGGCACCTGGAAAGGCCTCGAGAACAAGCTCGAATACATCAAGAACATGGGCTTCACAGCTGTGAGCGCTGCCACAGCTCATACAACAAGCTTGAACTGAACGTGTGGAATAGGTGTGGATATCGCCCATCACGGAACAAGTGGCTAATGCCTACCACGGCTACTACCAGACCGACCTCTACTTAGTGAATTCAAGATTCGGTACCGCAGAGGATCTCAAGTCCCTAGCATCAACGCTGCATTCGAAGGGCATGTACCTCATGGTCGACATCGTGCCCAATCACATGGCTTTCCCCGGATGCCCCGACAAAGTCGACTACGGTCACTTGGGAACCTTCAACCATCCCGATCACTTCCACAGCTACTGTCCAATGCACAATATGGAGAACCAGACCGAGGTCGAGGATTGCTGGCTTGGTGACTGCAGTATGACGTTGCCGGACATCAAGACTGAGAACACGCAAGTGGCGGGCGAAATGAACACGTGGGTCAAGACGCTGGTATCAGACTACAGCATCGATGGGCTGCGCATCGACAGCGTCAAGAATGTGAACAAGGACTTCTTCCCGCCTTTCTGCCAGAGTGCGGGTGTCTTCTGCATGGGCGAGGTGTCAGAGGGAGAGGCGAACTACACGTATCCGTACCAGTCGTACATGGATTCAGTGCTGGACTATCCGCTATATTATGCCGTCACGCGTGTGTTCCAGCAGCAGAGCAATATGTCGGATCTGGTGGTTGGGCTGGCTGCATGCACAGAGAATGGCGAGATGGGGTGCAAAGATCCAACGCTACTGGGTACCTTCTTTGAGAACCACGATAACCCACGATTTGCGCATACCACCCAAGATCTCAGCCTCGTCAAGAACGCACTGGCGTTCACGCTGTTGGGCGATGGCATCCCGATCGTGTACCAAGGCCAGGAGCAGCACTACGCTGGAGGCGACGACCCTGGGTGTCGCGAGGCGCTGTGGTTATCTGGGTAGCCTCTCTCCCCCTTCCATACACAGAATGAATTGAACTAACCCTGAACAGGTTCAATACCACATCCCCTCTTTATAAGCACATTGCTCTCCTCAACAACCTCCGCAATCACATCGCGGCCCACAGGTCCACCTACCTCGGCTACCAGACCCGCGTCCTCGCGTATACTGCTACGGAATTACAGCTTCGCAAAGATACTATTCGCATCATATTGAGCAACCAGGGCGAGAAGGCTCCGACTTGGACGCTGAAGACGCAGGGGATGGAGTTCGAGAGCGGAAAGACAGTGGTAGATGTGCTGAGCTGCGCGAAGTATGGGGTAGATGGTAACGGCGACGCTGACGTCCAGATGGAAGCGGGTGAACCGGTTGTGCTTGTCGATGAGAGCGCGCTGGGCGGGAGCTCATTATGTGGGTATTAGATAGCGCGTGGGGGTGGTGATAGGTAATTTGCGGGTCGAGTGCAGGATCGCCAATAGTGTACGCATCTTAATGGGCCTAAAATAGTGTATGCGTCTTGATACCTTCTATTCACAAAGATTGCACGAACGGTAATGAGATGCGCAGGATGGAGGGGCACAAGGGCCAGAAAGAGCAATCGTGATGTTGGGCCGGTCTAACCTCTTCTTCTCTAGTGCAACATAGATCGGACGACGTCCATCCTTCCGACAATGCTACTTCATCTCACAAACCTCCCACCATCTTGCGCGGCTGTTATCAAAGCTCTGCTACGAATTTATGGGATCATGTTAAGGCATCGTGAGTCGCTCACTGACCCCACCATCCGGCCAGCCGTTTGCCCTGCGATGGGAGCCCACCCTTGTCATCTTTCCTTCCTTTACTTTGCTCAATCGTCTGCCATATCTTACAGGAGCGTTCATGTTTTCTATCACGTAGATGCTGTTGTCTCGGTATCATGTAAGATCATGCCTGCAATCTCACTTATCTCTTTTCCTTGATCTCTTTCCTCACTACCAGTCGCTATCGAGGCTTAAGCCTCCGCATTTGCTATCGTTACTTTGTTCTACACCCCGAATCCTTCATCTCTCATTTTTGCTACGTTACGCTTTGTAAGGATGCATTCACCTCAAATCAGCTCTGCTGAAGCTTTGCGCATCTATGGCCGGGTTGATACACAAACGCCCGAGACGAACGCATCCCGCGAAAACTGGTATCTGCAAACCTTGCTTGAAGGCTGTAAATTGAGAGACCGAGATGGCACAAGCATTGAGCAAGTCAAGAAGCGCGCTCGTTGCACCGCCGCGCCAAAGCTGGTCTCGTAAGGCCTTGCTTCAACCGAGGTGAGCCACACGTCTTTCACTTCGTCAACGCTCTTTCCCTTTTCAACTCGCGCCCTCACCACACGCCAAATCCTTGCTACACCACGCTCTATCAATAACCAGCTATCTTTTGCCTCTATATATATTATTAGTTTAGAGCTAATTCTAACAATATACCACGTACTATCGGGCGTCGTGGCCCGCCGGTTATAAATCGGCAATCCCCTCAACTGGCCACTGAGGGGAAGAAGAGAGGAGGGCGCGAGTTCGAACCTCGAGCTTGAGGGAAAGTCATTGGCTCTAGGACGACCCGTGAAGGGGCGGCTATCCAATGATGGACATGCCATAAGTGTGACAGGGTCTTATAAGCAACGTCCTCTCTTTTTGCAGCTTTTTTCTTTTGGCCTTTTCTTTTTTTTCCCCTTGTTTGACTTGTTTTTATCACACACAAAGGTATCACAGAAACACCCTGCTTGCCTATCTATAACTTCCTAAGTAGATTGTAGGTCTTAGATTATCACACAGAATAGCAACCTCGAAGTGGACCCGCTCATGCGGGACTCACCCACGATCTACACAGATAGAATCGGAGGTTGGATGCTAAAAGTGAGCGAGCAGAGCCAGGCTCAAAGCGATCTGACACATAGGTTCACAACTGAGTGTATATAGGCGATATTTGTCGTCCAATATGGAATGTGCGGTAAGCTACCATCATCGTGAAGTATTACTGTCTCTGAGTGTTTTATACACGTGGAAGAGAGACATCGCACTCATAGTCGTGAGGGACCCGGAGACTAGTGACTGACTTAGCACCCTGCAGAGCCAGAAGAATAAAAGAAGAAACCGGTCGTGCCGCCCTTGCATCAACTTGTCCGTCCAATCTCATACTCGGTTCGCATTGACCATCAGCATGTGATATCACATAAGTAATCCGATAACACATATAGCTTTCCTTACCCCTCCGCATTCTCCAGAAGGAATGGAGTCACTGCCGCAGGAGACAGATATTCTGCGATGGGAGGTGGTCGAGCGTTCGCGCCATATACCACGATACGCTCTTATCGCGTATGGATAGGTATGATTTATCATAACTTATATTGTCTGTGCGTTAATCCTTAAGTTGTCTTAAGCGGTTCCAGAATACGCCAAAAGGAGTAGCAGTTCCTGTTTTTGGCTGACCATTCATCACACAAAGCATATTCACTCGTCTATATTCGCTTGACTGGTACCTTAAGGCCGATATCCGTCTTCTGAGTCTAGGAGACTGCATTAGAATGGTTCTTTGAGTGTCTTTTTAGGAATGTCAAACTATCCGTATCCCCTAAAATGCGTTTTCGAAGCCCGGAAGACGCGATTGCTTGTGTTCAAAGTCGACTCATCACGACCACGCCAATCATCTTCGTCACTCTTTCAGTTCATTACATACGGTAGAGAATCCAATTCGCTCCAACACTCTCGTACGCACCATTCACTGCCTGCACTTCTCAGCCCGCAATCATGACCGTGCTTCTAGTATCATACCCGCAGTTTCAAGTACAGTGCATTCAACGGATTCACCTGCAAGTCACCTCACGACACATTATCGGCCTACATCTCGTCGCCGTTCCGAGAGCAAACGCACTAGCGCGCTTGACGAGAGTAGAAAAGCTGCTGTCGCCTTCGTCCCACACGCTCTTCCCCCGCCAGTTCAACCACCATTCCCTGCGCGCATCTCACATCTGCGACTCTCTGCGCATTCTTTGGGTTGTTCCTCCACTCTTTCGTCGTCACTCACGGCTGCGTTCCCTCCCTCGCCTACCCCACCACGCGCATCCAGCATGGACGGTTATTCGCGCGGACGTCAGCTAGAGCAGGAGCTAGCCGCTGAAGAGCACGAGGAAAATCTACCTCAGCTTAGACTGCAATGGCAGCATCTCACTGAGATGCTCGACATCAAGCTGGCGAAAGTCCCCGCGCGATTGTTCGCTGATGGGCGCAAACCAACGTAAGTTGCCCAGCCTCTCTGAAGCTTTATTGAAACATTCGCTGACCCACTACAGAATTCACGACATCATCAGCTGCAGGTATAATCGCTATGATCTCACATTCAGAGATATCACACTCACGCACCCTGACGTGTGTTTCCCGGCGCACATCCCGAGGCTCTGCACCCTCGTGGACCTCTTCGAACGATACGATGACATTGAAGCCCACAATTTCAAACCGCGCAAGCTCGACGGGCGTGGACAAGCCGATTATCTTGTCTGGTACTGGCAGCTTGACCAAGACCACTCCTTCTCGCGAAAACACCCCCAAGTCATGGCGAATGTCCTACTGGCGCTCATGGTCCAACGCGAAGAGGACGTAACCCGTGACATGTCTCTATGGGCCGACCAGCTCGTCAAAGCGTTCATGTACTACAACTTCCGCGTCCCAAATACGGGCCCAACAGAAGACTTCCTTCAAATGTGGCGCAATAGCAATTGGGATCTGATCAAGTTCGGGAGTACGAAAATCAAGCTTATCAAGCATAAGCTGGCACAGCTGAGGGCGACCATTCCGAAGACACGTGAGGAAGCTCAGAAGTTTTTGCAGAGTCACATAGACGAAGCCATACAGAACCCAGATGACAGTACCTACGCTCTATGGTTCTTCCTGGAGTCGGATTGGGAGATGAATGAGACGGACAAAGAGGCGAAGGCACGCTTTGACTCTGACACGGATGCCCTTGCTGACGCCTTCGCTATGTCCGGTGTCACCCACGATGTAAGTTGCCTTCGGACACATGATGCTCGCGGAAATCACACTGACAATCCCAGATGCCTGCCTACTTCACTGTTGCCGACCTCGAAAAGCCCTTGGTAAAGGCACTGGCAGAGCCGACCCGGAAGGGACTTGACCATCCGTGGAACCGTCACCCTGGACCAAATCCCGTTCGCGTGGAGTGGATGGACCAGAACCTTGCGCTACAAGCCATCCTCGGTGATCGCCTTGATGTTCTCCTTGCTTCGCTGTACCTCTCTATCGGATTGCGGGCCACTGAAGCTGCAGTCACGGGCCGTCCCATGCCGTTCACCGAGGAAGATTGGGATTATTAGTTAGATGATGGCCAGGGGCGTGAGGTGTACCAGGATGCAATGGGTTTATGGCGTTATTTGGCAACTTTGCCGGTTTTTCTGGGCCATAGTGTTTGCAGACTGAGCATGGCGTTGTCTGGAAATTAGGATGCTTCAAGTAGAGTTTACCCAAATTCTGCAGTAGTCAGCCGTTCAAATGATTGGATACCATAGAACCTGTCTTATCCTCTCCTCACGTGCATGTCTTGTACTCTCCTCACATCCACATTTCATCCTCTTCTCACATGCATGTCTTGTGGTACTTGTGAGGAGAGTGATACTTCGTTGGATGGTATGAATCTCTCCACTTGAGTTTCACACCTCTGCGTGACCAGGTAAGAGCCTTTCAGCTTCAGTGTGGGTGATCTACTAACGTATGCTCAACATTGCGGTTGTGGCGTTTGCTGGCACATTTGTATCTTTCAAGGCCATGGTGTCTGTAAATGGACATGCCTTTTTTTTTTGAACAAATGAGGCGCATTGGATAGGTGTCGCGAAACATTGACTGGATGGTACTATAGCTGTATGAACAATTCAACATCATCGTAAACACATCTGCTATTATGTGATCTAAATGCAGGCATACATCCTGCATTATGCTCATGATGGACATCGTTTTTATCTGGGAGGCAGGCTGCAGCTCTCAACTCAAGAGCTCTACATCGTTGCGCGATCGACTATGAAGCATCTTAACGAGAGTTGTATACTTGTATACGTTACCACAATATTAGGATGTTTACACTCTCGGGACCCCAAGTACTCCACACCTCTCCTCTACAGTCGTACAAGA
The DNA here is from genome assembly GCF_027946475.1 of Didymosphaeria variabile. Lineage (NCBI taxonomy): Eukaryota > Fungi > Ascomycota > Dothideomycetes > Pleosporales > Didymosphaeriaceae > Didymosphaeria > Didymosphaeria variabile. The sequence continues at coordinate 3,539,057 of NW_026611625.1, read as the reverse complement.
ACACGAGCCACATCAAAGCATACTGCAGCTATGCCACGATCTTGCAAATCTGCATGATCTCAGTCTGCGTCATGGATGGCGGCGGATTTGCATCCTATCAAAACATTTCTAGCATATGATACTATGTATACCAACCCCACAGCGCAAATCCAGCACCACCTATGCAAACTTACAATCTAAGCTATGAATATGCCAATGATCAGGTCGAATTACATCTTCATCAAGATTAGTCCCAGCAACAAGATGGTCACGGATATACTCGAACGCCGGGCGAAATGACAAGGAAAGACAAAGCAGACCGTAATAACAGCAAGGAAACCGAAAGCGAACGCCAATCGCAATGCTACAAGGACACAAAGCACGCGAGGAAAGTATTATAAATATGACAGACTGCGAAAGCAAGCACCGTGCAATCCAACATGCGCCTCAGCAGGAACAGACAAAATCAGTTGCTGTAATACTGTTAGCATCCACTCGTCCACAGTAGGGCTCGTCGACTTACTAGATTTCCAAAGGCGCAATCTGATCGACAGAGTAGAGCCAGCCCCCATTGGTCTCTTCCGCCTCCAGCCACTCATACGGCCAGACGACAAGATGGCCCTGCACAAGGTCCAGCAGCTTCTTCGCGTCCTCCTTGTCGAGTAACTGCTCCGCGTCGCCGGCATGGAACGCTCGAGCACTGCTCTTGGTCGTTGCGCGGCGCCGCGAGCGCTTGCTGCCCATAGTGCTGGCATGGTTGCGCAATGGCACGCCATCGCGCTGCGGTTCCGAGATAGTCACGGTGCGCGGGCGTCCGTTCGCAGTCGCAAAGTCATTAGTTGCCGTGGTACTTTCAGGCTCGGGAGGCGGAGGAGGGAACGTGAATGTTTCCGTTGGTGGAGCTGGGTTCATGGGTGAGACAACGGGAGGATCGTCGCTCGTGCTGGTGCGCATCGCGATCTTCTCGTCGATCTCACCATTAGCATGGGTGTCTACGCGGAGCGAAGTCTGCTGTCTCTTCTCCTGGTCTTCCGCCCATTGCTCGACCTTGCCAAGCTTGTTGCCGTCATCGCGGGAGTCCCTCGACATCTTCTCGTTCAGCTTCTCACCCAAAAATTCGGCCGCTCTAATAGTGTTACCGGGCATGGCAACAAGCTTTTCGGCCGTGGTACTGACAGAGCCAGCACCTGGCGGTCCAGTCTTGCCCGGAGATTCTTGCTGTTTGCGGGTGGACGATTTGCCTGCGCCTTGAGCTTGGCTGAAGCGCTCGGAAAAGGCGGCGTATTCTTTGTATTCCTTCCATGTCTTGACCTCATTGTCCGGCATGCAACGGAAGACTTGCCGGAAAAGCTTGGTGTTGTTTTCTGCTGCAGCGTGCCAAATGTCGAGGTAGAAGGCGTCGTTCAGTGGATCGCGCATGCAATCCTCTGTGACAATAGGTCGCCGCATCTCAGATAGGAGAGGGTTGATGATAGACGATGATTCGTAACTGAAAGTGCGCTGCAAAGGCGGGCCCCCGATATCGGTATCGTCTAGTGCAGGTAGGGAGGGCAACTGGCTGAGCTGAGGAAGGCCAAGTTGTCTGGTATCCATACGCGGCAGCTTTGGTGGAGGCAGGCCAGCATACCCCTCAGGAACGCCGCTGTGCGCTGTCGTTCTGCTCGTAGCAGTGTTACTGCGGCCTCTTCTTGTGGAGCTTTTCTTTGGCGTTTGAGACACCCCCTCAGCCGCGATATCGTTGATCAAAATCTCTTCGCCCTTGTCATTGATATACGAATCACGAGCACGCGAGATGCTCGGATGCCTATTCTCAATCTCGCGCATGTGATCTGCACCTTCACCGCGGACATCCTTCTGATGTGCTGGATTATGCGACACCCTCGCGTCGGCCGTGGGCTTCTTGTTAGGTTTCAGGTGCGGATTGTTCTCTTGCTCCCAATCAATGTCATGATTGAAGCTGTGAAGCTTCTCAGCTCGGGTTATCAGGTCATCTTCCAGTCGATGCTTATTCTCTGTCAGTTTCTGTTCGGTCTCGCGGTCCCCAGTCGGAGACGAAGGCACAGAAGACTCGCTTTGCAAACCGGCGCTATCATCTTCGGATTGACGGCTCTCCCACTCTTCTGCAAAGATGTGATCTACATCGATACCCAGATGCTCCCGCATGAGACGCATGCGAAGCGTGTGAGGGAATTTACCAACTTTGTAGGGTTCCCCGGCCATGTAGGAATCAAGTACTTCAGTGTCGCGTACCACAGCTGCAACTTCAGAGTCGCGTGAGCCGAGCATGGAGCGCTCGTTGATATTTGCAGATCCAATGATAGCAACGCGATCATCAACGACCATGCACTTCGCGTGAATGTAAAGTTGCTCTGTGACAAGAGACTTCTGCGGACCAATCTCTCCCCAAGCTCTCAAAGCGTAGAATTGAATGTAGTCTTCGGGCTCAATGCCAGCTGCACGTAGACGGCCAAAGATGGACGTTTCGCCACGGCATATACTACGGTACTGGCATGTCATGATCAAACGGACACTGCTGCCTTCCTGCTGGTCGACGGTATTCTGGAAACCTGGCATGAGCGGAATGACGATGCATGCCCTCCAGTCCTCTTGGTTTTTATGCGCGCGTTTGATACGATCCACAATAGCATCACTAATCTTGTTCTCGATCTTCGCGCCTAGGACCTCGCAGCTGCTAATGTAGAACTGATTCTCGATATAGACAAAGTGCTCCGAAGTTGAAATCATCTGCACGTACGCGTTCATGATACTATGCTCGGTCTTGTTAGGTGTTCCTAGCGACCAGGATGTGGCTGAACGAAGAATCTGTACCTCGCACGTTCCATCTAGACCAAGAGCCTTGATGTCGGCAGGATCAAAGTCTGGCGGTGGAAGTAAGAATGGAGTTGGACGGGAAGGCTTTCGTTGCCGTAATAAGTAGTTCCAACGTTGAACAAAATGGCGAGTCAGATCTCGAGCAGGTTGGCCAACGATTTGCATACCAATGTCGTGCCAGGGCATACGCGGGACCTTGCTTCGATCATACATCTCCTCGTAGGGCTTGTCGAGATTGAAGAAGTCTTGAACCCTAGGGTTGGAGTAGTCTTTTCCAGGCCAGAGCTGGCAGTGGTCGGCATCTTTAGGATTGTCATCCAATTCAAACCCAGTCAGCTTATCGTCGGTGACGACATGCTGAGGTGTATCCCATCGGCCAAAGCAAAGGTCAACGCCACCGCAGAAGGCGATGGTATGGTCAACCACGCAGATCTTCTCATGATGCGCCCAGAAGAAGGTATTCTGTCGGATCTGGTTTGGCGATCGTTGGACGAAGATGTTCGGGTGCAGGTCAAGCAACGAGTATTTGGAATACTCAGAGTCAATTGGGATGGCCGTGTTGATGTTGCGATACATGATGACAAAGACTTTCACGCCTTCTTGCGCTTTCCGTTGTAACAGACGGTCAAGTCTCCATTTTTGACTGATGGCAGGCGGTCGTCGCATGTATAGTTCCGGGCTCAACCACCAATCGTGGATATAAATAACGTCCTTAGCCATACTTATTGCGCGGGAGACATTCCACATGTAGTCGCGACCGTCTACCAGCCACTGCGCGTAAATGCCTTTTCGGACAGGCGCAAAACTTTGGAAGCGATGGGGATTGTTCCATTCGGTGTTAGTCGACATAAAGCGGATGGACTCCTCGAACTGCTTGAGTTGCCTCTCGTTTCTGGCAAGCAACTTCATCTTGCGTTCCGAGTTTCTCACCCGCAAAAGATGGTGTCCAGTTGCTGATGCCTTAGCTTCACTGGCAATATGCCGAGCCTTCTTTTCCCGTAGACCTCTCCCTTTGTCGTCAATAGTGAAGTCAGAGTCGACGAGGAAAACATCGTAAACGTTCATCTCCTCGGGTGAATCGACGCAAACAATGTAGCTGTGGCGCACGAGAAACCACTTGGGGGAGTGTCGTGTTATGAAAGGCGACGGGGTCCACTTCTTCCTAGCATCGACACCTTTGGAAGACTGGATCATCATGAGGCCTTCCTTTCCATGATAGCCACCTTCAGCAGCTAATCGCACGCCTAAGGCTGATAACTCCAGAAATTTGCATAAGCGATTGCTTTCGGGCCGGAAGATCAAGTAGGTGATGAGCTCCTTCAGGTACCTTTCCAGCTTCTTCCGTTGCCTCTCCTGATAAGCTTGCTGCTTGTTCTGCTGAGGCACTCCAACGGCCCCTGCGAAGCTGCCTTGTCTAACAGCTAATTGGCCGATGAAGCTACCACCCTGGTCGGGACTACCGATGCTGGATTTACGACGCGCAAGACCAAGGGTGGACTTCAGTCGACTCGGTTTACCAGGACGATCAGTTTCGTTCCCTTCTGCATCGTCTTCCTCTTTGTCTTCCTCTTCTTCTTCCTCGTTCAAGATACCATAGCCTCGCCACCCACGTAGATAAGGAATTGCACTGCGAGGGAAGCGTGGGAGCTTCGGGATGTGATCATCTTTCTCTGGGTCTTTCTCCTCGGACTTCTCCTTGCCTTTCGCAGTTAGGTCCTTTTTCGCATCCTTTTTCTTTGCGTCTCGGTTCAGGAATGAATTCTGTTTTTCTTGGAGCTTGAACTTCAGATGCAGGTTGGCAAAGTCCCTGACGGATCGCTTTATGACCCACTTCATGCGAGTGAGCCCACTGCCATATTCCAGTTCGATCTTGAGGTTGATGTGACGGTTTTCTGGTTTGTCTTCCTTACCCTCCTTCGATTCCAGCTGTTCCGAGTCGATAATGGATACCTTCAGCTGCTCCAGCAAAATAGGCACGCGCTTCCGATCATGCTCGTCGCGCTGAAACATACTCGCAAGAAACAAGGCAGCGGGTGCACCGGCCAACAGCTCAGCCATGAGCTCAGCGGATTTGGCGTGGTCCATCTGGCGGTCGGTGGCCTTTGCGCTTTTGGCGAACACCCTGAGACTGTTCTTGATCTGCTTCCATTTTTGAGCGCTGAGACTTGACGTACGTTCGCTTCGTAGCCGCCAGGGTGATGGCTGAGGCCCTTCATTGCTGCCCCCGCCGAACGCTGTCAGTCTGCGCAGATGACTCGGTCGTCTTTCACCTTCTTCCCCTTCAGTGTCGTGGCGGCGGAGACCACCATAGGAAAGCCCTCTTGCACTGTGCAAGCCCCGTGTCCAGGCATTCTCCTTGGCCAGACGATCTCGGCCCTCATCTTCGGACACGCCTTGTCTATTCTCGGGGATATCGCTCATAGTGCCGCGACGCATGAAGGTTGGTCGGTGCACATGGCTTGCGGTTGGCGTAATATTGGGTGAATCGCGGTCGCGGGAAGCGAAGGTGGTGTGTCGAGGCGTCGTGGGTGCTGTCTGTGTGCCTTCTCCGCTATCGTCGAACCACCGCCGGCTTTTCCTTCTTCTTCTGGCTGGTCGTGAAGGACCCTCTCCTGCGCTCTCCTCAGCATCGGCATCAGCCTCGCTGTCGTGTGGGTCGAAGCGGAACTCATCCCGCTCAGACGCAGGTGAAAGCTGGCCGCGAGGCGAATTATCGGTGAGGGCGCTCAAGCTCCGCCCGTGTCCTTGGAGGCCCATCGGATTAGCTGCCAATGCCTTCAGCTTGGTCATGAGAGAAGATCCCTGCCGCTCCCGCTCCTTGCCCTTTCCATCTACATCCTCGCCCTCCCATGACTGCTGCCGCGAATGCGCATTCTGTTGCTCATCATTGAAGGTGGTGTTCCGGGCGAACTGCACACTTCGACGTCCTTTCGGCGCTGCATCAGATTCATCGCCTTCGACTGTCCCTCGTCTCGAAATTGGGGTAAATGTGTGTTGTGGCAGACTTGGAGAACCATTCATGTGCCGAGCTGGAGTCGGAGGTTCTTTGACGCTCGAAGGACGGTTCACGAGCTCGTTCGTAGGCTGCTGCTTCAGCGCTGCGGTAGTGGTGTTGAAGGGAAACTCGTCTGGTTCCTCTGCTGAGAGAGGTTCGCCGGTAGGGGCAGACCGCGTTATGACGGGCGCGCCGTTTGGGCTCGCGGTCGGCGTGTGTTTCGTCTCATTCGTGGCGATGGGATTGCGTAAGGAAGAGCCCCGTAGCGGGAAGCGTGACCGGGCGGCGTCAGTCGATAGAGTCGACTTATCGTTCACAGAGCTACCATCTTTCCTTGCAGGGGAGTTGGAGCGCGGGCTTCGGCCCAGCGGAGAGATGCCAGACTCAGGCGTGTCGCCCATATTGGCGGCGGTATGGAGGGAAGAGCTTTAGATAGAGAGGGAGAGCATCTACGCGCACGAAAGGACTGGGTCAGCAACGAGGTCGCGCAGAGGGGAGATTCCTTGGTACTCGCGTACATTAAGCGGGTATAGCTACACTGTAACCTTGGTAGCGGATGCTGCTAGAGTCCATATATACAGAGAAAAGCACTTGATTAGGTCGCCTCAGCAAACAGCTTCTCCTGCTGTTGGCCCGTTCTTGAGAGGTGTTCGAAATGTGCGTGAGCGACCCCCATGCAATCTCACCATGAATCGTGAACCCCTGCAGGCCCGGAGGCATGGGCCCACCCTAGGCTTAGCGTTGCGGACTGCCGCGGGAGTTTTGACCTCTCTAACGGTCGTCTCGTCAATCCATCGTTTAGATCAGCATCACCAGACACAATCTATGCAGTGACAAACCAGCCTTGTTTGCCGTCATAGCTCCCAAGAGTTCCGTCATCGTCCGCCGTAGCAACGTCTCCACTGATCAGCACCCCTGAGCAGCGCGTTGGGGATCATCATCAATGAGCGCCAATCCACCGCCTGGTGAGATACTGAGCCAAACAACACGCTGCGCAATGTAACGCCGTCACCGTCACAACATCTATACTGAGGACACAGCGCGGATTGATCGTGCCCCAAAGGCATGTCGCGACATCACCATGATCCCTGAACTGCCGATTGCGAACCTCGGCCCACTACAAACCCCACCATCATTGATGTCTTCAGTCGTGTCCAACTGACCATCCGACTTACTATGACAGCATCCAGCATCTGAGCCCAATCCCACGATGGCAACAACAAACAACCCTCTCGAGGGCAACCCGTCCGACCTACCCGCCATCTCCATACAAACCTACACCATCGCCGGCATCGTCACCCACGTCCACGGCCTCTCCGAGCTACCCCCCGCAACCTCCACCGTCGCCTGCCTATGGCTCCTCCATCCGCGCCTCCAGACCGCCGAGAAGATGGCGCCGATAGCCACCGCAATCATATCCGCCTGGAACGCCCGCATACACTCCGGACGTGCAGGCAAGAACCCCCCAAGCCTCATCGCCGTCTCGTTCGACCAGCGCAACCACGGCACCCGCTTAGTGGACAAGCTGCACAATGAGGCATGGAGACAAGGCAACCCGCGCCACGCACAGGACATGTTCGGCTGCATCCACGGCACCGCGACAGACACCAGCCAGATCATGGACCACCTCACGTCGTATGTGCTTACTTCGCCGTCCTCGCCCCAGATTACACAGCACTTCGTCCTCGGCATATCGCTTGGCGGCCACGCTGCCTGGCATTGCATACTCGCCGAGCCTCGTATCACCGCTGCGGTAGTAGGCATCGGATGTCCCGACTACACTCGCCTCATGGCCGATCGCGCGCGTCTCTCCAAGCTGGACTCGTACACGTCGAGCACACCCCCGGGCGCTGCGTTCCTGGGTAGCGCAGATTTCCCCCGCGCGCTGCAAGATGCCATTGCGCAGTACGATCCTGCAGGACTCCTGCTACCGGGACACTTCAATCCTACGGGGGCCGACCCCGAAGTCGGCAAAGCGGCGACGGACAGGATGAAAGTGCTTCTACGCGAGCGGCTACATGGAAAGCGGATGCTGAATTTGAGCGGTAAGGATGATAAGCTTGTTCCGTATGCGACGGGCGAAGCTTTCCTGAACGTGTTCACGCGGGCACTAGATGAGGAGCCGAGCCTAGACGTGACGTTCGAGGATGTTTTGTTTGATGGCGTGGGACATGCGTTTCCGCAGGCGATGGTGGAGAAATCGGCAGACTGGATATGTGGGCTGTTAGAGAAGGGGGAGGGTACCGTTACTAGTAAGATATAGATAGGCAGCTGTTGTAGGAGTAGCGTTACAGATACTGTAAAATGGTGCAGAGACGCGGAGTAAACCCAGTTTTATCGTGACTAGCATCCACCCTCAAAACCTGTGATCTCGACCTCAGGCCCAGAACAACAGTGGAACGCTACATCCGATACACGTTACAATTCCCAGCCCCAGTTCTATCCATCCTACCTGTCTGCCAATCCAAATCTGACTATTACCCTATTCAAAGAGCCTCCAAGACCAAGCCTGCGACCGCGCAAGCGATGCCATGCCCAGGGTATACAACGCCCAAGAAAAGCAAGAGCCGCCTCATAAATCATGTTTCGTAAAGTCATACCGCCCCAGAGACTCCAACACCAAAGCTTTCACCGCCTTGAGCACAGACTATGACTGACTGACTGTGTACCGTCTATGGCAGACTCCTCCTTGCGCCCCTCGTCCTCTTCGCCACATTCGTCTCCATCTCCATCTGTCGCTGCTGCTCCTCCTGTGCCGCGGACGCCTGCCTCGTCTGCCGCTGCGTATAGGCCTGTCCCGAGGATGCCGAGGACGGCTGCATCGGCTCGTCAGCCGCCTCGGTGGCCTTGCGCTTGCGACCGTTCGGCATCTTGAAGCCGAACTTGCCCCTCTTGGTTGCAGCTTCAGATGTGTTACTGGGGCCCGCGTTAGGAGTCTTCAGCCCAGCTGCTCTAGCCGATGTTTTTGCTCGAGTCGTCCGCGGTGTTGTCTTGACGGCGGTGTTCGGCGTCTTTGGTACCTTCGCGGGTGTTGCTGCTTTATCCTTCCCTTTAGCCTTCGATATAGAATCGATGGTACCATCCGGCTCTGCATCCACGAGAATCTCTTCTTCGTCGACTGTTTGTACGGCTCCTTGCACGGGGGTCGTATTAGCAGGGTTTCCGACTCTTCCATTATGTGCATCCCCTCGTGTTACTCTCTTACCGTAGTTAGTTTCGAGAGCCCAGTAGACGGGACGGTTTGGAGAAGTCTCATTGGCGGCGGGAGACGCACCATTTTGGGTGGAGGTGGTCTGTTCCTCTTCATCGTCCTGCAGCAGGGTTAGTTTGCCTTCATTGGATTTGTCAGAAATGTAAGGGGGCACGTACCGTTGAAGACTCAGTGTCTTCCCGGTCTACTACTTCCTCCTCCAGAACCTGCTGAGTCGCCTTCTTTCCTCTTCGACCCTTGGACGGTGCAGGTAGCTTAGTTTTACCTTTACTACGGGACGCACTACTCGATGTCTGAAAGGCCACATTTTTTTGTTTCTTCCTAGTGGGAGCTTCGTAGTCTGATCCCGAACTCTCCTCTGGCTCATACTCTACAGTAGCGTCAGGAATAGCCCTTGCTTTTTCGGTTGTAGCTGGGCGCGTTCGTTTCCTGGGCACAGATTTAGGAGTACTCTGCCCAAACTTGGTCTCGATCAGCTCATTGAGGTCGGAAAGGTCAGACGAAACCGTTGACTCATCGTTTGCGGGAACGGAACGAGGTTCGGGCGTTTCACGCGGTGTGTCCTGCTTTGGTACCGGTAGATGCGCATCTGCGGGTGCTGCCTGTAAACCAACCTTGATAGATGCGTTCGCGCCAAGAGAAGCATCTGACTCCGGATCACACGTCTCGACAGGTAGCGCACGTGTGGCTGGTTCTGATTCGTATGGCGACGGAGGCAAGTCGAGCTGTTGCTCCAACATTGTTCCTGCCCATGGCGAACTCTGATCATGTTGAGGAATGTTCATCGCAGTAGGGATCGACGGTGCTATTGTAGAAGAAGACGCAGCGGCGGCATGCTCTTCTAGCCCAAGTAGCAAAGGCTGAGGTGTCCTTTCCTCTGAGTCTGCAAGGGTTCCATCCTCAAGTGGCAAGGAAGGTAAACTAGGCGACTCCTCAACTGACACGGAAGGTCTACTGGGCGTCTTCTCAGGCGGAGAAAGATCTGCAGAGCTTCCGCTGCCGTCTGAAGATTCTGTCTCGGAAAAGTCCACCATATCGTCAGGTTCCTGTAGCTCGGCTATCGCATTTCCTGATGTTGGTATCGATGCCATAGCTGTATCTTCTACAGCGCTTGCGTCGTCGTTGGCGCCGTCGCGCGGTGCAACATTCCAGATCTGGGACTTGATCTTGAGCGTGAAGGGACTGCGTTGTTTCTTGCGTTCTGGTGAGTTTGAAGCGCGGATCTCTTCACCGGATACTTCGACCTCTTCAGATTTAGTCATGGGACCAATTTCGTCAGCATCGTGGTTATCCTTCGGAGTTTCCATTCCCTCAGACGATAGTAACGCTTGCTTGAGATTTTTCTGCTGCGGCAACTGTGTGTCCTTTGGGGGATCGCTAAGCTCCGGTTCGTCTGGTGATGACGGCCACTCGTCTGCATGTTTTGAGGTAGAACCAGAGTTGCTTCCGACGGCCAGGTCCATCTCATCGCCTTGAACACCCATATGATAATGCTCAGCCTTTATCGTTTCGCTGCACGATTCTTGCTCAAAACTCTTCTGCTGTGGTGCTTCGACTTCGCTGCTGGGGGTCATAGAGAGTGACTTGTTTTGAAAGAATGGTACTGGAGGAATGTCTTGTAACGCAATATTCGAGCCGATTTGGACATCCACGTCCACCTTATCGTGTTTAGCACTGATGTTGACGTCCTGCGTGAGCCATACCTCAGTGGACGCTCCCTGCTCTGGAACGTCATGCTGCGGTAACTCTGGGTCAACCTTAGTAGGGCTAGAGGGCATTTCGTCTCGCAATGACGGCACGAGCGATGATCCCTCTGCGGCAAAACCCGCAATGCTGTCGCCATCCACCTCATCGTTTCTACCACTCATATTGACATCCTCCGCCAGCCCCACCCCAGTAAACAATCTCTGCTCCAGAAGGCCAGGCTGCAGCAACTGTGGGTCGACCCCCGGAGGGTCAGATGGCGATTTGTCCTGCAACGACTCCACGAGCGATGATTCGTTTGCGGTAGAACCTCCAGTGCTGTCGGCATCCACCTTGTGATTTTCATCACTAATGTTAATATCCCCCGTGAGCCCCACATCAGTAGACATTCCTTGCTCTGCAACGTTATGTTGCAGCAACTGTGGGTCGACCTCAGGAGGGCTAGATGGTGCTTCGTCCTGCACCGACTCCACGAGCAATACTTCGTTTGCGGCAGGACCGCCAACACTCTCGGCGTCCACCTCAGCCTCGTCTGAAGCCTTTGAACCATATTCAGTCGCTGACACAGCTAAAGTCGATGGAAGTGCCAGAACCTCAGTCGAGTTCTGTAGCTCACTGGTATGCTCCTCCGACAGTGTTCCGGATGGGCTTTCTTGGTCCATCGAGTTGAAGTGCTCCAGTATTTGGGCTGCGACCTCATCGTGTAACGATGGCTGGATCGGTGTATCGGTCGAGATTATTTCAGTGCTGCTGTTCGCAGCGATGTGTGTATTTGCTGGTGAGGCCTGGGCGGGTATGTCTACTGGCTCAGCAGTTTCGGTGCGTGGGTGGATGGCGTCGGTGTCTTGACCATGTTGCTGTTCAATCTGTCCAGGCTCCTCCCCATTACAGTCGAAAAGACTGCCAAGGTCGTTCACATCGGTTTCATCAGCAGCAGTATTGGTCTGAGGCTGAACCTCCCCGAGAGTTCCTTCGTCGTTCGGCATCTGTCCTTCGATTGGCCTATCAACATAGAGTTGTGCCACTGCTGTGTTACTTGGTGTAGCGGCCCGGTCAGCTATGTGTGGCAGAGAGATGGATTCTTCCTCCGGAACAGCGGACTAACGTGATGTTAGTAACAGCATCAAAAACACAGTACCAGGATAGTAGTCTGGATATGCCAACGAACCTGGTGTAGGTTATGTAAGGGCACACAGCACTCAAGTTTCCGAAGATGACAAGGTGTTACTTACCTGCACGAGCAGCTTCGCGTCTCCCTCAATCGTCCCCTGTATGTCTTTGACACCGGATGCCTTCTCCGCGGAGGTTTCACGCGGCAGCATCGAGTCTGCCTCGACCGCATCGCCAAGTAGCGGGCTTGATACTGATTGATATGCAATCGGGTCGCGGGAATCAGCAGCTTCGAGCGACCTTGTAGAGATGATTACTCCTGGGGCAACGACGGCCTTCGGTGGTGGGCCCTCGATACGTGGCGTTGAGCTCTCTATGCGATCCTCAGAGGCTTCAAGTGGTGTTGGGTCTGCTGGAAACGGCAGGGTCGGAACAGCTAGCTCTGCGCGATGCAAAGACCGCGGTGAAGATTCGGATATCAGAGCACCCGTTGTTGGTCCCGCGTGTATGAACCCTTCGTCGACAGCCAGCTCTGCTTCGGTGTTGTCGACCCTTGGGGACGCGCTGTGCGGGAGAGTTTGCGATGCGGCATCCGACAGCAGAGTATCTGCTTGCGAATCCTCAACCGCGGGTGTCAAGAGTTGCTCCTCGCCATAGGCTTTGACTTGTTCCTGCTGTAACCCCAAGGTGGGCCCTCCCCACTCGAAGCTGTCGATGGCGTCCCGACACTCTTTCCACGTACAGGGGGTACGCAGGTCGTCAGCATACTCGTAGAATTCTGGAGGGTAGAGGCCATTTTCGACGCGGCCGCTATCTGTGAACCTGAGAAAAACGGGGAGCGGGTCGTCGAGCTGGATTCGAACTCCAGAGCTCATGGCCTCCAAGACCTTGGCTCTTGAATAGTCTAGTTCCTCTTTGCCTAAATCATGGTCAAAGTCCGCATCATGCAAGAAAAAAGGATCGCTTGTGTTCGGGGTGATGGGATGAGACAGGGCTGCAGAGGGCTCCGCTCCAATTCGTAAACCAGGTGGCCACGACGCCATCTGGGCTACTTTGAATTGGCGTGGATGATAAACAAAGGAAATGAGTGTTGAGTCTGACCCGAAAAAGCACGCGACGGAGTGTTTGTGGTGACTCGTCGCCAACGGGGGCGTTGCCCCGGTTGCGTGAGTGGGTGAAGGACAGTGTATATGTGGGCGACTAGTTTCTGGGGAGCAACAACGCGACTTACCTTAAGCGGCCGTGAAAAGGGCTACTGGCTGTGCAGCTACCTTCACGTCCAAGGAGACCGCCAAGTGTCGTCGAACTCTGCCGCTGTAGAGGTAAGAGAGAAAAGGTGAAAACTGGGAAAGCTGGCATGAGAAGAAGAAGCTAGCTGTTGCTAATGTGGCCTTCTTAACACAACTGTGATAGAGTGAATTGAATGAGACATGCATGAGCGTAAAGAGCTAAAAGAAATATGTAGATCACGTGACAACGCAATGCACCGACCCGGTGACGCTGAGCCTTACCATAACAAACGCCTTCATTAGGAAAGAGCATTAATTACTTAAAGCGCCCGAACAAGGGCCTTGAGATCGTGTGTGTTCCGAAGCTCCTGGCTACCGTGCTTCCGGGTCGCTTCTCAGGCCGAGCTCGCGCTGAGTTCTCACTTCGTCATATCGGGATGGCATTAGAGATGGAATTGCCCGTATCCACGGGAAGTGCCAGCACCCTTATCATTGTCAGCACCAATCAGCTTCTGCTCGACAGACCTCTCACTTCTTTCCTGTATCCGTTGCGCAGCAGCAGCAGAAAAGGCTCGCTGGCCAACACACGATCTATTCGTAGTATAAGCAACATGTCGGGACCGTGCGCTCTTGAGACGGGAGAACGGGTACGCACCGCCATGCCGACAGTCACAACGAAACCAATCGTAGGCCCGACTACTTTACAATGACAAGGATTCTGGTCCCTGAATGTCTGTCAGTCTCGGTGAGGTACATTTCAAGAGCGGGATCTCGCGTACGTCCCGCATTGGAAGCAAATGATTGGTACAGGGATGCAATCCATTATTGGCTATTGCGGTTCGCAAGCAGTAACAGGGATCCGCAGGTGGGAGAAACAACAGGATATTGTACAAAGTAAGAGGCGCGCAGAAGATGTGGCTGCAGGTCAGTGATATGGCTGCTTGGGCTTGGAGATAACCTTGGAATAGTCGCAGGGGTCGATGACGCCAAGCTCCCGCCAAGCTCCGATGACTAACGCACTGTGACGCTTTGATTCGTCGCCGCTGCTTGAAACGCGCCGTGTCGTCTGCGACTACCCGCCCGCACATGCTCCATTCACGCCGACTGGATCAGCTCCCAGCTGCAATGCATCTCAACATTGTGAGCCTATCTCCGGCGGGTCACATCCCTGCTTGCGCGCACGCTGAAGGTTGCCTGCGTGCATGTGCGCTTTCACTCCATGAGCGAGTGCACAGTGAGACCCACAAAGACCAACAGCCGTCTACCAGCAGGAAAAGCCGTTTGTGCAACGTTATTGAAGACGTCTAAATAGTATATATAGATGAAATGATGTCCTGAAAACAGATACTAGAAGAACGGTTTGTGAGTATACACAAGACATACGAATCGAAGTTTCCATGGCTCTGGGAAAAGAGTAGCAAACGACTACAGGCGCGAGTGCATTTACAGAGGACCATCCACCACTGAGTCGAAAGCCAATCCAATATTCTATGATATGTGCTCGGAGCAGAGGAGCTTGGAATGTTGTAGCCTGGCGTCGAAGATGACTGTTTCACTGAAGAAAAGCTGATGGCTGAAGAAGACGGCTTCACCGAGGTGCTGCTCGGGACGTTATACCCGGGGTTGAAGGAATCTTCTTGACCGATGAAGACGAGATCGCTAAAGAGGTTGGTTGAAGGGAAGAAGAAGGCTTATTAGATGGAGAGCTCTGCACGTTATATCCCAAGGCCGAGGAAGACGGCTTGATAGACGAAGAGGGAACAGCCGAAGAAGATGGTTTGATAGAGTACCCGTGCTCTTGTACCTGAACGGTTGCCACGTGCCTGGAAAGCACAATTCATCACGTATCCACCCTGATGACTTACTATTCCTTGCGCCACTTTTCTTGAATTTAGTGCTCGCTACTAAACGTGGAGATGATACAACCCAGGATCAAGCAACCTTTCAATTTAATCGTCAAGAGTTCAAATAGCACGGGCGCTATGGTCAGCTTGTGGACTCGGGTGATCAATGCGCTTCGGAGTTGGTATAGCTGCGCTTCTTTATCGCGGTTCTATACTTACCTTTCTGCTAGGCATATATAGAGATTTGAATGACAGAGTTCCCATCTACCAGAAATGACGCGCTTATGTAAACGTAGTTTTATCGGCCATCATTAGTGAGATACATTGCGACATTAACGATGAATGGGACCTGGCATTGAAGCACAGTGTGAAGCCAGAATGAGAGCAATAGTAGTGATAGTACCTCTACTAAAATATGGTCGTACCAAGAAACAGAGCTTGTGCAGTATATACTGGAAGAGCACTGACCACATTAGCTAGGCTGATCTCGCTCACTCGAGCTGGGCTAGAAGCTTAGCTCCTTCACCCCTTTCCATCTTGTTTAGGACAAAACTCCAGCCAAAGGCTGCAAGTGCGACAAGTAAGAGCCAGCTCCACCAAACAAGACCAATAGCGCCAATGTCGATGCCTTTCGCCAGAATGATGCCGCCGATGACAGGGCCTATCGCGCTTGAAAGTGCGCTCAAGGTACTACCAGCGCCATGCACGGTTCCCAATACATTTCTTCGTGGCGCAGCTTCCGTGAGGAGAATGACGCTGCTAGGCATAGCCATCGTCCTTCCCATGACCTGTAAGAACAGGACTGCGGCCATCGCAACCCATTTAGCGGTTTTGTGTCCCGAGAGTAGAGCCAGGTATGGTGCGAGTAGATATGCAGTAGGGAAAATAGAGCTCGCTATACGGAAGACGCCGAGATTGCCGACATGTCTCTGGATGCGCGGGTAAATGAATAGCTGAAGAAGGATTCCACAAATGCCGAATGTGGCGAGATAAAGACCAACGGTAGGCGAGGCGAGACCCAGGCCGCCGGTAAAGTGAAGAATCGTAGAGTTCGCATTTGGAGACGTAGGCATGCTTAGAAATACCGGAAATATGTGGAGGAAGGTCGCGTTATGCAGTGGGAGCAGACCAAAAGCAAGGAGGGTCTTGAGAAGAGGACGTGTCCAGATGCCACGACGCCGAGACTTACGTGAGGCACCTTCATCTTGAGTCGGAGTCGACGACCCCGAGGCAGGTTCAGTGATCATTACATCGGCCGTTAGCGGTTGGAATTCTTCAACCTGGATTGAGGAATAGCCGGAACCAACTCTTCGTATCCTTTTGGTGATGAGGTCGGAGATGATCCTGCCAACCACCAGCCCAGGGTCCCAGCTATTTTCTCTTGAAGGCAGACTTTCTTTAAGCCAGAGGGCAGCAAATACTAGGCAGATAGCTAGAACAGCTCCGTTGAACAGCGCCGGGAGAGCATATGGATACTTGAGTGCCCAGGCAACCTATATCAAAGATGTTCAGTGAATGCAGGCAGGGATGCCATGATTAGGAGTACTCACACCGTCTGGTTGATGGTAAAAGTTTAATAAGCCTGAAGGGCCAAACAACCACGGAATGTTCTTTACTGGATCCGCTAAACAACCACCAATTGCCAATGCCGCAACGCGCCCCGAATTGAACACGACCGGCAAGGCTAGGAAAGCCCGAGTGTGATACTTCCGTTCTTTCACAATTTCAGCGGTCATTGTCCGCATCACGCCCAGCATTCCATTTGCCATTCCGGCCAACACCCGCCAGAACAGCAGCATCCCTATCGTTCTCGAAAAACCGAAGGCCAGGTTTGCGACGACACTGATCGATAGTCCCAGAAGAATAGCTGGCTTGCGGCCATATTCATCCGATAATCGACCCCAGATCATGGATGTCGACATCTGACCTAGTGGGTATGCGGCGACCAACAGACCGGTCAAACGCGAGATCTGCTGCGGTGCCGATGGATGGTCTGGGTCCGACAGTATCGATTTAACTAGGTAGTAGAGATATGGCAGCAAACATGCATTCGAGAGTGGCGTGGAGAGACGACATAGTGCCAACAACAGCAGCTGTTTCTTCTGTGGTAGGCTTCGCCAGGTGACCTTCTTTTCCACAACACTGTCCTTCGTGCCAGGTTCAGCATGTTTCGAGTGACATCAATATCTCGTGGCCACTTACTTCGATCCCCAGGGAGTCAAGAGCTTTCTCGCCTTGGTGTCCTGCTGCGGTGGAAATGCATCAGCAGGTATACATGCTGGAAATGGCTGGAGGAACGCACCTTCCAGCAACCTGGCCCCTTCAGCGCCTGCCCTGTCGCTCATAGTGGCTGACTATCAATATGGTTCGCTCATCGGAGTAGGATATCTGAGCGGATCGGAGGTTGAGCGGCTACTTGCTCTCGGCCATGATACATGCCAAAGTTGTTCAGAATGGCGACGCTCGGTGAGAAGGCACGACCATCCCTTGCAGGAGTGACGCAGCGCTTTTGAGCCTCACTCTTACCCGGTTGGACTCGCACAGACTACATGGCGATTTCACCATCTTAATTGTCCTGAACTGACCGAGCCAAGTGCCTTTCCAATGCTCCGCACCGCTCCAATCTTGTGCAATGATCCCAATTAACTGGAGTTAAAGGTAGATTGAACTGGGCAGGAGCCGGGCGATCATGTATCACGGAAGATGACATGGTAGATGCCATTGGCCGAGGGGCTGTTCCGGGGGAGGCGCCGATTCGCTCGTGTAACACCCTGTCCCTGCTCCGCAATGCAATTAGCCATGATGATCAATTGCCAAGCAGCTCACTATCTCTTAGCATATGACCACCGAGGCAGAAACAGACGTGTAGATTGTGTGAGCGGGCATGTCAGGATTGGAGTTTGGGACCCGACACTTGTTCCACTGTTTGCGATGCGGCCTATGCAAGATACACAAAATGCGATTTAGGTTCGAGGCAGAAAGATCTATCCATGAGCCGATTTGTTGCGGAACTCGAATTTAGGGGAGGAAGACGCGACGTAAAGAGAGCGGGGATGAAAGACGCAGACTAGGCTCGAACAGGCGTGGCATTTCCTCATACCACCCCTCGTCCTTCGCACTGCCACCAGCACTGCTCGATCCGCTTGATACGATAGAATAACTGTCTTTACTGGATTTCCGTTTGAACAAGCTGATGCATGCGTGTCGCGATGTGCGACGTAGACGAACATTGAAACTATCACGAGTGCTCGTAATTGTGGCATGCACAGTTTACGTACTGCAAGTTCTCCAGCTTGCAGCTACCCTTGGTTGCGGCGGGGTGATTGTCGCACACCTTGCTTTAACCAGTCCACCTGAAACGAATCCTCGAGCGTCTACACGTGTTCCACGTCGGACGTGGACACAGTTACCGGGACGCCACAACCTACCCTTCAGCCTATGCCAGGGAGGAAATACGACCGCTGCATCTTGACTTCTTCCACCCGGTTCTTGCTATTCGTCACCGAACTGCCGGTCTTACTAAAAAACGTGGGGGAACATGAGGACCCGAACGCCACCCTCGACACGAAATGCAGAAGAGTCTGAGTGTGAGCCCCCCTCAAATACAGATAGCATCAGACTCTTCGGTCCCACTAATACCCGCAGTAACGTCGGGAACCGGCAGCGGCCAGCCTCTTCTGCCGCCTCAGTTTGACGCAATGGCGACCTCGTCAGCAGCTTCAGCAGCCAACTTGCCAAAGAAGGCATCCATCCGCATCCTGGTCGTCAGTCTCTTTTTCGGGCTGGCTTCTTTAGCATGGGGGTATGTGAGACTATACTCCAACTTGCTAGGCTAACGCGGATTTAGGTACAACATTGGTAGGCTATGCGTTCCTACGCCTTGCCAGGCAAGAGTACTCCCTGGAAACTAATATCTAATTCAGGTATCATGGCCACTATATACATCCATCCAGGTTTCATACAATCGCTTCATAAGCCAACGAAAGCGATGACCGGCCTTATCACTTCGATATACTACCTTGGCACGTGGCTCAGCTATCTTTTCGTGTCACATCCGCTCGCTGATCGGTTTGGGAGGAGAGTAGCTGCAGCGACTGGCGTTTTGATAACGGCAGTCGGCGCTGCTATCCAAACAGCTTCAAAAGGACATGGCGGTGTAGCAATGATGATAGCTGGCCGTATAGTATGCGGCGTTGGGCTTGCCATTGTGTCTACGTCGGTTCCACTGTACCAGAGGTACGCCGACTACAATTTCCGATACCACCTGCTAACGAATGCACAGTGAGATTTCGCCCGCGAAACATCGAGGACGTTACGTTGTCATCAATCATGTTGGTCTCGTCGCCGGCCTGGCCATCGCTTTCTGGTAAGCACCTTTGACAGGCCCACTCGTATTCAGCACAATTGACGTGTGCAGGGTTGGCTATGGTATCAGCCACTGGGAATCGGCACGTGGAACTTACTATGGGTGGCGTGTCTCAATGGCGCTGCAGTTCATACCAGAAGCTGTATTCCTCTTTGGAGTATTCTTGTGTCCTGAGACGTATGACTTTCACCATGCACAGGAAACCTTGCATTGACAATTGTGCAGTCCTAGATGGCTTGTAGAAAGCGGACGTATTGATGCTGCTAAAAGAAGCCTTGCATGGCTGCGGGCATTAAGTCCCACTGATCAGCGTGTCGTTGTCGAACTCGAGGAGATCGAACAAGACGTACAGAACCGGCGAAGCGCCACCGAGCAAGGGTGGACTGTACTCTTTACCAATCGACCTCTATTTAATCGACTATGGAGGGCAGCACTACTACAATTCATGGCGCAGATGTGTGGAAACACCTCCATGAAGTACTATCTGCCGTCAATCTTCATGAGCCTCGGTATCGAGCGCAAGTTGACCCTCATGATTGGTGGCATCGAGAGCACTTTGAAGATTGGGTGCACAGTAATCGATACTTGGCTCGTCGATAGATATGGTCGGAGACTGACACTAGTTGCATCTTGCCTCGTTATGAGCTTTGCTCTATTGGTAGGTCTCTTCCTGATGCATGCCAGATTAGTTTCTAAGTTGTTCGCAGTTAAACGGTGCATTGCCACAGGCATACCCAAACAACATCAATCACGCGGCTGACTATGTGTGTATATTGTTTATCTTCATCTACACTTTCGGTTACTCTATAGGCTTCGGTCCGGCTGCTTGGGTATATGGTTCTGAAATATTTCCAACCAACTTTAGAGCTCGCGGGCTGAATATCGCTGCTTCCGGCAGTTCTATTGGTTCAATCATATCGTCCCAGACTTGGCCTATCGGTATGAGTAAAATTGGTTCTAAGACGCACTTCATCTTTATGAGCACAAATCTAGTTTCTGCAATCATCATTTGTAAGTTGTCTTCTAATCGGATCCCACGGTGTAACCACCACTTACGATGAATAGGGCTCTTGTATCCCGAGACTAGCCAGCGTAGCCTCGAAGACATGGAGTCGCTCTTCAACAAGGATTATCAATCCCGTCATAGTCTCGAAGTCGAGCATGATACGTATCATGATCACGATGAGGAGGGCGCAACATCTCCGGTGATAAAGGCAACATCGACCTGAAATATAGGAACCGCTTTCTAGTCACGTAATTGCAATGGTCAACTTACAAGCATGCCAAATCCTCATAGAATCGTCAAAGTGGAATGTATCTGAGAGACTCAATGACAAACGAATCGAGAGTCATGAACAGACGTGCATCTCTGTCCTTTTCCACCTCGACTTTGCGAGTACTTCGATGCGACTTAATTGCTAGAGGTAAGACCCACAGGAGATCAGCGGCAGCCTAGCCGCTTCCAGCCCCCCCCGGACCTGCATCCCATCTAATCAGATAAGATTTTTCCGACTCCACCTCAACACGCACAACATCGTTGGCTCACCCTTCTTTCCGCTCCCGGGACATAAGTCCTCTTGGCCAGCCAAGATGACGACAAAATACACAATCCCTCTCATCTACCTCACCTGTTTTCTCTTCCTCTTCGGCGAGACCGTCCAGCCTGCACCCCGCCTCGCGATCTACGAGTCCATCGTCTGCCAACAGTACTATGGCTCGCCGGGCCCTCACGACTGCAAGGTTGCGCCCGTGCAGCAGGAACTGGCCTTGCTTGGCGGTATCGAGCGGTTATCGATTATTATTCCGAGTGTTCTCGCGATACCTTTCGCCGCGCTGGCGGATCGCTATGGCCACTCGTTCATCCTGGCCATCGCGATGTTTGGCGTATTGCTGGAAGACGGGTGGCCGTTTCTAGTGACGTGGTTCCCGGATGTGTTTCCTATCCGGTTGATATGGCTGCATTTCGTGTTCAGCTGTGTGGGCGGGGGCTTCACGGTTATAGTCACGCTTCTGCACGTGATTATTGCGGATGTTGTGAGCGCGGAAGAACGGACGGGGATGTTCTTCCGTTCACGGGCTGCGGGTGTGGCTGCGAGTATTGTGGGGTATGCTACTAGTGGGCTTATGATGAGGGTGAATGATTACTTGCCTTGGGCAGTTGGCCTCGTTAGCCTTGTCCTTGGCACGGTGACAGCAGCGATGATACCGAACCAGACTGTCGAGGAGGCTACCAAGCCTGCCGAAGCCGGCGGTGAATCTGCAGGGTGGAGAAAGAGATTGCAGAGTACGGCTGAGGCTCTGAAGGAAGTTGCCACGCTCCTGCTTGGGAATAAGCAAGTAGTAGCTATGCTGGTACTGGTATTTTTGTGCCAGCTGGGTTTCGATGCAGGACCGCTCATGCTGGCCATTTATGTCTCAAAGCGCTTCGGTTGGAGCTTTTCGGATGTAAGCAATTACCAAACCCGTCATACATCAAATATTGATGGACGCTTACTATCAACTTGTAGGCTAGCTTCCTCAACTCGCTTGAGATGAGTGTGGAACTACTCATGCTTGTGCTTGTCCTTCCACTACTTACTATAATCTTGTCTGCCCACTTCCCGAGACTCTCTCCCGCTATGAAAGACAAGCACATCGCAGAATGGAGCCTGGTAGCCCTTGCGGTCGGACAGCTCTGCTTGGGCTTTGCACCTGTTGTAGCTGTAGCTATCTTGGGTACGTATTCATCTTGTGGGCGACTGTCTCATCACCAACACATGTGATGAGCATTCACTGACCGTAATCTAGGCGTCATTATTCTAGCCATGGGAGCAGGCCAGGATTCTCTACTGCGCTCTTTAGCAACAGAGCTGGTTCCTGCTCGCGATATCAGCATTCTATACTCGGCTATCACCATGTTGCGTGCTATTGGAGGCTCCATCAGCGGTCCAATATATGCTTGGCTGTATACTGTTGGCCTCAATCAGGAGCATGAGGTGTGGCTTGGTCTTCCTTACATTGTTGCGGGTGCATTGTTCCTAGTCGCGTTGGGCCTACTGATCGCCTTGTCGGTACCGGAAAGAGAGGGATACGAAGCGATCGATGATCGGGAAGAAGAAGAAGAAGAAGAAGAAGCTAGTGCTTAAACAGCGAGTGTGCAAGACGAACGCATAGCGTCACATAGGCATTAG
Source organism: Didymosphaeria variabile (assembly GCF_027946475.1). NCBI lineage: Eukaryota > Fungi > Ascomycota > Dothideomycetes > Pleosporales > Didymosphaeriaceae > Didymosphaeria > Didymosphaeria variabile. Next base: position 3,516,617 of record NW_026611625.1, on the reverse strand, counting down.
CGCCATAGCATAGCATTTGCAGCGATTGCCATTTCATCACGTAATTGAGTAGTGGACCGCGGCGAATCCAAAATAGTAGTTCCATGTGCTCCCTAAAACCAATAAAGGCTTGCTAACTGTATTGACATAAGAATGCAGCCCAACTAACGCAAATCTTACTGTGTGCTCTCCGCTCCTGCAAAAATAGCAATGCCAACCTTTCGCGTCCAAGTGCTTCCCTCGCTGTCCTCGATGGCCACATCGATATAATCAATTCCAGCCGCGGAGCTTGCTGTATATGTCGCGCTGCCTCCACTGACCGCTACCTTTCCCTTCGTACTTCCACTAACCGCAAACGTCGGGCTCTTGAATCCAGCAGCCAGCAATGCGATAAGATCCATCGTCACGCTCTTGCCGGGGCTAACGAAAGCATGCGGTTCAGCCATGAAATTAACGTACCCCTCAATAGCCGTGTAGCCCTCCCCACCCGTGCTGCCATCCCACCAGTCCGCGATACCGTCGTTGTCAGCATCCCAGGACGAAGCACGTGTTACAGTGGGGAAAGTCTCCAAACCACCCACATCGGCGGGGTCGTCGATGATTCCCGCTTTGCCGGTTTTGGACCCCTTGTACGTCTGCGTGCCAGCGACGGTCTCGTTCACAATGCGCTTGTCGTGGTCATCCATTACAGGCGCACGGACGCCAGTGTCGGATACGACGCGTTTGTACGCTTCGGTCGAGGATTGGGTCTCGACGTGTGACTCGAAGAACCTACCGGAAGCGTCAGCTAAAAGCAATGAAATAGGATACACAGATGAAGGACTTACGGTGAGCTAAAGAACTTCTGATATGACACGCCACCATTCGTAACAGTAGCTGTGCAAGCTACGTCCGAAGTCTTTCCAGTTCCGTCGTCGACGACTTGCGTTGAATTCTGGTCGAATTTGCCGACCATGGAGTTTCCAGCGCAATAGTATTGCTGTACGCCATTGGCGGCATCCTCATACTGAGCATTGAGGTCATAAGTTCGCGTACTGTTGGGGCCAGGCTTGTAATAGTTGTTAACGAAGTTGGCCTGGTTTGCACCACCATCTGTAGTCCTGTCACCGAAGTTGTAAACAACGTTGTTTCGGATATCAAGCTTTCCGGCAAAGAAGGCACTGTCGTTCAGCCCGCCTGCCATAGACCAACTGCGGCCTTCCGCGTGAGCGATAAGATTGTGATGGAAAGATCCCACATTGCCACCAATGCTAGCGGCGTATCCGTGCTGAGTGCCCGCTGGATAGTTTTTGTGGCCTGCGTCATTGAGTGGTTCTGAGATCATGGTGCGCTGAAGTGTGATGTTGTTGGCAGAACGAGACGAGAAAGACTCGTCGATGGTCCAGCTGATGGAGCAGCGATCGAAGATGCAGTGGTTGGATCCCTGCATTCCCATACCATCGATAGTCTCTCCTGAGATTTTGCCTGGGCGAACCCGCATATGACGAATGATCACATCCGTGCCACCACTCAAGCCTACGGGATAGCCTTGAACAACGATTCCTTTTCCAGGAGCTGTTTGAGCCGCGACAGTGATATACTGGCTGTTTATAGTCATACGCGATGTCGTGGTAATGACACCGGCAACGTCAAAGATAACGATACGAGGGCCTGTAGCGACAGTGAGGGCATAACGAAGCGTACCCTCGTCTGTGCTGTCAGCCAAACTCGTGACCTTGACGACCTGTCCACCTCGTCCGCCACGTGCGAACCGTCCCCAACCTTCGGCTCCTGGAAACGCAAGCTGCCGACCACGGAACATGTACACACGTCCGATATATGTAGAATTGCCCGCAACAACATCAACGCGCCAATAGAAAGTATCCATAGTGTTCAGACCAGTGAGCGTTGTACTTGTGGTATCAATTCCAGTGGCGACACTTTCGAGACTTGTAGGCTTGGTTCCAACGTACACGTTGTATGACGGGGCTAACTCTCCAGATGGTGCACGCCATGAGGCAGCTAGTGAAGATGTGCCTTCGAAGTCGTTCCACTCGTCTTTATTCGCCGGGCTGGGGAAACTGATTTGCTGCACAAGTGAGGGACCATCGATCTCGATGCCGTTGAGGAAGACGCGACCATCTCCACCGCTAGGTGTGTACACAATGGCTACTGCAGTTGTTGAAGATGCAACGTTGAATTTGATATAAGAGTTGCCAGACTCATATATATTGTCCACCCGTGATGTCTGATTGATTCCACTTGCCACACTTTTCCCAGCTGCTGTGATGGAAAGTATGGCTGGACTAGCGATGCCCTCCCAGGTGTTATGCCAGGTAGTCAAAGTGTGACTACCAGCTGGAAGTCCAGTAATCGTAAGTGTGATCTCACTATTGGTACCATTACCAGTCTCGGTAGTTATGCCTTGATTGACAAGGCGTTCGCCGATGGACGGAAGAGGCCGGCGGTATTGTTGTTTGTACTCTCCGCCCTTCAATGTAGTGCTAGACTCCAGCTCGAATGTGATGTTATTAATGGTTGTCGAGCCCCAGGCGGATACCGGCCACCTTGACCAATCAGAGTCTGGCAGATCTCGAGCAGTTGGAGAGTAGAACTGCACACGCATCCTTGTCGCAGCATCAGCCGGAGCCGCGATTCTAGGATGAAAAGCATGTTCTTGTGCGGCTATGGGCGTAGCAGATGTCAGACAAAGAGCGCAGAGAGCCGTGACGGCTTCCATGAAGTCTAGGGCTTTCATGGCGTGCGATACAAGTTGTGGGAGGCGACGACCTAGTAGGCGGGTATTGAGAGTTCATTCTTAAAGACATCGTTGCGGGTCAATGTCGAGCGAGGAGGTCTTACTCTCTTTTGGCGATTATTGCAGGCATTCTGTAGGATTCGTTGTAGTCCTTCCACATAAAGTACGATCGCCCTCTTCCTGCGATAGGAACAATAGATTCGAGTACAAACGTGCACCATGTTCATGTAGCGCTAAGCTGAACCATGTTAGCTTGCTTCGCGATGTGCGGATTGTAGGTTAGCAAAGTGACCTTTCTGGTCGCCAAGACGGCAAATTGATGCTTAAAATGACGGTATTAATTAAGGTACCCAGCGACGGTACCTATATTTGCCGCAGGAGCTTAGCGATTCGTGGAACTACCACTAGAGCGAACAGAGATCGCCCAGGCATAGGTTCCCTCAGAAAGGGACCGTGTATTAGCGGGGTGAACTATATATGTCTTACAACGGTGCTTCCATACTCGTGCGCCCGAGTAGTCAAGGTGCTACGTAGCTTACCACCTGTCGCGCATCTACCATACATACCATAGGTATCCAGCGTCGGTCTTTCAAGGTCTCTTACGGGTCTTCAGCTCCACACGTGACACGCGGGCTGGGGAGAGGAATACGCTATGCCACGCGTAGAAATCTGCCCTACATCGGAATCATATATGTTCATCTGAGGTTGTGCGTGAGCTGAAGTGTGCGGCGTACTCTATGCTATCCAAGGTTAATGCATCAACGTTTGCACCTTCTCGCCGTAGTAAAGGAATCACTACTTGTCAGGGAGTGTATGAATACTAGAGCACTTGCTAAGGGTCCGGCGACCTTGGTAATACCTAGGAACGTGCGCATACATCCCGACCGACTGTAGCGGAGCCGGCTCCCCACGTGTTTCGCCGCTAACCGTTCGCGATGCAACTACCGTCGTCGAGCACTATCTCAAACCTTGGAGGGAGGGGCAAAGAAGTAAATATTTTGTATTAGCATGCGCGAGGAGGCGCGTCGTAATTGCTAGGAGCGACGTAGTGACATGAAATGGTTGATTCCTGCGGTGCCGGCAGGAACCGCTGAGATTGTACAAGATTGTACAATCCGCGGTAGCCTCATTTGGCAAATGGAGTTGCCGTCACCTTACGGATCGGCAAGTGGAGTTGCGATAAAACGAAGGAGATGTCTGATTGAACGGGATTTCGAATCGGAGCAAGCAGGTAGGGCCGAAGGCTTGGTACAACGTGGGGTATCATACTTAAACTATCGTCTCCAAACTGCTCGCTCATTAGTAACAGTCTCCGCACCACGTCCAATATTAGCTGAAACTACGACAAGAAAATCCGATACAATGAACTCATTCATAATCTGTGATGTCCAGATCTTCACCGGAGAAGACACCATCCCAAATGGCTTCATCCACGTCTCCTCCGGGAAAATCAAAGCCATAGGTCCCACATCCAACATCCCCCAGCTCTCGATCCAAACATACTCAAAGCCAGGACACACTCTGCTCCCAGGCCTCATCGACTGCCACATCCACGCCGACATGGGCAACCCCGTCGCCCTCCCCCAAGCTCTCCGCTTCGGCGTCACCACCGTCTGCGAGATGCAAAACGAGCTAGTCAACGTGCAGAAACTCAAAAAGCAAGCTCTAGAACCGGACACCGCGTCCTACAAGACTGCAGGGCAGGCCGCGACCATTGAGAACGGATGGCCTATCCCTGTTATCACGGCACATGATAAGAGCGAGGAGACGCTGGCGGAGATAGCAAAGTGGCCGAAGCTGTCGAATAGGGAGAACGTGGTTGAGTATCTTGAGTGGACGGGTAGGGAGATGCAGCCTGATTACATTAAGTTGATGCATGAGTCAGGGACGAGCATGGGGATGCCGTTGACGAAGCCGAGTGTTGAGCTTCAACGCATTATCGTCGAGGAGGCGAGCAAGAGAGGCTATTTGACTGTAGCGCATGCCACGAGCTTGAACGATACGCTGGAAGTGCTGGAAGCGGGTGTCAATGGGTTGACGCATACTATGTGCGACCAGCCGCCGACGCAGGAGCTTGTCGATGCATATAAGAAGAGCAACGCTTGGCTTAACCCAACGCTTGCGACGGTGGGGAGTCTCACGGGAGAGGGCAGAGAACTGCAAGATAGATTTGCACATGATCCGAGGGTGAAGGGTCTGATTGGCGAGAGCGAGATGACCAACTTGTGCAATTGCATGGGTTTTGCGGCACAACACGGTAAAGTGGAGTATGCTTATGAGAGCGTCCGCATGTTGAGAGGTGCGGGTGTAGATATTCTCTGGTGAGTGCTCAACGAGATTCTCATTCATAATTACTGATCCCAAACAGCGGCAGCGACGCAGCCGGTCCAGCTGTGGGCACGGCTTTTGGTCTCTCGATGCATCAAGAACTCTACCTCTTTGTTAACAAGGTCGGCATGACACCTAAAGAAGCCCTCCGATCCGCGACAAGTTTGGTTGCGAAGCGCTTCCAATTCGATGATCGTGGAAGGCTGGAAGAAGGACTGAATGCTGATCTGCTACTGGTGGAAGGTGATCCACTGAAAGATATTGATGCAACATTGAATATTAGGGGTGTATGGCGCGAGGGTCGGCCGTGCAGCGCACATGCATCGAAATTAGATTAGATTTACAAAATGTGGAAATTGTATCATTCATTGTGAAGCTTTATGTTGATGAAGGATACAGGAGGTACGATGCAAGCATCCTTACCTCTATGCTCGCTCACCGACCTCGCTTATGTCCTTACTCCTTCCACACTCTCACCAAAAGCCGCCCATCTCTCTAACAGCCTCACCTCACATCCGCTCCCCACTATTACATCTTCACCTCCTGGCGCGGTGCAATCCATGTGAACCACTTATCAGGTACGTGGCGCTGCAAATGATAATCCGAGAACAAGAGCGGCTTCAAGGTGTTGAAGATGAAGCAGACAAAGAGTAAGCCGACGAGCAGCCATTGCCATGCTGGATTCCACCGGTAATGGGCAGCGTCTTCGATGGCTTGTAGGTCGGTGAGGTTGTGGGCGAGGCTGCGTGGAAGTGGTAGTGGCGTCATTTCGTGCTGGGAGTAGTTTTTGTCTGTGTAATCTTGTTTTAGATTGCTTGTATTCGTGAGAAGTCCGGACGTGGTTGGATTCGACTGCGGGTAGGGAGAGTAAACAGGTTTTATGGTAGGGTGTAGTTGAGTGCGTGCATTGTGAAGTTGGTATATGCGCATTGTTACGGTACGAACGTAAACTGTAAGATTTTCGTGAGCTAATTTTTGGTCAGTGGCTTCATTGTGTCGCGTTGCACCCGTTCGTAAGCTCGCTATGGAGTCCTTGCGCTCTGTGTCTGAAAATGCTGTAAGAATTACTGGCAGAAGGTCGTCTCAATGATCAAGATTGACACACATTACTTCCAAGCCTGATCTGGCTATTTACAGAAGCCGGTTCGTAAGCCTTCCAAAACGCCTGATATCCGCATAAAATCGCTCGATCAATCGTCTGGTAAAAAGGCTACTCCCAATCTTCCTCGTCGCTCTCCTCAGTCACAGCCTTCTTCTTCTCCTGCGGACTGCCTGGTGCACGGCTTGTTGCCCCGCTCACTAGATCGTAGCTCGCATCACTGTCTGCTACGCTCTTCTCATCGTTTGATCGCCGCGGTTGCGCAGGCTTCAGCATGTCTTCTGCAGCCGGTTTAAGCGTTCCCTGTGAGGCGGCAAGGTTTGTAGCGGATTTTGCGGCTTGGGGCGTAGAAGTGGACGTCTCATCAGCATCGGACTCGGAGTCCTCGTCCCATCCCACTTCTTCCTCGGTTGGCGCGGATGCTAAGGGACATTAGTTCACGATACAAATGTAGACACGGTGCGAATTGGACATACCCTTGAGCATCTCCCTCCGCCTTTGCTCCTCACTCTCAATGACATGCCTCAAGAAGTAGTACCTCTCCCAAAACGCACCATACTCGACCCTTTCAGGCACTAATTTCTCCATGGCTGTCCTCAGCTCTGCGTGCTTCTCCAGGTCCTGCGCAATCTCATCCGTCTTTTTCTCTACGTTGAACCCATTCCTCCAAGCTTCCCATTCGGGGCTCACAGGGTCCTTAAGAAACGAATCCAAGGACGAATGAATAACGTGTAGCTGTGCATCGAAACGCGTAGCGTGCACCACCTTCTTGCCAGAGCTATCCTTCGATTCGAAAAGCACCGCGCCTGGGTTTCCTGAGGCATCTTCGCTGGGCGGCGCAATCGTCACGGCGTCGCGGAGGAAGGAGCGGATGTTGGTGCCGAACTTCAGAAGGGCTTCGTCGGCGGCGTCTTCGGCTTTCTCGATGTCTTTGAGGCGTTTGGCCGCTTCGGCGCGAAAGCGACTCAACATGCCCTCTGCTTCCTTAACAATGTCTGCGGGGAGCGACTCTGGGCGGTCGGGGTGCGCATCTAGGTCTTGCTCGGCGGCGGCTCTGGACGTAGACGGTGTGGTCTCGGCATCGGTAGACGAAGCTTCGCCGGCGTTGACGGAAAGGTTGCGCGTATGTTTCATGATGTTTGTAATGCCCGCTGTTGCTTGCTTGCTTGCTCCATCGTAGTATTGCTCGCCCTGATCATTGTCATGTGTTAGGGAAGCTTCCTTTAATACGCTCGAAAGACCACGAACCTGCTTCTTCACTGTACCGAGGAAACCGCCAAGACGTGCGGCCCATGGGCTGCTCGAAATCGCCTTGTATGCATCTTGTACCTCGCTTTGGAAGTTGTTGGATGCGGGCGCGGTGGTGTCTTTGGTAGCCTGAGATTGCGGGGCTGGGTCCTGGGGGTAGGCCTCCTCTTGTATGTGATCGTATGCAGAGTCCATGGCTATAACAAACTGCGCAACCGCAGCAGCGACGGTGTCTACAGATGTGCTTGCGAAAGTTAACGTATGCGGGCCGGTGTGCGTGGTGTGAGAGCTTGGCTTGTTGTCCTCGGCACTTGAGCACTACTTGAGGGAGCTACGAGTAGGGTTGCGCACACGGCCCCTGCATACTAGCCTGGAAATTGAAACCTACGTAACACCCGGAGCCTTATCAGCACGTGAAAGCTTATTGCCGTTCAGCCTGTCTTGATCAGCCACAATGGTCAATGAAGCATTTGGCTTTCCGAGCAAGGCGATTCCCTTCAATGAAGACTATTGCAGCCGGTGGGGTACAGATTTGGATGTCAAACAATGCCTTTTGAGACCGCTCACTAGCGAACAGAACTTGGAATAATGTCTCTATTGTTTGAATGATTACCACCACATACATTTTTGCACCCCATACCAAGTGGAAGAATTACAAATACTCTGGCATTCGGTGCACATGCTCCGTTCATGCGCCGTACATGTTAGTTTTAAAGAATCAATATACATCTAAGCCAAGACGCCCATTGTCTATGCATACTGTCATTAGTATCGTAACAATCGCTTGTCGCTAAACAAAAGGAGAAGCATTCATGGAGACTTGGTGCTACTACTTGGTGGAGTGTCTGGCGTTTCATTTTCCCTTCCCATCTGGATTACACCCGATGTAGCTTGCGGTATCCGGGGTGAACTAGAAGTAGGTGGCGCTGTAGGAGGACCGCGAAAGCTTGGCTGCTTGATCCCCCTATACTGATTCGGTCGATCGGTGGCTCGTCGCAAGAGCGGACTGGCAGAGGATAACGACGAGCGAATCTCACGCGACGGCAGCGGAATGTCTGCAGAGGACTTCGAGCGACCGCCTCCAACGGGTGAGGAGTCAGGCAAGGAGGGCGACATAGGCGTCGTAGACCGAGAGCGCGGGGATGCTTTACCATGCGGGTAGCCCTCATAGTCAAATCGCCCTTCACCTGGTGACGAAGGGGTTGTATCATCGTACCCGTTCGTAGCGTCGTGAAACTCATGCTCTAGATACTCCTCGCCACGTCGCTTGATTGGGCTCTCATCATACGGGTCAAAGCCCACCCTCATACGCGCCTCTCGACGGACGCGACGTCTAAGTTCGGCATCTCCGCCGGAGCCTACAGTGCTGCTATCAGAAAGGAAGAAATTGAGAAGCTCGTCCGGGACAGCCAGGTGTGACGTTTGTTGGAACTGCTGTAGGGCAGTAAGACGGACGAGCATCTCAAGGAGAGATAGCGAGGTTTTGATGGCCGGAGCAGCGGTAGGTGCCCGGGCCTGCTGAGGGATGGGGAGGGAGCTCTTCTGCGGAGAGGGTATGAGTTGAGTGTCGGGCGGTGGTGGCATCGACGTTGTTGGTGTTGAAGGTCGTAGATTCAATTTGGAGAAGTAGGAGGCTAGACCAGGAGACGCAGACTCGGCATGCTGTGGGGTTGCCGTTGCTGACGATGAAGTCCCAACATCGAGGTCAGATTCGTCAATGTCGGAGTCGGAGGGCGGCTCTTCTGTGTATACCTCAAACGCCATCCACTCCAGGTCTAGGTTCGGAGGAAGACGCCAAGGGTGAATTTGAGGTTCTTCGACAGGCAACTCAGCTGTAGGAAGCTCTGCCGTCGACTCACGGCGTAATTGCTCATCCAGTTCAGTTTGTTCCTCGTCTGGCTCAGAATCACCAACGGTATGTGAGCCGTCAGAGTCATATTCGTGCTCCACGTCGTTTCGCTCCATCATACGGCGAGGGGGCACAGCGTGAACATCGCGTTTCAGCAGAAGGATAGGGTTGTTCGTCTCACCGTCCGTTCCGATATTGAGAATTTTTCCCGTGTCAGCATAGAAGATCTTGGAAATCTCATGAATGGGAATTATCTCTCGGATTCCCGCAAGGCCAACGCCATTATATGGACCTGGTTGCTCTTCACCCTCCTCAAATGTGTGCACGCGGTCATCTTCAAGATCTTCGACAATCAACAGCTGGTACGCGAATTCGTGCAGGCGTCCTTCGGAAGGAATATGGCTGTGCTCGCGTTCGTCGCCTCGACCGATGTCGCCCCGAAATGGTTCAGGATAGTGGTAGATATTATCAAGTGGAACCCTCAACAATACAACGCGAGCTTTGTGCATGACCTCTTTCCAGGTCGTCTCCCGGATGCCCTCTTCGTCCAGGGCCCTGTTCGCATGTCCGGAAAACAACATGTACATGGAGAGGTAAAACGAAGGCCCTATCTGCTGTGCTCGAGGCATGTCCATGTTATATTGTGTGTCGCCATGTGTCAGAAAGGTGCTCGCCTGCAACATTCTAGACGGTGAGACAGTCGCCGGAAGAGTGGTTGACAGATTGACGCCGGACGTTGTGATGGCGAGGCTGATCAGTGGCACTGCATCTTCAATCCTATTGAGCAGATTCTTGATCTCAGCGATGATCAGACGCAGTTCAAGATCATTCTCAGCGCGCGACTTGCTGCGTGAGCTCCCTTTGCGGGCCAGCTTTTCCTCGCCTACAGCCTTAGCAAGGCGCACGCCTAAGGACTGGATGTCGAACCGAAGAGACTTGGTCAAAGTAACAGCGGATTCTAATGAGGTGTTTCCACGCGCTGCTATCAGTTCAATCATATCAATCGCTGGCGAGATGATCTGTTTCGAGGGGTTAGTGATTTACCCATGTTAATGTTCAATGGCACCCACCCTGATCTTGCCTTCGAGCCGTAGCTGCAAGGCGGCCAATTCATGTTTCTCGCGACCTTCCACAGTCTGTTGCACACCGATGTTAGTTGGGTTATTTGTGCAGCACCATGCTTAGAATCTGAAATCTCTGCGCTATCCCAGGAAAGGCGATGAGACCAAGCCGTAGGGCTTAGGTACGGTGTGGATTTTGTTGGGTTCACGAACCTTGAGTAAACGTCCACATTGTCGGATGGCATAGCCACTGGTGATCGTAATGCCTGTACGGACGGCGTAATTGATCGCCTGCTGAGTCACCTACACATGAAAAAGAGTCAGTGGATCCTTCATAGAGTCACCATTGCATCAGAGGCCAGAAAGTACGTTCTGATTGCAGTCCTGGTAGAGTCATACCTTTGACAGAAGGACTTCCATATTGACTGTATGGGTTGTTCGGGGCGCCAATCAACGCGTGGACGGTCTAGTGGGAACAATAATGCTCCAAGAACAACGCGCCCTCAACGCCGAACAAGTTGAAGCGAGGGCTCTGTGACAAGGGGAAGGCCGGGCGAGAGAGTCATCATCTCGGCGAGTTTGCTGTCTGGAGGCACGAACCCGTCTTCTTGTTTGGAGTTCCTGGTCTGTGTCAGGCGCGGAAGGCACCCACCAGCCACGGAAGTCGCTGCCCAGCAAGTTTGCCCCGCGTCAGAGGCCCACCACTACCGCACACTTTTTGCCCTCGCACCTCGCCGCTCCCAACGCCAGCTCCGTATAAAGCCTGGGCCGTTCACTTGCCATCGCTACATCGGCAGACACATACGGGTCTTACCTTTTGCTCTGCGTGTTCGGATACGACGCCGCCCTTGATTTTCGCTAGCCCCGCGCCCCGCACACGAACGCACACATACGCACACCATGGCAGACTCGTGGGAGCAAGAGGAGGACAATCTGTCGCAGCAGGCGCAGAACCTCAACATTAACAACAACAATAATGCGCAAGGTCAATTCAGACCTGGTGGCGCTTCGTTCACTCCAGGCGCATCGTCGTTTACCCCAGGCGCGCAGTCGTTCACGCCTGGGCAGCAATATCAGCAGTATGGCGGAGGGTACCAGCAATACGGGCAGTACGGACAACAAGGATACAGCAACTACCAACAATATGGACAGCAGCAAGGATACCCTCAATATGGCCAATACGGACAACAGCAACAGCAGTACGGGCAGCAGGGCTACGGAGGCCAATACAACTACCAGCAACAGCAGAACTTTCAGCCCCAGCAACAGCAGCAGCGCCAGGCTCCTGTTCAGATTGCGAAGAGAGGCGACAACAACGCTCCAGCCGCTCCGGCTGCTCAGCCGAAGAAGGATGCTGAGCCCAAGGCGAAGGTTCTGAGCATTGGAGGAGATGCTGCGCCCAAGGCAAAGGTCCTGTCAATCGGCGGTGATACCGTCGCTCCCAAAGTAGAGAACACGGGCGGAACCAAGGTCCTGAGTCTAGGCGCCGCGCCCGCTGCTGCACCAACTGCAAAGGACAATGTCGACACCCAGGCACCTGAGGCTGGAGCGAAGGTCGCTGCAGCAGTTGCCATCGAGAAGACCGGCGAGCCGACAAAGGCCGCCAGCCCCTCTGGCCGGACGTCACCCACTCCCTCGACAGGCCGCAGCTCGCCTAGCCGAGCTGCCGAAAGCAAGAAACAGGTTGTCGATCTGGAGAAAGAGCAGGAAGAAGACGTCGACGAGGCCGTTCTCGCTGAGATGTATGGAAAAGAGCACATCAACGTCATTTTCCTGGGCCACGTTGATGCCGGCAAGTCTACTCTGGGTGGGAGCATTCTCTTCGCCACCGGTATGGTCGATGAGCGGACAATGGACAAGTACAAGAGGGAAGCCAAGGACGCCGGTCGCGAAACTTGGTACCTTTCCTGGGCTCTGGATCTGACCAAGGAAGAACGATCCAAGGGCAAGACTGTCGAAGTTGGAAGGGGGTTCTTCGAGACAGAAAAGCGACGATACTCTATTCTCGATGCACCAGGCCACAAGACGTACGTTCCGAGCATGATCGGTGGTGCGGCTCAGGCCGATGTCGGAATCCTGGTCATCTCTGCCCGTAAGGGTGAGTACGAGACAGGTTTCGAGAAGGGAGGACAGACTCGCGAGCACGCTATGTTGGCTAAGACCCAGGGTGTGAACAAGCTCGTCGTCGCTGTCAACAAGATGGACGACCCAACGGTCGAGTGGTCCGAGGAACGATACAAGGAGTGCACAACGAAGCTTACAATCTTTCTGAAGGGTGTCGGCTACAACCCAAAGACCGACGTTGCGTTCATGCCCATCAGCGCTCAAACCACTGTCGGTATCAAGGACAGAGTTCCCAAGGATCTTGCACCGTGGCACGACGGCCCATCGCTGCTCGAGTATCTCGACAACATGAAAGCTCTCGAGAGAAAGCTCAACGCACCCTTCATGATGCCAATCTCTGCCAAGTACCGAGATCTAGGTACAATGATTGAGGGTAAGATCGAGTCTGGTGTCATCAAGAAGGAAAACAAGTACCTCATGATGCCCAACCGAGATACCATTTCGATCTCCGCGCTTTACGGCGAACAAGAAGATGAAATCACTGGAGCTGCGTGTGGTGACCAGGTCCGTGTCCGCCTTCGTGGAGTTGAAGAAGAAGACATTCTTCCAGGATTCGTTCTCTGCTCTCCTAAGCGACCCGTACACTGCGTATCATCATTCGAGGCTCAGATTGTGCTTTTGGACCTGAAGAGTATTCTCACAGCGGGTTACAACTGTGTACTGCACGTGCACGCCGCTCAAGAAGAGGTCACGTTCGAGGCCTTGCTCCACAAGCTTGAGAAGGGTACCGGCAGGAAGAGTAAGAAGGCACCCGGTTTCGCCACGAGGGGCATGTCGATCATTGCGCGACTCAAGGTCACCGGTACTGCCGGTGCTCTCTGCGTTGAGCGCTTCGAGGATTACCCTCAGCTTGGCCGCTTCACGCTTCGGTAAGCCTTGCTAACACATTTTACAAATCTAGGAGAGACGCTAATTATTGGACAGTGACCAAGGACAGACCATCGCCATTGGTAAGATCACCAAGTTGATCACAGACGATGCTACCGCTGCTTAAGCGGGTTGAAGAGGTGGCCGTTGAGCCAAGACGAGTTACAGGCAAGTCGCCACAGCTTAGGCTGCGACTGTTTCTGCGACCCTCAAGAAGGAGCAAGCCGCGCGAAGCGGTTGGGGAGACCGACGTCTCTGGGAAGGGTCCGCACTGTCATGTGGGTTTAGCATATAGACATCAAAAGAACCTGATTTAGTTCTCTGCTGCACCCAGCATTTTCCATTAGTGCTTCTAGCGTACGTAGATTCAAAGGATTACAATATATAAGAAGGAACCTGGAGAGGAACTTCACTCGCTGTAACATCTTCAGTGTCACTTTTCCGAATGAGGCAAGCCTACCGCTGCGAAAGGGCAACAAAGACAAGCCTTTTAGTGCCGTAATCAACGGATAACCTTAATCTACTTTCCTGTCTGGGAAATACACGGTGGTGAATCTGAGATGGAGGATGAAAGAGCCAAGGGTGAGCATGTCAGATTATTGGGTCTGTTCAATTTGGTGCACTCAGTCTTGAGTTACGGCACGCATGACATAACTGTATCAATGATGGCTCTCCCGGTGTCACGTGTTCTACTTTGGCCCATGGACTCACCAAAAAGGTCATGCTCTAGGTATTGAATGTTGAACTTTCAAGCGTGTTTTAGCGATCATGGAAGTTAGATGAGTCGACCAACGTCCCTTTTGAAGATGCGCGGGAGATCGACCAAGCTCTCGCAGCCACCACCGCCACTTCAACTTTCCCCACGCCATAACACACAACTGCACACCACAACACCACCTCCACCGCGCACGCTGCGCGCTCCTCGCCCACCATGCAGGGCTTCAACATGGGTAGATACTACCCGCCTGACGCCTCCAACGCTCCCACCTTCAACACCTCGAACCCGCTCGGCTCTCGCGCAAAGAAAGGCGGCGCGCTCGTCGTCCGCTTCGAGCTCCCCTTCGCAGTATGGTGCTCGCACTGCACACCCCCCGCCATCGTCGGTCAAGGCGTACGCTTCAACGCCGAGAAGAAAAAAGCAGGAAACTACTACTCGACGCCGATATGGAGCTTCCGCATGAAGCACACGGCGTGCGGCGGGTGGTGGGAGATCCGCACGGATCCGAAGAACGCGGAGTATGTTGTTGTGGAGGGGGCGCAACGGCGGGATTACGGAGAAGAGAAGCAGGGGAGGGGAGATGAAGTTTTTGAGCGAGGAGGAGAGGGAGAAGAGGAGGACGGATGCGTTTGCGCGGTTTGAGGGGAAGGTTGAGGAGAAGGGGGAGCAGAGGGGGCATGCGGAGAGGATAGAGGAGCTGTATGATAAGGCGGAGGTGTGGAGAGATCCGTACGATGTGAACGCTAAGCTGAGGCGGGAGTTTAGGGAGAAGAGGCGGGGGTGGAAGAAGGAAGATAGGTTGAAGGAAGGGATGCAGGAGAAGTTCAGCTTTGGATATGAGATCGCGGATGGGACAGAGACGGATGATATGCGGGCAAAGTTGGTTGACTTTGGCGCAAGCACGCTGGATGACGGCGTGGAGGAAGCTGTGAGAAAACCGCTGTTTACGAGCGTCAAGGCGGCAATGACGGAGACGGTCTCGAAGAAGAAACTTAAATCAGAGATTGCGGCGGAGAAGAGCCGTCAGAACTTACAGCAATCGCTTGCCGGGAACACGAGAGCCTCGATCGATCCCTTCCTGTCCGCGGAAGCGAAAAGTTCCACTAAGCTGAGCTTAGGGATCAAGCGCAAACGGAACGAAGATGGGTCCGAAGATCAGAAAACGCAGTCGCCCGCAACGAAGTCAATTATAATCGATCAATCAACAGAAGTCCCAACAAAAAGACCTACCTCAGCCGCTGCTCTGGTGGACTACGACTCAGACTAAGATCACGAAGCCTTGCCAGGTAAGCCGGCATTGGTCTCCATCAGATCACTTGATACTTTCAGCGAATGATACCCCCTACACTTGTAACAGTGCCAAGTCGACGACATATTATCGTCCAGCAATAGAAATGTAAAAATAAATCTCTTAAACAATACCCACAAAGGCCTTCAACTTGATGTAAAAATCAGCTTCTTTTGAAATGGTACATTGTACGGTTGAGGGCTCGCAAGTCATTTTGCGCCCTTCCCGATCCGTGGTCATTAAACACGCTGAGTCGACTTCAACTAAAGACTGCACTTGACGCACATTACAATGTTCTTGCCGATTCTACCTCCACTGGCCTTCGTCTACAATATCACCAACACACCACTCAGAATTGGAAGGCGGAGGGAGAGCAAGAGAGGGGGAGAGGAAGATTGGATTGGTTCTGAATCTGTGGGATGATGGCGTGGATGCCGCTAGGGAGTTTCGCGATTTCATTCCGCCGCCGATGGCTAGCGATATAAAGGGAGGAGTCAGAGAGTTTAGGGTCAGTGCGGTCAATCAGTATAGATGGCCCTTCCCTTTTAAACAGCTGTTCGAATTTTCGATAGAACACGCGGCAGAGTTGGTGTGCTCTGGTGCGAACGAAGTGTTGAAGAGAATCAAAGCATTTATACAAGAGGGGATGAGTCAAGTGACCAACACGCTGTTGCTCCAATATGTGTTCAGCTTGGTAGTTGCGCTTCAGGAAGATGGGATTGTACAGCTTGTGGAAGTCAAGCCAGTCGGGGCGTTGAGTGGGTGTAGAGTTTATTTGGTCCACTAGGTAAGGGATAGGAGGGTGTTGTATGGATTGCAGGAAGATGTGGGTTTTTTGTTACGTCGGAGGATGTAAGGTGGCAGAGAAGCTGGTGTAAAGGAAGGCGCTACCCAGGAACGGTTCGGGGAGGCGTGAGGAGTGAGCAGGGTACTACCGGTTATTTGACGGCTTTCCCTTCGTCAAGTCTTCTGAGACACGGATAGATGGGTTGGGTTCGAAACGCATTAGATTTACGCATTATCAAAGGGTCTTAAGCGGTGAAGAGGCGATGCCAACCACAAGAGAATCCGTGGTGGAAGTTGAAAGCCTCAGAGACGCGTACTGCCACACACAGGACAGCGGTCTGGCATAGTGAGTTTGGAGTTGAAAGTACCACATTCCGTACAGACCCATGTGTCTGAAGCAGGGCCTAACTTCGGACTGCCATTCTCAAAGAGGCGCGTGGTGGCTTCACTGAGATCATCCCTATCCGATTCGGACTTCTTCTTACTCCAGCTCTTATTAACAACCCTTTGGTCCTCACTTGAGTTGTTTACGTCGGGACCTGAGCTCTTACTTCCTCTTCTGGACATATTGCTGCGTCTCGCTTTGAGATTGAATAAACTTGTCGTCGGCGGTTTCGGTCTCAATTCCTCCGTTACACGAAGTGTCGAACTGCCAGTATCGCGTGTAAAGTCTGACACCCATCTATAGGCCTCTGACTGCATAGATTGTGTTGGAGATACATTATCGGTTTTTGTTATTGTTGCAGACTTTGAACTGAATTGGTCCTCCTTTGGCCTCGATGGTATGTAAACATAGTTCCGAGACGCTAATGTTTCCGTTGGTGTGGTCTGATTTGCTCGTGCGCCTCTCATCCTGGAATTTGCTGTTACGACGCTTGAAACAAGCGCAGAGACTAGGACAGTAGCCATGTGAGCTGTAGGGAGAGTGGCTAAGGGCCAAAATCGCCGACCCATTCCCCCTGTGGTTGAACTGTCTACGGATTGCTGTTGCATAGCAGCTTTCTCTTCAAGGAAAGACTTAAGCGCCAACAGCAGTTGACTTTGCTCTCTCATAGCCTTCTCGAGCTCATGATGTTGAGCACTGAGCGCTTCTTCGAGAGTCGACCTGTCAGAGTATGATGAACCTTGTTCTGGTTGCGCGTTTGCCTGCTGGTCACTTTGATTGTTTGACGGGAGCGCTGTAGTTTCTTCGAGGATATTTTGAAGTGCATCTAGCTGGCCTGTCAAGCTATCACGCATATCAATGATACGCTCCAACTGGTGGTCGTTCTGGACCTTCTGGGTCGCTACGCCATGCTGGAGCACATCGATCTGCTTCTGTAATTCAGTAGGTACGTCCGCTACATGAATAGCTTCCACTATCTGCAGTAATTGATTTTGCTGTAATGGCTTCTGTGGTGTGCTCGTGATACACTTCCTGAAAAACTGTCGTAAGTTACTGATCACCTAAAGGAAGCAGTATGTGAACGTTTGAATACTTACAGGACTTGCAACGCTAGCAGAGAGTTCACAGCTTGAAGCGGTTGTTCCACTTGTATCCGAAGCTTCTCTATCTTGCCGGAAGCATCTTTGATGGTATACTTGATGGTAGATTTGATCTTCCCTAAGCCTGATTTCGTAGGCTGTTTCCCAAGGGCGGCTTCATGCTTATCGAGGAATTGTTTGAACTCGGACAAAGGCTCCTTTATTACGTCGACTAGCTTCGCGACATCCTCGGCGATGTCATCCTGAGGCGTGGTCTGGATGTAATCGCTCAAGTGTTTGACTGTTGACACAAGGCTGCTGAGGAAGGCTGCCTCGGAAGCGAACTTGCTCGATGCTCCACCGGAATCTTTGAAAGAATCGAGCATGGTAATTAGTAGTTTGGTCCCTGCAATGAAGTCGCCCACCGAAAAACCAAAAGCTGGAGCTACCATCGCGGCGAAGTAAGAGCTTCTGGAGAAGGCAAGGAGGAAAGTGAGGGTCGGGAATTCTAAGAGCCGGTGAGTATATGAGGACGCGGTGGCTTTTCTCCACGAATTATTTGATTGGATGCTTCTGATTTAAGGCTGCCGCAAGGCTGAAACTTACGCTTCTCAGGTCTTCGGAACTTCTTTGGTTATCATTGCGGAAAGAAACCACGGTGACCGTTCCACACTCTCCAGCATTGCGGACACGTACACGCGTTCCTGATTTTTGTCAATTTACTCTTCTCTCGAGAACTAGAGACATAGAGCTGCCAGCCATCCAGCAGCGGGGGAGTATCGCAAAAAGTACGCGCGAATGAATCACAAAGGGCGCGAAACGACTTGTGTTTATGAGCGCTGTACTGAGCAAACTATAGTACGCGCGTTGGAATTAATTATTAGTATGTCTATTTTGATCAAAGCATGAAACAAAAACAAACGTCTATCGTCGTCCTCTTGCCCTTACACCCACCAAAATGCTCAGTGCTTCCTCGCATACAACACCACCCATCCCAGCAACCGATATCCGAAGATAATAACCAACATGTACCCCACATACTTGCCCATATTCTCAGTATTAAAACCATACCTCTCCAGCACCGCCGTCCCCTCAATCATACACTGGTCTTGCAGTTTACTTGGGTACATGCACTGACACGCGCCCTCCACAACCTCGCACGCATAGTTTCTCTTCCCGAACTCATTGACCATCATGCCACGGAACACATACGCCTGATAATCAATGTAGTGGAACACATACCTCCAGAACACATTGAGCGTCTGCGGCTCGACCATGAATCCATTGACGCACATCCACAGTCCGTTCGCGAACGCCGTCGCCGCGAGCGCAACGACGAAGATGGGAATCAAGCTGGAGAGGAGCACAACGAGGGACTCGGCGGCGAGCAGGTCGAGAAACAGCCACATGACCCATGTGAAGAAGGCGTCGGTGCCAGGACGGAAGTTACCCAGCCAGTATGCGATGACCGAGAACAGGATCGTGATGAGGAACAGGTAGGGGATGCCGACGAGGAAGTTTGCTAGCATGAAGGCTGTGGGGCCGTAGAGGCCGTTGAGGCGCTCTTTTGTGTACAGGGAGAGGTCCTCGAGGTAGGCGGGGATGTAGGCTACGGCCATGAAGGACATGAATGCGCCGCCGAAGAAGATGGCGTTGGTGAAGGCTGTGATGTTGTCTTGGGTGGGGGAGAGGCGGAGCCAGACCGTGCCCATTAGGATGGCGAGGCAAACATACATCGCTATACGAATACCGTATGCTACAATGTCGCGGTAGGACTTGATGAATGAGCGGTGCATTAGTGTGAGAGGTATGAGGTAGGGGTTCGCGGAGAGATGGGCGTGGTCGAGACTCAGGCCTGCGCCGGCTTGTGTGGTCTGGTCAAGGCTAGCTTGAAGGGTTGCAGCTTGCTGAGAAGCATTCCAAGATGTGTGCAGCTGGTCAAGTCTATCGACAGCTTCGGCTTGATTCTGTGAGAAGTCGATGTTGACTATTTGTATGATGTACTCGGCGGGATTGATGTAGGTAGGCATCTCGTAGCCAGTGCTTGCGAAATAGTCATGAATGCCCGCCACTGGTCCATTGTATGCAGTCTTGCCGCGCGACAGAAGTAAAAGCTGGTCAAAAAGCTGGAATGTGGTCGTGGAAGGCTGATGAATAGACGCGATAACCAATATCTAGGAGCGTTTGGTTAGCCTTGACGCAGCTAGTGGGGACAGTGACTAACCTTGAATTTCTTCGCAGTGACACGCACAAAGTTCATGACCTCGTAGCTCGCAGCAGAATCAAGTCCGCTTGTCGGCTCATCTAGGAAGAGTATCTTCGGACTGGTAATCAAATGGCTAGCCACGCTGACCCTGCGTTTCTGCCCACCAGACACACCCTTCCGAATGGGTGTGCCAATTAGAGTACCGGCCTGCTCGCGTAGACCAAATGATTCGAGCAAGGACTTGATTCGTGCAATTCGTTCCGTTTTCGATATCGATCTGTGCAGGTGGTCAGCCTTGCTGCGTTGCTGCGCCGCATCAGCGTATCAGGAAGCAGCCTTACCGAGGAAGGGCGAGCCGGGCGGCAAAATCCAGCGTTTCTTGGACGGTGAGCGACCCCACGAGTGCGTCCTCCTGCTCGACGAAGCTGGACAGCTTGCGGAAGTCCTTTGTGTCTGATGGCGCGCCATTAACGTATGTAACCCCTGACACTGAGGCACCGATGGTTGCTTCACGGTGTGCGAGGACATTGAGAAGTGTCGTCTTTCCAGAACCACTGCGATAGTTAGAAAACGCGCGTGCATGCATTGGATATATCGTACCTTGGGCCCATGAGTGCCAACATCTCGCCTGAGGGTGGTGTAAGCACGTAGTATATCGCGAGTAGGTAGGTTTACTTACCAGCCTTAACATGGCCACGAACATCTGACAAGATCTTAAACGGCTGCTTTGTGTGGCGGTCTTTGACTGTCACCGAGACGTCGTTCCAACTGAAGCTGCTCACAGATTCATTGCTCAGATAGGTGCGGCCGATGTTGGCATGTTTCTCAACATCGTCCACAGAAGAGTTGTTGGAAACATCCATTTTGTGCAGATACAGAGTGAACGGTGTTGGTCTCGAACAATGAAGGTTGAAACATGAGTCTTGATGAGAAGAAAGAAGAATTATATTGTAGTATCAACGTGGTCCGGAAATGTACGCTGTGCCATCCCACACAGCTCGCCGACAGATGCTACGCCCTCTTGGCCGGCGACCCTAACATTGACGGGGACCCTACCAACCCGTGCTAAACACGAGGCGGCGCGCTACACACTGAATGTATGGTCAGCCGTCACATTTCATTGGATGCGGTGCAGGGGCCAAAAACGGTGCCGCAATTAGACCCTGGCTGAGAACGCCGAAGACATCTGAAGCTGACGTTCGCTTAACGATTTAGCGCAAAGGCCTCCAGCTCGCCGACAGAAAATGCGCTACGCAAGTATTTTAGTATACCACCGGGCTCGGTGTTTCGAAGGTCGCCTTGATACTGTTTGCTGAGGTACAACTTGTATGAGGCTCTGCCCCTTTCGCTGAAAATTCGCCGATGGCAAGGATCTGGCGTATACCAAGACTGATGCAGGAATATTACCAAGCGCCGAGATTCAAAGCTTAATCCAACGGAATGGTGTGGTGGGCGGTGTATGATTGTGCACAGTGCGGCCTCGCCGAGCACTGGTTTCAATCCCACATTTGGCGAACATTTACGTTGATTCTCTTCCTCGCCATCCAGCCCCTCCATGCCTCAAATTCGTTGTCGTTAACGTTTCTTCCCGCCGGCCAGGACTCAAGATACGTGGGGCAAGTTCCAGGCACAATCTGTGGAACGCCATGCCATGCGAAGCGCGACGTGCCACTCATGTAGACCGCACTACCTGATCGTAGTCGGATCGCTAACACACGCTCGTCCGTTGGAGTTGTATGATTATCGCTATTCGTTTCCTGTGTTGCTGCAGGTTCGGATGATGTGCCAATGACAAAGATCGCATCACATCCAAGGCTGATGCTGATCAATCCAGTGTCGCTACTCTCAGCAACGTCACGGTGGACGCTGAGTGTGTCGCCTGGTGAGTACAAATTGACTATTGCAGCTTCTGCTTTAGTACTCGTGAAGGTGTCTTCTAGCAACTCCTTTACATCGGCAGGAAACGATGGCGGTGTGGCGTCCGGGTACTGTTTCGCAGTCCAATCGTATTGACCACCGAGCGTCATCCAACGCATCTTCTTGTTCAAGACTTGAGATACATTCAGTGGACGATGCACGGAGGGATCTTTTGGGTTGGCAATCGTCGCGGAAGAGGTCGGAGGTAGTGTGAAGAAGGAAGATGCTGATGGTGGATAGGAAATGCCATAGTGAGTGTGGATGTTGGTAAGATGAGAGGGCCGCGCTAGATCGCGATGCAGGAGACGAGAGAGAGTAGCGTGAGCTGGATTTCAGGTGGTAGGAGAGACGGGGACGATAAGGAGGCCTGCCTGACGTCAGGCAAGATACTACAGATGATATTCAAGATTTAAAGAAAATGAAGCATGTGTAAGGAGATGTCTTCTAGTCTGCATCCTTTCGCGGGGAGAAATGTCATGTGATGTACAAGCTCCAATAGATGCCTCTTACTTTGTGATCAATTGATCCTATAATTGCAAATTCAAGATTGCTTCAAGTCACCTCTCACTTACCTGGCATGTCCGCGTGCTCGTAGACGAGTATCTTTGAGGTTTGAGTGGTAGGCCCTAATTCAGGTTGGTCACCGTCACCGCCAAACCGGCGAAAAGTAGCGGTCAGTCGCTGAGGGTCCCATTCTTCAACCACACGCAGTTTGCTTTGGGGATCTGCACGAAGGTCTCGTTCTAGATCCACGATCATAGGGTCATTTTGGAGGTCCTGGCTCCTCATCCTCTGGTACTTTTTGTAGACGTTGCGGACTCTTTCCGGCGGGCGTTCATGCGGATCAAGTGCAGGCATGATGTTACGCAATCTGGTGACGTCTGCAGAGCTTCTCTGAGTTGAGACGACAACAGAATGTGGTGGTTGAAAATTGAGATCGTGACTGTAAGTTATGAGTGGTGGAGGGGAATAATTCACGCGGCGTTGTGGGCTCGCGCGCGCCGACGCGTCTCTTTGTCTCATTTGCTTAGATCGAGCCGGGCGCTTGGCGAGCTGTGTTTACTACCACTTTTCGAGAACAACATCACCGCCCCGCCGAGGCCACACTCCCGCAACTCTTCCAAGCCAACCCGTGGATACTAACAGCAGGATCGATTTGTGCGTCGCTCCGGAGCCTGACGCCACGACTGCAGCCCTTGCCCTGAAGTCGTTCGTTTCAGTTCTACACGACACGCGCGCCCCCATCCCTCTCTTCGCCGACCAGCGATTGAACTCAGCTCCGCCGCAACCGCGACCCAGTTGACTACTCAGGAGACACTAGAGCAGCGCTCCGACCCAGCATGGAGAACTACCAGAAGATGGAGAAGATTGGAGAGGGTGAGTGATCATTCTGTGGTGCTGCACCTGCACCTGCACCACACCGCCATAACAGACTTCCCACGTCGATTTGAGCCTACACTAACATTTGACCCCAGGGACCTATGGGGTCGTTTACAAGGCGCGCGATCTGTCGACCAAGGACCAGCGCATCGTGGCACTCAAGAAGATCCGTCTTGAAGCTGAGGACGAAGGCGTACCGTCGACCGCCATCCGCGAGATCTCCCTGCTGAAGGAGATGAACGACGCCAACATCGTCCGCCTCCTCAACATCGTACATGCCGATGGCCACAAGCTCTACTTAGTCTTTGAGTACCTCGATGTCGACCTCAAGAAATACATGGAGGCGCTCCCTGCCACCCAAGGCGGCCGTGGCAAGTCGCTGCCGGAAGGCTCTACACTGAATGTCACTATGGGTCCAGACATTGTCAAGAAGTTCATGACACAGCTGTGCCAGGGCATCCGGTACTGCCATGCCCACCGTGTGTTGCACCGCGACCTGAAGCCCCAGAACCTGTTGATCGATAAAGATTGCAACCTCAAGCTGGCAGACTTCGGCCTAGCGCGCGCTTTTGGCGTGCCCCTCCGCACTTACACGCACGAAGTGGTGACCCTGTGGTATCGTGCGCCAGAGATTCTACTTGGTGGTCGTCAGTACTCCACTGGTGTCGATATGTGGTCTGTTGGCTGCATCTTTGCTGAGATGTGCACGCGCAAGCCCCTGTTCCCTGGCGACTCCGAGATTGACGAAATCTTCAAGATCTTCCGGTATGTCCACCTTCTTTGATTGCACAACAAGCTCGTATTGACAATGTTCGTAGCGTTCTCGGTACTCCCACTGAGATCGACTGGCCTGGCGTTACCTCGTTCCCTGACTACAAATCCTCGTTCCCCAAGTGGAACAAGCAGGACATCGCCACAACAGTCACGACTCTGGACGATTACGGCCTTGACCTGCTAGACGCTCTGCTTGTCTATGATCCTGCTGGTCGAATTTCGGCGAAGCAAGCGGTCATTCATCCTTACTTCACGGGCACCTTAAATGGCTACGGAAACGGCTACCATTAGTTGCAGTAGTCCTTGATGGTTTTCACGATCTTACGAGTTTGGCAGCATACGCGGATGGGCATATCCAAGTCGAGTGTTCAAGTCGACGTCTCTTTCGTCGCAATGGATGGGAGGAATGGCATTGGGCAAGCAAGCAGTGCACGGCGTTAGTGGTTCACGTCATATTCCCTTTTGGGCTTGAGGCATGCAGGGTACGTTTTTGGTAGACAATGGGCCCCGTGAAAACGATCTGTGCATAATATGAGATTTCATGCTATTGCTGCTCGATACACGATGGGATGTTTGGTGTTGTCATGACGCAACCAGCCTTACAACTGCCCCACTCAGCCCTACAACGACGCGAGGGGCAACGCGCTTCGGACCCTTCCGTCGTCCCACTTGCTTCTGTACATCCCTCCAGTCAAGCCACGCTCGTTTCGATGCCGCCCGCTCCTCCAAAGCTTCTACCCACATCCGAAGGCCCGCGCCTGATTGTGTATCACCAGACCTTCCACGATTCAGCCGGCAACTACCACTCGCTTCTACCCCTCCTCACGAACCACACTGGCATTACCCACATCATAGTCGCAGCTATACACTTGAACGGAGGCCCGGGGAACATCACCCTGAATGACCACAAGCCGGACGACAAGCGCTACGACCAGCTTTGGGGGGAGGTGAAATGGCTTCAGGGAAGCGGAGTGAAGGTGTTGGGCATGCTGGGGGGTGCGGCGCAAGGAAGCTATGAGCGCCTCGGAGGCAGCGAAGACAATGTGAGCCTCGCATTTCTCGTCCACCCCCCTACGCCAATCTTTTTGTGATCCACCTTCGCACACAATGAACCATTTGAATATGTAGTAGACGTCTCAAGCACCAGAACTAACCCACAATAGTTCGAGGCCTACTACACGCCCCTCCAAGCCCTCATATCCTCCCACAGCCTCGACGGCATAGACCTCGACGTCGAAGAAAAAGTCGACATCCAATCCATAACCCGCCTCATCGCCCGTCTCCGCGCAGACTTTGGCCCCGCCTTCCTCATCACAATGGCTCCCGTAGCCACAGCCCTCATCCCCGATCCAAACATCCCGCCACACCTCCGTCCACCGCGTCCCCTCCTCGCCAGCGGCCCGTCCCCGAACCCACTCCACCCTACATTGCCGCATCTGAGCGGCTTCAGCTACCCCGAGCTCGAATGCAGTGTCTACGGAAGGGAAATAGCATGGTACAACACGCAGTTCTACTGCGGATGGGGCTCCGCAGCGTCAACGCAGTGGTACGACGCCATCATCGCAGCAGGGTGGACGCCCTCCAGGATCGTCCTCGGGGTAGTCACCAACCCGGGAAACGGCGCTGGACACGTTCCCGTCGCCAAACTGCGCGACGTGTGCGCCCGTCTGCGCGAGAAGTACAAGAGTGGTGGAGGGGGCTTCGGCGGGGTAATGGGCTGGGAGTTCTTCAACAGCGGAGACTGCGAGGAGGATATGGTGCACGTTACTTCTCTCGACCTGAATAATGAGACTGTGCAGGCGGGGTGGGTTGCTGCGCTGGGGCGTGTGCTCAGGGTGGAAGACGCGCCTAGGGTACGGACGCAGAATCCGCTGCTGGGCGTCACGCCCGAGCAGATCCGGCAGATGGTGACGACGCTGCCCTCGGCGCGCGCTGCGTGGCCCGCAGAGACGATTTCGCAGCTTGTGGTGCTGGGCTTTTCGCACCAGGAGGCTGTCGCTGCGCTGAATGCTACAGAGGGGAACGTCGAGCTTGCGGCGGGGTTTCTGTTCGAGCAGTATCCGCAGTAGGCGCTGCGGGCGTCGCTGGGACGGTACTGTTGGCTGGCCTTCCATTGGATACGATACCCGACCTCTCATCGTCTTCACGTGTCATGTTTCTGTACTTTCATGTGTCGTGGCTGTGGAGCATTGAATCTGTCGTGAGGTAGAGATGCATACTATGTGCTAGTCACTCGATTGCTCTCACCAACTATCCGGTTCGCTCCGCGTCCTCGCATCTATCTGCCGCGCGCAAAACCACGGTATCCCAGCCTGCCAACTTACACGTGGGGTCCACATGCGCCGTCTTCTAGAACGGCGAGGTTGATGCATGTGAGAGTGTGCATGCAGCATGTCATGGATGGCTTACCCGAGGGCACGGACTCGGAAGCTGATTGTGTGTATCGTAACGGGACGAAACGTGAGAGGTTGGCTGCGTGTCACGTTGTTGCTTGACGCCTATCAAGGTACATGTACTTGTGAGACTGCTAGCATACACACGCACCTCGGCACGAGGCTCTCCGTTCGGTCGTATGCTTCAGGTATCACAAGCCTTCATACATTCACGCGCCACGACGTTAGCTAGTGCCCTCGTCAAGCCTTCACCCACCTACGTCGTCAGCACATGTCCTCGCGTAGAAACCAAGTTCCACATCGCGAACTAATCTCGTGGCGCAAGGACAGTCCAGTCCAGTCCAGGCCAGCCCTCTCCCGGCCCACAAAAGATAAAGCCAGCATGCAAGTTCCAAGCGATG
This sequence comes from Didymosphaeria variabile, assembly GCF_027946475.1. NCBI lineage: Eukaryota > Fungi > Ascomycota > Dothideomycetes > Pleosporales > Didymosphaeriaceae > Didymosphaeria > Didymosphaeria variabile. The sequence continues at coordinate 3,489,998 of NW_026611625.1, read as the reverse complement.
AACACCTTGTGGGTATGTATGCCTAGCAAGATGGCGCTAACGATGGGAATACGTGCTTGACGTGCTGTGTCTTATAGACTAGAAACTGGGTCATACGCTACGTAATGGGGACGTACTGTATGCGATGCAATGCGATGGATATCTAGTAGTGTAGTAAAGAAGTGAAGTGAGACAGACGAAGCCGCCAATGCAATGCAACAACCACATGCCAGACCAGTCCCTCCCCAAATGCACGTGCAATGCAGACAGCCGCGCCATGCAAGAAAGATCGTAACAGTAATCTAATCGGCCGTGATGCTGATAGTAACGCCTTATGAGAAAGAAGAAAAACAGTTAGGATAGTAATAGTGTAGAGAACGATACGCAGCGCAGCGCAGCGCAGCGCAGCCCACATGACGCTATCCAACATGTCTCAGCGCTCTGCGAAACCCAGCCATAGAGTCTATCGTCTCGCGGATGCTATTCGAGGACGAGCGTTGGCGGAGTTTTGCCCGGGGAAGTGGGACGGTTAAATGGTGAGGCGAGCGTGATCGTGAAGAGCGGGGATGCGTGCGCGGGGGAGAGAGATGCTGCGGAGGAGACGTAGCCTCGCGCGGCGGCGATGCAGCCTCTGAAGTGGAAGCTGAAGCTGAAGTTGAAGTTGAAGAATGTGACGGTGACGGTGATGAGGTAAGAGTATTGATGTTGATGTTGATGGAGCTATATGCAGAGGGTATTAAGTATGTAATCGCTTTCGCTTGACAAGATATCGTGAATAGAAAAAAGGGCTATGCACCCATGCGTGCGAAAGTGGGGAATGAATCTATAGACGCTCGAAGTGCAGATGCCGATGTAAAGCAAAGAGAGGCGGAGCGGGAAATTACCTTCCGTCGCCACTGTGCCGCGGAGACTCTCTCCGACTGTTGATGGCCGTGTTCCTCTCTGTCTCCTCTCGCAGTGTGTCTAGACTGCGAGCCGGGCTGGGAGTCGTGCCTCTGCTTGTGGGCGTCCTACTAGGGCTCGATGGTCTGGAGGTCGCGATTTCGTAGCTGGGCAGGTCCTCTGAGATGGGAGTTCGAGCGGGTGTCCGGACAGCGGTATTGTACGAGGGCGTGCGCGTCAGCGCTTCCATGTCGTAATCTTGGTGAAGGTCAAAGTACCCAGTTGGGGGCGTGTGATTGACACCGTCTGGCCGCGAAAGTGGGGTGTTACCCCCAGACGAGTGATGCCGGGTAGGTATCAAGCGTGAATGGCTGCCTTGCGAGTTCAGGTTCAGATTTTGAAGGCGATGCTGCAGAGCCGTTGCGGAAGCGCCACCACCAGCAATGGCATTCAGCGATGCCAAGTCTTCCGCCGAACCAGACCTACTCTGAGCGTAGAAAGGTGTGGTTGCGCCGCTACTTCCGTAGCTTGCGTGGGCACCTGGAGTCATGAATCCGCTAGGATCAATGTCGTTGTACAGGGAATCGAGCTGGTGCAACCCGTAGGTAGGAGGTGCGTTTTGGTTGACTTCATCCTGCACTGCTTGTTGTGACAGAACTTCCGGGTCGACCAAGACAGATTGATCTTCTCCTGGCGGCAGATTGGGCGAAATGAAAAGATGTACGTGGTTCTTCACCAGCAGCTGACTCGTATGGCCTTCCGGGTTGTGTAGGTTGACGTACAAGCGCAGTTTATGCGAAATGCGAATGTTCTCGGTGTCTACAGACTGCCTGCAGTTCTTCAAGGATTTGGGAAGATCCAAGGTCATAGAGAAGCGGTGGCATTCATCAAACAGCTGGTCGGCGTCCTCGACCCCCTCAGGGACTACGTTTTTGGAATTCTCTGGCATCAATCCCTCTGTGCACGCCACCTGGACTTCAGTGGTATGTGAGACTCGTCGTCCAGCGTAGTCGCAAAAGAGCTGCCTCGACTCTATCAGTTCCATTTTTATGTTCGCGATTTCGACTCCTTTACGGAGCGGAATCAGGACGTAATCGGCGGTTATTGAGGTGCCGACGATGTAGTTCTTCTGAGGAACGGTGATTTTGTATGCGATCTTGGACGCCCAGATATCCTCGTTGATCTGCTCCATAGGCACGCTCTCCATAAGATCGCGACCTAGCGTCCTGATGACTCGGATATGCGAACATGCACTCAATGGCTTGCTTATGTAGCCCCGATCCACGGTCGCTTTCAAGTTGTAGACGATCCAGTTTGTGGGCAGCCCCTCGACGCTCTCGTCAAGCGTAGAGGGCATCTTGAACTTGAACTCCCACTCGTGTACACCGGCATTGATCTTGTGCGCCTTGTTTTTCGAACCGTCTACGGGGAAGAGACTGAGGTTCTCGAGGAGGAAATTCGTCTTTTGCGATATGGGCTGCGGGGTGACCGTGTTGGTCGTGTGCCAGGCTACCTTGCGCGTGCCCTGCAGCGTCATGCGTATGCTCTTGACGGACATGGACTCTGGGTTATTGAGTATGAGCTTCCCAGTAAGCTCTGTACTCTGCGCTTCCGACGACTCTCCATAGAAGACAATGAATGGCGAACTGGGCCTGTGTGCGTCACAGTCAGAGTCTGGCGCAGCTAAAATCTAGGCGGTGACGTAGACTCACTGGATCTCTAGGACGGGCCCAGCATTCCTGCCAAACACACCGCCGCCGGGGCGAGGCATGTTGCAAAACGAAGAAGAAAAATCAACAAGAGCACAAGGTCATCGGAAGGCTGCAGGGGCAGACGGGCGTGTACTTGATGGGTCGGGAAACGAATGGCTGCGGGCTGAATGCGTGTGACTGGGGAGGGCCGCGTGGGCGGAAGCGTATATGCAGTGGTATGTATGTGAGCGTGGCTGAGGGTGCGATGACTGCTCAGCTGGGGGCTTGGGCACGGAGGGATTATAACGAGCTGCGTGGGATGGGAGACGGCGGTTTGCACAAGCAAGCAGGCAGGCAAGCATGGGCGCTGAGGACCATGTCATTGCTAGCTAGCGCTCGAAGAGCGGGACCTGATTTTTCTCGTCGATTGAGGGACCGGGCGGGCGAAGGCGCAACAAAGCAAGACTTCCGAGCATCGCTCCCGCCGCGAACGGCGCATGGTATCATGGCGTGAGCCTTGACGACCCTCGCGGCGCACAAGGGAGACCCACGCGGGCGCTACTAGCCCGACGATAGCGCGAGATCAGCTCACGGCGAGCGCAGCGCTGCAGCAGACGCGCGAGAGGACCCACGCCGCCTGCGACGACGAGGCGGGGCTGCTTCTTATCGATAGGAGCGTGAAATTGACTGCCTGCGACGAAGGGCAAGGCGCGGGCTCGGGCCGACGACGGCAGAAAGGCCTGCACTGAGGCTGCACGCAATCTGGAAGAGGCGCGCCACAGACGACGACGAGACGAGTTGCTCCCGGGCCATTTCCGGCGCGCACGGCTCGACGCCATATCCAGGTGTCGCTTGCGATTGAGGCAAGCCACCGTGGGCACAAGTGCGTGCTCCACCGCGCCAGGCGCTGCCGCCATCTGTGCCATTCCGCTACAGGCCGTCGTCGTGGCGGCGCTGCAGATACGCTTTTTAGAGAGAAAGGAGCGCCAGGCGGAACAGTGGCGACGACGCCGTGGTGCAAGACATACAGAAGCACGCATGCATGCGCTACCTCATAGGGCTGAGTCTCGGAAATATTCGCACACAAAAAAGGTACTCCTTGCGCATATGAGTCGGATAATGCCGGGTTGGTCGCCATCAGAATCCCAAACACCAGGAAATGCCAATGCACGCTGCGACAACCCTGTCCGACCCTGTCTGAGCTATATCCATCCACCCCTGTTTCCAGCCGCCTCAGATCGTCCGCTATTCTCGGCCTCTGCCTGCGAGCTAACGCAGTATGCTCGCGCGTTTCGACGCGTCCAAACCCACGTGCTTCTACGGTGGCTGCACACCACGGTGGCCGTGGAAAGACTGCTGGACCAGCTGTCGAAACCACGCCTTCCGATGCATCGTGTCCTACACGTTGCTCGCGCTCGCAGACGTCGAACGCGTCTCGTCGCTGCCCGCGCCCTCCTTCGGTCGATCGTATGTTCGAATGTGTCCTACAAACACTCGTTATCAGTACAGTTCCAGCTTGGATCAGAGAGCGGCCTCGTCGCGACACCAAACCGGGTGTTCCTGCATCCAAGCTTCGCCGGCGCGCCCACAGATAAGCTTATCAACACCAACCACTCTGCCCAGCAAAGAAATCTCTGCACTCACCATTGCTGCACGATGTCATGATGCAATCTTCCTCAAATCCCAGCCAGCATAGCGGATGCTCGTCGACCTTTTTCGCCTGCAGAAATTCCCTCAGTTGTGGACCCACGTGCAACCCCTGGGTTTCGACTCACCATAACTGGCGGCAGCATTGCCGTTCGCGCCCGAGGCTCGACCTCGTGCACCACTTCTTCCTCGTCCACCATGCTTCCCGACGTGAGATTCGAGTTCGATCGCAGCCGCGAAGTAGACCCATCTGTTCGTGTCCGTTGCATCTGAAGCGTCGCCGACGTAACACTGCTGCGTGGTCTCACTGATGCCTGCATTTGTGTCAGCCCATCTCTCCTCTATAAGTCTAGACTTCGCAATAGCTCACCGCTCGCGGTCGGTGGAGCATGCCAACGCTGAAGTCCCACAGAAGTAGCCGGCAGTCTTCCCCAACACTTCCTATACGGTAGTTTCGCTCGTCGCATCGCCAAGGATCGAATTGCACTGCAGTGACCCACGAGTTGTGTCCCTGGCAACGTGCCACAAGCATGCTGTCCTCCAACGACCAGATGGAGACAAGATCATCTTGACCTCCAGTAACAACGTATCGGCCGTCCGGAGACCAGCACACACATATCATACCACCATAATAGCTCATGTATTGATGTAGCAATCTGTAACAGTTAGCTAAGCCCAGGGCCGTGCTGAAGTCGACCCACTGTTCTTTTAGGAAATCAATGATGCGAAACGAGCCTTCCTCCGACACTACTGCAAGATGTCGGCAGTCTGGCGAAAAGGCAAATGCATTAATCCTCGAGTTCGATGTCTTCCAGTACGACACCGGGTTAAACTTCTGATTCTTTGAGTTTACTGATTTCCTCACGACAAGTCGCGCCTTCTTCTCCGTCTCGGGCTGAACCTGATCTGGGTCCTCAGCAACGAATGGCGCGTCTTCTTTCTCCTTGTCATAGACGACTAGGCTCCCATCCATGTGCGCTGCGAGGAAGAGGTTCTCGCTGTTGGGGAGCCATCGAATGTCCGATACCGCAGTGTTGTTGATCGCCCCCTGATACAATCAGTACGCCATTCTGTTGTCATTTTCCTCGGCCTGCACTTACGTTCTTATTGATGCGCGTGTACTTCTGCGACATGGGCTCGTACCAGATGATGTCACCCGTTGAAAATCCTAGGATGATATCGACGTGCCCCGGTCCCTTGGTGCTTTGATTCACATCGTGACATAGCGCGTGCGCTTTGGTGAATAAGATCTTCGTGAGATGCTCTTCCTGTATTCCTCTTGAGATGAAGCCAACAGATACCTAGCGAAAAAGCAACATACCTTGGTTGGTGAGGTCAAGTCAAGCCACTGCAAAGCGCGATTAATATTCGCGAAAGCGTACAATCCGTTGGGGTTGTGCTCCTGCAGTCGCTTGGTGAGAGCTTCATGAGGAATAACTCTGGACACGAATGAGGAGTTGCTCTTCACAATATTGCTCTTGGGTTTCCGCCTCTTTAGTGGATCCTTGCTGTCTTTCCCATTCAAAATCGCCAGCGCCGAATTTCCCGACCCATACGCGGGGGCATGGAGACCTTCGCGCGGAGATGCCGTAATACCATTCCCGTTCACACTCTGCGACCCCGAGTCACTGGCCTGGCTGTTCGATTCGTTTGGCGACTCTTGTATACTTGGCGGTAGCTGCGAGCGAGCGCTGTTGGCGGTATCGAGCCGGAACAACCGTGAATGTGATTGCTGGCGAGGTGCAACCACTACGATCGACAGTTTCGTTCCCGCAGTTGGCGGGTTCACCGTGGTCGCGAGTGGGTTCGGATTGTGTACGGGCGCTTCAGAGGGGTGCGGCGGCGGCGTCGCCAGGTGCAGGTCGTCTCGTAATATGTATGTACCTGTCATCGTGCCAATGTGAGCAGACCATTACATATGTAGATATGGGAGTTGAGTAGATTACCTTCTCCAACTACCAATTGGTGTTCAGTCCCAGTGGGGTGGGTGAGGGTGTTGTTCGTTTCGATAAGCTGGCCGCCGCCGGGAGCGCCAGGGTAGCCCGCTGCAGGGTATCTCGGTGGAGGTGGGAGCACACTGTGAAGGGGTTTAGCTGCTATCAGTCAAGCTCTTAGGCGGATGTGAGGGGCGCGCGTGATTGGGCGTTCGCAGACGACCAGCAGCAGCGTGGGAGAACTCACAACATGGCAGCGCACGCGGTGCAATCTATCGCGAGACGAGTCGGAAGCAACGACAGCCGTATCTACCGCGGTGAACCGAATCGCAGCCGGCCAAGTATGCGCGTCAGGACATGCACCACGACAGCGGGGTGCGGCTGGGAAAAGACGGAGGGTGGGGCGGCTTTGCGATATAAGAACAATTGAAGATGTACGAGCTCGAAGACGGTCTGCCGTGCCGTGCGTGAACCCCGGGCGGCAACCGGCCTGGAGAAAGTGCGGAGCTACCTAAGGTAGTTCTAAGCGTGGCTTGCTAATTGACCAGATCGGGCGGCAGCCGTTTTGGAGCCAGGCGTCTGGTACATGTGCTACATCCTTCAGAGCCCGTCCAGCGTGGAGAGGCTGTTGACGCAACACGACCACAGAGATAGCGGAGGGTGGTTTGGCAACAGTCCCAACGCTGGGGTATGGCATCACTAGCTCTGCTGTCTCCACGTGCGATGGCTTGGCGCGGGCCGACAACTCAGAGCTCGCGGTATCGTGGGCCGCGCAACCGCCTTTCGGTCGGTCCACCTGCTGTGATCAGAGCGAATTGATAGATCTCAGCATGTTCTAAGAACCATGTACATCCGTCATGGCGACCGGTAAGCAGCTTGAGCCAGGCAAATTGAATGGTAGACTGACATCCTCTAGTCCGAATCTGTGTATGCGGTGATGAGGGCGTCGGCAAGAGCTCCATCATCACGTCGCTTGTCAAAGATGTATTCGTCACGGCTAAGATCCAGCCCGTCCTCCCTCAAGTCACGATCCCGCCCACGCTCGGCACTCCAGACAACGTCACAACGACCATCGTTGACACCTCCGCGCTACCCCACGAGCGCCATGCGCTCCGCAAAGAACTTCGAAAGTCGAACGTCATACTACTGGTGTATTCGGATCACTACAGCTATGAACGGGTTGCGCTGTTCTGGATGCCATACTTCCGGTCGCTGGGGGTGAACGTGCCCGTGGTGCTATGCGCAAACAAGGCGGATCTGGCGTCGAACGGGACAACGTCGCAAGTCGTAGCAGATGAGATGCTACCCGTCATGACCGAGTTCAAGGAGATTGACTCGTGCATCCGAACCAGCGCAAAAGAGCACCACAACATCAACGAGGTCTTCTTCTTGTGCCAAAAAGCCGTCACTCACCCGATTGCACCGCTATATGATTCCAAAGAGAACGCTTTGAAGCCCGCTGCGGTTGCAGCTTTGCAGCGCGTGTTCCACCTCTGCGATAAGGACAAGGATGGTTATTGGAACGACCAGGAGATCCATGATTTCCAGATCAAATGTTTTGAGAAGCCACTGGGACAGGATGATCTAGCGAATATCAAACGGTCCATTGAAAGATTTGTCCCAGGATCCACTGGCGAGCATGGTATGGATGAGAAGGGCTTCCTGTTGCTGAACAAGATTTTCGCTGAGAAGGGCCGCCATGAGACCATATGGATTATCCTAAGGAAGTTTCACTACACCGACAGCCTCAGTCTCCAAGACACATTTCTCCATCCAAAGTTTGATGTACCGCAGTATTCCTCAGCTGAATTAAGTCCTGCTGGATACCGCTTCTTCGTTGACCTGTTTCTGAAGTTCGACAGGGACAATGACGGGGGCTTGAACGATAAAGAGCTCGCTAATCTATTTGCACCTACGCCTGGTGTTCCTGCATCTTGGGTCGATTCGGCATTTCCATCATGCACGGTACGGAACGAAGCTGGATACATCACGTTACAAGGATGGTTGGCGCAGTGGAGCATGACGACGTTCGAAGAACCTAAGACGACACTAGAATATCTAGCATACCTTGGCTTCGAGAGTAGCGATCGTGGAGGGACGACCAACGCACTAAAAGTGACCAAGGCACGCAAGAGGCGTAACAAGCCCGGACGAGTGGAGCGCACCGTGTTCTTGTGCTATGTTCTGGGCTCCAGCGGTAGCGGGAAGAGCGCCCTGCTATCGTCATTCCTGCAAAGACCCTTTACCAACATGTACCACCCAACCATCAAACCACGGTCCGCTGTAAACAGCGTGGAGCTAAAAGGCGGCAAGCAGTGTTATCTCATCCTGGAAGAGCTTGGCGAACTGGAGCCAGCCATTCTCGAGAACCAGGCCAAGCTCGATGCTTGCGATCTACTCTGTTACACATACGACTCTAGTGACCCCGACAGCTTTGCCCACATTGTGGAACTGCGAAAGAAGTACCCTCACCTCGATCATTTGCCAGCAGTCTACACCGCGCTCAAGGCTGATCAAGACAAGACGATGCAGCGATGCGAGCAGCAACCTGACGAATACACAAGCGCGCTCAACATGGCTGCTCCACTGCATGTGAGTGCAACCTGGAGCAGCATATCGGAGCTTTTTGTTCACGTACGTACCACTTCATATGGAAGCCTCGTGCGAAATACTGACCTTCCGCAGCTGGCTGAATGTGCAACGCATCCCTCGACGGCCTTTCCGAAGCAGGAGGAAGAGCCTTACGATAACTTAAACCTGTATCTTGCGCTGGGCGCTGTGACATGCGCCGTTGCATCTGCCGTGTTCATCTGGAAACGCAATGGAGCGTCTTCCTAGCTGCTTGATCTCTCTACTCTTCACCATGAACATATAATAGATGCATGAGAGCGACTGGGACCTCTCGACTTGAACGAACACCGGGTAGCTAGACGTTAGTGTGTAATACATAATCCACCCTTCTCCAGATAGACTAATTTTCCCCCACATGCAATTGCATGTCAGCGCGAGCTTCTTGGCGCGAATCCCGTTACACAAGCACACAAGCAATCGAGCGGTTCGCTGAATGTCCGTCAAGTCCTCGGACTTACGACCCCCTGACGCTGCACTGTAAACGGCCGGTGGCACCGCCCTTTAGGCAGGGCGCCTACGGCTAGATACCCCAGCGACATGCACCTTGCATCCGGAGACGTCTGTTTGCGTGACAAGCCGAGGGCGCGCCTGCTCATGGTCGAAGTAGCGACTTGTGTGTCACGAATGCAGCGTGAGGAGACTCAAGTAGGCGATTTGGATAGGCACAGCGCGTGCATGGTGAATGGTCAGGCACATGAACAGGCTGCGCGGGCTCGCCCCCGTATGATGTCGTTGCTGTAGGCAAAGGAGGGGGTGGCTCGTGACTGGGCCCTTTGAATTATCCAGAAGCACGCAGCCCGTCTGTGGCTGCGAGTGATTGCTAGGCGCTCGCTCGAGTGCGCGTCGAAGCGGACGAGTAGTCTACCGTTCGGCCTTGTCCTGTCCAAACATCCCGGGCCTAGCGGGAACGAGAGACATCGTTTGGAACATGGTACTGTACTCCACTACACTTTGCACCCTGCTTTCAACAGCTTCTGCGCCCACAACGCCCGTCGCCCGCCCCTCGCACGATCAGCCGTCCTCCCCAAGGTCATGACCGCCGCCACCCTCGCTCCCTGCCGCACCGCTTGACCGCCGCCCGCAGCCCGCCGCGTGCCCATCGCTTTCGATGCTGTCTCTCCCGCGGCCGCGGCACCGTCCAGTATAGAAGGCTTACCGCCAACACACGCCGACCTCTCAGGCGGCCAACATGCAGGTGAGCAGCTGCCGCTCAGGGCCCTCGAGCGTGTGCGGGAGTGCGGTTGTTGTGCAGTGCATGTAACCTTTCACTACGCTGCAGTTTCCCGCGAACCCGCTCGTTCTAGCGCCCTCGTTGGGCCATGCGAATGCTAACCTCTCCTCTTCGCGTTCACAGTCTTCGGAACGAGCCCGCGAGCTGGAGCGCGTCTACCAGCAGCGTCGCGGCCATGCGCCCCAGATCTCCATCAGCGACGATAGTCACCACGTTACCGAAGCCATTGGCGACCTATACGGCCACGACGAAGAGTTCCCCATGAGGCGCAACTCGCGACCCCTAAGCTTTATCAGCAACCCGCACGGCGACAGCCTCGAGCCCTTCAACCCCTTCCCCGCGGCGCCGCCCAAATCTCCCCTCCGTGCCCAGATGAACCAGGATCGACCGGCCACCACCGCAGCCCCCAATGGCAACCCACCGCCTCTCGCGAGAAAATCTTCGGCTGCCTCCAACGGACAGCTCTCTCCTACGCTGTCCACGCCACCCTTGACAAGAACCAACTCCGATACCGCCACACAGCAGTTCCCGCTGCATGACCTGGACTATGAATCGAGCCCTGCGGGCCTCGCCCAGGAGCTCAGCAACTTGCAGGCCATACGCCGCATGTCCATGGACGTAAATACTGCTGATCCTGACCTACCATCGTTCCAATCGTTCAACGTGCCTGCGCCGCCTCAGCATTTTTCCGAGGATGAAGACCCGTCCAAGCTTTTCTGGGTTCCTGCACGATTGCATCCTGAGCTCGCACCGAAGGAATTCAAAACATTCATAGAAGAGAAGGTTGACACGATAAGACGGCGCTCTGGCGACAGTGATTCGTTGTCGCCAGACGGTGCTTTGGGACGCGAGGGCTCTGGAGGGGGTTTGCGGCGGAAGAAGTCAATGCTATCGCGGCAGATTGATAGCGGCAGTGGCTATCGTGATGGTGCAGAGCGCCTCGAAAGAAAACGGTCTGGAACACAGCAGCCCAACGGAGGTTTACCCCAGCTGCAGGAGCTCGAGAACATTGTAGAGGATCCCGTTGCTCTAGTTCGACGCATGAGCATTGATGCAGCCCGAAGGCATTCAGGCACCGACCAAGACATCCCTGAAGACGTTCCTATTCTACCTGGCGCTGTTGCTGGACTAGGAAGTCTGAAGCGTTCCACGCGCACCAACTATAGACGAGGTAGTATTCGCAAAGGGGAGCGCGTCCCATTCTCACGTCGGGCAGCGGTTGCAACGCAAGCTGAGACTGATACTGAGGGATCCCCATCTGCATCTCCGGTTCAAGGCAAAGAACATGAGCTGTCTAATCTTTCCCTGACTAGAGTGCAATCCGAACCTTCAAATCAAGCTGCGGAGAATTTTTCTCGTCCGACACGAGTACGATCGCCTCCTGGACTACGGCAAGCTTCAGCTTCGGTAGAAGACCTCTCAAGAGCGGATTCCCCCGCAGAAGATCGAAGACCTCAGCCGAAACCATTCCATTCACGAATCGCGTCCAATGGTCGAACAACGGCTACCTTACCGGGACACAATGCTGCTCCGCAGCTACCCCAGATCATTGCTACTCCTCCCCCACCAGAGCCGCAGCGGAAACAAATGCAATTGCCCGAGAGAAACTCATCACGACAACCCCCTCCTAGTGCTCCGCAACCTCAAGGTCCCCGGCAACCACCCCAACAGCAGCAACAACGTCCACCCCAGGCTGCACGACAGAACAAGCATGCACAGGCCGCGCAGTCGTCGCCCATCAAGCCTGGGCAAAGCATGGATGATCTTGTATCGCATCCCTCGTCTCTTCCTGGAAACAGCACAAGGACTGACACACTCTCAATCATCCCGAATCTTGTCGAAGAGAAGAAACCGGAGAAGAAACACAAAGATAAGAAAGACGGGTCTGAAGGTGGTTCGCGCAAAACCAGTTGGGGTTGGTTGCTAGGAAGTGATGACAAGGAACGTGATAAGAAAGACAAGGAAGAAAAGGACAAGGAGCTTGCGAAGAAGGTCAAAAACAAGTTGAGCAAGACACAGGATAAAGGTCAAAGTCATGACGATACCAGGCTTGACGTTCTCCAGACCTCTATCCAGGGTAGTAACAGAGGCCGCGAGAGCGTGGTCATTGACCGGGAAAGTGTCAAGCTCGAAGAAGAGCGCAAGAAAGAGAGTAGCAGGAAATCCACCGGGCACGAAAGCAAGAAAGAGAAGGAGTCAGGCCTCTTCTCGTCCATCTTTGGCGGGGGAAAGAAGAAAGGGGAAAAAGAATCGCATCACAAGAAAGGAAATTCAATGCGTGGGTTGTCCCCTGAACCGCCACCCCGGATACTCAAGCCAGACATCGATTATAATTGGACACGGTTCTCCATCTTAGAGGAGAGAGCCATTTACCGCATGGCTCATATCAAACTCGCCAATCCTCGTCGCGAGTTATATTCACAAGTCCTACTGAGTAACTTCATGTACTCGTATCTCGCCAAAGTTCAGCAAATGCATCCGCAAATTCAAATTGGCACGTCGGCGCAAGCCAAGCAGCAACAACAACGCCAAGCTCAAGCCGCCGCGCAGCAGAAGAAAGAACAAGAGCAACAGCCGGAGGAGTATTCCCAGTACCAGCGGTATCAGCAGGTATGATGACCATGTTCAAGTCGATGTGTGCATTTGCTAATAGTATCTTAGCAGCATGAACAGCCCGAGAAAGATGCACATCATAACAACAGCTATCAGCAGCAGGAACATGCTGGTTCTGAGTCTCAGTATGAGAACGACCACCGGCAACAGCAATATCAACATCATCAAGACCCACGTATGAATCAGCGAGACCCAAGAGATTCGCATCACTCGACGTATGAAAGTTCCAATAGTGGCTATAGTGTTGCAAACAGCTCGAGTTACATGGGGCAACCAAAAGCTCAGGGATACGGGGGCTACGATGATTCCGATCAAAGTAGCAGGGACGACGACATGTGGTAGCATTAGTACGTCGCTCATCTACACATGACCTCTCCTCTTTCCTCCCTCTCTCTACCAAGTCAAATGGAGATTTATCTGCCAAAGGCATCATTTCTCCTTGTACGATATAAGCATGGTTTCGAAGTCGTTGTTTCTGTCAGCCGGAGCGTTCTGTAGTTAGCTCGGCGTTTTCGAGCGTTGTTTTACCTGGATGAATATGACCAAGTGGGGCGTATTGTATGTAGAGATCGGGCATGGGTGGAGTCAGGGCATAGAAATGTGACTATGGGTGCTGAGAGAGGAGATGTTATCTAGTGTCTGTCTGGAGTTGGCACTTATCGGTGAGGTACATGCATATACAAATCGATGATTTGGGTGCATCTCTCGGAGCAAGGCTTTGTGCTGAGGAAGATGTGCTATGTAGTTTGGCGGAAGAGAAGTATCATCACCATTGTAGCCTCCTTGCTGTGTGCATCGCGAACTTGTTGGATGTTTGAGTCTTGCTGCACTGGTCTGGCTACTGCTCTCGCTGTATGCTTCGCGTGTGTATCTGTCTAAGTCAAAAAGAAGGACATGCCAGGGTGCAGGGTACATTATCTGGTATAAACAAGAAAGTAACAAATCTTTATTGAGCCTGCGATTTCATTGGTGTAAGCGTCATTGCTACTCAGGCTATTATCCATGTCTTCTTTTGGCATTATGATCACGTGCTGTTAGGCAACGTTCGTAGGAATAGCTTTAATGTTGATTTATTGGCGTTCTGTTGAGTGGTGATGCCTAGGATAGAACTATGGTACGCAATGTACCTGCTTGATAGTACTAAGTGCAGTTGAACTCTGCATCGCCCACTTCACTTCCATCCTTCTACATCTTCCACACCCTCGTCCACATGCCGATCATGCTTATGCTATTATCCATGTTGATGATCGAAATGCCTTATGCATGTCCTTGCTGTCCCCAGAGACTGCTTAACTTTTCTTTTCAACGGTGATCTGCTTCTTCTTCCAAAACATGACGATCGCTGGTACCTGCAACGCCGCAAACGCGGTTGTGATCTTCATCTGCAACGAGAAGCCCTCCGCGAACACTCGAATGACTTGCCCGCGGATATCATCCGGAAGCTCATGGAGCAAAGCCGTCGACTCCATCAACGAAACGCGTTGTTCTGGGGATATGATTGCGCCGAGGTTCCGATTCAGATAGTTTTCCAGCGCGCTGGCCACGATAGCGAGTCCGATGGCGCCACCGAGGATGCGGAATTCGATAAGGGCACCATTGGCTGTGGCTGGGTACTATTAGACATGTTCGAATCCTAGGATACGCTGGTGTACATACCAAGATCTCGTTTCTCTACGACATAAGGAACCAACAGGATGACGAGAGCGAAGGTTGCACCCCCACCCAGCCCGGCCAGCGCCTCGTATGCATAGACTGCTTTGGGCAGATTATCGTCTGTTGGTAGGGTAGTAAGAAGCCCGGTACCTATGGCAGTGGTTGCAGAGAAAAACAGAGCGACATAGATGACGGGTATACGGCCACTGGCCACAGAAAGGTTGGCGATGATGCCACCTATGGAAGCAACGAGTGTAAATGCTAGGAGTCGAATCCCTGTGTCAATGGGAGAAAGGCCGTTCACTGTTTGGAAGCGTTGTGGGATGTTGATCACGAGAATGTAGAATGGAAGGCCATTTAGAAAGGACGTGCTATTAGGAGCAAAATGTAAATTAGCAAAGTTCTTGAATGGCAAGATCAAACACAGACTTACAAGAGGACACCCATCCAGGCCCTGTTGAACAGGAACCGCCAAGGGAAAAGGGGTTCCTGTGTCCAACTTTCCGAAGTGACGGTCCTTTCCCAGACGAAGAAGGAAATCCAAAGCAGTCCAGAAATGATAAGTAAAGCTATTGACGTCCCCGAAGACCAAGCCCATTGTGAGCCTCCTTCCAGTAGTGCCGTTGTCAATAAGAGTGATGCTGCGAGAAGGAGAAAAAGGCCAGGTATATCGAGCCGCTTGGCCACCGTTGTCAGGCTCCACTTCCTGGTGTTCCCAGTCCCGAACATAGTGGGAGGGACTGTGTGATTGGGGAATCCGGCTGGTATAGCCACCAACAAGATTGCGATGGCGGCTGCACCACCTGGAATGCTAAATTTGTTAGCCACATCGAAAGGAACAGTGCCTCTTGGAAGTCTTACTTCATAAGGAAGACCCATCTCCATGTGGAACGGTCACTAATAACACCACCAAACAGTGGACCAGAGAGTGTAGCAAGCGCCATGTCTAGAGCCATGATAGCTCCGTACATGGGCAACTTATTCCGTGGGACCATTTCATTGATGATGAGAATCGTCAGGGCAAATCCGCCTGCCGCGCCGAGACCTTGGAACGCTCGAAAGATGATTCTAGCGGAGCGTGTCATGAGTGTTGAATAGCTTTTGCTGGCCAGTAGTACCTACAGCTGCGTCATGGTTTGTGCGCCGCCACAGGCACCAGAGAAAATAGTAAAAATGGCAAGGGAGGCGACGCTACATGTCTTGCGGCCAAAGATATCGCTTAACTTTGCCCAAACGATGATAAAGCCTAGGGTCAAGGTTATGGATGAGAAGCCGAACGTCGAGATCATGAATACACATACCGGTGTATGTCAGAAGGTAACTCGTCAGGACCCATCCCGCCTGTCTATAGCCTTTCAAGCTGTCGATGATAGCTAACAGCGACGTGCTGATAATTGTGACTTCGACATTGACTAGATAGAGTGCCAGACATAGACTGAGACCTTGTAAGTTATGCCGAAACTGCAAGATTTCGGAAGTGTGACATACCCAAGGGTCATAAGGTGAAGCCTCCCACCAGTCAGAGACTTCGGATCCGTTGCAATAGAAATATGCGGCTCCTGTAGCGGGGCATCGAGCTCATTCCTGTTGGAAAGCTGTTCGGTCGTTGACGGCGTACCATGCGCGCCATCTGTCGTCTTTTCCGATATCGAGGACATGTTGGCAACTGCTATTACAACAAAAAAAGTGCTTGCGGAAGGATGTGAAGGATGCGCCAATAATCCTCTTACGACGAACTCATGGAAACACTGGGCATAATCAGGAAACACGTCGGCAGGTTTATTTGTCCGTCGTTTCGCAACCGATATGTCCGTGATCCAAACGGTCGGGTGGACGAGGCAAACGTTATGCACCCACTTGAACTCGATGCTTGCACTTCGCCTGGCTTGTTTACATGGATCATTTCTGTTGAGCCATCTCTTGTGTAACATTCCTCTTACTATATTATACATACGGACTTCGAGGTAGTGGGGCTAAATGCTAACCCAAATTGTCTTGTGTACCATTATCGCTTGCATTGCTCCTGGACTTTATTGGTCGCTTTCGACAAGTTATTACCCCGAGACATAGGATGTTATCGCTTAAAATGCAACCGGCTATCGGGCCAAGCCCTTTTTAATTTGTTCGAGAGAACTGGGTGAGATTGATTGCCTGTGCCCCATGGGAGCCCCGCTTCCCGAACCTGGTCAGACAGCTTAACCCTCGCACAGCTATGCCTCTTGCTTTCAGGATCACGTCATACAACTACGCGAACGATCAACAAGGCAGAAAGTCTATTCACTCTCAAATTCATGGTTCAGACAAAAGTACCACATTGATGTGAAGGAGTCTGATATGGTAACTCTCCTTTATTTAAAAGGCGATGAGGTCTCAAGACATTGACAATAATCCAGGGTGTCGTTACCGGATCAAACTTGCTACTGTCACCCTCCCTGTTCCATTTGCTAGGCAATTTTGGGATGCTCTCACCTGATAGTAAATGCTACAGCTTTGACCATAGAGCCAATGGATATGGAAGAGGAGAGGGGATTGCATCGATCATCATCAAACGTCTTCCAGATGCTGTGAGAGATAACGATACAATACGCGCTGTTATCCGCTCTACTGGAACCAACCACGATGGAAAAACACCTGGAATGAGCCAACCCAGTAGAAGCTCGCAAGCATTGTTGATCAAAGAAACCTACACCAAAGCGGGCCTTAGCATGATTCCCACGCGATACTTTGAGGCCCATGGAACTGGGTATGTACATTCAAAGCTTAGTATCCATGTACAGAAAGACTAACCCGTCGGAAAAACACAGAACACCTGTAGGCGACCCGATCGAGGCTAGTGCCATTGGAGAATCATTTCGGGGCACCAGAACAGCGAATGATCCAATCTATGTGTGAGTTTACAGAGACTTACTATTGAATCATGTCTTCCTGGAATGAATCTGGCATTTCTAACTAGTCCTAGCGGTTCTGTAAAATCAAAAATCGGCCATACGGAGGGGACAAGTGGGTTAGCATCCGTGATCAAAGCCGTTCTCGTGCTTGAAAGTGGGATCATCCCACCAAATGCCACTTTCGAAAGGTTGAATGACAAGGTCGACGCAGTGGGCCTTAATCTCAAGGTATCATCTCATGCGACTGAACTATGATCATGAGCTAATTATGTTAAGTTCCCTACCCATCCTACTCTATGGCCAGCGCACGGTTTGCGAAGAATATCCGTCAATTCCTTCGGTGCCAGCGGAACCAACGCACACGTCGTTTTGGACGATGCCCATCATCACTTACTTGAACAAGGTTTGGACGGTAACCATTGTACATCTCCCATTCCACACATGGCGTCCGAAAGTGTTCCAGGCGCTGAAAGCGAGACGACCAACGGCAGCGTAGAACCAGAAATGCTTCAGATTGCAATTATGTCTGCATCTGAAAAGTCAGCCTTGAACCGTATGCTCAATCTCTACAACGAACAGATCAAGAACGAAAAGACGAGCTTGCCATCGTTCATCCAAAACCTGGCTTACACTTTGAACGTCCGACGTACCTGGCTGCCATACAGATCATTTCTAGTTCTCAGTAATACTCGTGCCATCGATAACGTTGCACAAAAAGCTTCATCGCCCTTGCGAGCAGCACACGATCCAAATTGCGCCTTCATCTTTACAGGTCAAGGAGCCCAGTGGTCGGGTATGGCACGAGAGCTTCTCCAATTTCCCGCATTTCGGCAAAATATCGTAGAATCGAATACCTATCTGCGTGATCTCGGCTGCACCTGGAATCTTCTAGGTATGAAATCCTTCCAGTGAAGTACCTTGAGTAACGAAGCTAACTGTGCTAGACGTTCTTGTCGACGATACTTACGAAGCTGCTATAAGCCAACCTGTGCTTAGCCAAACTTTATGCTGTATAATTCAGATTGCCATGGTGGACCTTTATGCGGATCTTGAACTACTTCCCACCGCTGTAGTTGGACATTCTTCTGGTGAAATTGCTGCTGCGTGAGTAATACCTAAAGCCACCTGGATGGTTACTAATGGAGAACAGATATTGCACCGGCGCCATTTCGAAGAATTCCGCTTTGAAATTGGCTTACTATAGAGGCATTGTTTCCGATCAAGCATCGAGCCGGGCCGACTGTGGCATGATGGCCGTTTCCTTGTCCGCTACGGATGCGAGCTACATCATTGCTGACCTTAACGAATCGTATCGCACTCCCTCCTTGTTCTTGGCTTGCGTGAACAGCCCTAAGAGTGTGACTGTCTCTGGCGACCGCGAGTGTATGAAAGAGCTCGCTATTATCCTCGAGAATCGAAACATCTTTCATCGACAACTGCGAGTTGATATCGCGTATCATTCACCATATATGGCATCCTCAGCAGAGCCTTACGCGAAAGCCGTCATGTCACTGATGCCTGGCTCCAACAAGGCAGTATCGCCTATCATGATATCTTCTGTTACCGGAAACATCGTCGACCATCAAGATCTACAGCAAGTAGATTACTGGGTGAAGAATATGCTGCAACCGGTCCATTTTTTGAACGCAATCACACGACTCTGTTCCCCTAACGAAACACCACAACGCAAAAGACTCGACGGAAGACACCGAAAGCATGTGAAGATACATGTGTTAGTGGAAATAGGCCCACATGCGGCCTTACGTGGCCCACTCCAAGATACGCTTAGCGTCCAATCAGGAACCAATGGCATCGCCTACTACTCATCCCTTCAACGGAAACACCCCGCTGATAGGACATTCTTCACAACTCTCGGTTACATGGCATGTCGTGGCTTCAATGTGAAACTTGACAAAGCGAATGGCTTGTCCCAGACTGGCCCCCTGAAAGCAGCTCGCCTTCGGGTACTATCAGATTTGCCAGAGTATCCTTTCGATCACTCTCGAAAGCATTGGACTAAAGGTCGATTGGGAAATGAGTATAGGTTCCGTCGACATCACAAACTGGACCTGTTAGGGAAGCCTGTTGTCGACTGGAATCCGTTAGAGCCTAGGTGGCAGAACTTCCTCAAGCTATCTGAGATGCCATGGGTTGGTGATCATAAGGTAGGAATTGTCTAATTAGTGTTGTTACCTCAAGTTTCTAATATTGAGAACTTAGATCGATGGGGCCGTGATTTATCCAGCTGCCGGAATGATGGCGATGGC
Organism: Didymosphaeria variabile; assembly: GCF_027946475.1. NCBI lineage: Eukaryota > Fungi > Ascomycota > Dothideomycetes > Pleosporales > Didymosphaeriaceae > Didymosphaeria > Didymosphaeria variabile. The sequence continues at coordinate 3,470,582 of NW_026611625.1, read as the reverse complement.
AATGGAAGCTTCTAAACAACTGATTCAGAAAGACGGAAAACACCGAACTATCAAGACGTTCAAATTGACCAACAATCAGTTCCCTACAGCCTTGGTTATTCCTGCCACTCTAGAAGGAATTGAGACCCAGCTCGTCCTGCGTCCGACCCACGGCGACTCCAATGCAAACACGGCCTCTTGGGAATACAGACTGTACTCTTGTGATGAAGGTAAATGGAACGAACACTGCAGTGGAAAGTTGAATGTTGAGTTCGAACGCCAATACAGTGCTGTAGACACTGGTGCGGAAGAGAGAGAAGAGACCAAGCGCAGCCATGAGTTGCACATCTCAGCCGAACAATCCTCAAAATGGTCTCACACCAACAAAGATTTCTACTTGGGCTTAGCACGCTCAGGTTACAAATTCGGACCATCTTTCAAGGTTATGGACAATGTTACTTTTAGCGACGAAGGCCTCCCGCAGGCTACGGCAGATGTCAATTGTTTCCAGTGGCGAGAGATCGACCAAGCGAATCACTACCAAGAGCATATTGTTCATCCTACGACCTTAGACGGAATACTACAGCCCACTCTTGCCATCGCCTCTCAAGCTGGAGAAGTTCTAATGCCCACTTCTGTACCGATGAGGATCGACGAACTCTGCATATCTGCCACGGGACTCAGTTTCCCAGAGACCAGCACCGTAAAAAGCAGAGGAATTCTGACTCATAAGGGAAATGTTGGGTTCGAATGCGATATTACTGCCTTTGACAACTCTTTCAGCAAGATCCTCGTGCGGGCGAAATGTGTCAAACTCAGATTTGTCACCGAATCGGTATCCTCGGCTCAGGGTAGTGAGCACCAAACTTGTTACAACATCGTCTGGAATCCAGACTTGGATCTTCTGAGCCCTCACCACCCATTTGTGGTTCCCAGTGACACAGCACTGCACCCTGTTTCGAGCCTTTTGGCATTGGCTACCTTTAAGAGACCGGATATGGATATCACACAGCTCAGTGATACCTCGAACGGAGATACGCACCGCCTTCTTCGAAATCTATTCCCAAGTGAACATGCGGAGAAGGCATCTCTGCCTTTCAAAAGGTATACGGTACTGGAGCTTTCTAGTATTCCGCTGGAAGATGTGCAGCATATTGTTAGCGAATTTCAAGCCATCGAAGTTGCTTCCTGGGATCCTACCGAAGTATGGCAGGCGAATCGTTCCGACTCTGAGGGATCCGATCTGATTCTTTGCCCTTGGAATGCAGTTATCCCACAACTTATTCCTCGAGGTCTCGAACGGTTGAGAATTGGCGGGAGGGTCATCCTGTACAGGACTGATGCGAGTGGTTCTGGACACGTCGATGCCGAAAAAATCATGACCGTTCTATCGGAGAATGGCTTTGAGAATGTACAAGCCCACTCCGCTACCAACGACATTGCGATCATCGCCACTAAGTCTAAAGCGTTGTTACCGCCAGTTCAACCTTTGCAAGTCGTCACTTTGACCGAGTCACACTCCGAATACCAGGGAACTCTTGCGGAAGCGCTCAGAAATGAATTGGCAATGAACAATATACCTTGCGAGCCCAAATTGATCAACTCCGTCAACGCCAGTGAGATCACTCCCGAGCTTGTATACATCTTTCTGTCCGACCTCGAACGGCCAATTCTAGAAGATCTCAAGTCAGATGTTTTTCACCAGCTGAAACAGGTCTTGTTGAGAGCAAGAAAGTGCCTTTGGCTAACGGCACACAATGACGACGGCTCTATACCTCCTGGCCAATGAATCATTGATGGTCTGGCTAAGGTGATACGGGCTGAAAATGATGAAGCAGTAGTCGTCACAGCCTCGCTTGAGAAAACACCTAATCTTGTGGGTGATATTTCGAAGTTGGTTCGACACATGAATTGGGCCACGAATCAAGACTATGAGACGGAATACCGCCAAGTCAATGGCCGCTTCAACATAGCGCGTATGATGCCTTCACAACGAACATCTCGAAAAGTACATCTCAATTCGATACCCTTCCAATTCAAGCAAGAGGCATTGAGCGCATGTCCTCCTTTGAAATTGGACATTGGGACGCCGGGGTTACTGGACGGCCTTCGGTTTATCGAGGATGACACCGACCATGAACTTGCTCCAGACGAAGTTGAAATCAAGACCCAATTTTCCGGGCTGAACTTCAAAGACCTGCTTGCTGCCCTTGGTCGAGTCAATCTTGCAACGCTCGGAAATGAGTGTGCCGGGACCATAACTCGTGTGGGATCATCGGTAGACCTCACACCGGGTGATCGGGTCTGCGTTTTCCACCCAACCGCATTCAACACCCACGTGAGGGCGAAAGCGACATTCGTAGCTAAAATTCCCGACGGGGTTCAACTCGCTCATGCTGCCTCAACTGTCCTGCAGTTCTCCACTGCACACTATGCTCTACACCATTTATCACATTTGAAACGAGGCGAGACGGTACTGATCCATTCCGGAGCTGGCGGTACCGGCCAAGCTGCTATACAGGTTGCTCAAGAACTTGGTGCGGAAATATTTACGACTGTCAGTTCAGAGTCGAAGAAGAATCTTCTTATAGAAGAGTATAAGATCCCAAGCAGCCACATCTTTTACAGTCGGAACACCTCATTCGCCCAAGGTGTACTTGAGCGGACCAGCCAGCGCGGTGTTGATGTAGTGCTAAACTCTCTTAGTGGTGAGAGCCTCCAAGCATCACGGGAGCGAGCTTCACAGCCCTGGAGATGTCAAAGGTGGCAATGCAAGATCCACAGCTTGTGAAAGACATTATCGAACTCTTACTGCGCAAGATGGAAAAGGGATTCCTGAGGCCCGTCAGCCCCTTTCAGATCTTCCCCATTACAGAGGTGCAAAAAGGAATGCATATGCTTCAGAAGGGAGATACTATGGGAAAGATTGTATTCGAGTACAAGGACGAGATGGAAGTACCGGTAAGTTATCATTGTACCATGTAATCCACCGAAGGGTCATGTCTAACTCAAGTTCCCTGAAAAAGGTATCGTTGAAGACGCGTCCCAAATTCTATTTCGATGAGAACAAGACCTATCTCATTGCTGGAGGGACCGGCGGGATCGGAAGGGCCATCTCCCTATGGATGGCGAAAGAGCGGGGCGCCAAAAACTTGATCCTCCTATCTCGATCTGGGTTGAAACGTGGAGATGCCGTTGCATTGGTCCAGGAACTCCGTCACCTTGGAGTGACTGTAGAAGCACCTGAGTGTAATATTTGCGATAAGGAGAAACTGCAGGCAGTACTTGAGGAGTACGGGAAAACTATGCCTGCAATCGGAGGCTGCATACAGGCGTCGATGGTGCTGAAGGTTAGCATTTCACTGCTATATATGTCTGATGGCGTACTGATAATGGAACAGGACGGAATATTCGCAAACATGTCTTACCAAGACTGGCGTTCCAGCCTAGACCCCAAGGTTGTTGGATCTTGGAATCTCCACGCCCTACTCCCGAGCGGTCTGGACTTTTTTATCATGCTCTCCTCCGTTGCTGGAGTACTAGGTTCCAGCGGTCAGGCGAATTACGCCTCAGGAAATGCCTACCTCGATGCCCTAGCTCACTATCGGGTTTCGCAGGGTGAAAGAGCTATATCTCTGGACTTGGGAGCCATCCTCGAGCATGGAGTAGTAGCGTCAGACGATAGACTACGCGAACGTTTGCTGTCTGGGGGATACCTCGCAGGGGTTACATCAGCAGAACTGTTCAGTTTGCTGGAACACTCCTTGACCGCGACCCAGGACGCTGCGTCTCAAGATGACTGCCAAGTCGTATTCGGTCTTGCGCCGGCCTCTGAGATACGCTCTAAACTTGCACGGACGACACGTTCACCCATGTCCCTACCCTTTTATCGCCACGTGCTCGCGAGCGCATCCCAGGAGGACACCATACAGGGTACGGAGGCTGAGCAGTTGACACAGAAGCACCGCCGTGACTTTGTCAGCGCGGAAAACACCACCAGTGCAGGTAATGTGGTCACGATAGCGCTTGCAGAAAGGTTGATGCCAGGGCTTCCGGATGAGGATTTTGACGAAGAAAGTCTTAGGAAGCCTATCCAGAGTTACGGCATTGATTCCCTGATGGCTATTGAGCTACGGAGCTGGTTCGCAGTAGAATTCTCCGCAGACGTTCCTGTCTTCCACATTCTAGAAGGGACACTGGCCAGCATTGGTGCGTTGGTGGCTTCGAAGAGCAAGTTACGATCAACCTCTTGAGTCAGGGAACCTTATAGTCAATCTTATAGTCTCAACGCAAATATTAGGACTTAGTTCCCTAGCTTTTGATTGAGATTGAGAAATTGATATGTATGTCTTGAAGTATCCAGAGGGCAAGCTCCCGTGCCATGTGTGGTAAAATATCAGACGATCGTAGCCAAAGTAAATCTCAAGCAGCCACTGACGCAGACGGAGATGCACACAAGGTAATCCCTGTGGCGATCGTGCGATGACGTAGCTGTTGATAGCCATCACATCAGCCGCTCCAGGCAAAGTGGACGGCGCCAGGCATGAATTCGGAAGATCTAGACAGCATCGGCGCTATTAGTTCGGAGAATATAAACACTTGCTTTCCTGCGTGGTGTTTGTTGATTTATCGTACATTTTCTCCAGTGGACCCCTCCCTAAGATTGCATTACATCACCCCACCCTTCTTTTCGCTTACCTGCGGGGACGTTCCACCACATTCAAGTGCACCGAACCGCAAACGACTGCACCGCGACAGCGCTTATCCAAGGGACAACAATAGTAGACATGGCTTCGCCAACGACACCGACGGTCTCACGAGCGGCCACGAACGGCGACGACGACGCTGTGCCGGGAGAGGACACGAGCGAGGTGACCAAGCTGTTCGCTGAGCGGCTGGCAGCATGGAAGCACGCTGTCGCCTACCTTGAGGACTACATCACAGCGACCGAGAAGACGCATCATGCGCACGGCAAGGAGTATGAGAGAGTGCTGAAGGTACGTGTAAGCGCGCATATTAGGAGTGCTGTGCTAAGATGGTGCAGACTGTAAAGGATCCGCTTAAGGAGGGACACCACTTTGATCAGTCACTCGGTGGCATTGCGGGTATGTTTGAGAACATCCGATCGAACACTCAGGTATGTGTGACACGTATGACGAAGGGAACTGTCGCGAATGGCTGTTGATTTTTTCGCAGGGTATTTCGAACCAGCACTACGAGACCGCAAAACAACTCAAAGGGACCATCCTCCCCGTTTTCGAACGCCTGCACACCGAGATCAAGAACAAAACGAAAGAGCTTACGAAGGGCGCCGGCAAGGGCTCCAAGGCTGTCGACAAAGCACGCGCCGTGACCCAGAAGCACATTGAGATGCTCGGTTCGCACACCGCGACGTTCGAGTCTCATGGTGGCAAGATGACGGCAGCAGATGATCCTTACGTCCTCCAACGCGGCGTCATGCATCGGTTGAACAAGCAAATTCAGGAGGAGAACAACAACAGACAAGATTTGATCAGCGTGCAGAACTCGTTCGCTCAATTCGAAGCCCATGTTATACAGACGATTCAAGGAGGCATGGGCCAGTTCATGCAGGTCGTAAATACACAGGCCGAGCAGACTAAGATAGCCTATGGGGACATGGTAGGGACGGCGCAGAAGGTTCCCCTCGACTTCGAATGGAACGGCTTCGTCCAACGCAACAACACGATCCTCATCGACCCGAACTCGCCTGCCCGCTCGGTCTCCAACATCTCCTTCCCCAACCAGAACCACCGCTCCACCAAGCCACTTATCGCGGGCTCTTTGGAGCGCAAGGGCAAAATTCGGTCCTACAGCACAAACTACTACGTTGTCACACCCTCCAAGTTCCTCCATGAGTACAAGACAGATGACGACTTCGCGAAAGATCCCGTACCAGAGACATCGCTCTACCTGCCCGACTGCGTAATCGGTGCCCTTGCGGACCGCAAATTCAATGTCAAGGGCAAGGACGTGTCGAAGGGTAAGGTTGGGAATACGTTCAGCATGAGCCACGAATTTCAATTCAAGGCGCATACGCCGAGCGCGGCGAGCCAATGGTGGGAGATCATACGACAGGCTGCTGGTCAGGTATCGAGTGAGGTGCCGGAAAGCAGTGTGCCGACGAGCCCTGTTAGCAAGCAGAACAGTCCCGAGGAGGATGGAAGACACCCCCTGCCATTGAGGACTGATACTGAGGGTTTGGCGAGAAGCGACACGAACAAGACGGGTGGGCCAACGCCTATCAGTGCGGCGCCGGCCAGTGGCGTTGGAAGGGAGCCAGGACAATACTAGAGTGCTGGGGCATCAGCCGCTAAGCTGTAGTACAGGTAGAGGGGCGGTCGGTACACTTCTTATGGTCTTTTTTTAATATTTCGGCTCTGGAGGGTTTAATGTTGTTGGAATGATACCAAGTAGTTTCTCAAATACACTAAATTGGAGTTCAATTGCCAGATCACATGGTCTTCGCCTAATGTTCGCGAAGGTATTAAAGCGTAACATCCATTGCGATGCCATGTCAGAAAGAGCGAATCATGATCGTTAGCATGTTCTACTGGATAGAGTACATGAATGCTAGGCTATGTCTTGTGCGTCGTTTGAGGCACGAAAGAATGCGGCCATATCTGTAGGCGCTATGACAAGCATTGAACTCCCCGCAGAAGCCAGGGAGCTAATCGGCCAGGTGAGTGATGATGCCGACATGCCGTATCCGGTATCGCGACAAAGCTTCCCCACATCCTCGGCTGCTCCAACTCTCGCTCTACTCCGCAACACCCGCTCCGCTCCCGCACACCATGCGTCCTTCTCTCTCTCGCCTTGTACAAGCACAGTGTCTTCTCCAGCTCCTGCAAAAATCTGGAGACCTCCCTTGGACGTAATACTCCTCAATTCGTCTACAGGCCATACACTCTCTGCGCTGCTACAGTGCACGCATAGCTAACCCCACCTACGCTATCTACAATGTCTATTTCGCCCGCAATCCGAATATCGCCCTCACGGGCAGCGCGCGCCGTGAACCTGCTCCGCACTGTACAGTTTACGCATCCTCCGTCATGTCCATGCCATTCGAACCCCGCGCACCACCATCATACGCCTACCACCATCCATCAAGCACGCAGGCACCTTGCAACACCTCTTGACACCTCGCACCAGAAGGAGTACGCTTTTGAAATGGCAGCTTCATCGATACGCTTCGGGCCCGGCTGCACAAAGGAAGTGGGCATGGACTTCAGCAACATGGGGGCCAAGCGCGTCATGGTGGTCACAGATGGAAATGTGAGGAAGCTGAATGCGATGAAGCAAGCTGTAGAAGGCCTTACAAGAGAGGGCATACAATTTGAGGTATATGACGGCGTAAGAGTAGAGCCAAAGGACGACAGCATCAAGGCAGCCATCGAGGTCAGCAAGAAATACAGGCCGGATGCTTTCTTAGCCGTTGGCGGTGGGAGTGTGATCGATACAGCCAAGTTGATGAACTTGTATACGACATTCCCTGGTATGGCGTGTCTTCGTATATTGACATTGACACGAGCTAATTAGAGCAGAGGCCGATTTCCTGGATTTTGTGAACGCTCCTCTGGGCAAGGGTATGCCGATTCAATCGAAGCTTTACCCTCTCGTTGCTGTACCTACCACCGCTGGAACTGGCTCTGAAACTACGGGCACCGCCATCTTTGATTTAGTATCGAAGCGTGCAAAGACCGGGATTGCGCATCGTAACTTAAAACCTACGCTAGGCATAGTAGACCCGCTCAATACTCGTACAATGCCCTCCGCAGTACACGCATCTTCCGGTCTGGACGTGCTCTGCCACTCCCTCGAGTCATGGACCGCGATACCTTTCTACGAGCGTACACCGCGACCCGCAAATCCAATCCAAAGACCAGCGTATCAAGGTGCAAATCCCATTTCAGATATCTTCTCCCTTCAAGCGCTCAGAGATACGGTCAAGTATCTCCCCCGCGCAGTGAAAGACCCCGAAGATCACGAAGCGCAGTCGCAGATGCTGCTCGCTGCTACCCTAGCAGGCGTTGGTTTCGGTAACGCAGGTGTCCATTTGTGCCATGGCATGTCCTACCCCATCTCTGGGCAGAACCCAGGCTACAAACACGCCGGCTACGAAGTAGAGCACAAGATCATTCCTCACGGCGTGTCAGTCGCCGTGACAGCACCCGCAGTCTTCAAATTTACAGGCGCGTCGAACCCCGAGCGGCATCTGCAGGCCGCGGAGGCGTTTGGCGTTGACATAAGCAATGTGAAGAAGGAGTCTGCGGGCGAAGTGCTAAGCGAGGCATTGGCGGAGTTTCTGGTCAAACTTGGTGATCAGCCGCGAGGCTTGAAGCACCTTGGCTTTGGAAAGGAGCATGTGGATGGGCTTGTGGAAGGGACGATTCCGCAGGCAAGAGTGCTGATGCTGGCGCCCAATTTAGAGATGTCGAATATAGAGGCGGAGAGGGAGCAGTTGAGGGGCTTGTTTGAGGAGGCGATGGAGTATTGAGAATGTAAATGATAAGGCTGTATATATGCGGAACTCGTTAGCCATCTATACATAGGTCTTGGTGAGACAACATGCATGGTTCGAGCGGCTAGCATGCGATAGAGTAGCTCAAAAATGAGGTGCCTCTCGTGTCAAACTAGGGTTGCCTACTAAGAAGGCATTGGCAGGTCAACCAGAAGATCGCGTATCCTAGGGTGACTCAACCTTTAATGCGTGTTCAGAATGGTAACCTGATACTGTATGGCCGAGTTTCACACATTGGCGCGAGCGGGTGCAGATAAATAAGCTGAAGTACTAACGAGATCGGCGTGGCTAACGTGCTAGTCGCGATTGGCTTGCCCGGACCGCCGCCGCTGGGTACTTCAATTGTGCAAGGGACCTTCGCCATCTAATTTATTTGATTGTGCACGCGATCATTTGCTGCTCTCGGCTGTCACTGTTACTGTCTCTACGGCACATCGATTTACTGTTTCGACCACCAGGTGCACGAGCCCTGTTCGCGCTAACGCTCGCTTCACCGCTACGTCATATCGACGACGGCAAACGACCAGGTCTAGGATTCAAGGAACACCCAGCCTTTAAGACGCACCCCAGAAAAGCACAGCCATGGATGAGGCTTGACTTGCCCTCCGACACAGCCTCGTCAACTCACCTCTGCATCCTATCTTGGGGTAAATCGCGCTCCAGAGTCTCACAATGGAGCCGACCGCCAACGAAGACACCCCGCCAGGCCTGCCCAAAGGAATAACTAGGAAGCCCGTCCCTATCAATCCTACCCTAGATGCAGCACCCACGAAGCCGCAGGCGAAGCACTCGTTCGCTCCTCTGACATATATCGCCCTCATATTATTAGGAACCGCTCTGTTGAGCTGGCGATGGATATTATCTGGAACCCCATTCCTGGTTTGCTCGCTGTCAATAGGAGATTGGAACGGAAAACGAGTCTTTCCAAGGATACCGCTATGGCCAATATTGATCGCTGTGAATGCCACGTACACCGTAGCTTCCACCTCGTGGGTTCTGTACTGGGGCTTCGTTGCAATCTGTTATACCGCGGTCTTACTGTCTTGCCTTTATCAATTCGGGTTCGCAACGAGGATCGTACGTCATTACCTCAGGAATGTACTGCGCGAATGCCATATTGTCCAGGATTCCATCAGTCTGTTTGATCTACCAGCTCTGGAAATTGACAAAGACACGGTTGGATTGTTTGTGGTTCGAGGCCTGACGTTCTCGCTCTCCACTCTGACGGCTACCGCTTATGGCATCGAAGTGGGGGTTAAGCTCGATGAGGATATGGAATTGTCCATTCAAACAGACAAGGTCGTCGTCGCGCTCTTCCGTCGAATCACGATCGGGGACGTTTATGCCAACGTCAAAGGTCGCGACGAAATGACGTTCAAAGACGTGCCCCAATTTCCGAATGAGCGCGATATGTCTAAGGATACACTGATTGCAAGGGATACCCTCCTATTGAAAGCAGCTTACGCTTCAGCAAAGAACGGGTTCGCGGAAATCCAGGAAGAGCTTCATGATGCTGCCGATACCCCTCTCTCGTCCAACACACTGGTCAGAAAACTGTCACCGGACGAAGAGAAGGCTCGCACGGAGGTGGAAAAACTTACCAAACACATCCTGAATACAAGCACCAGCCACATCGCTCAAGAGATGTTGAGGAAGATTGCGAAAGAGCGCGAAATTGACGGCGTTCTCGACTCTGAGAACAATCTTCGCGCAGCCGTGTGTGCCCACGTCCACGAGCAACCGACCGTGGCGCATCCTCCATCAAAATCGATACGACTCACAACTCTTTCGCACAACAAGCATCCGAAGTTCAAGAAGTAAGTTCTTCGTTCGACAAGACGTACACCTCCGCAGACCTTTTTTGTTCCCAGCTAACATATTCTTATAATAGATTCGTACATCGCCTACCACTCTTGTACCGCCTCCTCCTCAACCCGATCAGCTATTTCCATCCTATTCGCATCAAATCCGTTACATCAGCTGGCTCTGGAAAATGGTTCGTGTCGCTCATGAAAGACCACTTTTTCAAGCACTATTCTACATCAGACGCTGAGGTTAGACGCCTCGAAAGCCGTATTTCTGCCTGGCTTGCGGATGCAAACTTTGCAGTGGGTCTTACCGATCTCTTCGCTACAGCGCAAGTGCCCGTTGATACAGATTACGATATTGAGTGCAAGTTTAAGATCGGAGACCTTATGGCGCACAGGACGCTTCCGGAGGCAGTCAATCTTACGCAGGTTGTGCATCTTGGAGGAGCCGACGCGACTTTCGTTCTTCCTTCATACCTGCTTCCTCATCATGAGCACCTTTTCCCACCTATCTTAACCGACTTCGACGAGATGAGGATCGAACAAGAAATCGAAGAAATGGCTGGCACACCCCAAGCTGTGCGAATGAAGAAAGACCTTGAACGGCGTCAAAAGGACGAGACTTGCATGAAAATCGCGGTCCATGGGCATCTCCCTGCGCTGTTCGACCAGCAGCTTCTGAACTTCGTGGCTGCTACTGTGAAGGCGACAAAAGTCATTGAGGTCGAGAAGGGTCATGAAGAACTCGTCCTTAAGCGGGCAGCAAATGACAAGCTCGAGATGGAGATCCGTAGAGTTGACTCAGTAGCTTCCGACTCAGTAGCTCCCGAGAGCATCAAGCCGGACAATGCCAGCGCATCTTCAACTGAGTCCGACACCGCGACAATGGGTTCGCAGAACTCGGTGCCTGTCTCTACGCAATCTACGCCTACCTCTTTGACACCGAATCGTGGTAACACGTGGAAAGTGGGGATGAACAAAGCCTTCAAGGGGATGAACACCAAGATACAAGACGGGTGGAGGAAAGCCGGCATCCAGACGGTCAACGTCGTCGCGAACGACAGGTGGATTGCGAGCATCATCGGTAGAATCATGCGAAAGCTCGAAAAGGCTCAGGGCGACGTGGGATACTCGGGGTTGATTACCATGCCGATGGCAGAGTACAGGGAGAGAGCCGAGCTGGAGACCAAACTACTACCTTGATTACGGATATCATTCACGACTACCTTAGCATTAAAATGATTAACCCTTGTTCATCTTTTCACAGCGAGTCTGCTTACACGACCAGTGTGGGTCGCCGGATAGCTTGACATCCGCATCCGACCATGAGGATTAGTCATTTGTCAGCGTCCTCAGGCATCTACTTGTGTAGTTAGCACGTGCATAGCGATTGCGAATACGCTATTCCTACTATTCCCTGCGCATTAGCACCAGTTGATTGGGTCGTTCGCTCAGAAGTCGACCGCCTCGTCTCGCTTACACAGTGCTATGTGGTACTCACGGTGAACTATTCCCTCCACTCCAAACTACACGTCCATCAGGCGTTCCTTCTGCTCTTGCGCGTTTACGCCGCAGTCATCATCACAGTAGCTGCATTTCTAATGATTGGTGATTTCGGTGTTGTGTGTATCCGGAGTATGCACTTGTGGGCTTTATATCTGTGACTGAGAACGTGGATTGCTTGATATTACCAGTACATCCGTCTTTTTTGAGTCGTAGAATTATTATTTTTACGTGTCGCACCTGCGATATTCGTTCAGCATCATGTCGAAGATTGCGCTTATTACGGGGAGTACGCGGACACCTCGTGCTGGAGACCACGTCGTCAATTGGGTCCACGACATCCTCAAGACCCGCCCTTCAGACAACCTCACCATCGAACCCCTCTCCATCGCGGATTTCAACCTCCCCGTCTACGACGAACCCGTAATGCCCGCCCTCGTCCCCGCCGTTAAACAATTCACGCACGAGCACTCCAAGAAATGGTCTGCGGCCATCGCCTCCTTCGACGGGTACATCTTCGTCATTCCAGAGTACAACTACGGCCTTGCAGGCGGGACCAAGAACGCCATCGACTACCTGAAGAACGAGTGGCCAGGGAAACCCGTTGCGATCATCAGCTACGGTGTGCATGGCGGGGGGAAGGCGAATGAGCAATTGGCGCAGAGCTTGAAGGAGGTCATGCTGATGAAGGTTGTGGGGACGAGGGTGGAGCTTGCGTTTGCGGCGGGGCTGATTTGATGACTGCGGTTAATGAGGGAAGGTTGGGGAGGAGACGTTGAAGGGGTGGGAGGAGAAGGGAAGAAGGAGGAGGTGCTTAAGGCGGTGGCGGAGATTAAGGAGGTGTTGGAGTTGGAGGCGAAGGTGGATGCTGTTTTGGAGAAGGGAGAGTGAGCTGTTGTTTTGAATGGGTTGGTCATTTGCCGTGTAGACAAGGTGGATATTGGATAGATGGAGTGTGGCAGAAGGGTGCTGCTGCGTGGTTATCTTGTGTTGAATAAGATACCTCTTACTCGAGGAAGCCTGGCTCTGGTGCAACCTCAATTGTAAGGCTCCCTGTTTTGTATTTCCTGATGCACAAATAACTGCCGTCAAAACTGAGCACTTGGTCGTCGACGAACACTGGATGTCGGAGCGGCCCAAAAGGGATGCGATGGCTCTTGTCATTGGAGCGGTTATTCCATGCCAGTCGAGTTTTGCTTGTTGAATCTAAAGATCTCACTGTGTCGCTTGTGCTTCCCTTCACGCCTTCTTGACGCGTCTTTCTCTTTCACCTCGCCATAATTCCTGGTTTCCACGTACCATTTCTGGTCTTGAACATCTGCCTAGTTCATAATACTTGGGCAATGCTTGTTGCAATAGTGATTGATCTTGCACCCAGCACACTGGGTGAGAGGATTAACTTCTCATCATATTCGTTCTAAGAGCGCGTAATCGCAATGGTAACAAACCTACACCATAATGATCTTAATAACTGAAAGTTGATGGACCTGTGCAGAAGTACTTCAAATGCAGTGTGCGAAGGGATGAACAATGGGCTGACGCGACGACCCTACATCCGGATTTTGTGCGCTTTGTACATTTTGGCATGAGTTTGCGATACAGATACGCATCTTGTACGCTCGAATATGCCTTGCAGCTTGAGTTGTGATCCGTACGATCGCTTTCCTCGCTTTCCTCGCTTTCAGCTCCTTCAACAGCACAGCCTCACACGTCATGTGACTAGACCGCTTCTACGACCGATTTGGACCTTCAAGCGAGCGAATCGCATCTTTAGCCCAAACCACCGTGGCTGAGGGAATAACTTGGACCCATATGTTGTGCCATAACAGGTAATGGTACTGTTTAGTGGGGTGCCAAAAGTCCCGTCACTGCCTCGTACGAGTAAGCTACGTAATTGTAGGCTGACTCGGTGTCGTCCGATGAGAATAAAAAGATAAGGCATGGTATGTGTTGAGCCATCAAGATCGTTAATACCATTGTCCACGTGTATTCTAGGCTCGTCGTCCAACATGAAGATCTGGAAAGCTTGCGTTTCGTACATTTGTACAGGCTTGACGCTAGTTACTGCATCGAACGGAACTTGCAAATGTGTATGTTGTACGTCAGACCGGGTATGATGGTGCTTAGCTAACAGACTTGCGAAGACGCCTGGTAATGAATGCTGGCCCACCGAAACTGAGTGGGCGTCTCTCAACGATACTCTCTCGGGTGCCCTCATACCTGGAATTCCTCCTGCCTCAGTGTGCTATGCCAATCAACCGAATTACGACGAAGATGCATGCACAACCGTCCGATCTCAGTGGTTCAATTCAACATGGCACGCTGAAAATCCAATCAGCATCGACTATCCCATCTGGACAAACAACTCGTGCAATCCGATTTTCCCGAACGGCACGAGCATCACTGGAGATGTGAATGCTGGCAAGAAAGGATGTACTATCGGTAGATACCCTGTCTACGCGGTCAAAGCCACATGTGCGGAACATGTTGCCGAGGCGTTACGATGGGCGGGTAAAAAGAATATCAGAGCAGTCGTGAAGAGTACGGGGCATTCTTACCCTGGCAGGTGCGTACAAGTCCAAGTCGCACCATTAGTCGACGACCGCCTGACATCTCATAGGAGCGTTGGCTACGGCAGTCTCAGCATCTGGACTCACCATCTCCGAGGCATAGAATATCTACCGTCCTTCGAACCGACTTCTTGTCCTGTTGATGAACCGCTCACAGCAGTACGCGCCGCCGCAGGTACTACTGGCATCGAAGCCCAGACTGCTATGGCTAAGCATAACTCGATCCTCGTGACAGGGGCAAATCCTGACGTTGGTCTTGTCGGCTGGTTGACTGGCGGCGGCCACGGTCCTCTGTCATCCACATATGGCATGGGAGCCGACAACCTGCTTGAAGCCACTGTCGTCACGCCCTCTGGAGACATTCTGGTTGCGAATCCCTGCCAGAATTCCGACCTATTCTTCGCCATCCGTGGCGGTGGAGGTGGAACGTACGGCGTCGTCACTGAAGTTGTAGTGAGAACGTATCCGGACCCCAAAACGACTAAAATTCTCTTCGAATTGAGCACTACAGGATCTAATGTAACTAACGAGTACTGGGATCTGATGGGCTTCTTACACGCAGACATGCAGCGCCTGAAGGAAGGTGGCCTGTCTGGCTACTATTTCATGGCTGGACCGCCGTTGTGGCCTATTTACGCCTTTTATGGGCTGTTTACCGTATACGATAAACCCAACGGGACGGTGGAGAAGCTTTTCGCGCCTATAGTCGAAAAGCTAGAGAGTCGTCCGGACCTTTTTCAGTATACCTCAAATATTACGCAGGCAAATACGTTTCTTGAAGCGTACGGTACTGTAACGAATGAGCAGGTCGCCAGTGGCGGTTCTGCTTTCGGGTCTTGGTTGCTGAGCTCCAAGAGGCTACAAGACGCGAACGTAACCGCGAAGGTTTTCTCAGAGATCGGGCCCAGTCTAAACGCCTCAGCTCCGAACGTAAGTTTCCGACAATTACTCCTCTATCGACCATCAATTTTGATCAACCCCATGTGTACTGACCACTGTAGGGTATGTTCGGCAACACCCAACTCCTCGGCCACATGATCGCCTCTCCTCACACGCCTTCTTACTATCCTTCCACCATCTCCATGAACCCAGCATGGCGCACCGCCCTCACGCATTTCATCGCTGTTCAAAGCTGGCCCGATGGCATCGCACAACCTGCCATCGACTCTGTATACAGCGACGTTACAGCCAAGGTGCAGAATCTGCGTGATCTTTCGCCCGAAACGGGGGCGTACTTCAATGAGGCAGATAGCTACGAGCCGGAGTGGCAGCACGCTTTCTTTGGCGAGCACTACGAAAAGCTGAAGGAAGTGAAGACTAAGTATGATCCGGAAAATGTGCTCTGGTGCCGACGATGTGTGGGGAGTGAGGCGTTGGTGGAAAGGATTGATGGGAGGTTGTGCGCTGCTGGCAAGGCTGGTGTAGATGACGACGGCACGTGGGTCCGGCGTAGTGAGCTTCGATGATGCGGACAGCGCACATACCCCGGCTTTTAGATTGTCTGGGGTAAAGCGAGAAGCTTCTTTATAAACTTCTAACTGGGTTCTAGATATAGTAAGCTTTGAGTTAGAGCTCAAGTACTGTGCGGAAAGAGTGGATTCTGATCATGTTCGATTGCTTCCATACAAAGCTACATATTTCCAGGCAAAAACTAGCGCCTTCTTCCTCAAGCTTCAAAGTGTGAAGCCCAAAAAACAGACCGCTATCCCGGCGTACGTATACAATTGACCTGAACTATACTTGCATTCCTTTCACTTTCACTTGATGATAAGTGAGCAAACGCCCTCGCCGGGTGCCTGCGCCGGAAACACCACGTGGGTACTTGCAGGTTTTACTTACCACCCGCAACTACCTTGCCAGGTCTCTATACCACAAATCCCATTTCCAAAACACCCACCACGCCACGGTGTCAATTCCTGTCTCACTGCACGAAGCCGCCACCATGTCAACTACTACCGACCACTTTCCCTTCCTACAACTACCTGGCGAACTGCGCAACCAGATCTACCGCGAAGTACTCCGTCTGAAGGAGCCTACCAATGAGTTTCTATCGTCCTCTCTGCTCCGGACGCCAAACTCATCCACCAAGGGAACGTTCACCACAGCATGGACGCTCTCTCAAGTATGCACACAACTCCGTTCAGAGCTCTGGCCATTCGCCCACCCAGCATCGCATGGTAGTAGTAGTCCTATGCGATCTCGCAGCCTACGCTCAAGTCTTCTACCCCGCCCCGAAAGCGGCGAAGCTCGGCTCTACCCAACATGTACAGCTGGACACGACATTCGTATCCACAAAACATCACGCACTGCTCGCAGTCGAAGGCCTCGACGCGCGCTTCCTAGATCAAGGCATCGCGCTCCTCCCCTTACTTCACGCACTGGACTACACCCACGGCGTGGAGCTGGACTTCGGTCCATGGGCCTCGTATGAAAGGGAGCTCGACATCGTGCACCTGCTGCACAACAGCTGGGCCACATGGCGCGCGGACATCACCACGCTCGGTATCCTCGACATGCACCTGCGCACCGCGTACAGTGCGGGCGATTCGTATATTCTCTTCAAACATCACCCCCGCAGCAGCAACAGCATCAGCCTCACCCTGCGCTGCACGCCCACCGCGCACACGAGCGAGAAGAAACGCGTGCGGGATCTCTGCGCCTGGGTGTGGAAGTCTGGCCTGTGGGTGCTCATTGGGGTAACGATCACCTTTGTGACGCCGAAGACAGTGCGCGGACATGCGAGCGAGATGGTGTTTTCGGTTTTCAAGCATAGCGTTAAGATGGAGTGGGCGCGGCGGGGGGCGTATTGTGTTGCTAGGCTTGTGGATGACGCTCAGACGGGGGCGGGGTTTAGGGTCGATAGGAAGGATGTGGATGGGGTGGATGTGCTGCGTTTGGATGTTGAGGGGCGGGGAGCGGCGCAGAGGAGGGATGGGTTGGCTGGTCCTGGGTGGAAGGGGTAGGGTGAGGTATGGTGGGTGGGTTACGATGTGCATTCGATATGTGTGTGATTGCTAAAACTAGGAATATAGAGCGAGCTCTCCTGGGATATCATCCATGCAAAAAAAGCCAAAAAAAAAAACCCCCGAGAGCCTCCTGCTCATTGAGTGAATGCTTCATAACTTCGGCTGCACTGTCGATGCGGTGCTGATTAGAATACCATTAACATTAAGGGACTAAGTAATCGTACGCCTATACGGCGCGGTCTTGGTGTGTGGGTAGTTGTGTCGGAGCTGGCGCCTGCGGCCCAGCAGGAGCAGACGTTTGAGTAGTAGCCGGAGCTTCGGCGACATTCGGGTCATGTATTTGTGGCGCAACAGTAGGCGAGACAGGTGAAGGTGCAGGCTGCGGCGCGCCGTTCACAGGAGACACTGAAGTTGCGGTGACGCTCGGTGCATCCTTCGTCTGTGCTCCGTAGCCGTAATATTGAACAGCTCCGTTTGGCGGCATGTAGGCCTGTCCAGGCGGAGGCATCGGGTATCCTTGAGCGTTCGGTGCAGGCGCCCAACCCTGGGGAGGAGGGTAGTAAGGTTGACCTTGGCCGTTGGGGATGAAGGCACCGGGCGGCGGGGGCGGGCCTCCGGGGTAGTTTGCGTTCGTTTGCAGCATACCAGGAAGAGGTAGGGGTTGTCCCTCAGGCACGATGCCGACCGTGTTGCGCGAGTACTGACCGAGGAGCGGCACAGGGTACCGGTGCCTGAACCCCCACTTGAACCAGAGGCCGATGGCGGTGCCAAAGCTTGTCTCCCTCCACTTCTGTCTCAACAGCTTCTGATCCTCTGGACTGCGTCGGCTCTGCGACCGAGTGAAGCACGCCACCCAAAGCGAGATGCAGATCCACGAGATGGTGCCGAAACGTAGGCAGCCTTTCCCTAGCATGAGTCTGCGGAACCAAAAGTAGCTCTCGAAAAATCCCAGGACGAAGAGGCCGGGAATCACCGCCGCGATGACAATGACCCAGGTCCTGAGGCTTGTGCAGGTCCCGTAGCCGTAGTAACAATACGAGTATCCATCGGAACTTCCACCAGATCCACCGCTTGTTCTGCCGGTAGGGTAAGAGTATCCGCTTGTGTAAGAGTATGAAGAGTACGCATTGTATGGCGTAGAACATTCTTCGATGTATGCGGTGTAGTAGTAGTCCTCTTCGCTCGTGAAAGGTGCCTGACCCTCGGTCAAGTACCAGGTCTCGTAGACGTAAGATGCCCGGCGGGTCGGTGCCGGGGTTGATACTACCGTTGCGTAAGGTGTAACTTGGTCGAGGACCTGGGTTGGAACTGTCACTGATGCATTGGTCGTGAACGTGAAAGGCGTGGGGCAATCCGTTGGCGCCGTATATGTTACTTGCATGGAGAATTCATAATATGTGGAAGTGGTCCTCTCGGTCGTGGTGGTCGCATCTAAGTCATAGTTGTATGTCGGTTTGAGGTCTGAGTCGGGCACGGCGCCTGCAGTGTACCACGCGGTGAATACTTGAAGGTCCGAGTATTCATAGCCGTAGTAATCGCTGGTGTCCTTGCCGGAAACCTCGTAAGGCGTCGCGGTCGGGGTCACGGAGTCCTTGATGGTACATGTCGAAGAAGTAGTGTACGTTGAATAGATGCCTGTATACGTATCGATGCAGTCCTGGTAGCGTGTAGTGAATGTCCAGAATGCTGACGAAGAAGACTGCGCGGTAACGGTTGACACGCCGGCGAGCAGAGCGAGCCAGGAGGTCTTACGCAAGGATGCTGTCGCCATGCTGTCTTTCAGCGATAGCACGCAAAGCTGCGTTTGTCACGATGTGAAGAGTCCGAGGCTGCTAGCGACGTCTGGCACGGCTCCCGTTGTCATTATAAGCTACACGCTACACGATGCCTCGACCGGTGCATCGTATCCACCGCCCGACTACGCCCTCACCGGCTCTTGGATCATCGTCCGACCTTTTCGTAGTGTTTTGCTCGGCACCGCGCCGCACAGGCCAATTGCAAATCTCCCGCGCAGCCTCGCCCTCAGCCGATTGGGCCGCTCTAGATGGTCTAGCCCAAGAGGAGGTGGCCATCGTTATTTTGGGGCTGGCCGCTCGTATTAAGAAAAGGCAAACTCTTGGCGGCTTCAGGGGTTCGGACTACTCGTACGCGATGGTTGCATCGTGACGGTTGCAGCCTGGAATTTATCGGTTTCGTGACTCACGAACGGGGCTGATGCGGACCTGCGCGAGGGTTCTATCAATTCTTGAGGTCCGCGATAATGATCATGGAGAGTGATTCCTAGGGCCCGTTTGAGTGAGTCCTCTTCCATGGATCCATGGATAGAGCGAGCGCATGTGACCTCGGCGAGAATGGCAAGGCCATTGGCATGAAGTGGCCCCCAATACGAGCGCCCGAAAGAGGAAGGAACGCGACCAATGCGAGATTTACGGCCGCATGAAAATCTCGACGCGCCGAAACGGTTGCCGCTCCTTCACGTGTCCGTTAATTTCTCGGGCAGAAGCGACTTTAGCGACGTTTAAGACGGTCCGTACATTGCGCTCGTCTGGTACCCTAAGATTGGCCTCTCAATTATGATTGGCGTAGATGAGGTGCCCGGAGACCCGTTCACGTGACTTTGCATTGAAGCTTCCTTTCTCAGGGTGTTGAGCTTAGTTTGAAGTCTTGAAAGCTTATGAAAATTGAGATGAGCAATTGGGAGAACCATATCAATGGGGAGGGCACATTACAAAACTTCTAGAGCTGAAGCATCATCGCATGATTACATTGTTAATTTAAACATGTTCCTCGACTATCTAATCCCCGCTAAAGTGTGTACTTGAAGAAGGGACTCTTGTCGCCCAACTCCAGCATCTCCTGGTCCGAGTACCGCGCTCGAATCGCTGCCTCGCCGTGCTCCCTTAACAGTTCCTCGCGCTTGCTATTCTCTCTCTGATACGCCCACCTCAGCACAAAGGTCATTAAAACCGCCGCGAAGCACATCGCAAGGGACACTCCAAAACCCGTCTTGTATTTTGGTTTCTCTCGGTCAAGATAGATGTTGCTCCCCATGATTCCACCCATGTTACCAACTGAAATCAGCAACGCCATGCCGACTGCGCGCTTGCTGGACGGTGCTAGAGAGTTTGCGATCCACGAGACGAGGATGATGAACGGGCAGTATAGTCCACCAGCAACCGGGAAGAGGAAGCCGTACGTCAGTCCAGGATACTTTGGGTGTGGAATCGCCAGCTGGGCTATGAACCCGCAGCAGGCGATTAAGAAGCCGACGATGATGAATGGCGAGCGTGTCTGAACGCGGTCGGACCACCATGCGAAGATGATGGTCATGATCGATGCGAAAACGTAGATTGGTATCGTGAGGAGTTGCGCGTTTGCCGCCGAGTAGCCGAGCTGGCTGATCACCGTGGGTACTGTCGCCGTGAACCTGCGGCGCGGTCAGTTAGGACCATGTGAAACGTATGATAGGAGAAGCAGAACATACCCATACACGCCTACTGTGTTCCCCCAGAAGATCACCACACCAGCCCATACCTTCCAATCGGATAAACCTGCGATGATAAACTTCTTCCCCATCTTGTCTTGGTTTGTAACTCTGCCATGGCCACTTCCTGTTTCTTCGGCAAGCCTTCGTACGAGGAAGTCTCTTTCAGACTGTTTGAGGAAGCTGGCAGTCTCAGGCGAGTCCGGGAGAACTTTCCAGATTACCAAGGCTAGCGCAACAGGAATCAGACCCTCGATTATGAAGATCCATTGCCATCCTTCACGGCCGTCATAGCCATCGAGCTTCTGGATGGCAAATGCCAACAGGCCCGAGAACGCACCCGACAGCGACGCTGCAACGTAGAAAACAGCCATGCGCCGCTGCACTTCGTATCGGCGATACCAAAGTGTCAGGAGGAAAGTTGCGGCTGGAAAGAAACCGGACTGGATATGGTATTCAGTATGCGACCTCGTCTTTCACATATGAAGGGTATGCATACCTCAGCCACACCGAGGAAGAATCGTCCGGCCAGGAGACCTCCATAGCTATGGACCAAACCCATCAGCGTCATGACCAGACCCCACGCAAGCATAAGAATCGCAATCCATCGGCTCGGCCGCATCAATTTCAAAATGATGTTGCTAGGAACTTCGAGCAAAGTGTACGGCACGAAGAAAAGCGTGACCGCAGTGTTATACTGCAGTCCATGCATGCCCAGATCGGTCGTCAAACCCGCGACCTTCGCATTCCCAACTGTACTCGTCAGCCTGCTCGACGGTGGCTCGGTCCTCCAGAAGACATACTGTTACTTCTATCGATGAACGCGACGAGATATAAGAGCGACAAAACGGGGACCAGTCGCCAGTCTACCTTGGCCAGTATTCTCCGCGCCTCCGGCCCATCGTAGTCAATCACCGTTGCCTCAAGCTCGCTATCCGAAATCTCCCTCTTCTCCCCCACATCATCGATCTTCCTGTCTTGACCTGCACCCCCCACTTTCACATCGTCTGTCGCGGTAGCCATGTCTCTGGTTTCGTTGTTCCTGTAGCGCGGATCGCAAGGTTACGACGCAAGGGAGGGCCACGCCCATCCTTTATTGCCGCCCGGCTGGATGGGGATCCAACCTTCCGCATGCAAGGTGTCTCCGACTGCGTGGTGCTCGGCTGACGTCTGGCCCCGGTCTGGGATGAATTAGTGGGTGGTATATTGTGCGGGGTAGCGTGCGGGATCGCCATTGGCTCCACCTGTTTCTTTGTCGGGGTATATAAGGGCCAATTGTTTGCCTTTAGCCAAGAGGGACTACGATGATGCATCTGCCGAGATGCACGCCGGGTGAATGACGCTGAATGTTTGGCTTTGCGGTCACGAGAATGGCGCCGGGTGGTAGATGTCTTTGTGTTACGTTACACTGTTGGATCTGCAGCAGATGTGCCTAGATTTTGAATGGCGGAGCCCCCGCAGGGCTGGCAGAGGATTCAGTACGAGGAGAACAACGACGTCTCTCTCGTCATAGACACAGACACGCCTGGACAGTTTCGCACTCTCTGGAACACCATCAATTTCTCGAGACAAATGCACATTGGGAAATCATTTATAAGGAGCCGTGCTGACTTGTTCCTCAGTTATAAGCGAGCTCAGCAAGGATTTTTCTTTACATCCGAGGACCCCTCCGATGCTTCTTGGTTCCGCGGAATCTCCACCGCTGGTCACTTTCTTTGTTTGTTTCGCTCGCTACACAATCTATATTGCCTCTACGACATGTCCTAAGTATAAGATTGACAATAGAGAATCGCACAATAGTATTCCCACTCGCAGACGCAGCTTTCGTACCCGGTCGACGCATTATGAAGATCAGTCGCAGAGTAATGCATGCGCAAAAGAGCGGTAGCCCTTTTCCTGGATAGGACAGACACATGAGGCCCGGGGTGCCATGGTGGTGATATATCGAAGGTAACTTGGTGAGCGAACGCATGAAGTCCAATTGAGGAGACCGATGGTTTTCAAACACTTGGATAGTTAGCTGCGATTCTTCGATTCGTCGTAGAAAAGGAAGTCTTACCCTGCAAACGTATTTGGGCTTGGAACACCAGCATGTACCAGGTTTACTCAATTGTAGTCTGAAAGTGTGCGAGCTGGACCGGACAAGGCTTCTATTCTATCTAGGTTGTATATGGGAGCATGCTTCATCGCCCATCCTGGGTGGTCATACAGGGCACCCAAGCTTCTGACCTGATACTATGATTGCAAGATCATAGCCTAAAATCGCAGGCTTGAGTTCACGGGAAGTCCACCGCTCATTTAGAGGAATGGATCGTTCTCCTTTCTATCCATGAGATCGTTGAGGAGGTCTGGCTGAAAATTCCCCATCGAGTCGAAAACAGTCGGGCCATCATTGAGCGATCCAATCCAATCGACGCCCCTGTTGTTTTCTTGGTTACCTTGGGGGAAAGTTATCAGATCAGAGAACGGTGCTGCGCCTGCAGTCGTCGCAAAGCTTTGTTGCGGGTTTGCAGTAGCTTCTTTGCGTTCTCCAGGCGGTTTGTTCCCATGCAGCAGAGACGCGGTTCCGGCGTTGCATGCAGTGACAAAGGCATCGCTGCCTGAGAACGATGGCGTATTTGCAGCTGTGGCCGAACTATGTCTAGATGCTAGAGCAGCTTCGCCATTTACTGCGTCCGAATGCGTGTCCCAGATATGAGCGAGATATTCCTTAGCATCATAGTACTGTTCTTCGCAGCACGAAACCGTGCGCGTCATGTCAGGAAGGAGGTCCTTGTGATCGTTGAACGCATGCGTCAGAAAACGCTTTTTGTGGACGTAGTGGTGACAGCGCTGGTCGCAGATGCGCGCAAGGATGCGCTTCTTGACAGTTCCAACAAAACCTAGCATTTGCGCCGACTGCAGTTCACTGACAGGTGAGAGTTTGGATAGTTTTCCCGGCGTGGGGACCGACAACTTCTGCTCCTTGCTACTATCGACCGTGCGAGCGTGCTCTTCGGGTGGCTCGCGTCCGAGTCGAAGACGCTTCTGGCGGCGACCGGCCTTTACCTGCAAACAGGCAAACGTGATGTCGTGTTCTGGCAACGCGTAAGTCGCGTACGACTACAAGATAGTTGGGCAACGTACCAATGTCTTGCGAGGCCTTGGACAAGTAGTACAGCGGTATGCTCATGATGTCTTTCACTAGCCTTTCAACGGCGTTCTTTCCTTTTTCGTCTTGAAGCTCGATGAGACACATATACTGCGGGAAGGAAAGCCCAAGATATTTTGAATGCTGCTGGTGGGTGGAAGCGTCATGGTCGACATTCTGTAAGAGGTCTTTGACTCCGGCCTTTCCACATGCTTCGGCGATGCTCTGTGGATCAATGCCTTTGGCCTTGCACTTTTCAACGACTTTTTTTTGCCACGGGTGCACCTCTGATGATTGTACGAGCTCTTTTGCTTGCGACGTTTGCGTCGTTTGTGCCCAGGAAGCCATCGTAGCAGTCTAAACCCGGGAAGCGCGCTCCTGCGTCAACACAAAGCTCGGCTACAAGCTTGTTGAACAGGGTTATGGCCTATTCTAGGGTACCTTGAGCTACTATGGATCTCTGAAGCTTTGTCTGAATCTTGTATGGCTGTCGTTCAAGTTCATACAAGAGGCGTGACCAAAGGCTAGTGGAATGTAGGAGCGAGGGAAGGTAGAAAAGAGTGGATCGATACCTATCACAGGGCAAAAGTTGAAGGCACCCGGAAGAAACGGGTGAATTTAAAGGTCCAGGTAGACACCATAACTCCAATTCTAATATCGATAGTTTTTTGATCGCAGTGTGATCGCAATCCAAGATTGTTGTTGGCAATTGTTGGGCTCCTCCGCATTGCATTCAGGTCACGTGACTGATCAGCCAATCAGAGGGCTGTGTCTACCGAAAAACAGGCCAGTGTGAGCGTATGCTAGCCTCTTGCGGGTGTTGTCCGCCTCACTGTTCAGGTGGCAGCCTCCTGGGTTCATATGTACGTAGTATGTTTATTTTTTTCTTAGTGTGAAGAGCCATTTTCATACTGGAATGGACTGTAACTTACGAGACAAAGTACCGTTTGCATTGCCACGTCAATTCTCGACATATTTTGGTGCAATGCCGAACAAGAAGAGTATCCAGATTCGAGTTCAACTGTACCCCGGACCGAGCTTGTCACTAGTCAGCAAAGACGCGATATCCAATACGCGCTACCCATTGTATGTAGAGGAACACAGTCAACTCCTATGGTTTAGGAAACCAGCTTATTCGTGTTTTGCAGTCGTCTATTTTCCAATGATGCAATCTCTTTTTCGCTTGCTATTACAGTTCACCACCTCCACACTCGATTGTTCCAAATTGCAAGACAACTGCCAATGGGAGCTTCCCAGAAGTTGACCAAACTGCGCAGTACTAGGGCCGTGATTCGTGCAGTACGTAATCTTGGCGATTCGTCTATCGCTCCGGTTTTCTTGTGGCGTTCAATTCAAAGCGCAAGTAGGCTATGATGTTGACTGCAGCAGTTCATGGCACAGCACACATAATGACTTAGTTAGCTGAGTGCTCACGGTCCTCAGCATCGTCACAAGAATTCTCAGTGGGCGATATGCGTCAGTGTCAAGCTTTCGCGCCATACTCCGAGCACACGCCCAAGCACATACACACGAATTATTGGCGGCTGTTCATACACGCCTCTTAAGCGCAATATTTCGACAGCGCTTGCATGCTTCTTTCGATTTTACTCACTTTGACTCTGTACACTTTCACGTTATATGGTATATGGGAGTGTTGTGTATAGTTCGCTTGATCTCACTCGCGCTAGACGGCCAGTTGCTCTTCCTTGACCTTTGGTCTCGTTGTGGAGCATCTTGTTCTCAATAGATCTTGTTTCAATTCTTGCATATCACCGCGGTTCCTGCATAGGATTGAGCGATTCGAGTGATGAGGAGCTGCGGTGCAAGCTGAGGGACACGGTACCTATAGCTGAAGATAGCTGAAGTCCAGATGTACCTCACATCTTATTGTTGCATTCGTCATCGCATCGGCTGTGATTCAGCATAACGGCTGTGAACGCGGCGTCATGTATCAGATGTAACAAAGACGATAGTCGATGCCGCGATGGCTCGTGTGAAGACACGCGATGAGGTGACATCCCGTTCCGAGAGCTCGGACCTCCCAACCTCACGTTCAAGTGGACCTTCCCGAGCGCTGGCACGACGCAACTTCCTGCAGCAATGGGAGACGAGGCGCCGTCGTCGCCGAAGCGTAAGAAAGTACGCGCAAAATACGCGTCAAGGTAGGTCCGTCGTCTTTTGAATGTGATCGCATGCTAACGGCTGTACAAGAGCTTGGGAAGTAGTCGCTCCGCATTCCGAACCGTTCCGTTTTCTAATGAAAGCTACAGCGTGTCGTGTCGCCGCTCCAAACTCAAGGTATGTCGTCTGCTGTTTTATATTCTGCGGTACTGCAGAATGGGAGCTAATACGTCTTGCAGTGCTCCGGCGAGAATCCATGCCAGCGATGCATCGACAACGGGAAGCGTTGCTTCTACTCGGAAGACCAGACGGCCGCCGAAGCTCTACAGAACCTGAGCAGACCCACGCCCGTCCAAGCTCCCGCCGACAAGACCGATAATGGCAACGGCAATGACAATGGCACATCTCGGCTGAGTCTTCTGCCGCGGGGCGAAGACGTTGAGAGGCGGGCAAGCGATGCCAGTGTGCTGGGCTTGTCCATAGAAGCGCGCATGGCGCGTATCGAAACCATGATGGAATCGCTGATGCTGGAACGCGGCATGAACGTGACGCCGCGCATCAGCATGGAACGGGATGCAGCAGCTAGCGAGCGCCTGCATGCAGACTTCCTGATGCAGATAGCTGGCGAGGCTTCAACCTTCCCACCTATCGCTGAAGGAGACCTCGATTTCGAGAGTGCCCCGGGAAGAGTTCGACACTCAATCTCAGCAGTGAGCCCCTCCAGCAGCGTTGATGCTGCTGCGACTCTCCGTGTTGGCAACAAGACCTTTGCATTCCCCAACCCGACCGAGTATCAGAGCTATCTCGATGTCTTCTTTGATGACATTGCACCTTATTATCCTTGTATAAACGAGCTTGAATTTCGAATCAATAGTGAGAAGATGCTTTCGGCGCCCGTACTACAAGCGCATCATGTGTCACTGTTGGCCCTCAACTACATTGTCTTCGCATGTTCGGATATCGCAACATCATTAGGTAAGTCTACCCTTGTCTCCCGTTGCGTAGACGAACTGGTGTAAACATACTTACCGTGGCACCATACAGATGCGGCAGGCACATCGCAAGTCAACGCTCCCGGCTGGCAGTGGTTTCGGGCCGCAGACGACCTTGTCGGAAAAAGGAAAATGAGTGGTCAAGTTGATCTATGCTTGATACAATTTCTAGCTTTGGAGGTATGTTGCTCGTCACCATTTCGATTTGTGCTGATCTCCGCAGGCTGTGTACCTGATGTACGCCGACAAAGGAAATGCAGCGTACAGTATCATCGGACAAGCCATCAGGATGTGCTTCCAAGCAGGGCTCCATCAGCAATCCTCGTCCTCCTGGCGGACATACACGCCCTTTGAAATCCACATGCGACAACGAATCTTCTGGACAATATACTTCCTCGACCGCCGCATATCTATAAGTTGCGGACGGCCGTATAGCGTTCGCGAATCTGACATCGACATCGAGCAACCGGCGTACCTTTACGACAAAGTAAGTGCACTTCCCACCTTCCTGATACCGTCTCACCTCCGCAGGAAATCCATCCCGATCGTCCCTTGCCGGACCTCAATATCGCGCAGTCGTCGAACGTCTATCTCAACTGCATGGTCTGTTGGGGCCGACTAGCAGCAGACGTCTGGGACGGCTTCTTCGCGGCAGCCCCGTCGAAAGACGGAGTAGCCAACGACAACGCCCTCATTCTTGACGCCCGCATAAAACACTGGACCGAAGTCGTCCTCCCTACCATCCCATTGCTCCCCCGAGTACCCCCGAGCCCCGCCAGCTCCGCCAACGCACCATCGTGCAAAACAGCCTCGATCAACTACGTCTCTTGCTGTTCCGCCAAGCAATGCTCAGCACGCGGTGCGACCTCGACATAGCCGGCCTGTGTAAAGACCTCGCCGTCAACATTGTGCAACGAACGAAATCCCACAGCGGCGATGCAAGCCTCCCCACTTCTTTCCGCCTTCCCATGGCGTCCTCCCTGTGCGGCGCGATGTTACCACTAGCGACTCTGCTCTTCCGGGACTTCTCCTATCTCGGGGCGAATGTCGAGGAAGTATACCGCGATGCTACCAGCCTTTTGGCCGATCTTTCGTCTGGCCTCGCACTCGCGCGCAGGATGGGGAGTGATTTCGAGGGCGTTGAAGGGGTGTTGCGGACGGCGGTGCCTAGGGATCTTAATGTCGAGCATGTCATTGGGGCGGACACGAGGGAGATGTTTCCTTATACGGCGGTGGATTTCGCGCAGCAGGATGGGTGGAGGGTGGAGGGGATGCGGGGAATGCACTTGCGAATGGAGGGGGTGAGGCAGCGCTGAATACGGACTTGTGGAGCTCCGTGTTTGCGGCGAAGGAGGGGAGGTATGGCGTTCCTTGGATATGATATGATGGACACGTGTTTGGATTTTGGTTCGGATCCTCTTTTCTTTTCACGGAGATGGGTAGCGGCGGGATAGGGCGCGGCGAAGCGGAAAGATGGCGAGGCGTTTTTTTCTTTTTCCGTTGCGTTGCGTGGTGGAGGATTTGATATGATATGTATGGTGGGCATTGATACCCCAAGCACGGAGGCTTGTATTGCACACAGGACCATGTACGAATAGGAAGAGATAGGAATTAAAATGGGGTGAATGGGCGGAGTCACTCAATCACATCACATCACAGCACATGCTTCAACGCTCGTAGGCTAATCCCTTTTCTTTACTTGCTTGCATATATGCATTCATAGAAAGAGGCTGGCTTTGCAGCTTCATTCATGTTATCTAGGCTAGACGGTGAACATCCTCGACACGATATTCGGCTTGTGCTCCGACCAGCTGCCGCGGCGCTCCTGCACGTTTTTGGCGTCCTGCGCGGCGATGATGTCCTCGCCTGTGTCTGCGCGGTCGAGCATCGACTCGGGGTGCGGGACGAAGCGGTTGAAGGAGTAGTAGAAGACGCCGGCGGCGATGAAGGAGTAGATGTAGCCGATTGCGAAACTGCAGTCACATGTCAGAACTGCTTGCGAATTCCATCGAGACTAGCATGCTCATGACAAGCGGTATGGCAAACGCATTTTTATTTTTTT
This sequence comes from Didymosphaeria variabile, assembly GCF_027946475.1. Lineage (NCBI taxonomy): Eukaryota > Fungi > Ascomycota > Dothideomycetes > Pleosporales > Didymosphaeriaceae > Didymosphaeria > Didymosphaeria variabile. The sequence goes on along the minus strand of NW_026611625.1, from coordinate 3,441,428 downwards.
GGAAAAGAAAAGGAGATAGGGATAGAGAGGGGAGTGGACGGGACTGGACTCACAGGTGCTGGCCGCCGAGAGACACGCTGGTGGTACCCTGGCCTGCGACAACGATGTTATTTACGAACCCGGGCAGCGGCGGAATACATCCTATGAAGAAGGCGGCGACGGCGCGCCAGTTGCTCGCGAATTTTGGGGAGTAGCGGTATATGCCGTGGAAGTAGTACATGTCCGGGACGGAAACCTTTCCTCTCCTCACGATGTAGTAATCCGTAATCAAGATGGACGTCATGGGCCCCAAGAAGATGGTATAGCCACCGAGGAAAGCCAGAAACTTTGCGGCAGAAGCGAGGATCTTCCAGGGGACGAACGCCCAGGAGCCGATCACTGCAGCGAGGAGTTGGCCGCGGCGGATGTTGATGTACTTTGGGGCGAAGGACATGAGGTCGTTTGCGGCGCTGATGGAATTGGCGGAGATGTTGATGCCGAGGGTGACGATGATGAGGCCGATTGCGGCGAAGGCGGCGGCTGCGCGGCCGCCGTGGGAGCCGGAGTCCATCCATTTGTGGATGATGTCGATGGGGTTCCACATTACCTCGCCGTAAGCTGTCTGGGCGGATGCAGCGGTGAAGATGCCCAGGAGGCCGACGATGGCTGTTCATCCAGTGGTCAGTGTGGGTTCCTTGACAGTCGGTGTGCAACACTCACTGAAGATGACTGGGATGACGATAGCCTGGACGTTCTGCGCACTGGGCTTGTTTGCGTATCTCGAGAAATCGGCGATGTTCAGGCCCAGTGTTGCGTAGTTGCCAAGCACTCCGTTAAGATCTGTGAGTACAGCAGTTAGCGGATGCGAGTGACGATAACAGCATGAGGTACTGCATACTTCCAAAGAAGGCCCAAGCAAGGACCGAGCCGTGGACGTGAGTGCCCTCGGTTATGACTGTGCTTTTACTGATAGTACCTCCGGCCCTGCGCAATGTATCCCCAAACACGGCTAAAAAGACAATTGGTGCGATGACACTCTTGAAAGCAAAGAAGTATTGAACCTTTTTCATATTAATTTTGCAGATGGCTCAAAGGTTCGAGGACATTTACCTTGGTGTACGGAATGCATAAGAAGGGAATCTGTAGTAAAAAGTAGAGCAGAAAGCCGACCATTCCAGATGTGGTGATGCCCTGGCCTTCTGGAATGTGGTTGGGGATATTTGCGAAGCTGGGCCATATAGCTGTGAGCAACACGGACATGCATTGACCGCCTGTCACTGTCTGAACACTGTACGCCATTAGTACCCCAAAGCAGTGGTAGGTTGGTGTGTCTTACCCAAGCCATACAATAGCAAGGACGCAGCGGGACAAGACGACGAATTGTGCGAAATAGTAGCCAAACGGCATACGTGCAAGTACAGGGAACGGAGTATGAAGCTAAAAGACTAAGCGGCGTTCGTTTTGTTTCAATGCGGTTTGCTTACGGTGGCTCCCATCCTCCCGTTGATGGTAATGACAAGACCCATGATGGTGTTGCCGAGTACGCAGGCGCCGATGGCCATTTTCCAATCGAGGCCGACAGCAATCATTGAAGAGGCTACAATAGAATGTAAGTCACGTTTATTTCAAGAGCAAGCATGTGCACACTCACCAACTTCCCAGTTAGACACGGCCCACGCATCTGCCATCCAGTAGGCAACGTAGGCGCCCCAATTCCATGTCCGCTTCGAAGGGGGTATCGGATCGAAGTCGGCATTGGACGCATTCTTCGATCTCGCAAAGCTGCTTGCCTCCTGACGAACTGCAAGGCTAAAACCTGGCAGCACCCTTCTCTTAGACACGTGACCCGTGTCGACAGGCTCCGCAGAGGAAGCGGCAGGCGAGCCACTCTTCTCGTGGTAATCTACAATTTTCTCGCCGGATGCCATGGTGATGAGGGGGCGTGCAACACTGCACGTAGAGCAGAGGAGACAGAGCAAACAACGAGCTGAATGTAAAGGCCTGTGGAACGTCGCGTGCGCTTATACACCTCAGGCCGAGAGGGGAGATAAGGGAAGCGGAAAAGCTTGGGCCCCAAGCAGTTAGCCCGACGAGATAACTGCCATGGGTGGCGGGCGGACCTTGGCTAGAAGGATGGCGGCTGACGCCAATCAGTCGGGAGTGCGGGTTGGCGAGCCCATGGGCAGGCCAGAGATAAGGACGGGCAATTATGGCCCATTGAGCCGCACTCAGTTCCGACGTTGCGATGCGCTCCGACAGCCGCTACGTCGCGCGCGCAACACGGCGAGGTCCTCGGTTGTCGCCGCTTTGCGCTCCTGCACATCGGAGAAGCGTGATGCGAAGGACTGACGCGACGCCCCCGCGAAAGAGTGGCATTAGCGCCTCAGCACCCGCACCCCACAGCGCCCACACGTTCACCAAGCGCCCCTAGCGCCGTCGGCGATAATTGACATTTCGCATCGAGTAAACCACCAATTTGGACTTTTGCAACCGTGTATGCAATCACATCGAGTAAAACTAGTTTCAACGTCGCCCATATCAGCACCCACCATCTTTGAATGTTTCTGGAAGATACCCGAGTAGCAAATCTTGTCAGACTTCTCCGAACAAAGCCTGCGTAGGCTGTTCCAGCCCTGCAACTATGGCTCTCTTTACCATAACGCATCTAGTTTGAGTCCGTAGAGCCTCACATATCAAATCATCGTGCATCGAGCTTGGGTACCATACCGGCATGCTCAAACCCCTCGATCGTACTTCTCCGCTGCTATTTTCTCACTCGCGACTTGCTTTTTCAATGGCGTTGTAGTTCCCTCCACAATCCCTTTGCTGCGCAAAAGTCGCAATCGCAACCACGGCGACCACCGAGAAAACACCGCACCGCAACCCAAGCAGCATCATGCAAAGCAAGGAAACCCTCTCGCGAGAGATTGACCAAACAGCTTCGAACGCTGGCCCTGCACGTCGAGCGAATGTAAAACCTTCAAAGCTCTCTCGCCCTCCACTTGTTCTCGACAAGCTCCCCATCTTCCACAAACTCGTCGTTGTCGTCGTACTTGCGCACCCCCTTCTGCTCTTGCCCTTCGTCCACCATCTTGAAGTCTCCCTGTTCAGAGGGTGTACTCCGCCCAGCAACAAGACGCAGCCCCTCGCGCTCACCTATCTCCTTCGCTCGCATCGCGCCATCACATTGCCCGCTGTTGCCTTCACCTTCATCACCTTTCCCAACCCCAACCCCAATTTCCCATCCCTCCTCCACGCACCCACTACACCGCCCATACTCCGCCCAAGGGACGTAGCCACAAGCTGTACTACCGTTTTCTTTCCGGTTAACGGGGAGGCTAGGAGATTGACCAAGGTGCATAGAGTGTATGCTACGAGCGTGAAGAGAAAGAGTGCTGAGATGAAGCTGAGCATGAGGACGACGATAATTTGAGTGGTGGCGCTGACTTTAGTGAGGAGGTTTGGTATCCAGGGTGAGAGCATTTTGAGGGCGATGGGAAGTTCGCTAACTTTGGTGAGCAGGTTGTGTATCCAGGGTTTCCAGGGTTCGAGCATTCTGAGCATTCTGAGCGTGATGGGAAGTGTAGATGGGAAGGACTCGGACGTTCTCGTGGGAGGTCGGTGGTGGAGAACTTGTGGGGAGGTGTTGTGGCGTGGATGTAGTGGTATGGTGGTATGGGGGAGGGTGGGCGTAATAATATATGCTGTGGAGATGGTGGTTGATTTGGCGGAAGTGAATGCACGTGATCCGTTGCTTGTTTGGGTGGGTCTGGGTGAAAGGCTGCTGTGCTAGTCAGGACTCGACAAGCTGTGCGCCTGGTGAATGCAGGGTTGAAAGCTTTGCGCTCCCAAAGATTTACACATACGCTTTTCTGTTTGTTGAACTTTCTGACGCATTGCGTGTCTTTCTTACGATCATGTTGCATTGCAGCTGGCGAATACATATGTTATCCATCTGACGACTAGAAGCAGCTTGAACGGGAAATTACTCGATGCAGTCGTCAACCAGTACTCTGTATATCGCCCCACCAACGGTCGGATTTCCGTCCAGCCACTGCGGGTATCCTCCTGTCGTCGCCACGTACATCGCTCCGTGGAGGGCCCCATGCCCATTTGCCCATCGTACCGTCGTAGGACCAGGAAGGCCCCCCAAAACGACCTCATACCTTCCAGTCTCCAAATCAACTTCAAGCAGCGTATCGGCAGGTCCATTCGTGAGATATGCTACGCCTCTCCGCTCGTCTATCTCAAAGTCATCGGGCTCCTGCCCAGACGCAATGACCTTCGCGTCTCCCGTTTTCACACCCGACTCAGGGTCGATTGGCATTCGCGCAAAAGTTCCCAGGGCGGGATTATTGAAGTAGAGGATGCCTGGTCGCACGCGGATGCCATTTACGCCATTAGCTGTGTTGTTAGGATCGAGCATGCTTTCGTCTTTGATAATGAGCGCTGAGGGACTTCTGTTAGAGAGCGAGATGGCCCATATACCACCCAAGGCTTGATCTACGATGAGGACAGTCTCTGAATTCAAGGCCGCCATTCCGTTCAAGACGCTGGTTGATGAGGGGCCTTCCGCGATCTTCTTGATGATTGGCACATCCTCGCGAAGATCTACAGACCAAGTTATACCGGTTCCTGCCGTGCACTCCAGGGTAGTCAGCTAGTCGCCAGCTCGACCGATGGTCCGCAAGAAGTACTCACAGAGAGTATTGTCAGGTCGCAATACATGGTATTCATGGCGAAGAAGTCCGGAGCCACCTGCGTAATCCCCATGATAGCGTTTCCAAAGCTACTCTCGTTTGCAATGGTCCGCAGGTTTCCATCCGCGAGATTGAGTTCTGTCAAGATCGCCGAAGTAGCCCTTGCTGGCAAGACAAGCCCATTAGCTCTCACAGCAAAGTTTTCTATCCATGTCGGTTCGTCAAATTGGTAGAGGGCTTCCGAAGTCACTTTCCTTCTTGCGAATGCGACGGAGGTAAATAAAGCATATGTGATGACGCTGGACAAGCATCGCGTAGCTCGCATGGTGAAAGCACGAGATTGCGTCGAGGGGGACGCAGGTCGATCGTATTGTAAGCAGTTCCTAACAATGCCTCTTGTACTCTCGGATCTTAGGACTGTTTTGATCTCCGCATCCAAATTTGGGCTCCTAATGTCATTCATCGCTCTTCATTGGACAGGTGACGTCATTTACACATGCTTGTCAGCTTGCATGGGACCAACCAAAGTCTAACCACAGTCCGCCATTCTCCAAATTTTGTAGGGGGGTAGGAGTATTTGTAGTGGTAAAATGTCGACGTTTTCGGATGGGTGATCTGCCCAACCTGAGAAGAATGTTCAGTATCGCCTCACAAAAGACTCCAAGGTCCTCTGCTAGCCAGGCCAGTGACAACATCGAATATCTGAGCAACCATTCACAAGCCTTGTGAGTCAATGGAGTTCCTGAAACCATGACTGATCTGTGACCATTCATTCTCGTGCGCTTTTGCCCATTCACGAACACGTCGTATACCGCTCAGGTCTTCTTCCATGTGGACAGCAGAAGTCGTGCCGTTCAATACAACAATGCCCTGGTCCACAACCAAAGCATAAAGCGCCACTGAATCGGAAACACCAGTAGAGCCAGAAAGTGTCTTGATTGGTCCACTGCCAAGTAGGCGTGGATTACCTGTCAATGTCCAGAACGATTGATAGGTAATCCCATTCTCGTTGCAAAATGAACGAAGTGGGACGTCGTATCGCGTTTGCTGATAGAAGCGGTTTTGCACCACTGCCGGCTTGATGGTGGCATTCTCGTGAATTGTTTGGAGGACTTGCAGGGTGGTATTGGAGATTCCGAGTGCTTTGATCTTGTGAGGAACGTATGATTCCAAGATTCTCCAGGCTTGAAGTGTCTGTTCGATCGTCGGTAGAGGCGAATGCAGAAGCAGACAATCAATGTAGCTCTCTTCCTTCGATTCGCCTTTTGGTCGCAGATTATCAAGGGATGATGCGACAGAGGCATGGATTTGCGCTTCTAAAGGTGCTGACGGATCGTAGGGCATGTTGTTCAGGTCTTGTCCAGCAGTTGTGGTGTACTTGGTTTGCAACTGATTTCATTAGCTTGTACAATATTGCCAACTGAAAAGCTCTTACATAGAGTTCCTCCCGCTTCAGAATCCCACTCGCAAACGATTCTCTCAACGCCTCTCCTACCAATGGTTCTTGGTAATGTTTAGGCTGGGCTGCGGTGTCCACTTTGCGGAACCCTTTCGCGATCGCCGTCTTCACCAGCAGCTTGGACTTCTCTTTCTTCCACGCTGTGCCATATATGAAGGGCACCTCCCAACTCGCCTCGTCGGATAACAGGCTTGAAGCTGTCCTGGCCGAAGAAACCATCCTGCGATTGGACGATGCACCTATCCCCGTACGGAGCAGAACCCCAATTTGAAAAGGCGAATATTGTAGAGCAAAGCAATAGGGTATGGTTCGCGAGAGAAAAGCTGGGTGCATCTCAAAGTTCAGTGGAAATCAAACATTCGTTGTTGAGTGAAAGAAAGTTACTATGGTACACAGCAGTGACGTCTTGAACAGGTTGGTGTTTCGTCAAAAATAAGACTAGCCTATTATCGCATAGCGTGGGATCATCCAGCTGCTCACTCGGCCGCCTCATGTGCTGCAATGTACAAAAAAGAGTACACAATGGTAGTGTACTGCAAAGATTAAATGTCTCAACCCATCTGACGACTCTGTCACTTGCCCACGATTTTGCCAACATACTCTGCGATCGCGAGCATCTTCTCCTCCTGCAGTCTCCTCCCAACCAATTGCACACCAACGTGCGCTCCGTCGTATATGGATGGATCATCTGTCATTCTCAGCATGTTGTTCCACAATAAACGACAAGTACTCACAGCTCTCATGGCATATCTTGTCTCTTTCATCGAGGGGCGTGTACTCCACGTCCACAACATCAATATCCTTATCGACCTCGGTAACGGGGACTACCACACTTGTATAGTCTAGCGCGTTCACCCAAGTACTATAACCATAATACGAATACTTTTCTGGTCTTGCCGCGGGCCACGGAGCTGCAGGGCCAATTACAGCATCTACGCATCTTCCGGACTTACTGAGCTTTGCAGTGCTGTTCCAGTAATCCAAGTACTCTTTCTTTAGCTCACGTAGACGCACGTTCACCGCCGATATCTCGCTGGCGGAGTAGTGCTTTTGCAGCGCACCGAAGCTGGCGACTTGTGGATGCATCGGCTCCCCCAGATAGTGCAAATGAGGATTTGAGATCAGAGCCTGCGTCAAAGTCCCACGTCTTGAAGGCTTCGTCCAATATGGCGCGGTGTGATGGCGGATTCCAGTCGACAACTTCGTGTCCGTGCGAACGCAGGGCTTTTACGACAATGTCGATGGCACGGCGGATGGGTGGAGAAGGATTGACGATGCCATCTGTTGGCATGACACCAAAGCATAATTTCCCGCCTTCACTTGAGCCCGTAGAATTGAGTATTGTCGAGATTCCCTGCTCATGCGAGTCTCGCCAGGGCATTTCGTGTACCATAGGGTCGTGCAGCCAAGGCTGTTGTGACAGGATTGCCTTGGTCATTAGCCTCAGAGATCCCGCAGTGGTCGCAAGCGGGCCGACGACCGAAAGTATAGTGTTCTGACCATCCATCGAATTCGCCATACCCTGGTAGGGAAATCGTCCGGATGTCGGCCGGATGCCGTAGAGACCATTGAAAGCAGCCGGAATCCTAATGGACCCGCCTATGTCGGTGCCAAACCCAATTGGTGCTGTTCATCATCAGCCGCTGCATCTCACTAGATCTCCATTAACCAACATACATCCTTTGATACCAATGAGGGCACCTTCCCCACCACTCGAGCCGCCAGCGGTGAGATTTCTGTTTTTCGGATTCAGAGTGTACCCGATAATGTTGTTCGTCGTCTCGCCGGCCATGAGTGTATGTGGCACACTCGTCTTACAATACAGTACCGCACCCAAATTTCTCAGCTCCCTTACCATTTCGCTTTCGAAAACCTTCTCTTTTCCTGTGCCTACCTTGCCTTCGAACGTCCCAATCCAACCTACATACCCCATGGTGGTCTCCACATCTTTGACATGAAATTGGTCTTTCAGGGACACAGGTAGTCCGTGCAAAGGGCCTACTGGTTTTCCATGCTCTGCGAAGTACGCGTCAAGGGACCGCGCAGACTCAATGGCGGCGTCAAAGAATATCTCGTGAAGGCAGTGGAGCTGGGCGCAGGATCAGTTGAGTTCTCCCTAATCTGAGATGAAGAACTAATCACCAGTTGATGTGCGAGCGCAGCTCGGTGACAGAACGCCCTTGTAATCTCCTCCGCCTTCCATGCGCCGGTCGTGGTCTTGTCCACAATCTTCTCCGCGTCTGTCTCTGTAATTTCCACCTCCCTCTCGCTCAAGAAGCCTCTTATGTACTCCCCAGTAACATCTCTTTGCTCTTCGATGGAAGGTCGATCTTTTATAACCCACTCTGGCGGTATCGCTGCAAGAATAGCCTCGCGCTTCTGTCTAGCGCGATCCTGCCAAGAAGTTGTCATATTGTACCAAGAGAGAAGGAATGAAACGGAAAGTGGTAAAAGTTAGGTATTCCGTGATACAGTCTCCTGGGATCTTTAATAATAATGAGATCGGAGAATGTTTTATGTGACTGTGTGAAGTGCCGGTCGTGACGTGTGTTATCGAAAGGGGGACAGGAGCATTGATAGCGAAGTGGGGTAGCAAACCACCAAGGTCCACCTTCCCCTTCAGTGCGAGCCGGTACCTATTACCGGCTTTAAACAGTTCGAATCGAAGCATACGACACGATAGAAGCATGCTGGCAATCCACATGACCATAACGCCCCTAAATTTTCATACTGTGGTAGATATGAAGCTTTCCTAGCGTAAACGTTGATCCTACATCAATCTTCTGCCAACCAAACTATTGTTCATGGTAGTTTGTATACATTTTACTGTTGTGAAGTCCGCCATGGAAAGTAGCGAAGAAATGTATAATGTACCCTGTTCCCCTATTGTTGGAGTCCTTTTGCTGATCGCCGCACCAAGATTGGGTGTGTTATGCCACTCAAGTATGAGTACTACACCAACCTCTCGAACTGAGTCTGTAAGGTCTTTAAGACATGCCATGCAAATTTCCAAATCGCTCCTCGAAGATCAATTGTCATGACTACTACAACTACCTAGGTATCTGGACAGCACGTGACAGCGCGTCGTCTCAAGCCACGCCCTGCAAAGTCTATTTTGAGCATCGAGCCACGCGACACATTTGGTAGCTGTCGTCGACTTACATGTAACTGAGCATTGGGGCAATGTCGCATGGTAACAATTGACACAAGATGCTCCACAAGATATTATCCGCACGAGCGAGTTAACCAAAAGATTCAGGACTGTATTACCAGCCACAGGTATTCAAGGATACATTTACTTGTCCAAACAGCATACAGCGCTGCAAAGATTCCTCCGTCTTATTGCACTGCGAATAACCCTACAGCCGCACCGGGTATGCTCAATGCGCTCATAAGACCTCATAATCGTGAATTCCTTGCTCATTATGTTTCCCTCTCAGCCTTTCACCTCCTCTTCTTTCCCACCACCTTTGTGAAACCGTCCTCATCCACCTCAGGCGCTGGCTTCTCTTTGGGCGGTGCCGCCGCAGCAGGCGCATCCCTCATGACCTCATCTTCGTCCTCATCGGTCTCCTCATCGACACTATCCCATTCCCCTTCTTGCTCCACCTCCTTGACCTGTACACTCCCTGTGCTGACCTCCTTGCCTTTCCTGCTCTGCCACCTCCTCTCGAGCGCATCAACAGTCGCAAAGTTGCCCTCTTGCACCTCGGTCTTTATTGCCATGATGTCGCGTGCCACGCCCACCTCGGTTTCGTCTTCCAACCGCACGCCAAATTCATCTTCGAGGACCTGGAGCAGCATGATTTCGATATCTTCTTGGTCGGTGAGAGGTGCGGAGGAGAATATATCAGAGACTGCGCCGGCGAGCCAGTCGCGTTTGTCTGAGGAGTCGGGTCCGCCCCATTGGTTCTGGACGGCGACGGTGAGGGTGGGCCAGTTAAAGAGCGTGTACCAGATGCCCAGATCGAATTTGGCCTGTCCCTGCTCTACAAGTTGTTAGTTACGCCGGTGAAAAGTAGAACATGCGCATACCAGAGAGCGCAGCGGAGGCCGAGGTTGTGGCCATGATTACTGGCAAATGTATCTGGTCGAGGCTTCACTGCACGAACTTTTTGGTGGGATGCTATCGATAAGGTGGGCGCTAGCTCCGGTGGCTGCGTCAGGCACTGCGCCAGTGTGACGTCTGGTCACTGTGGCGCAGATCCTCCCACTAGACTACGAGTAGGATCTCTATCCCTCCATCTCCCTCTCATCAACAAGAGCATTTCTTCTTGTGCTGTGCTTGGCTTAACTGGAATGATAGCCACATTACATTCCACTTCGCCTTGTAAGCGACATGCGGGAGTCCCTCGGAAATAGCCCACCACTGCATGTGCCCACCACTCGCTATCTCGATTCGCTGAGAGCTGCCAGCTTTGCATGCAATTTCAATGTCAAGATTATGTTTCAACCTTGCTTAGATTACACAGGAAAGATGTATCCAAAGATCACGCCTACTCCAAGGTGATGGCTGACGCGTCGGCCGCTGTACCGAAACAGGTGTTGTTTCCCCATGTTCTCAACAGAGGTTGAATCGGAAGACGTTGCCAGTGCAGCCATTTGAGGCGGTTGCGACATCCAACGTATCGCTACAGGATTAGATGTGCGCATGCACATGTCGGACTACGCGTCTCCTCGTCTCATGTTCCACGCTGCAGCTTTATGCCGAGGGCTTCTCAGCATTCCTTCCTTATCGATATTAGAGCCACTTCCTGTGTGACTTCCTGAAGTGATATCACTTCCACCCTCACGGAGTACATTCCATCCCTTGTCAAGGCTATCTATCTTCCGTCTTGCCGAACGACATGCTCTTTCTGCCCAAGTCATTGCTCTGCCCACAGAGACTGAGTACCGGTGCCATCCTAGGACACACAACATAGAAGTCGCGAAACCTGATCTTCGGCCTCTAGCTGTATCTTGTACCGCTACGCCAGTGTCATCGAGGTAAAATCATTTCAATGCCTTCGAATGTCGCAGAAAAGCAAGCGACCGGCTCCGTAGAGCGTGAGCCGAGCTCGCCCCAACTTCCAGTACGTCAGCGAGAACTATCGAGATGGGACCCTCGAAGTTGGACTCTGGTTATGTGGATTGGTGTGGGCGTGATAGCAGTTGTAGTCGTAGTAGTAGCGGTGGTTGGAGGCGTGCTAGGCGCGAGGGCGACGGCTTACCCGAATTACTACAGACTGGACTACACGTTAAAGGATACATGTTGGTACTCTACCAATCACTAGAGTCGCGTAAAAGCTGACGGACCCATTAGATGCAGGAAGTACGTTCTTCGATGAGTTTGATTACTTCACCGGCTACGATCCGACGCATGGTTTCGTCCACTATGTCGATTCTGAAGGGTCGAAACTGCACAACCTTACTGAAAATATATCCTCGGCTCCTCCGAACTCGCTTTCGAAGAATGGAACGGTCATCCTCCGCGTAGACGCGGAAGATAAGAATGCAACCACCGGCCGACGGAGTGTTCGCATCACTTCCAGGAAAACATACGATACAGGCCTTTTCATCTTTGACGTTGTACACTCGCCATATGGATGCGCGACTTGGCCTGCTATATGGTTGACTGACACCTACAACTGGCCAGACCACGGAGAAATTGACGTTGTAGAATCCGTCAACATGGGCGATACGGGTAATCAGATGACGCTACACACAACGGACGGCTGCAAGATTGGCAACCACAGGCGCAGAAAGCAGACGGGCGAAATTCTGGCAAACGACTGTCATAACACAACTAACTACAACGTCGGCTGCGGCGTAACCGGTCCCACCTACTCGTTCGGTGAAGCGTTCAACAACATCGGAGGAGGGGTGTACGCGCTCGAGTTGCGCTCTGAAGGCATTCGCGTGTGGTTTTTCAATCGCACTTCGACCCCATCAGACATCACTGAGCAGAAGCCTGATCCGTCGACGTGGGGTGAAGCCCTCGCTGACTTTCCAAACCTTGAATGCGACATTGGAAGCCATTTTGGGAATCTGTCAATTATTGCAAACATCGGTCTTTGTGGTGACTGGGCAGGACAGAAGACTATTTTCAATAGCAACCCGCTGTGTACAGGGACGTGTAGTGATTATGTGGCGAACCGGTCGACAGAGTTCGAGAAAGCCTATTGGGAGTTTGGCGGGTTTTGGGTCTATCAGTAAGAGGCAATGGCAACGGTGTCCTTCTTTGTAAACAACGTGCGCAGAGTAACAAATATTAGAATGTGAATTGATGATTTTATCTGCTATATTACCTTCTCACTCTGCCATTCAGCCGAGCCTCGGGTTGCCGATTATGTCGAACCGTGTCGGGAGAGAAATACCGACCATCAAACGCCGACGCGGCCCAAGCTCCAACCGATAGTGAACTTTCGACACGCGCAGCATTGTCACCATCCTCAGCGCGCAGTGCCCAATTGCTTCCGCCATGAACACCATCGCTCCTCCTCCACAGCTCAAGAAGCTTCCTCCCGGAAAACGCGTCCTCGGCATCGCGCTGGGGCTCGCTGGCGCCGGCGCAACCAACCTCGTCCTGGGCTACGCAGGCTTCTCCTTCTACACGCGCGGCACTACTTTCGTACCATACGACACCACCCACGACGACCTCGCGACGCCTGTGTTCAAGAAGCACAACCCCTCAGGGAACCCGCCTGTCTGCATCGACCATGCCGTGAAGACAATCCCGCTGGCGAAGCTCAAGGAGACGGATCAAAGTAAACTGACCACCAACTTCTGCAGAGGCGTGTGGAGCGGCCTGGGCTACGCATACCAGAGGAGATATCTAGAGAAGAAGTATCGCGCGCTGGAGAACCGCGAGGACCATCTTTGGGACCGGAGACAGCTGGCTGAAAGCGAGTATGCGATAGGGACGAAGATCACTGACCACTTCGAGGTGGTGGAACATACGCCGGAGAAGGTACGTCGGAGCGCATACGCATGGCCATGCACCGCGGACGGGTGGTGGCATGTGCAAATTGCAGGAAGCCAGGACTAACTGCGGGCATCAGGTGATCGTGCGATGCGGCGATTCTCCGCTGAACAAAGACCACCGGCCGAGCGACGGCCTGTTCTCGATGGAGGTCACCACCGACGAGGACAAGCAGACTGCGACATTCCACTTGAAGAGCGTGTTTGTGAATACCACACCCGACGGCAAGGATGCTGAGCCATTGCCGTGGAAGTTCCAGTTTGCGCATAAGCTGTATACAAAGTTATGGATGGAGACGGCCACAAGAAAGTTGTTGAAGTAGGAGGCGGGATGCTTCTATAATGGGTGTGAGCATCCGGTTGTAAAGGAGCACAGCTTCCTTCGGGCACCTGCGCGCGGCAGGAAGTGGGTAGAGCATTAAAGCTAGACAGGCCTATAACGGAGCCTGCCATAGTAGCATAGTTCATGTATATATCATCCGATGCCAATTAGGGAGAAAGAAGTTGAGGGCTGGAACAATGTCCACCTAGACAAGGTCATCCCGTATAGGAACGTGCCATTTCTGCTCCTTTCTGTTCCACGACTCGTCCATGCGACCGTTCGGTCCTCAAGAAGACTTCGCAAACGCGCAGTCGTGATTGGAAAGTGCAAAAATTTCAATCCGCTACTGTACACGAGACAAGGGTCGAACAATAGCACCTAGTAAGCTGCGAAGCTGCAGTATTCACTGATAGTAGAATCAAGTTATAAGCAATAACGAACGCCTTTACCTGGGCTGCAAACGACATTGTCTGTCTTCCGCTGCGGTCCAAACATTCCCCCCCCGTCTTCAGGACCATATCCGCTACCCGCGTAGAACCGTCCCTTATCCGACCTTTCCTTACCTCAACCCAGACATAGTATATAAGCACTCGCCCGTGCGCCTTATACACACCAGCATCCATCACATATATCATCCGAGACCTGTATTGCAATTGTCCTGCGCGCAAAATGGCCAGACAGTCTAGCCCTAGCTACTACGGGAATAACCCCAACATCGGCAATTGGTATTCAACCGGTGGACAGCAACGTCACCTCGATTTCGCCATGCGTGCTCGCGCAGCGGGCGGGGACAAGGACATGTCCTCGGGTAGGGAGAGTCGCGATGGATAGTGCAATCGGTGCGTGTCTAGAGAGCATACAGATGGTATTGGCATCTGCGATGTTTGCGGCTCGCTTGATCTACACCCAGGATGCCACTCCTGATGACGACCAGCTTGGTCATCCAGATACGCCAGCGGCAAGTCGGCTCGCGCGAGATATTTCCGAGTGGGGGCGCGACACTAGCAAGTGGGTAGTTTTTAATCCAACGTCGACTCGACGGGAATGCGAGACGTTCTATAGATATTGACGGCGGAGGGCGCGTGGCTAGAAGTTCGTCAGGTCAAGAGAAGTCGTGCTTTGGGAGAAAAAGAGGTATTTGAAAGATGGCGCACCAATCAAGGCGGAGCGAGAGCACAGTACGAGGTGGTGACGCATCGGGCAGGTCGTCGCTGTGTTCGGAGAAGAGAGAGGACTTCACGACTGCCGGCGACGAGGAGAAGAGGATAGGAGGTGGGCTTCTCGGAGATAGGCTTCCACTCGGTGCAGATGGGTGTGAAATCGAAGAAGACGTGGAGGCCATCACCCGTTCGCCCACCGCCGACTCGGCGCGCCCGGGGCTCTCCGTCACCCAGACGAATGCCAAAAGCCTGCGCAGCATCAGATCGCATCACTCGCGAGCAGGCGCAGACGGCTACACACTGAACGACGAGGATGAGAAGCCGAACAACTCCAGCGGTTCGACTGGAGGGAGTGCATCCGCTGATCCGTATCTCGTTCGGTGGGAAGGGGGAGACGCAGATCCAATGAACCCACGCAGCATGACAACACTACGACGCTGGTGCATTGTGCTCATCGTCAGCGCGAGTTCTCTGTGTGTGTAAGTCCCCCACCTAGTCACCATCACATATTACTGCAGAAAAGTAATATAGGCTGTGGTCCACCTGCATGAACCAATTGGGCTGGACTGGCCAGCTGGACTACGCTAAAATGGCTGCATAGGACCTGCACGAGTTCACTGTATACGTCGACGTATAGTCAGCTGATGCCAGATTTTGGAACGAGTCGATTGGTATGCACGCTAGGACTGAGCCTGTTCGTGGCTGGGCTCGGAACAGGACCCATGATACTGAGTCCCTTATCCGAGGTTCGTATGTCCGCTCGAAGGAGAAGAGCGCTCTGGCCCTGCATACAGGCTGGATCTCACTCCGCGTCGCAGCTGCTCAACGTGCTGTGCTGACTGCGTGCGTGGCTACAGTTCTATGGTCGTCGGCCCATCTACATATGCTCATTTACCATCTTCTTCATCTTCACCATCCCGTGCGCGTTTGCGCATAATATCCAGACCATGCTCGTGGCACGCTTCCTCGACGGATTGGCAGGAAGTGCCTTCTTGAGTGTGGCTGGCGGCACCGTGGGAGACATGTTTGCGAAACACGTTAGTCTGGTCCTTCTGATCTGCACCTCTTATGCAAGCACCTCATGTGCCTGGTGCTAATCGCTGATCGTGTGCAGGAACTCTCGGCACCCATGATGGTCTACACAGCCAGCCCATTCATCGGTCCTGAAATCGGGCCCTTGGTACACTAGCGTCCATTCTCGTTATCAGATCACTACTGACTGATTGCAGATGGGTGGCTTCATCGTGCAGAATACGACGTGGAGGTAAGTCGAGCTGGGGTGTATACCCTGGAGATCTTGCATGCTTGAGCGTGTCGATTAGAGGCGCATAATATCGAGTAATATGGATCTTAGATGATCCAGCCAAGTACTCGGATACGGATGTCTTGCGATGAATTTATTGGGCGCCGGCATCAAAAGAGCGGTGTGTTGACTTTTGGCTAGGTGGTGCTTCTACGTTCTGATGATCTGGTCGGCAGTTCAGGTGAGGCTTGAAATGCCTGAGGCTTGACAAAATGTGTACACTGACACGGCTGTAGCTTGCATTGATAGTGCTTTTCGTGCCTGAGACATACCATCCGGTGCTTCTTCGCAACAAAGCGATCCGCCTACGAAAGGAGACCGGAAATACAGATTGGACAGCGCCAATAGAGAAACTATCGAGGTCGATCGTAAAGACGGTGTTGTGGTCATGCATCAGGCCGTTTCAACTGCTATTCTTCGAGCCAATGGTGGGTAGAAGCAGCTTGACCGGGATATTGATTGGTGGACTAATGCCGTGCTCCAGTGCCTCAACCTTTGTATCCTCAGCGCGATATTGTTGGGAATTCTGTACTGTAAGCAAGTCCTTCTTTTGCCCTTTCATCTCATGTGACCTGGGATGATGGCAACCAAAGGGTCGCTACACTTGATGGGCGGCCCACGCTTAAGCATGTCTCAATATATTACTCGATCAGGACAAGTTACATAGACTGACTGTGCGACCTCGGTTAGTATTCTTTGGGGCCTTCCCTCTGGTCTTCCAGAACAATCACAGCTTCACCGTCTCGCAGACGGGACTTTCCTTTCTTGGGCTCTTCGTGGGCATGCTGGCCGGGATCACGAGCGATCTGTTCTGGCGAAGGAGGTACGACAGACTCGTACAGCGCAGCGAAGCGCAAGGGGGTGGTAGTGAACCAGAATTTCGGCTCCCCGCTACAATTTGCGGGGCCTTTTTGGTCCCTCTCTCGCTATTCGGTAAGCCTTTGCAGGATCTTTGACGTCTACACAAATATTGATCAATTCGACGCAGGGTTTGGGTGGACCACGTATGCTTCGGTAAGTAGCGGACCGATAGACTGGCTTGCCTCGCATTGCTAATGACATTGCGGCCCGTAGGTGCACTGGATAGGTACGCAGCAAGGCGCATGAATGTCGAGTCGTAATAATAGCTAATATCTGTCGTGCTATAGTCCCAATTATTTTCTCCGGGATCTTTGGAACAGGGTTGGTTTCCCCTTTTCGGTTCATGCAGGTGTCATGAATAGACAAGATGCTGACCGCTTTCTCTGACGTAGTGTTATCTGGGTCTTCTCTGGAGTGTTTACCTTCTTGGTCGAAGCTGTAAGCTGGCCGACATCGGAGATAGCTGAAGAAGGACTGACAGGACCGATCACAGTACCCACTGTACGCTGCGAGCGCGCTCGCAGCCAACAGCTTTGCGCGCTCGTACTTTGCCGCGGCGTTCCCTCTCTTCGGTGTCCAGATGTACAACAGTGAGTTGAAACCACGCAGCAACAATGAAAAGGCGGTCACTGATCAGGAAGATCTCGGCTACCAGTGGGCGACGACACTACTAGCCTTTTTGGCCCTTGTCATGGCACCGTAAGAATGACCCCGACAGCTTGGATGTGGATATCACTAACCGCGGTGTATCACAGATTCCCAATCCTCTTCTTTCGATTCGGCAAGAGACTCAGGGGCAACAGTCGCTTCGCATCAGGGTAGACTCGTGGAGTAAGGCGGTTGAGGCGTGTGGCGGATTCGACTGGCTGAAAGGGCCTAATTATAGAGGATGGTCGCACAGCATTTGCATGCCACGAATGTTTATTGAATGTCCAAGTTTTTGTCTTTTCTGCGCCCGCACGTGAGGCACCTGAAGCAGGGTGGGCGGGCCCTTGTGCAACGTGACTTGGGCGCCACGAGGGAAGCCACGCCAGCTCTGAGGTTAGAGGGGACACAGGACGGCGAGGCGGTTGCGGATGACACACTTGGCGAGGGACTGACCGCCCCGGGGCGAGGGAACGTGGTGGGTAGTGACGAGGGCGCACATGTCTCTCGCCAGCGTCGAGGGCAGCAGCGTGGAATGATGATGGACGGTGGTACAGGGCGTTGCGAGGTGCTGGACAGCGAATGATACGGGCGTGCCAGGACCAGGAGCGTCCATTGTCATGCACGCCCGCATATGAGTGCAGGACTGGGTTAGCTCGTCCGTGAGGGCATGAGATGAGGGCCTTTTGCTTTTCGAGTGCCATGTGCCGGGGCGTGAGGGAGACGTTGACAGGTGCTGTCCTGACTCAGGCCGTTGTCACTGGCAGGGCGGCAGGGCGATGGCTGTCTCGAGATGAGTTCGCATGGCGAAGAAGCAACGGGCCCCGTCGGCGCGGCGGCGTCGGAATAAGCAAGCCATACAAGCCATAGCCTGCGACGTGTAGGTTCGATCTGGCATCTGATCTCAGGGCGCCCCAGGATTCGTCGTCGGGAATCCGAGGGACGGGTCGCCAATGAGCGCATGGATGATGGGGTGGTAGCCGAGGGCTAGGCTAGCCTGGTCTTTTTGCAAGCATTGCGGGGATGCGCGCCGTCGTCGTCCTCTACACGCACACACGACAGCGAGCCTTCGTGGTGACCGAGAGCAGCCTGCAGTCAATCCGGCGCCCGTCCAACCCGCGCCTGCCATTGCCGCCATCGCCGCTGCCGCTTCCAGACGACGTCCGCTGCACCTCAAGCCCGCAAGTACAGCCCTCACAAGCGCCGTCCCACAGCGTCGCCCACCGCGCAGACGCACCCACCGCGCTGATCCGCCATCAGCAAGCCCCAGCAAGCCTGAAGAAGCACCAGCAGAAACACCACCCCCGCCGACCGCGCGCAATGGCGCCGTGGTAGAGCAAGAGCCCCGGCAAAGGCACGATGCGGCACAGCGCCCGACCGCTTCCCCCGCGATTGCATGGCCGTAGCAGCATTACCACTTGATCTCGACCACCCGTCCGCGCTCCCCGGCCCACCGCTGGCCCTCTGCCTCGAGCAGCACCTCGAGTCTGGCCCCGCAGCAGCCTGCGCGCCGCCATTGGAGTGGCGCCCGTGTCACGGCAGCGCCCGTTCGAGCAAGCCAGCGCACGCGTGATCGCATTCTCGAAACACGCAGCTGGGACGCCGCCCGTGTGTGCCCCCGCCACGCATTGGCTGAGCCGTTGTCCCGGGACGCCCCCAGCACTCCTCTGACGGCTGCACGCTGAGAAAACGTGCGTCTGAGCGCCCAAGACACTCTCCACCCCCCTCGAGAGCATTGGCCCGCTATCCGTGCCCTCGTACGTGGTGCAAGAGCACCGCAGAGGCAATATAGGGACCATGCCCTCCCCAGACCCAGAAGATGCATCGCCCTCGCCCGAGTACAGTGGCCCCGAAGGGAGTGAGAACGGCGACTTCGACATGACGGCCGAGCAGAAGACGGAGCCGCGCTCTGGCGACCATTCCCCAGAGAGGAAGCCCAACGGCACCGCAAAGTCAAATGCAAAGGACCCTACGCGACCCCGCCGCAAGAAAGCCCGCCGCGCCTGCTTTGCCTGCCAGCGTGCCCATCTGACCTGTGGTGAGTGAACAATCCTTGAATCTTTTGCAGGATTGCAGAGACCATCTCTACCAAGACTGCGTACTGAAAGCGCCAGGCGACGAACGGCCGTGCCAGCGCTGTATCAAGCGCGGTCTGCAGGACCACTGTATGGATGGTGTGCGCAAGAAGGCCAAGTACCTTCATGATGCACCAGACGGAGCCCTCATGCCTGGCGTGGGCGGCCACTATCCTCACATGAACGGCAACCGTCCCGTCCCAGTTCCTACCCACAGCCAGGAAGCAGTGGCTGTGGCCCAGCAAGGAGGCTACTTTACACAAGCGCCTCCTGCCACCTATTACACCCAGAATACTAGCCCAAATCAAGCTGTACCGGTGCAAGACCCATCTTACAACAATCCTCAAGCTCCCATGTCGCCTCAGTACGCCCACAACACCCAAGCTGTAATGGCTGCTGCTCCTGCACCGGTCTCGCAAGGCACACCCTCCCAAATGCCGCAATTTGGCGGTCCTCTCTTCGATCCTAGTGATCCGGCGCTGTTCAATTTTGACATCTCAAGCCTGAACTTTGGGAACCATTATGGCGCTTTGGAGCTTGGGATGCTCGGCCACATGTCATCAGCCGCTGCAGACGTGCCGACCAATGACAACCCTTTGAACCAGGCCGCACATGTGTACGGTCCAATTGGCTCTGCGCCATACGCTGACCCTCACGGTTTGCCCGCCCATGTATCGTTCAGTCAAGACCCAGCGGAATGGCAGAATCCGCACTCACGACATGGTAGCCTTCAAGTCCACACACCAAACAACACCCCCGTCACTATAGATCGACACGACAGCCACACCGGGCCCATGGCTTACGCGATTGGCCAAGGCGGGCCCTCGAGCTTATCGAGCGCTAGCCCTGCATCCACGGATTACAATACCGGCTATGACAACGATAACCCTATGTCTGCCGCGACATTCTTTGCAAACCCGAATCAGTCGCAGTTACGGGGCTCTCCTACGGCACATCGTCCGCACCAAGAGAACCGTCCCCCTGGAGGGCCGCTATACCAAATGTATCCTAATGCAGGACGAAAGCGACAATCTAAACTCATCTACGAGAAGGTCACTAAGCCTTACAATTACCCATCTGCGCATCATCGCTTAGTCGTTGCATGCAGCAGAAGGTTCTCCAGGAAAAACCAGGATAGTGTTCGGACGTCTCTTGGTCTCTTCAGGCCTTCTCTGTTGATCAACGCTTCTCATCTTGACAGCGACGATCTCATTCATGCAGAAAAGAACTTGCAGCGCTCTTTGATATCCATGCTCGAATGTTTCGGCGAGGTGGGTACGCCATCTCTGATCGTGCGTCGCACGGGCGAAGTTGTGGGCACGAATAAAGAGTTTGAAATTCTGACCGGCTGGAAAAGAGAAGTGCTGCTAGGGACAGAGCCCAATCTGAACGCAAACTTGGGCAGCAGTCAACAGCGCTCTAACGAGAGCGGACTGTCCAGTCAAAGTAGCACCACGCCCACTCTACCAGGCCAAGAGCATGAGGCGGGTCCGTACCCTGTCAATATTGTTGAACTTTTGGATGAGCCCTCGGCGGTAGAATATTTGGCGGATTTTGCAAATCTTGCAACGGCTGATCCGCTGGGCAGAGGCCACCGTCGCGTCAACTTCCTGCGTTATCAGACCAATGACGACCTGGTGCGTGAGGCGGAGCGACCCCGGAGAACGAATGGCGACAGGCTCAAGCACGAGCCGCTTGTGAAACAGGAAGACGGCACCATCCACCGTGGAGAAGCGATGAAGAGTCTAGGCGCGCACAACGGGCTCATTGATAGCATGATTATGTGGCATATCAAGAGGGATAACTTTGATATGCCCATGTTGGTCGCATTCCAGGTAAGTCGTCGTTTAGTGCATCCTGATTGATATGTGGCTAACTTGGCTGATAGATTATGCCTGTTCTGAGCGCAACACAGTAGCACTTCGTGTGAAAAGCACGGTCTTTTCGCATATCACGGCCGCCGTCACGGCTTGAAAAACAGAGATACCCCTTTCCCCATTCCCGGGTGCCCAAAATTATGCACTGAGCATGTTCATACCTTGGCTGATCTTGCATTCCTATGCCAGCCTTTACTTTTGATAGTTCTGGTTTCTTTCTTTGCACTCTTTCGTCATCGAGTTCATGCAAACGGTGGATTTGCGTGTACCACTGCAGGGGGTTTGCCGGATGTCGGTACCTCATGCGCTACATCCTTATTTGGAGCAGCGGCGCTATCACTCTCAGTTGTACCGGTACGCTGCGCGCTGGCTGATGAGCTACGATGTCATTTCCACATTTGTTGTTACGTACGGAATACCAGCCATCTGCTCTCGTGAGCTCGGCGTCTGAAGGTTGCAAGTTTCGGGTTCGTTAATTGTTAATGATGTCAGACAATTGGCCATGGGTGGCTACATGTTCAAGGGAGCGGGTGTTTGGTGCACACAACGAGGAACAAAATACGTGTGGGATTCAACATAGACGAATCGAATCGAATCGCTTCATTGATCCATGTCATCTTTTTGCAAGTCTGGGAGTCTATCATTGTGTATCGCATAGAAAGTCTAATTCGTGCAGTCGTAATCGTAGCACTTCGTCCACCCACGTGGAGTCCCACACTCAGCTCAGGGAATAATCTCGCTCTTGGCTAGTATCCCGCTCTGACCCTTTGCCTGCTGTCTCCGCGCGAATTCCCTTTTCGCCTCCTCGGCATCCTTGTCGGCCTCCTCCCGTCCCCCACTTGCCGTTACCGCCTGTCCCGCCTGCATCTTGGCTCCCTCTCCGAACAACCATTCATCCTGCCGCCACGCCTCGTACGCAGGCCTTGCCAGACTCCTCTGCGCAACGCGTATGTCCTCTCTGATATCCTCCACCAGCGCTTCCTTGCTCACGTAGTCGTACTCCGGGCGTATGTGACCCAGTATAACGAGCGAGAGGGTGGCGCCGTAGAAGTCCTGCGCAAACGAGTGCAGGATGTGTATCTCTATGCTGCGCTGCTCGTTCTTGTAGTAGGGATTGTACCCTATGCTTAGGACGGTGGGGTAGACTTTCACGTCGTTAGTCCAGCCTGGTGATATGGGGCGGCTTGGGGGCGCGGTCGCAGGTGTTTCCAGGTCGGCGACTGCGTGGTTTGAGCTGCGCGCTGGGATTGCCGTGTCTGCTGTTGCGCTGGGGACGCTGATGTCTGTGGTCAGGGAGGGGATGGTGGTGTGGTCGAGGGAGGCGTAGCCGTAGTAGATGCCGGATTCGAGGTCGTCGTTGCCGCCGATGGAGAGGCCTGTGAGGGGGATGTTGGCGGTTGGGATGCCGAGGTCTTTGGAGCCGCGGCCGAAGCCTTTGACGACTGGGCCGCGCAGTTTGAGCGGGAAGGGTGGCTGGACGGCTGGGGCGTGTCAATGTTATGCCGAAGTGGTGGGTCATGGGAGCGTACTGTCTGGCCCGGCGATGGGGTCGCGGGGTACGTTTGGGCGGCTCATTTCAGCCAGGTGTTTGTGTCTTGGAGGAGGCGCCAGGGAAGTGAGGAGCGTAGTTTGCAGGTAGTAGACTGACGTTAAAGTCAATGCGAGGTTTCGTGATGTTATCGATGGCGAGCTTCTGGTAGCTTCCTTCCTAGGGCGCGTAATGGTGGGGCAGTGGCAGGTTCCGATTTGGCGGGGCGGGTCGGAAGGCTTAATTATTAAGCGCCCTGTCTTTCCTGCTCCGACATTCCTCGTCTGTTGTTCTTTCGACGGGAACTTATGTATTTATCGCGTGGTGCTCAAAGTTAAAAGCACTTATGGCAGCCATCCTCATCGAGGCAGAAACCTCAGCCTTGTGACTAGTTTCAACCTGACAGCCTTTAGACCTTCAACGGCTGGTATGGGGATTGCTCATTTCCATCACTGTCATCTTTCCTAGATCGAATACGAGATGGCGATTTTCTAGTTCTCGGTGGGCGATGTCATCCTTGCGTGCAGCGTGTATAAGTCGGAAAAGCACGCGAGTGAGTGTAAAGAGCTATCTATTAGTGGATGGTATACAACTGTTTCACCTTACAAGGCCACTCTAATGCAGACTTGATACCAAGTTAAATCACCTAGATCGCACATACAAGCACTAGAAAAAGAGGCCAGAGATCATGGATCCCTAATACACAGATTAAGTACCATGCAGAAGGAGGAGCTGAGTGTATTACTATCGGCATGTGCCTATGACAAGTCAGTGAGAGGATGATTAGTGTCATGAGTAGAAAAGGTACTGCCTCCGGAACATCATTACATTGCGCGGTAGTCTTCTACATGTCGCACTTCAGCTCACAGCCACTGCAAGGAAATATCGATACTGTGCAACCGCCCGTGTATTGGGTACTAGTCAAGGCAGGGCTCATACTCCTTTGGTATGCTAAATCTTAAGCTTACAACGGTCAGAAACCGCAGTTTCTATCCCACAGGTGTACGATTCACGAATCGACCAACTACTTCCGCATCTAGAATATAACCTAGGCATGTCGATAGCAGCGGCTTTCGAAGGATGGACCATGCTCTGGCCCAAATGATTGGGATCCACTAATAAAATAATAAGGAGCGATACTTGCACATTGCTCTATCGTTGATCTTTACTCTTGTTTCTAACATCCCTACAGTCTCAACGCTAAACAGAGCTGCCCGATACACAGCAATGATACTGATGCCTCCATCGTTTTACGCTGTATTCACCGAACCTGGCTCGCAAAACGCCACCTCGTAAAAAAGACTCACGATATGTATGACGATAGTACAGACTTAGTTCAAAAATTGGATACCGCATTGCCCGTTTTCGGGTAATACAGAGTACCAAGGCTCCATGATACTGAGGCCATCACTCATGCCAAATGTTTGCATAGTGGCACGCCGGATGGCCACCTCCATCAAACCGTTTTTCCAAAGTTCCCTCGTCTCCAGGGAAAAAAACTTGTTTTGATGTGGCGGTGAGGGTGAGGGAGACACGCAGCATCTGCAGCTACCCGTCACTGATCGAGGAAGGTGCACCTTACATAACAGAAGGAGCCACCGGCGGCACCAGCCCTATGTATCGGCTCCGCCGACTTCTGTAAGCTAGCACTTAACACTCGAATCATATTTACGTCAACTTTGTTTCTACATCTCCACAGTTACATCCCGTTGGTGGCCTGTCTTATTGTCTTTAACAGACACACCTGTCCCAAATCCCTGTCAATCTCTTGTCGTCGACTGCCTCATCCCACGAGATTTTTCTCGTGTTTACCATAGCACCTGCTCCAGCAATTCACCGCACGCCCCGAGGTCTGAGCGTTACTACGTGGTACATCAGTGAGCCAAAGGGTCGTAAGTTTAGACACGCTGACATATTGGACAAGGCGCACTCTCACCTTTGTACCCGGACTCGACACGTTCGCGCTTTTCCGGCGGCCTGGTCAATTCTAGATCGACCGATCAATCACCCTCAGACGGGATCGCCACGATCACGTGATAGTTGAACGTCAAGCTTCACTGCTCACAAACACGTCAATTTGACTTACACCCTGACAATTGCCCCGCAGTCTACCACGACCTTAAGCCGAAACCACAGACCACAGCAAGCGCGCAACAACGTGGGGATACTTACGGCCATGGGTAAGCTCGAATTAAGTAGTACCAGGGTGCAGCGTCTAATAGCAATAGCTCCTGGACATCGTGGTAATGGAAGCGCTACCAATGCCGGAAATGACCCGCCTGACGGAACTCTGAAAGTCGCCCTCGACATGGTGGCGTCCGGTCTTGGCGACGTTGTGCTCGTGGAGGAAATGCTAGAAAAGGAGCTCAGCGCTGCGGCCAAAGCTATTATAGCGGGAGTGGCATCGGGGCGTCTCAATGTGCCCGTCGCACATCAGCACCTCACACGTCTGCTGCAGCAGTTTCAGGTTGATGTCGACGTCGTGCTAACTGCAGCCCTCGAATTGCTTGTGTCTGACGAATTAGACACAGAACTTATGGAGGCCATGCTAGGTATCTCGATAACCGCCCCAATGAGAGCAGTGCTCAACCGGGTCGCCTCAAAAATACTTGCACCTTCGGATGCACAACCTCATCTGAAGCGGTTAATCAACATCGCGAACGCACAGTGTGAGATACACACCCCAACCTCGCCTACAATCGGCCAAGTACCGAAGTTGAGTCCACGTTCACCCTCGGAAGCCACTTCAGAGAAGAGAGAATCGGCACGGAACAGCCCGACGTTGAGCATAGCGGCCTCAGAAACACCAGTGCCGATCGTGATACCATCTACTTCGTCAGTGACTCACCTCCCGCCCACCATTCTACACATGGATCGGATCGCTTCTGCCTCTCTTGCTCAGGTCGTCCCCAGCCCCACCCAGGTTGCTCTTCCTCCAATCACTCAGTGTCCTGCGGGAGATCTCGTAGTACAACAGCGAAAGCGTGCACGTTCCGAGGAAGACGGCGACGATCGTCGCGGGATCAAGCGCGTTTCGGTTCAGACAGGTCGAAGAGATAGTTCCATGAACTTCAACGACATGATCACACACATCATTCGAGTCACGCGTCGGCCTCCTACCGGAGAGCATCAAAGCCAGATACAAGTGCCCAAGGAGGTCGGTTACTTTGCCACGACCAACTTCGCTCCGTATGGGCCTGGCCACCCAGACAAAGCTGGACGCGTCAATACAGCTCATTACGGGTCAACAAACGAACGAGACCTAGGGTTGTGTTACGCAACTTGGTGCCGTGATGACCGACAGTGTCTCGTTGGCAAGGATTGCCCCTGGCGACATTACCTCGACGTTTTTGCCATTGGATATATCTGGCGATGCGGCGATCGCCAGGAGGGCCACGCATTCCTTCTGAAGGCCATAAAGAACCTGCAAGCTGGTAACCACGAGCCGGTCCACACACACGTACCGATCCCCAAGGATTTGAGCCGCTAGACGAAATATTAGATAAGCTTTTGGCAAGCATCGAAACTGCATCTTTCTGCTGAAGCTGGATTACGACCAGGATTCCCCACCTTTGTAATATCCGCGGCAAACGTAAGGCTGCAACAACTTCCGAGAATTGAAACCAGTGGAATGCATATCAATCAGGTCCGGGGCCAAGCCTCTGCATACACATGACCGGACGATAGCTATTTCAACACAGAGGCTACGTTCACATCGCACATGACTGCGCCTTTCACGGCCTGATGTTTCACGGATGGTGTCGTCAGGTGCATACCTTTACACGATGGCCAATATGTACAATATCCACAATCTTGGTTCTAACCAGTACGACTCGATCTTTTCCCACAACCCTTCCCTCTACAACCCGCCTTTCTACAGTATGATGTCAAAGCTTGGACACTCTACGACCCATCATGGGCGAGTACAGTATACCAACTTCCCCCAGGCACGATACATGTTTCTATGTTCAGGATGGCTACAGCTCCTGTTTTCACGACAACTGCCTCTCCAACGCCCTGCTCTTACTCCCAACGGCAGCGGAGTTTGCAAGTACAGCTCTCAAGACGGCAGACTTATTGAGCGCATGAACAGGATTACTGTTGCTTCTGGACCCATAATCACGCTGTCGCGGTACATACACTTGTTGCTTTCTCGGTACTATAAATAGCAACGTTATTATATTCAATATACCTGATCGTATGATCTCCACAGTATGTGAGCGTGCGAGTGCCATATCGACCACGGCCAGGTTCCTCAGGAACCCCCATTTGGCATCCACGAAGCGAAACGCTTGTTCAGCTTCTGACATGACACTGAGGCCATCTCACAGCACAAGGGATGTAAGGCATCCATGCACAACATTCAAGCCTGCTGCATCTCATGCGAGATACCATTGAATACATCCCCTTCGATGACGACGCATAGGATTATTATTATTATCGTCATTCACAATCCATCCATCCCTACCTATTGTTTGCAGGTCTACCCTTCCCCCTCTCTCATCCCCTCCGACACACTCCCCTTCCACCGTATATTACCACTCCCCACCCCCTCAATCACATCTCTCATCCGCCCCATCAACTCCGACACACGGAACGGCTTGCTCACCACGTCGTCCATGCCGACGTCCATCGCGGTTTGTATCTGCTGCTCTCGCACATTAGCCGTGACGCCTATGACGGGTATATGTCCGCTCAGCTGGCCTCCGCGCTCAAGCTGCCGCAGTTTAGTAACGGCCGTAAGGCCGTTCATAACGGGCATCTCCCAGTCCATGAGGATGAGGTGGAGGTCTATCGGCAGGTCGGCGTCGTGCATCCTACTTTCGTCAGGCGCATCTGCGTTCTTGTCCACCCAGTGGCTCGTCCTTTTGAGGAAGTCGAGCGCTTCGCCGCCGTGGTTTGCGACGCTGACGACGCAGCCCAGCTTGCGGAGTTGGTTTGCGAGGACGCGCTGGTTGACGAGGTTGTCTTCTACGACGAGGACGTGCATGTTTTCGGGGACGCTTCTTGTGCGGGTTAACTCGGCGAGGTCGGGTTCAGGGGGCATGCCGAGGGCGTCGGTTGGGGAGTGCGGATGCAGGACGGACTGGCGGCGTTGCGGCGCTGAGGGCCTGGGCTGACGCTTATCTTCGGTGTGAGACTGGCTGTGAAGTCGTCGGTGCGAATGCCAGCCCGAGGCTATGGGGGACTTTTCACCAACGGGAGACTGTGGGCGGGTGTTCATCTTTGAGATTTCTCGTCGGGTTGTAGCGCGGTGCTTTATGTCCTCGGGGAACCTATATGGTGTGCTGGATCTCCTGGCGCGGGCAGACTCTGTTCTCCTCGCCTTGATGTAGAAAGCGAAGGTGCTGCCGATGCCGAACTCACTCGCCAGTCCGATGGATCCGCCCTGCATCTCTGTAAGGCGGCGAGAGATGAAAAGGCCAAGGCCGGAGCCCCCATAGGTGATATGTGTGCGCGGCGATGCTTGCGAGAAACGAGCAAAAAGGTTACTCCGATCGCCATCCGTTAGACCTCGCCCCGTGTCTGACACCGAAAACTGCAGATATACGAGCGACCCTTGTTTCCAGTCATCCACGAGATGGGCATCGTCCTCAACCAACTTTGGCTCGAAATGAACACCGCTTGTATTGCTCGCGGGCTCTCGTTCGTACGCCGATAGCGTGATTTTGATGCGCCGGGGTTCCGACTCGAAACGGGTGAATTTGAGGGCGTTGGTGATGAGGTTGATCAAGACCTGAACGATTAGCAATGTCCCTTGTTTTGTCACGGAATGAAATCAGTACCTGTAAAAGCCTCGTTGGATCCAGGCTGACCCAGTTGATACCTAAAGCTCTGTAAGATTTATCGACCTCGAATGTCAGGTCCACCTCAGCAGCTTTTGCTTCGCTCTCGAACATCTTGATTGCATTCAAAGCCACCGTCTCAGGTTGAGCATCGACCGGTGTGATGATGAGGAGTCCAGAGTCAAGCTTGGAAATCGTAAGAATATCGTCCACAATGCGTTTCATGTGTTGGGCACACTGCGCGATTGTCTGCGCAGCATCCATTGTCTGGTCAAGCAACGCTGCGTACGTTACCGGAGAAGGAAGTGCGTAGTCGCTATTGGTGCCTGGGTACGACGTAAGGATTCCATCCGCACATTGCATGATAGCTGACAGCGGATTCCTCATTTCATGCGATGTAGTGTCGATGAAATGCTCCAGATGCATCTTCGACTCCAAAGCGCTATCTGTCCTTCGTTTCTGTACATCCTCGGCCCACTTTTGCTTCGAAATGTCCGTCACGTTTCCGACTATTTCGATAACCTCGTTATTCGCATCCAGTTCCGGATATGCGGAGCATAGAACCCACTTGTAGTACTCCTGAGAATCAGAGTCTGACTCTAAATTTTCCGCGGTCTGCCATGGCACGTTTGTTTTCTGCTCAAAGTAGATCGGCGATTTGTCTACTATGAGCTTAGAGAACAATCCTTCACAAATCGAAATCTACAGGCAGCATGAGATTAGCGGCTCAGCTGCGGCACCACTGCGGGGTCACTTACGTCTTCGGGCCATACAATCTGAGACCATGCACCCATCACATCGTCGGAGTCGCTGGCATTTTCGAAAAGGTCGTACCAGCCTTGATTGCGATACGTATACGCTCCGACCGAATCGACAACGAAGATAGCGACGTCGGAGTTATCGGCGTACCGCTGAAACTTCTTCTCCTTGAGCTGTAACTCTGCGACCAATTGTTTCTGAATACGTGCTGCTTGCCCAATGACGTTCTCTTTCTGACGTATCTCTTCGTCGAAAAGAATAACCGAAGCGAGCGAGGTAGCCAAAAGTCGAAGCATGACATGGACGAATTGTTTGTAGTCTTCGTCGAAAGGGCGGCGTGGGTTCACCCCTAATATCAGAAATCCCTGTACCTGCTCACTGGTAGTTGGCTGAATCGGACACACAATCAAAGAGCGACACGGATCGCCAAATCCTTTCCAGTCAATGCCTTCAAGAAATCCTTCCGGTAGCTGCAAATCAGAGAAATGCACAACAACAGGCATCTTGGTCTCCATCGCGCGGTTTAGGTAGGACTGGAACATATTATTGCCGTTCTTCAGGTCAATTGTAGGGGGCGCTATAGCATGACCAGCTTCCACGCCGATGAATCCTTTAAGTATGAACGCGTCATTTTCGAGTGCTGTTCCGGGCGATGAGACGGAGGGCCTGGTTGGTGCAGAAAAGTCTTCAGCGGCATACAACAGAGCAAACGGAGCGTCTGGGTCATTAATGGCGAGGGTGTCAATGATTAGTTCCCAATAGGTGTTGAGGTCGCGCGCTTTTGCTGTCCTACTTCCAATCTCCACCAGGCTTTTGATCCTGCGCTCCAGCAGTTTGTTTCGTGTTGTCTCAACCAAAGGCTGATAATACCCAGCCATGCCGCAGCCGCTGCTGTCAAGTATAGGTACCAATTGAAATGAAAAGAAAGCTTCCTCGAGGAAACCGTGCCTGTCAATAAACAACGGCAAATCGGCATTGGAAAACGTTCTTCCGGTAGATTTGACACGCTGTACTAAAGGCTCGAGATGCGGCCAGAAATCTTTTGCAACCACGAGTGCACTCTGGCCCATGCAGGGATGCATCATGCCAATAAGCTCAACATACGCCTCGTTGTATATCATGGTCGCCTCATCTCCCCAGAATAGGACAGCGTGGTGGTGATCATTCAAGATCATATTGACTATGCATCGTAACTGCGGTGACCATGAGGACATGGGACCAAGTGGTGTATTTGCCCAATCGATGCTCCGAAAGTACAAAATGTGGTCGGACATGTTGGCACACGGCGGTTCTCGGGTATAATCAAAAGATCCAAAGCTAGATGCAGGTGCCATCTCGGATGGCACGTCCATACATCCATGTGCAGCTGGCAGCCTTTCTGGTAGATATTGGGGCATGTTTACAGGTTTGTTGTGCTCTCGCTGATCGTCACCGTGAGGCCTCTCGTATCTTACCTCTTGCTTTCGTAGCAAGGCAGTTGGTACGCCACTGACTACCCTATGTCGCTCCCCTGGGATCGTGGTCGCCCACCAGAGATGGTCCGCAAACAAATAGGCGTCCCCGATCACGGCAAGGTCCATGATGTCCACCCGGCCCCATAGCCACTGCGCGAAGGCGGCCCCTTTCTGAACGTCATCCAGAAACAAGGTAGTGGGATAACCATGTCCCCTAATCTTTGCGAGTAGCGCCGGTGCACCTGCAAGTGCAGAATTCAGGTACACAAGGTCCAGCACGCCGTCCTGGGGAATCTTGGAAGATATGTCGACGACGAAGGACGCGCGAGTATCATTTTCGAGTGCGCTTAGGAGGCCAACAGAAGACAATTCTTCACGCGACGAGTCGCGCTTGAGCTGCGGAATGGACCGCAGCGACAGCTTCAGCTGCGCGTCGCTAACATGCTCGTGGTTGCCCTGCGCGGATGATGCGCCGTCACCGTGGCTGCTCATCGAAGGAAAGGGCCCTCAGACGTCTGCGAGCCCGCAAGCATCGTGTCGTGGTCCGGGTGGAAGACGCGCTCGAACAGAAGACATTTCGGAGGTGAGGTGATTAGGCTCCACGCGGCAGCATTCGGCCCGCGACGTTCGCGGGGCGAATGTGAAGCATCTTAGTGCTGGTCCCTTATTTTGATTCTGGGCGGTCTAGACAGCCGCTTCCGGCGTAAGCTGCTGCATGCCGGCTGTTAATAGGATCCGGCCGTTCTTTCCGCAGACATTTCACATGGTGGAGGCGCGCGTTCCGAATTTGGACTAGTCCATCGGTTTCGGAGTGCTCGCGACTGGTTGGTATTGAACACATCTTTTACGTTCCAGATCCTGTTGTAGTGGAAAATACAATGTGAGCATGTAGTGTCAACAAGTTGAATGTAAGAGTGGTGGAGGAAGTAGGCAGCTCCACTGCCTATATGGGTCTAGTGCGCACCTGCCGTAGATCCAGAAGCGCCTGCCTCAACACCAGTAGCCATCCATCTAATATACTGGTGCTTTGAGCTTGACAAACTTTTCACACCGCAAGTGCTACGCGGCGTTCAGCTCACAATAGCAAGTCAAGCAAAAATAGGCTGCTTCCATATACTTTTGCACAAGCGGCCGCTCTGGTTCCAAATTCAGACGATCATCTCCTTCGTCAACCTCGATCAGCCTCCGACCATCGTCAATGATGGCGCATGATCTGTCACTGACGCTTTCGTCGACCGGATCATATACCACGGCAGCACCAGATTGTCGCTCACGGGCGAGGGCGGGATTGGTATGGCCCTTCGCAGCTCGATACAGAATTTCGATCCGCCTTGACGCTGAAGTCGGTTGGTTGGTTGTAGGTCGTGTTTTACCCCCAAGCATGTGCTGCTCCATCAGTGCTATTGTTCGCCCAACAAGGCGAATCTTCCACCCATTGACCCAGAAATGAGACATGATCCAATGTTTTGACACTCAGCAAAGGATAGAGCCAGTCTACAACATCCGTGTCGCGATTCTCGGCCATCGACCACGCGACGCGGTCCCCTTCCAGAATGACTGGGACGGGCCCAACATTGGACAACGACATGCTCGATTCGATAGTCAGAGATAAGATTCTCAAGTCCATTCCTGGTGATGATAGCAATTCGCATAGCTCGTCATAATGCCCATAGCCGCATTGCAGGACACGGCGCGCGGAGTACTCATCTCTGCGAGATCTGCGAGATGGTTTCTCGGTCTCCATCAAGTGTAGCTCTAAGGACTTGATGAGGCGTAATGACGCAGCAGGTCGGTCTCGCAAAAATGTTGCGGCAGTTGGTATCCGATAGTCATGTGTGAAGGAGAAAGTGTTCTTGCCGTAGAAGAGCTCAGCTGCTTCGACATAGAGCTGATTGCACACCTGTAGAAGAGACGTGCCAAGGCTTTTACCTCGGCGCCCAGGGGTAGGAGAAACCTGGTAAGTCATATACACAGTGGAGGAATCGAGCTGGACGTCTGCTTCAGGCACGGCCAAATCTCCAAGCGGAATGGCCCAAGTGCTTCGGCTATCGAGTGGATAGGTCAGTTTATACTCCTGATACAAAGCTTCGCAAAACCCAATTTCACCTCCCACTGTGATGCGCGATCTGGGAGCTTTGGTGACTGCGGATTCGATAGCGATAGTGCCTGATATGAGCACATACGACAGAATCATATCGCGTACCTCTCGCGGGAGGCGGAGAAGCGATGAGGACGAGCTGTTGGGGTCCATGTTGAGCATTTCCGTGAATGTGTAATGTATTGTCGGCTTGGTGGAGATTCAAAGCTGTGGATGCTGGTCTTGGTCTTACTAGATGAGTCAGATTCGTGCTTGCCTCGGCCGGACTAGCGGCAGGAGCGAATACATACGATAAACATTGAGGAACACGCGAAGGGTGTGTTCTTGTAGACTCAACGATGAGACAGAACACGTGCCCATTATTTGTTGGAATCAATCACAAACTCGAAGTTCCTATCCACCTGCCACCCCTAGGTAACCCATCCGTCAACTTCGTTCTTGCAAATCCTTCGTCCAGCGTTGCAAACAACGGGACTCCCACTTCGGCCGTACCAAAATCGCTCATCACTTTCTGTCCCCTCTTCGACCTCGCATAATCCAGAAATTCGTTCACAGCCTTAGCTCTGTCTGCAGCCGCACCGTACTTGTACGAAGCATAGCAACTGTTCATCAACACATCGTTCTCTTCCTCAGGCTCAAAGAACACCGTTGTCTTGCTGATAGTTCGCAGACCTGTCTGCCCCAATAATGTTGAGCGATCAGTGATTAAATAGGCGCCTGCCTTGTCCGCACTCTTCAAGGCATCAGCGGGGTTCAATAGAGAAGTCTTGTACCACCTCGCCGCTTCCTCATCTTCCCATGGCTTCATACGAGCCGCCGCCCACAACGCACGCTCTTTCCACATGGTTGCCGAGGCGTCAGCGCGAGCATGAAACAGACACTGCGCTTCTTCAATACGTTGCATGCCTTCTTTGACATTTCGCGCGTGACGAATACCTGCTGGGTCCGCGACTGGTCCTGCGAGTACAAAATGATCATGGAACACACATCCCACAGTAACAGACCAGCCTTCCTTCGCAGCGAGCTCTTCCTGGTCTCGCTCATACGTCAGTGCGAGGTCGATATGGTCGTGCAGGAGCGCCAGCTGCGTGTTGCGCGAGTGATTGCACGTCCATGTTATCGAGAAGGGCGAGGGTAAAGTATCCAAATAATCATCTGCTAAGGCGCGTATGAGACCAAGAGCTCCTGCTCCGCCGTTGCTGGCCAAATTAGAGTCATAGATATCAAGAGGGAGCAATGGTCAAACCTACCCAATGCGAAGAAGCAGCTTACCCTGCCCGTACGTCTCAGTTGGTCCTTCATCCACATCACCATGAGAAACGACCGCTGTATGCATCGTTAAAGCACCATAGCATCTGCCTGCGATTGCCTTCGTGTTACACGTACTATGTATGACGTGATGCAGAGCTAATCGATCTGCTAACCCGCTTTGAGATGACTCGCGTATCACGAAAGCTGTAACATCAGAGAACCCATCTTGCTTCAACAGCGTGTTACCTCAGAATATACAACAACATTGTTTACTCACTCAAATCTTTCGGCGCTCTCTTACCAAGGCACGCACTGTTGGTGCATCCATCACTTCTACCTCCAACTTACAGCATGGCGGAAACTCAAAACCCAAGCATAAAAGTATACGGAGAAGCTTTCAGCGGAATTCTAGGCAAATCACACAGTTTGACCCTTGCTCTAGCCGATGACCAGCCAATCTTTCATGAAGCCTGCGTTTACTTACCCCACCTCGACGCCATCTTCGTGACCAGCAACCAGTTCGTGCCACAAGGCCAGCAAAACACCGCAATCGTCATCAGCAAACTCTCCCGAAAGTCCGACGGTTCGTGGACACGGGAAGAAATCGATGCTCCGGGCGTCCCCTTCGGAAACGGTGGCATAAACTACGACCATGGGATCCTTTTTTGCGCACAAGGTTCACTCGCTCAGAATGGCGGCCTAATCTGGATGTCCGCAGAACGTCCATATCACGCAAAAGTCGTACTGGACAACTACAGAGGCTATCCCTTCAACTCTCCCAACGACGTGGTCGTGCATTCGGACGGCTCGATATGGTTTACGGACCCAGCATACGGCGCCGAACAGGGGATTCGACCAGAGCCAAAATTAGCAAACCAGGTGTACAGGTTTGATCCCAAGACAAAAGATATACGAGTCGTGGCGGATGGCTTCGGAAAGCCGAATGGGATTTGCTTCTCGCCGGATGAGCAGACTGTGTATATCACGGATACGGACTTTGTGCGCGGGGATGGGAGTGTGGATGCGAGGAGAGCGAGGACTATCTGTGCCTTCGATGTTATCCACCGCCATAATAGTGCCTTCCTCACGAACAGACGTGTTTTCGCTTACTCGGATACCGGTATTCCAGACGGCATCAAATGCGATACTGTCGGTAATGTCTATTCCGGCTGCGGCGACGGCTTGAACGTCTGGAGTCCGGGAGGTAGCTTACTAGGTAAAGTGCTTGTACCCGGTGGAGTTGCGAACTTCTGCTTCGGGCGATCTGGGGAACTTTTTCTATTGAATGAGACGAAGTTCTGGGTGCTTAAAGTCGCGGAGCATGTCAAAGGCGCGTTGCTGGAGGGCATGGGGATCGATGCAGATACGAAGGGTCAATGATATACCTGTAAGGAAAGATCTTCGGAGACGTTTGTTGTACGTAAAGCCTTCGTGTTGTCCGTACCGTTGTTTCAATGTCTTTACTGATGTCGAGCGATTTGGCCATGAATCCATACATCGACTTCGTAGCTTTCCAAGTTAAGCCAGACACCTGCGTTACAGTGTCACAAGCTGTGTATAGCCAAGCTCAGCGTTCACCATACCCCACGTGCCCTCGTCAGCGCGTCCCGCGATTGGCGTGCTCCGTCCCAACCGTGACAAGAAGTACGCTAGAACAAGCAAACACCAAGCTTAGAGGGTACCAAAGCCTGGAAAATGACGCCGACGTACATCGTGACATCTTCAACACCCATCACATCCGCATATAGAGAAACTGGAAGAGCCATTTGAGGCCGCACCTCGAAGGTTCAGACGAGAGACAACTTATCACGCACCGTGCACGAGCGTACCGCCTCCACGTGCGTGCACCAAGCTCCAGCTTCAAAATGCCCTCCGGACTCCTCTCCTCCTTCGTCGCCGCCATCCAGGCCTCGCTCTCCGTCCTCCTCGTCATCTCCTACGGCGCCATCGCCGCCCACCTCAAGCTGCTAGACTCCGAAAACGGCAAAGCCATCTCGAAAATATGCGTGAAAATGTTTCTCCCCGCGCTGCTCCTCGTGCAGCTCGGCTCAGAAATGCACGCTGGCTCCGCGCACCGCTACGGCATCGTCGTTGTGTGGGCGCTGCTCGCGCATGTTATCAGCTTTTTGATAGGTATTGCCGCGCATGTGTTGTTTAAAATGCCGGATTGGATTACTTGTGCGATTATGTTTAATAATACGACGAGTTATCCGCTGCTTTTGATTCAGAGTCTGGATGAGACGGGGATTTTGGGGGTGCTTGTAGGTGAAGATGATAGTACGAAGGCGATGACCGCGAGGGCAAAGAGCTATTTCTTGGTGTTCAGCACGATAAGTAGTTGTTTGACGTTTGCGGTAGGACCGAGGTTGATTGATAGCGAGCATGCGCCGGATAGTGACGAGGAGGATCGGTCGTTGTCGTCGTCGAGCGGGACACTGACTGATCCGGACGAAAGGGCGGCAGATGCAGACGGTGGTGTGCAAGAGATCCGACCAAGCGAGAGGACGGGACTATTGGGCGCACCGTCGAGTCGACGAAGAGCGGACCGGGATCGCGCGAGGCATGCGAGTGTGGCGAGCATCACGTTTTTCCCGTCGAAGCCAAAGTTTACCACGGTGAAGCGCAGACCGCGGTATATCCCGCATTTGAAGTGGAGTGAGCTGAGTTCGAGGACGAAGTGGTGGCTGCTTTTCTTTTACGACTTCTTGAACGCGCCACTTATAGGCGCTGTGATGGGCGCTATCATTGGGCTTGTTCCTCCGCTTCACAAAGCGTTCTTTAGTGATACGTTCGATGGAGGGGTGTTCACCGCTTGGCTCACAGAAAGTTTTAAGAGTCTCGGACAATTGTTCGTCCCACTTCCGCTGGTGGTCGCTGGTATTGTACTCTACTCGTCGTACCAGGATTCGAGACACGCGTCGAGGACTGGTCCAGTTGCGAAAGTCCCACTGCTTACGACTTTGTTTATCCTGGTTGTCCGCTTCGTCGTATGGCCGGCACTCTCCATCGGCGCGATATATGGGATAGTGAAGAGCGAAGGAAAACGAGGATTGTTGGGCGACGATCCAATGCTCTGGTTCACGATGATGTTGATGCCAACTGGACCACCTGCCTTCAAACTGATCACGATGGTACAAGTGTCGGAGGCAGGTGCGGAGGACGAGCAACACATGGCCAAGATACTGACGATCAGCTATATCGTATCTCCGATACTGGCTCTCACGGTGGTCGGGGCATTGAAGGCAAGCGAGGCTGCGATATGAGCCTGTTATTGCTTGGGTATAGCTCTGGAAGAGAAGATATCTACGCATGATTGCATTGTGAATACAACGAACAATATACGTCATGATGCAACACGTACCAAAATGCTCTCGCGTACGCTCACATGACAGCACAACTGGCTCCCCTGGGTTTTCGCACCATTCTCAGTCGTAGTCTTCGCGCTCGTCCTAGCCACATCTTCCAGTACCTCCTTACACAGCTCTCCCGTTTCGGCGCTGCACTCTGCATAACGATCACACAGCATCTCAGTCGCCAGCCCCAACCCCTCCTGCGGCATGACGCACTCCCCTCTCCCACCATCCTTTTTCTCTTCCTCCGTCCACTCCCTGCGCAAGTCTCGCTTCAGCCCCAGCACCATGACAGGCAGCGCCTCATCATAGTTGAAATGGCTGTTGACAATGGGCAACCATCGCGTACGTAGTGACTCTAACGTCTTTCGTTGCGATATATCGTAGCACAGGACTATGAAGTCGGGACGGAGGAGCGTGTAGGACGTAGGCGAGGCGGTGTCGGAGAAGGCGAGTGTGTAGGCGCGATTGTAGAGGGAGATATTGAAAGTGAAGGGCTGGTCACTATCCCGTAGCTGGGGTAATGAGTACGGTGGGAGGTCATCGTTGTGCGGGCGGATGCCGAGGGAGAGGCGCGATAGGAAGGTTGATTTGCCGACTTCCTCGTCTCCAAGCAGGAGGACGTTGACCTCTGGCGGCGGGAGGGACGGGTCGTATGGCAT
Source organism: Didymosphaeria variabile (assembly GCF_027946475.1). Taxonomy (NCBI): domain Eukaryota; kingdom Fungi; phylum Ascomycota; class Dothideomycetes; order Pleosporales; family Didymosphaeriaceae; genus Didymosphaeria; species Didymosphaeria variabile. Next base: position 3,403,199 of record NW_026611625.1, on the reverse strand, counting down.
AACGAGTGGTTTACATCGACCGCGAAGCGGTGCTGGCAATGTTCAAGGCGAGTCCATGGTTGCTTTTTAGACTGGCTTGGTGTTGAGCTGCGACAAAGCCGGATCTATCGGCGTTTAGATTTCTTGGCGGGGATACCCTCTTCTTCCTGGGCCTACCTGAAGCCTTCTATTATACAACAAAAGTCTGGTTTTTGTCATGATGGTGAACATTGTGGTTACTCTGCCTTACAAGGGTTAGTTTATTCGGACGATCAGGCGCCGGGAAGGATGCCAACTACATTGAAATGTCTGGTGCAGGCTGCGAGACATGAGCGACTCCCTCATTTCTGCATACCGCTTGACATTCTCGCCGTCGCCTACGGGACCAGATCATCTTGTTTCCTGGGCATTCAAAGTACGAGTAGCAGACCAGGCAGCAATGGTTGGCGAAGCTAAGTGATTGGCTGATGCCTGGCTCAGCCCCCAAAAATACCCACTTGAGACAATCTTGGGCAAGGATTCTGATCCTCACCGGGGACCCCGTTATTGATCCAGTAGGCTGGTCTGGCCTACGCGCCCCGCAGGTTTGCCCATCGTGTGCTCACCTCCAGGGCTTCCCAACTCTGTTCATACCAAAGGAACTATCTGCCAGCTACACGGAACGCCCACTGCGTGCAGCAACGCCATGGCTGCCGACGAGGAGCCTGTACCCCGTCTTGATGACGACCCCTCGACTGCCGCTGACGCTTTATCTTTGCATACCATCGCTGATGTCGATGCATATGCGTCGCAAGAGCAGGAAGATGCTGACTTTGCGCTTGCGCTAGCTCTGGAAGAGCAAGAGAGCGAACGATATGCCCGAACGCAAAGGATCCTTCAGAGTCAGGATCTCAATCAAGCCAACGCACCGCCGCAAGCACCTGTACCTGTGGAGGCACAAGACGAAACACCACCTCCACCCTATAGCGATGATCCCGATGCGGTTGAGGTTGACGGAAATCTGCCGCCTTATCGCGATGACCCAGATGCAGTACCTGCTGAGGGTGAAGCGGATGAAGCAGCCACTGAGCCCGTCAAACGTCAACATGCCATTGTACGAATTCTCAGGAGACTAGGTAAAGTGTGGCTCTGCTGTCTCATGATCTCAACGTTCGTTACCATTGCCATCCTCGTGGTAGCGGTCATCTTGGTCTTTGTTTATGGCAAAAAGCTTGACCCAAGCAAGCCATCCAAAGAGGCAGCGTGGTTCGCATCTGGCTCATCTGACTACGATTTGAAGCTGCCCAAGCTCTATCCTGCTCTCGAAGCAGGTACTACAGACACTTGCCAGAACACCTGGACGCAACACGGCCTTGGTCTGTCCTGCCATCGCATGTTACTATCTTCAGCATGGGACAATGGTGATGCCGACGAGGTCAAGGCGGAGGAAGCAGATCCCTACTTCTACTCCCAAGCTGTCTGCACACCTAAGTGTCTCACCAGTCTCGCAAGGATGGCAGAGCCCCTGGCCAAAAGCTGCACCAACCGAACGGACCGTTTCAACTTTGCAAGTTACGGCAATGATGGAAGGGCATACTTTCAAAAAGGCAAGATTGAAGAAGGTCCGGCACACGTTGTGAAAAACTTGCTCGAACGCTACGATCGGTTTTGTCAACGCCCAAAGCGTGGAGTCTCACGCGACAAAACGGAGTACGGGACCTGCGCGGCCGACCTATGGATGCAATGGGGCATTGTCGATGGCAAGAACGAGGCGCATCTCAAAGGCCTGGACGCCTTCTTGGAGCAGACGTCAGTGAGGAAGACCATACGTGGTGGGTTGCGACGAGTCTCTTTGCTTTTACCGAACGGCGTCAACAGGACCAGCAGCATCCACGAGCCACAGCTCAGTGTTGGTCCCGAGGAGAACGCAACGGAATGTGGGTGGTGCACCCTGAACTGGTTAGATCGTAAGATGCGTAGCTTTGAGTTTGGGCAGATCCTGGATCCGGCTACAGGCGAAGCCCTCGGCCTGTCCGAGTTCCGCGACAAGCTTAGAAAGGCAATCTTGAGGTGTAGACATAATGATGCTCGGGGGGTAATGGCCAGAGTGGACAAAAAGTGGGAAGAACTCGGGTGGTGGTGCGGAGACAAACCATGCAATCTCGACAAGCCAGAATTTTCCAACGAGACCAAGGCCATCCTACACGGATTGCCCCGCGAAGCGCTGCTTGAGGATCGAGAAAATCTGGAGAAGTTGAAGAAAGAGGGCGCTCCAGAAGTCGTGTTGCGAGCGGGCCAGACGCTGCTGGATGGCTTGACGGACATGCCTTGCTACGTGGGATTTGACCCGGTTGTGAGTCTCTAGAACCTGCTTTGTGGACGAGAGCAATCGTACTAACCCATACAGATGGCTAAGCGTGAGATCATCCCCTCCGAGCACATCGTCGGACGTCTTTGCAGCGACCAATGCCGTAACGCTCTCGACCGCTTCATACAGCAGCATGGCGACCTCTTCCGCGAAGCTGCACGCAACCGCGAATATGGCCGTATGTTTGCTTGGCCCTTTGAAGTCGCCAAACAGCTGGACAGGGTCTGTCTCAGCGCCTCTCCCGGCGCCGCCCTACAACCATCTGAGAACCTTTGCGCTCCAGGGTATGCCGCACTCGGCTGGCCAGAATGGATCTTCGCCGGGACATACGGCGGATATCCCGACCCACCCATTCGCGCCCAAATTCTTGACGTCTTCTCAAAGAGCATTGATGAACTCGCTGCCCGACTCTCTAAACATACACTCAATTGCCGCCGTGGTGACTTCGACTGTGCGCGCACCCGAGCAAAGATAATCGCCGAGTCGCCTTGCAACACGTGCGCTGGAAAGATCTTCATCGGATCTGAGGGTAGCTGGAAGGCCACAACTGATGAATTCCTCAACGATAAAGATATCAATGGCACGGAGTATGTGGCTGCGGCGAAGAAAGGGTGGAGGACGTGTGCTAAGATGCATGGATTGCGGTTCAGCGAAGCGAAGTGGAAGGGGATGTGGAGAGAACGTGGGCTAGACGTGTATGATTGATCGGTCAGTAGATTTGAGTCTGCAAGAGGTCCTCCAGACGAAGCAGATCCAAATATGTATATCGTCAAATGTGATAATGGTCGTTTACGTCGAGCGCTCAGCCCAGTCCCACTCCATCATTCGTCCGTACCGTCGAAGTAGTCTTCTATTTCCGGCCATAGCTCGTATGTATACTCCTTCATCCGCCGTGTCCATGGCCACACTAGCTCCGCCTTGCCCTCCTCGTTCAAGAAGATTTCCGGCGCCCGGCCCCCAATGCTCAGCCGCGTTAGATGTGGAAGCACCTCGATAGTCATGTTTCCCGCTAGCTCTGCCGTCTCAGCGCCCTCTTGCACGACTTGGCGCCCGTATTCCCGGCCATGAGCGCCGCCATAAGCGTTTCCACACCAATGCCCTCCGTCGAAACCCAAATTAAGCTGCGATACAGACGGGAGATTCAGAGATGTCAGGTGAGGGAAGCGGGCAAGGAGTTCCAACTGTTGCTTTAGCTTTTCTGGGTCGTTGTCCGATTCAGGTCCCGGCCACATCTCATTTGGACGGTCCATCCCTATATCGGTGATATTGGGCTGTGCGTCCAAAATAGCTTCAAGAAGGTCCATCCATCTTGTTGGAAGGTAAGGTCTAGCGACCATGTGTATGCTCTGAAGAGGCAGTCCTTTTGTAGCATTGATGAGAGCTATGCTGCTGCTATGATGGTACCTAAGCTCCAGGTCGTCGCCTTTTCTCCAGTCAGGGTCCAAGCTGTTAACATAGGGGATCGAGATTTTTTCCAGATTAGGGCACCGTCGGACCAGCCACCCATGATGTCCTCCCGGAAACAGATTTTTCACGCTGGATAGCGTTACGTTTGCCTTTGCCAATGCATCTTTCAATGAGTTTGTGAATTCTGACTGTGCGCTCCAGTGCAGCGTCTCTAAGTTGGGCATCTTGGAAAGAACCTCTGCAAATAGGTCGGGGAGCTCACTTGGGGGCATTGGATCTTCTGACCACGTGTCGTATTGAAAACCATGGATCCAGACATTGAGATGTAAGTCCTTCCCGTCTTCAAGTGCCGCTGGACAGGCTTTCAACTCTCTCAGACGATCGCCTGCATTCTTCCAACCGAAGTTGGTCCGGCCTTGTTTGTTGTTGTCGATATTGACAATAGCCAGAAGATCTTTTGGGAGCGCGCGGGAGGGTATAGTAGGCTTAGTCCAGAGATCGGAATCTTTTAGACAAATGGCTGTGCGAACGTCCGGGTAGCGGGAAAGCCATTCCTTGTTGTCGGCGAGCCAGGGGTGGTCGGTATCGAAGATGATCTGAGGGATCTTAGGCCCAAACCAAAGGTCTTTGAGTGTGAGGACTTTTTGGAGAGTGGTTGGAATGTATACACTCGCATTTGCGAGGGCGACCAACGCAAGAAGGCATATAGAGAATCTCATATTGTCATTAAGGCTGGACACCAGTATCGATTCAGCGATGGGACGAGTTCTAATGCTAATTGTTGCCTAGATACCTTGGCAACATGTTGCGAAATTACGGGACACAGTATGCTACTTCAGGGCGGCCTAATACTTTTCAGACATGAATTGCATACACCAATCAGGGACACCCGTCGAGCTCGAAGTAGTTCTCTGATTGGCTGCTCGATAACGTGACCGAGAAGCTTTTGGCTACAAGGAGGTATGGGGACCTATGACCGAGGATCGGAAGCCTTAGATGAACACATCTTCGCCACTGAGTCAAAGAGAGAGATGAGGGAGTGATGAGGCACGGGGCGTATAGGCGTCCAGACAGGCTGCCTTTCGCCAAGACGAACCTCTAATCAATCAGTGTCATGCTAAACGAAGAGAGTGCTTAGCCAGAGCCCACTGATGTGTGTATGGAGAATGCTTTTTAGGTCGGCTGCGAAGATTATTGATGCGCACTGGCCGACGAATACATTGGCTAGAGAGCTTAGACCTTAGCACGCAAGTGTATTACATTAGCTTTTTTTCATTCTCTTGGATTCAAACTACTATCACACCTTCCCGTGCCAGCTAACAAACTTGTCCAGCAGAAATTCTTCTATGCCCCACTTTCCGTTTTGCCGTCCGAACCCAGACCCCTTGACTCCACCCTGGCTCGCTGTCGGACTCGTGTATACGCTGATACTGTTGATATGGACCTGCCCATACTCCAGCTGCCGCGACATCTTCAAAGCACGTTCCATGTTGTTCGACCATATGGTCGCGTTGAGACCGTAAGCAGAACGATTGGCGAGCTCAATAGCAGCTTCGTCGGAAGAGACAACATACAGCGAGGCAGAGGGGCCAAATGTCTCTTCATCGACGATGCGGGACGTGGAAGGGTTGAGGACGATGGTCGGGCGGAGTTGGATATCCGAGTCCGAAGGACCACCCATAAGGAACTTCTCGCCTGAACTCTCCACGTCGCGGAGCACATCATTTGCGTGTTTACCGATGCCTGAGCTGACCGCGGAGCCCGCGTGGCCACCAGCGTTGTCCATTGCTTTGACGAGCAGCTGCTGGAATCTTTCCGCCACAGCTTCGTGTACGATGATACGCTCGGTCGAGAAGCATATCTGACCATGATTGATGACAGCACCCATAGCAGCCAGCTTCGCAGCTTCTTCCAGGTCTGCATCGTCTAGGACGACCGCCGGGCCTTTCCCTCCTAGCTCCATCAACACTGGCTTCAAGTACTTCGCTGCTACTTGTCCAATGACCCTCCCCACTGCAGCACTTCCGATGAACTCTACTTTTCGGATCGCCTCGTGAGCGATGATAGCCTCCGTCACCTCGGCTGCGTCCTCTCTCCTCGTTTGTATTTGGTTCAGTACACCTTTCGGCACACCCGCCTCAACGAATGCTTGCGTAATCAAATGGTGCGTCTTCGGACTCAGCTCACTCGCTTTAAAAACGACTGTACATCCCGCAGCGATCGCACTCGCAACACCCCTCGTCGCAAGGATGAGCGCCGCATTCCATGGCGCAATGCACAGCACCGGCCCGACAGGCTCCTTGAACACGAACCCCATAACACCAGGCTTCTCCAACTGCGGGATCGTGCCATTAACACTACTTACCACCGCAGCTATTTCTCGTAGGTACCGGCATGCCAGGTCAAGGTTCTGCTTAGCCCACGCTTCATCGCACGATGTCTCGGAGATTTGTGTCTTTATGAAGAGGTCGGCGTGGTGCTCATAGTAGGCGGCTGCTTTGAGGATGAGCTCCCGGCGTGTGACGTGATTGGCATTGCGCCATGATTTGAATGCTGCTTTGGATGATTCGACGGCGCGGAGGGCTTCTTTCGTCGTTGCTGATGCGGCGTGGTGTACAATGTTTCCGGTTGTGGATTGGATTACGGGGAAGGTGGTGAGTGAATCTGTGGGGAGGGCTTCGCCGTCTATCCAGAGGGGAACGGTGTAAGACGACATGACGGAGGTGAAATTGAAGGAGTGAAAGTACCTTTGGGGTTATCGAGAGGAAACTTGCGGGAAACTAACCGCCCACTCCGTCCTACCTCTGATCTGATGTATACTTCGGAATGCTTTTCCACGCCACGCACCAACGCAAGAAGGAAGGGCTGGGGAGAGCTATGGTGGGGTCGTGATGTATTCCAGCGAACCACACGCTTCTACAGCCGCGGAAGTCCGAGCAGCGGTGGGCATCGTCGGCAGTTCTCAAACATTGCATTACGTAGTTGATGTTATCTCCGTTTTTAATTCCGGTGCTCCACAAGCCACGTGCACCGCCTCGATGACATTCGATCAACCTTCCAAGACGCATACTCCGCCTCCGCCCTTCTTCAGGTTCGTTATGGTTGCGCCCTCGATGCCATGCTGCGAAGCGCACTGTGCTCACTGCACTGGGCCAGCTGCGCCCTATCTCGCACGATATAGCCCTATAGTTATCTCAACGATCATACGATTTATAGACCGTAATCTCGCTGCTTTGCTAACAATCCATTGACCGCTTCCAGATTTTCATAGGTTGTAGTCCTCTTCACTGAGTAAACTACCGACCGCCTACTAATCCATTCAAAAGCCACTCTGAAACAAGATGGCTTCCAAAGAGCTCACAACCTTTTCCGATTGTCGCTCCCCTCATACATTCGCAGACCTCCGCTCCGAAGCACACGCCCAACAGCGCGTCCGAAAGCACCTCAAACGCTACAACAACTTCCGATCCCTCTCGCCGGTGGATCTTCCTACCCATCCGCAGCAGCAATCACATTACCTCCCCTCGTGCGCATCGCGCACATGTCCGCTTTACAAATCCACCTACGGCACCTGTGACCACCGGTTCCAAGCCGTCTTCCCCGCTGATCTTTCCAGCGCGCCCGTCTCCAAATTCACGCCTCACGAAGCCTACCTCGAAGCACAGCGCTCGATTCCCGTGCACAACCGCCACAGCCGTAAGCAGCGCTGTAACCGCAATAAATGCACGTGGGCGAAGGCGCTGGGACGGAAGGCAGATGCGCACCTTACGTTTCTGCAATACACGCGTGAGATAGTGAGGGTGTGGGGCCGCCTAGACGTACAGCAAGACGATGAGTGGGTCGAAGACATCACGCACAGGGAGTGGGAGGGCGGCAACTGGAGCGAGTTTTGCATGCAACAGGGCGCAACGTGGGACGACGTCTGTGGCTGGGAGTCCTGGAAAGAGCTCGGCGAGACGTTTTCGAAGTGGGGTCAGAGGCGGATCAATGAGATGAGGCAGGTTAAGGAGGATAGGCTGAGGGCGAAGTTGGCTTCAACGTCGACGGCGCAATCCCCAAGTACGGAAGGGAGGGTGGACGACTGTCAAGACTTGGCCTCGACTACGGGAGAACACAAGACGGCGCTTAAGACTACACTCCCAACAACGCCCTCCGACATCAGAGGCCACGAGCGACTCGCAGGCGTCGTCCGGCCTCGAAGCCGACGTAAGAGCGACAAAATCCCACACATCATACACGACTACGGTTTCTTCGATGAATACGAGTGGTACTGGCACCGCAATCTAAACGGCTGCTTCGAACTCACCTCCTGGGCATCGCATTCTACCTTCTACAGCCCGTGCTACTGCGAGGCGTACGCCCTATGTGGGCGGTGGAGCCCTGAGGACCGGTCCCAGCCCTACATATTGGACGAATTCATCGTCTCTTCTTGTGAGGATGAAGCGGAGGATGAAAGGCAGCGGGAAGAGGTCAACGGGCTGTACGAGGACGTTGCAGATATGCACGCTGAGGTCACGGACATGCAAGACGTCGTGGACAGCGCGCATGAAGAGACGATGAGGGTGCGCAAGGAATTGCATATAGAGGGGCTGGGAAGCGATCAGGAGACGGAAGATGTGTATGACAGGATGGTTGAGGTGTGTGGCGAGATGCACAGACTTCAACGGGGGCTTAAGGACGTTTTAGATGGGTACAAGGCGATGTGTGATGGCGTCAAGGTTTGTAACGCGGTGGAGAAGGACGGCAATGAAGATGGAGAGGTTGGTGAGCATACTGCCGACGACATCGAGGAGGATAATTGGGATATCGTCTCTTTAGATTCGATGATTTCGTCGCTTTCGACATCTTCGTCATGGAGTATGGTAGAGATAGAGGAACAAACATAGATTTGAACAGTCACAATTCAAAATGTCTACTAATTTTAGCCATAACGGCGCTGGGTATATCCTCCACGCCAATGCACAATCAGTGCACATGCCTTCATCCTCAAGGCCCTCATGCCTATATTCCTTGCACGTGTATATCCTTACACTATACAAATTTCCTGTCCTTGTGTACATGCCTCCATCGGGCCCCAAGTGTATGTACGGGCCGAGCGCATAGCTAGTTATGGGTATAGGTAGCGGCTGCTTCAGGCGGAGCGTAATCGAGGTCGGTCGTCGTAGATACAGGAGGGAGGGTGACATCCCGAGCGAGACGTCGGGAGCGCATTGGGACTGTTCTTGCCGAACGCTGCAGGTCCGGGAAGATGCCCGTGGGTCGACGACGTAGCCGCGCGTCACCAGAGCGGCCGAGCGGCCGAGGGAGAGTATCTTGCGTCTCGTCGTGCGTCTCTGGCTGTCGGTTGTTCGGTTGGTATTTGGTGTTCCATTCCAGGAACACTTCCAGGTGTATACATAAAACTGTACAGTCCCACAAGGCCTTATTCACCAAGTAAACCGCATCAAATTCGGATTCAGCACAATCGGCACCAAAAAATGGCTAACAAGCACGGTGCTCAACGGGTAAATCGGCGTAAAAAATCGTATCTGCCAAATGGGGTCCAATCCATATGCGCAAAAGACCATCATCCCTGCAGTCCCAAAACACCACGCAAACGTCCATTTGAATCTTTTAAACACGACTGCAATCTCTTCAAAGAACGGGATGTTCTCCACTTCTTTAGCGGTCGCGCCCCATGTCATTTCCAGATCCAGCATGTGCCAGACGAGGGCGTGTGAGATGTGGAAGGAAATGCCGCCGAGGAAGATCACGAGCAGGAGGACCCATCGAAGGTTTTCCGCAAGATTTCCGGGCAAGCTGCCTTCGTTGTTGCGGTAGCGCATCCAGGCGAGAGCGACGTTGCCGAGGCCGGAGAACACGCAGATGATGGAGAAGTACACTTTGAAGCTGTCAATGTAGTAGTGGTCTAGCAGGCCGTTGAACCACCCGACCAGAAAGTAGTTGCAGACGGTAAAAACCCAGGCTGAGCCAAGTGCGTAGTAAGTTCCGATGTAGGCGATGATGGTAAGCTTGGAGGGGAGCGGAATGCTAGAGGTGAGGAAGCGGATGATGAGGCCGGTGAAGGGGCCCCTGCGGATCCAATACTGGAATGGGTGGAAGATGAGTTCACTGCAGCCGTAGGCATATCTAAGGAGGTGTTAGCAGACTCTTGGCAGTGGGGATAATGAGAGAATTAGCATACTTCTCCCAGCGTTGGAGCTCATCGTACACAGTGAGGGACACGCCTTCCTTGAAACCATCGCCTTGATATGCAGCGAGTCGCACAATGTAGCCATTGATCTGGAGCCGTAACGCCATGTCAAAGTCTTCGGACACAGTTTCTTCGGACCAGTACTTCTCGACCTGTACATCCTGCTGCTCGTACACCGGCCTACGAAGAGGCTGCTCAGTAGTTTCGTCCAAGACCGGTTCACCGGTCTCCTCGTTCACTACATCAGTCAAGACTAAGTGCCCATCATTATCTCGCTTCGGTAAGAATAACTCTTCACTCTTCTTATACGCGATCTCCTGTACAGCAGACCACCTCAGCACAGCATTGTGGCCGACAAATGGTGCAACATCGCCGTTGGAAACGGCAAACTTGATCTGCGTATAGACAAGATTAGTAAAGAACGTGATACCTTTCTCGAAGAAGCTGGTCGTGACGTTCATGACTCCAGAAGCGAATTGCAGGACAGCGACGTCCCGGTACCTCTCCATTTCACTGACAACCTCGAGCAAACAATCCGCGGGTACACGGGTATCGGAGTCCACAATGAGGATGTAGTCACCAATGCGAATGTTTCCGTCAGCCCAGGTGCCATTTCGGTCGATAATCTTCATCAGTTCATCAGTGTAGGCATCGTTCTCATCCTGCTGAGACCAGTCGTTGTTCTCTCGCTGGAATTCCCAACGGCTCTTGATCAATTCTTCCTCGAGATCCGTGCTCACACGCAAGCCATAGTTCATGTTGGAAGCTTTCTTGAACTTTCCGCGGCGGGTGTGGATCGGCTTGTCCTCGAGCTTCCCGTCTGGATTGTGGGGAGGCCGCGCCACCCATCCAACGTTATTATCGTCAAACCAGTCCTGCCTTTCTTTAGCCTCCTCGTCGGACATCAGCTGCATACCATCATCATTGACAAAGATGTTTGCTGACCCGCCCTGCATTTCGTACGTCGATATGGCTTCTTTCAATGATCGAAGGGTGGGGGCGATGACGGTCTTGAGGTTTTCCTTGAATATAGGCATCTGGATTGTGACGTGTGGGAGGTCCGAAGCACAAAGGCGATACGGAGCTTTGCCGGAGTAGACCTTGGTATTCGATCTCATGTGTCCGACACAGCCGATGATCTGAGCGAGGTTGCCAACGAGAGCTTGAAAGAAGAATAAGCCAAGACCAAGCTGAGGAATGAGGCATAGGAGGAATAGTAGCCGCAAGTAGCCGCCGTCAATCGTGATCTGGATGGAGATCTGTCTCCAGCCGCCTCCGAGTGCACCAAGCGCGAGGACCAAGGTGGAAGCTGTGAAGAAGGGTTGCCAAATGACGATCGAGCGTTTTTCGTCCTCTTCGGTCTCGTCATGCACGCCTTGCCAGTGGTAGAATGTGTCCTTGGGGTCGTCCCTGTCTAGCTCGTCCATGAGGGGCAGGCCGCGACACACTATGTTGAAAAGCGCCTCATCGATGTCTGTTACACGTTTGATAAGCATGTGCGGCTGATCTTCCCATACTACGAGCATCTTTTCTGACAGCACAAACGCAGCGGACTGATGTTTTTGGCAAAAGGGGAGAGCTTCGATGTCGGGAATGACTTGGAGACGTAGACCCTCATTGATCTGGACAAAGGGAATTTCGCTGTCGCTGAGGAGCAGATCAATAACCTTGTTTTTGATCGTCATAGCTACCTGGGTGGTTTTAGCGGAAAGCGCTTTAATGTCCACATGCAGTTGTGTTACCTTGACGTTTAATTCATAGATAGCATCGTACGTCCGCGAGCCATCGGTTTTGAGCGTCTCGGGGCAGGTGATGTACGATCCCCTGCCTTTCTTCAAGAAAACACCTTCGCCATGTGCACCAGTCGTCCAAAGCTTCTCTTCTTGCTTCGCGTGGAGGAAGTTGGCTGTCATAGCACATTTAACCTCCAGTGTCATTCCTGGGGCTGCATTGTGAAAGTCGGCCAGTATAGAACTGGGCCGTGTAGAATTTGAGGATCGTGAAGAGTTGAAAGGGGTGCTGAAGGAGGAGCTTCCGGCAGAATCAGGTATACGTGGAATAGCGCCTTTAGACCGAAAACGGGAAAATTGATCATACATGTCACCATTGTCTTCCTGGTCTGTAGCAGTTTTGGAGCCCAGCCCTCTCTCTCGAGAGGACCTAAAGAAGCTATGCATCGGAACGGGAAAACTTCGTACAGCCAGGATCCAATGGTAACGGCCCTCCCACCCACCACCAGATAATAAAAGAAGAGGTGAGTTGGTTGTAGCTTACAACCAGATTCCGACAAATGCGAAGATTGTAAGGATGAGCAGAGCAACGCAATGTGGGCGGCAAAGGATCCAGAGACTATCGGCCCTGAAAGCAAGATCCGGCAGGGGGGCGAAATCCTTTTGTGGCTCGGTGACAATAAACCTTGGTTACGGGTGGATGACGGCCCTGTTGGATAGGCATAATTCTAGCGATGTGGGTGGATATGCGCCCCAAGCTGGTACCTCCCTGCACGTGGATTTCAACAAACCGAGTATGGCAATGCCTGTGCGGCCATCCTCTCCGCGGTGACTTACGTATTTGCTGGGGTTCAAAATATAGCAGACATCCTTGCGCACGCGACAGGGTATCGGATCGCACTGGTTTTGATAAACATCTCGCACGGCGCAGTTGGTGTTGACTTATATAGCCAGCTATGTTCAAAAGCATCTCATACGAACCATGGTTCTGGTGGGACACGATCCGCAAATGTTGCGTGCCCACAAAAGTCCACTTCGACCCGAAAGAAACATGCGAAGTCTCGTCGGGAGCCGTCTAGTATAGTCGAAATCCTCCTCGTATGTCTCGAAGATAGGTGTTGGTATTGAACCGAGAATTTTTGTACATGCGATGTCTGGAGCTCATCGTGGAAGTACATGCGCCCCACCAGTACCTTTCTAACGCCTGAAAAGAGACCCACCAGACCCATCCTTAGCTGTACATGCTTGCCAGCAATGATGCACATACTAATCCGCGAGCCTGCAGCTGTCAGTACCGCAATCAAAAAATGAGTGGGCCGTCGCACCTGTAGCTGACAAGTGTGTCAACGCGATGATTGCTCGTGCTGAAACTCCGCAGCTGTACTTTCTCGCCGTTCTTGATCTCTTTCGCATCGCTGTCGCCCCATTCAAGCGGAACCTCGGAATCGGCGTCCGCGTAGACTAGCACGTTGAACGTGCAGTTGCCGTCCAGCATAGGTAAGAAAGTGACTGATGCTGTAATCTGGCGGAATATTGATTGGATTTCAGCTTGGATCTCGGCTTCTGTCTTCTCTTCAGGAGCATCGTTTGCTCTGAGCTGCATGTTAGCTGTTGCGTAAAGTTGAAGCGAAAAGTCTGAACCCACTCTGGCACTGAGTTTTCATTGTCGTTCGCCTTTTTGGACGATTTCGACTTTGAGTTCTTGCCGAATATCTGGACCTGTGCCACTTTTAGCGAAGTTGCTGCTGCTGTAGAAGCACCACCCACATCGAATTGCCACCGCTCAACGTGCTCGCCCGTCTCTTTGCTGGTAATGACAATAACCAGTTTGGAGATCTTTCCCCCGTACATCCAATCCTTGAGCTGCGACATGATTTTCTTGATGTAGGCTTTCACCTGGTCATCCGCCGTGACCATCATTGTCAGGCCATATTTCTTTACCCTAGCAAATAGTCAGTAATGTTTCGACCGTGCTTTGCGATATTTACTCACGCGGTAAAATCTTCAGCGGGATATACTCCCCGTTGGAATCTACTGCAAATTAGAAAAGGTATGGACTTTCTAAGCTGAGATTTGCATACAGGATGGTATTGATACAGTACTCCAACTGCGGTAGAGTCAGTATAATTTTCTGAGTTTGAACGGACATAACTCACGAACTCATTGACAACCTTGGAAGAGCCTTAACATCGGTCAGCCATGGTTACAGAGCAGATGGTGTTGCCCCACAACCGGTACTTCAAACGCCACCCGGGCTTCTGACTTCTGGAGGATGAAACTTACCCTTCAAGGCGAGCTTATGAACCTTGGACGAGTCCTTGCTCGAAGAAGACTTGGATTTCGATGAGGTCCTGGGCTGCGACATGATGGCGTGTGGGGAGTATGGTGGTGGTGGTGAAGGATGATGGTGGATAAAGTTTTGTTTATATCTGTGTTGGCGGCGTAACTACGAGCGCAGAAGGTGCGACCTCACGCAAGCGTTGTGTGCAAGCTATCACAGACGAAAATTTCTGATCCTAAAGTAGGAGAAACTTTGGCTTGGTCGCAGGCTGTTGTTCACGATATTGAAGTTGTCTTGCATGCGATGCAGTGGGTGGGTCTCTCGGCGGAGCAAGCCCCTGTGTCAGTGCGCGCCTAGCCCAGATCAGATCAGATAAGATAAGATGTAGGGAGCTTCAACTTTTTCCCTCTGGCGAACCCGTTGCAGAGCTCTGCAGCCAATCCATCACGGTCCCATGCGAACCCATGCGATCATGCGTCCGGACCGCGAGCAGCCTACTGCGAGGTTGGCAGAGCCGCGTCGTGCGCCCCAATTGCACTGTCCTTGAGCGCCCTCCATCTCTTGCTCGCAGCTACGCGCAAGCTTTCCGGCCGCAATCCGACCTCGAGAAACGCATCGCCGACATTCCCATCGAGCGCTTTCGTAACTTCTGCATCGTAGCTCACGTCGACCATGGCAAGAGCACGCTTTCCGATCGACTGCTCGAGCTGACGGGAACAATTGAACCCGGCGGCAACAAGCAGATCTTGGACAAGCTGGATGTGGAGAGGGAACGAGGCATCACGGTCAAGGCGCAGACATGCAGCATGATATACAACCACGAAGGAGAGGACTATCTGTTCCACTTGGTCGACACGCCGGGCCACGTCGACTTTCGCGCCGAGGTAGCCAGGAGCTATGCCAGCTGCGGCGGAGCCCTCATCCTCGTCGATGCCAGCCAGGGTGTGCAGGCCCAGACGGTCGCAAATTTCTATCTCGCCTTCGCCCAGGGCCTGACACTCGTGCCCGTCCTGAACAAAGTCGACCTCCCTCACGCCGACCCTCCGCGCGTGCTTGAACAGATGCGGGAAACCTTCGAGCTGGATCCCGACGCGGCAGTCCTCGTCTCAGCAAAGACGGGAAAGAACGTACAAGCATTGCTACCGGAAGTCGTCAAACAGATACCTGCTCCTGTCGGTAAGCTAGACGGACCTCTCCGCTTGCTCCTCGTCGACTCGTGGTACGATGTGTACAAAGGCGTCATCTTGCTGGTGCGCATCTTCGACGGGCAAGTGCGACCAGGAGACACGATACGTTCTTTTGCCACGGGGCTGAAGTACATCGTGGGAGAGGTTGGCATCATGTACCCAGATCAGACCCCGCAGACGGTACTGAGAGCCGGACAAGTTGGCTACATCCACTTCAATCCCGGCATGAAACGGTCACAAGAGGCAAAGGTCGGTGATACATACACCACGCTCGGCTCCGAGAAGCTCGTACAGCCCCTGCCAGGGTTCGAAGAGCCTAAGAGCATGGTCTTCGTTGCGGCGTTCCCAACGGATCAAGACAAGCATGAATTTCTTGAAGACAGCATCAACCAGATCATTCTCAACGACCGTAGTGTCACGCTGCAGAAGGAGTCATCCGACGCCCTGGGGGCTGGTTGGCGTCTAGGCTTCCTCGGAACGTTGCACTGCTCCGTCTTCGAAGACCGCTTGCGTCAGGAACATGGCGCGAACATTATTATCACGCCACCGTCCGTACCCTTCAAAGTGATCTACAAAGATGGGAAAGAGGTCATCATCACGAACCCGAACGACTTTCCCGACCAAGACCAAGCACATCTCAAGGTTATGGAGGTGCACGAACCCTACGTCCTCGCCACCATCACCATGCCTGAAGAGTATCTCGGCGAGGTCATCAAGCTATGTGAAGCGAACCGTGGCGAGCAGAAAGAACTCACCTTCTTTACCGCTACGCAGGTCATCCTGAAGTATGATTTGCCTCTGTCGCACCTGGTTGATGACTTTTTCGGCAAATTGAAGGGCGCGACAAAGGGTTATGCATCTCTCGACTACGAAGACTCTGGGTACCAGCGCTCTTCCACTGTCAAGCTCAATCTCCTCGTCAACGGCGCACCCGTGGACGCTGTTTCCCGTATCCTACATACGAGCCAGGTGGACCGTGTGGGACGCGCCTGGGTTGAGAAATTCAAGGAGCATGTCGACCGCCAAATGTTCGAAGTTGTGATCCAGGCCGCTGTTGGCAGACGCATTGTAGCGCGCGCAACGATCAAGCCGTTCCGGAAGGATGTGCTTGCCAAGCTACATGCAAGTGATATCAGTCGCAGGAGGAAGCTACTCGAGAAGCAGAAGGAGGGCCGGAAGAAGTTGAGGGCCGTTGGCAGTGTCGTCATCGAGCAGGAAGCGTTCCAGAAGTTCTTGTCGAAGTAAAATATACCCAGTCTCTCATCTCTCTCCAATTGATCTACTATTCACAATTCGCCCATCTGAACATGCATCTCTGTCTTGCCTTCCAACGAAAAGCATCCAGCAGTCGTTCAGTCCGGGAAGCGGAGAACCGCTCCACTATTCACGACATGCAACGACTCGCGCCGTCCAGCGCGTTCGCCAATCGTGCTCGTATCGGACTCTGCACGATCAGCAAGCATGTTTGACGCGTCGTGCGGACGTCCCGCTGCACAGATCTCCGCGCTAAATCTAATGACATCAAGATCGAGACAAATCGCACGTTGCGGCTCCATTACCGCGGCACGATGGCAGGGTAGTTCCCGCCCAATCGTGCGCTACCGCACGCTACCGCAATAACCAACGGTTCCTGCAAACTTTCGCGGACATGGCGACGCCGGGCTAGAGACGGGCTGGAGGGCCTACGAGTTAGACGAGATGCCGGAGGACGGTGACGTATGGAGAGGCGCGAGAAGGGGGCGCAAATGCGACCTCGAGCTTGCGGGCTGACTTTTCATCAATATCAACACGAGTCTTTGAAGGAAGCGCGCTGTAAAAGCAATTGAGTCAGTGGTGGTTGCGTGAGGTCGAGAAGTCTATTGTGGTTCTACCAACACGCGGGCCGACCTACATCATGGCGTATATGGGGTTACGGGGAAAGAGTCTGAAGTCGGCCATCAGCTTGGTTTGCGGATTGTGTTTCTTGTAAGTCTGCGATCGTGGAATGCGCATTGTCGTGCTCAGAGACTAATCATTGTAGATGCTTTGGCTACGCACAGGGTGTTATGGGAGGCTTGTTGACGGTGCCGGCCTTCTTGAACAGATTCCCGCAAGTGGATACCATCAATAACGATTCGTATTACAATGCGAAGGTTCAAGGTAGGTTCAATACGCAGGACAAGCCAAAGAGGCGAACACATACTGACTATCGTAGGCGCCGTCGTGGGAACGTGGAACCTGGGATGCTTCGTCTCAGCCATTCTCACTATATTCATCGGTGATTACTTGGGAAGGAAGAAGACGCTTATGTTAGGCCTCACCTTCTGGGTCATCGGAGAAATCATACAGTCCTCGTCGTATAGCTTTGGCCAGTTCATTGCTGGACGCGCCATTGCTGGCTTCGGTACGTGTTAATGTCGCCTAATATCTTTCTTTGATCGTTTGATAGCTGACACGTAATGACAGGCAACGGCTTCACCACAGCCACTGTACCCGCCTACCAAGCCGAATGCGTCAAGTCCCATCGCAAAGGCACAATACTTATGATCTCCGCCGGCGCATTCATCGCGTTCGGTCTCGCCCTCGCCTACTGGGTCGTCTTCGGCTTCGCCTACCTCTCCAACTTCTCCGCCGCATGGCGCGTTCCCATTGCCCTCCAGATCGTTTTCGCGCTTGTCGCTCTCGCGGTCTTGATAGTAAGACATCTATACAAGTATAATGACATAGTGAGCTAACAAATCGAAGTTCATGCCCGAATCCCCCCGCTGGCTCATCCTCACTGGTCGGGAAGACGAGGCACTCCGCGTGCTCAGCGCGCTTAACGACGAAGATATTGAAGGCCCTGAGATCCGCGACGAGTTCCTCCAGATCAAAGATGCGATTCTTGTCATGGCAAAGGGCTCGTCCAGCTCCATGACAAGCAACAAAGAGAGGCGCAACTTCCACCGCATTGTACTGGCATACTTCGTTCAGGTTTTCCAGCAGATGAGCGGCATCAATTTGGCACTGCAGTACCTCGCCCTGATGATGTACACTGAGTTCTCATACACGGGATGGCTCGCGCGGCTGCTCGGCGCTTGTGCGGCATCCTTCTACTTCTTGTCGAGTTTCACGGCTGTAGTGGGAATTGATCGTTTTTGGGGCCGCCGCTGGCTGATGTTGTTTGGAGCGACGGGGATGTGTGTGTGTATGGTGTTGTTGGCAGTCTTGGGCTACCTTTGGCAAGACCAAGGCCTTAGGGGGACCAACATCGCCCAGACAGTCTTCCTGTTCGGCTATTTGTTCTTCTTCGCGATGGGCTGGCAGGGCATGGCCTGGCTGTACCAGGTCGAGGTTGTGCCGCTGAGGATCCGTGGGCCAGCCAATGCGCTCTCCACCAGCGCGAATTGGCTGTTCAACTTTGTGTAAGTCGTATAGTCATATCCCTTTTCGTGCTTCGACTGACTGGCATGATAGTGTGGTCTTCATCGCCCCAATCGCCTTCCGCAACATCGGCTGGAAAACCTACATCATCTTCGCCGCCACAAACTTCGCCATCATCCCACTAGTCTTCTTCTTCTACCCCGAAACCGCATACCGCTCTCTCGAAGAAGTAGACGTCCTCTTCCACCTCGCCAATGAAGCCCCCGGAAACCCCTGGCTCTCCGTCGTCAAGATCTCGCTCAACGAGCCGCTCTGGTTCGGCAAGAATGGCGACACGCCTTTCGACTACGAGCAGTCCGACTGGCACCGTCGCTACATGCAACTAATGGGCAGCGGCAGCGGCACCACCCTCGAAGGCAGCGGCCACGGCGACCGCGAAAAAGTCAGCAGTGGCTCTACCAGCGGCGACAACAGCGGCGGCACCCAAGGCCGCAACAACACCCCTGACGCAGAAGCTGTCATCGGCAAAGCATTCTCCCCCCGACGACAACACCTCGCCCGACTCCTCCGCCACGAATTCCGGCCTCAGCGAAAAGCGCCTCAGAGACCAACACCGCGCCCACCTCGAAGACCAGCGCCGCCGCGAACGCGACACCCGCAGCTCCACCGGCACAGGCACCACAGCCGTCAGCGAGCTGCGCCCCCCGCTCCCAGACGACACGCAGCACAGCTACCAGTCCGCCCACTCCGCGCATTCAGATCCCAACTGGGCGGCCACAGAGATGGCGCCTCCGCCTTTGCGCGTCCCAAGTAGAGACTCCACGCGCTCTAACGTAACCGGGCGCTCCCGGTCTAACTCCTCTGTCAACTACCCCGGTCGACTCGGAGGGTACCCGTCCGGATCCGCACAGCATTACCCCAGCCACGCAGGACTTATGCGCACGGAAAGCGGACGCCAGACGTACCTCCCCGACGGCATGAGCGACACCTCTAGCCCCGTGCAGTACTTACCCGACAGCGTGGAGGCGCAGGTGCGCGAGGTATTGGGGCGAGCAGGCGTCGTGTTGGGAGAAGGGGATAGGGTGATTCTGGGTGCAGACGGGAGAGCTGTCGTGAGGCCGGGGGCGGGGAGTCGGTCGAGTAGTTTTAGTCATCGGGTTGCGAGGGATGCGGGGCGGGGGCATTAAGGTTTTTGCACTGAGAGGGAGTTTGGTGGCGGGATCTGCTTTGGGCGTTTGGGAGGGATATGAATGGAATGACTGTAATACTATTTGGGGGACGAATATCTAATGCAAAGTTTCGATGGCAGTACGAACATGATTCAAGCACGAAGAAGAACCAGTGAAAAATGTCGCTCAAGGGAACCTCAAAAATGCAGAGGCGACGTTCAAATCAAATTCGAAGAAAAAGAAGCGTAACTTTCAAGTTCGTTTACTATTCAGTTCGGATATCCATCGCTATGCTGAAAGACAGAATGCCTGCCCAGAATAAAAAAACGCCAGACTATGCATCGTACACGTACGCCACCAGCAAACCAGACCTTATAACGCATCCCATCCAGTCTCGAACATAGTGGGTTTGGCCTTGATATCACCCTCTTTGAATTCCAACGGGCGATAGACCTCCATAGCACCCGTCCCCAGCTTAACGCTCTGCCCCATGATGATACACTCCGAAACACCGTCAATATTATCAATCTTGCCCTTCGCAGCAGCCTCAAACAAATGATCAGGCGTCTTCTCGAAACTGGCCAGCTGAAGCACACTGTCCCTCGTCTTTTGAAGACCGAAACGAGTGATACCAAACACTGCGCCCTTGAAGGTCATGACATCAGCAAGCAGTGCCATATGACGTGGATCGATGTCCATGGATCCCATGACTTCTCCAATTTCTGCAGCGATGGTCGCACGAGCAGCTTCGATGCCGAGAACCTGGTTAACTTCCATGATATGGTTGGATTTGGTCTTGTATGGCTCGATACCGGGTGTGTTCAAGCAGTCTTTCAAACCGTAGCCCTCGACGAGCAGCTGGCATTCGTAGTTGTTTCTCGCATTGGGAGACGTTTCCTTCTTGATGATAGCACGTTGGGCATCGGGATAACCTTTGATTACGGCGTCCAAAACGAGAGTCTTGACCTGCTGAACGCGTTCGAAGTACTGCTTCTGTACAGTTTTCGTGGACTTGGCAGCAGGCTTCTTCTCAAACTGCGGATCGGCAATAAAGATGGTAACCGTTTTACCATTCTTGATGGACACTTTGGCGCCAGCTTTCCCCCATTTGAGTGGCTTGTGCTTATTGATTCCGGAGATGATGTCGTGATCTCGAAGATCGAGGAAAAGATTCTTGATGGTTTCCTCGCAGAGACCCATATTGATGCGTGCAGAACCATCTGGATGCCAGATGTCTTCAATGTAAGTAACGATATCCTTCAAGAAAGTCTTTTCTACGCGGGCTTTGACGACTCTGGCGGCATTTTCAAATTCTGGGTTAGACAGTTGGCATGCGATGACGGGCGTGGAAATGGCAGTAGAAGCGTTGATGATTTCCTTGATACGTGGAACACCTTGTGTGATAGACATACCCGCAACACCAGCAAAATGGAAAGTTTTAAGTGTCATCTGGGTACCCGGCTCTCCGATCGATTGCGCTCCAATTGCGCCTACAGCGTGGCCTGGCTGTACTTTAGACTTCTTGTACTTGGTGAGACACAGTTCAATGAACGTCTCAAGAGCTTGTTGTGAGATTTTTGCAATACCGTCGGCCAGCCCATACCTCGTGGTGTCTCTCTCAGATCTTTCACTTGTAGCATTGGGTGGGTCTGGCAGGCCTAGGAAAGCAAGAGTCTTTTCAAGTTTATCCGCTTGTTTGAAGACGAAGTTCTGTACGTCATCGACGAAAGCGCGCTCAGGGTCCTTGTCGTCAAGGCTAAGGTCGCTCTGGTCTTTGAAGTCAAGCTCTGTGACCTGATCGAGTGCCATGCGTCGAAGGTCTCTCAGGTTCCGCCTCTTGTTGAGTCTCTCCTCTGTCCATTTACGTACTGCGTTGGGCGTGAGGCTAGGGATCGCATTGTTCCAGGTTATGGTGACTGCATGAGTGAAGGTACGAACGAAGTTCACTGGCGCGGCTTTCCCCTCCATGTCGACGGGGTCGAGGTCATCCGCTCCATACTGAAATTGCACGACTGTCCCAGAAGAATTGCTTACAGTGTTGTCATACTGTTTCGACAAATCCTCGAGCGACTTCATCAATCTTCGACTCATGTACCCCGTTTCGGCCGTTTTGACTGCAGTGTCGACGAGACCTTCACGACCACTCATGGCGTGGAATATGAATTCTGGCGGAGTCAAACCGGAAAAGAAACTGTTGCTGACAAATCCTTTCGAGACTGGTTGACGAGCAGCCTTCGGGAAGTGTGGGAGTGTCCTGTGTTGGAAACCATCGGCGACGCGCGCACCGCCAATCATTTGCTGGCCGACGGAAGCAACCATCTGGGAGACGTTAATGTTGGAGCCCTTGGATCCGCACTTGGCCATGAGCAAAGGAGCGTTCCATCTGCTGAGTTCTTCAAAACACACTTCACCGGCAGCTGCACGCACTCCAGACAAGATACCACCAATCTTGTTTTCCATACTTGTCAAGGCGTCGCACCCGGGCATACGCTCAATTGTGCCTTCCTTGTACTGCTTGATGAGTACATCGCACTCCGCGTACGCTTTGTCGATCAAGGCTTGCTTTTTCTCGTTCAGTTTATCTCCGGGGGTAACATCGTTGATGCCTAGTGAGAATCCATTGTTAGTGAGCCAGCGAGCAGAAACTTTCGCAAGTCGATTCATGGCTTGGACTGCATAGTCTTCACCAAAGTCACGCATGATGACATAGAACACGGAGTCTTTCTTTCCGTCACCGACTGTAGCCTTGTCGAAGCAGCCGCACATGACTTCAGAATTGCGGATTACAAGAAACGCGTCGTCTTCGTTGAGATCGTCTGCAACTCCTGGATTGGCCTTGAACTGTTTGCATCTTGCTTCCAGGTTGACTAGGATAGGCCTATCGCGTCCTCCGTAGTCCTTGAAAGGCCGCATAAGAACGCTCCAGACCTGTTTACCAGTCCAGAGAGCCTGGGGTTTCAAAACGGTAGGTGGCGGCAGCTCAATAGGGTGATATCTACCCGTGGAAGGATCGAATGCTCCCTCACCGGCAAACATGTAGTTGCAGATCTGAGTGAAGGTTCCTCGATCAAAGAAGTTGTTTTTGCTGCTCAATTGATATGCTGCTGTTATAAAATCCTGGATCGCAGCAATGAGTGGCGTTCCGTTCTTGGGGGTTGCTAGATTGTATTTGACACCCATGAGTTCAGTGGCTTCTGTCCGCGCTTCTTCGGTTTGGGGTACGTGCAAGTTCATCTCATCACCGTCGAAGTCAGCGTTGTACGGATTACAGGCGCACTCGTTGAGTCGAAATGTACGCCATGGTCGAATCTTAGCACGGTGACTGAGAATACTGAGCCTATGAAGGGAAGGTTGACGATTGAAGAGCACGATGTCACCATCTTCAAGGTGGCGCTCTACGATGTCACCAATTTGTAACCGGTCAGCAGCGTCTATGAGCTTCTGGCCTGTGGTATCGCGTGCAAGAATGCTTAGCGCCATAGAGCGTCCATTGAGTTTGATGATGTTGTTCGCTCCGGGATGGACGTAAGGGCCTAGCTTTACAACCTTTTTCATCTTGTCCATATTGTATTTGGTAACTTTCTCAGGGTATGTGAGGTTCTTAGCAACTCGCTGAGGTACTGCAACCTCATCAATTGCGAGGTTGGGGTCCGGTCCAATAACGGTGCGACCAGAGAAGTCGACACGCTTTCCGGACAGATTCTGCCGGAACCGACCACCCTTGCCCTTTAGTCGCTGACAGAAGCCACGCATCGTCTTCTGGAGTCCTTGCTGTTTCAAGCCTGGCGTCTCACTGTTGATGTACATGGCAATTTGTAGTTGTAAGAAATCCCACTGCTCCATGAGTATCTGGAGAGGGAAGCCGCGTGCAAGTCCTGCCCGGATAATGCTGCTGATGTGACAAATGTCACCAATCTTGTTGGTGATGTCGTCCTCGGTCGCACCTGCCTCCTGCATCACGGAAGGTCGAATAGCTACGGGTGGTACAGGCATGTATTCCCAGATCAGCATCTCCGGGCGAGCGTCTTCCGGAATCATGGCTAGCAGCTCACAGTCTTCAGGCGATATCTTCTTGAAGAGGTTGAGGGTCCGTAGCGGGTGCATGTCATCCACCGCCTTCTTGAAATTCTTGTCCACTTCGTTGTTCGCTGCCTTTGCTGTTTCGAAGGATTGCTCGAACTCTTGCCGCCCAAGAGGAGTCTTCTTTGTCCTGGCAGTGGACCGCAGAAAGGCATCGTAGCGGTTGTGGATGACTTTGAGAGGATGTCCAGGGACCTTGCGTACGGTGCCGTTGAGCGCACCGCAATAGGGGCAGTTCTTCCTCTTCCGGCACTCCTCCATGATCTTCTTCGCGTGAGCTGTCCGCTGCAGATTGTCCATACCTGGTCGACGCATGGTCCGTAGATGTTTCCTCCGTTCAGGCACGTCTAACAACACTCGCGAACAGTCTTTGCATATGCAATTGAGCACTTCGATGATGTGCTTCAGATATCCCACATGGAAGGCAGGCAGCGCAAGCTTGATGTGCCCAAAGTGGCCATTGCATTCGTTTAAGCCCTCACCACACGTCGTGCACTTGCCCACCTTGGTCGATATGCCCATGCGCGTGTCCATGGGCCCGTTCTCGGTGAGTACGCGCGCATTTTCGTTGGTCGTGGTGAGATCGTAGACATTGCGATCGGATACTTCGAGCACGGCCTGGTTGACCACATCTGGGTTGGAGTAGATGCCGAACTGGATGTGTTTTATGCGCGCGGGGATTTTGTCCACCACCTGCTCCTTCGCGTGGCGGGCCTGCGTGTCGGTCGCAGTCACGGTCGCGGTCGCCATGATGGAGGCTGCTTGCGCGAGTGCAAGCTGGGGATCGAGTGCTACCGTAGGAGGGGGCAGCAAGAGGTCATGCTCGTGTGTTGGTGAGTCATGTGGGAGAGGCGTTCATGGGTCTTTTTGCTTGCGCAAAAGTTCGCGAAGAACTTGGGTGGGGCACCGCGGCGTGCGGGCAGCAGCAAGGCTACCGCTGCCAAGGCGGTCCAACGCGCTTCCCCCAGCTTGAGCTGCAGGGCGATAAGCCGATAAGACTGGATACAGCAAGCGCCGACCATCACGGGCAGGCAGCTGCGACTGTGAGCGGCCGCACCTTCCACCTCAAGCGTCACGTCCTCCTACAAGAGAACCTCACCCCACTAACTCGGTGTCTTTCAGTAATTACAACGTTTGTCGAATGCCATCAGCCTGAGTCGTCGGGCGTCAAACGCACCAGCCAAGCGCTGCCTCCTACCACGGATCGACGCCCCGCCAGTGCTCTACAACTAACCCCGCCAGTGCTCTACAACTAACCCCGCCCTCTCATCTACATAGAACCGTTCCACCGCGTCTCCCGCTCAGGAATCTACGTGTCTCCATACACTCTGAGCTCCCGCACCCGATACTCGACAATATGGCGGCTTCCGAAGGTGAGGTTTCTAGGAAGTTGGACACCGTGTTGGGTGTACGGGTTAAGGCAGCCTTGCTAACGTCTCCGGCAGTCATCGAGATCACGCTCCGCTGTTCGGACCATCTCGACGAGTACAACACCCGCACCTTCAAACTCCGTCCCGGAGATGTTGTACACATCGGCCGAGCATCTAAGAACGCCGCGAAACCAGAGCTTATGATCGGACCGGGCAACGCCTACATCGACAGCCCCACCATCTCAAGGGAGCACGCCGTGCTCACAGCGACCGCCCCGCCAGCCGCTTGCGTATACGTAACAGACAAGGGATCTATGCACGGCACTATGGTCAACGGCAACAAGTTGGAACCTCAGAAGGCCCAGCGTCTCAATAACGGCGATATTCTACAGTTCGGTGCCAACGTCACCCGCGAGCAGCGTAGGTTTCACGAACCGTCTGATCTTCGCTTCACCACTGACGCACACCTAGTCTTCTATACTGCGCGCCAGTTCACATTCGAGTCCTCTTTGCCGTCGTATCCCCACGGCTTCACTGTTCCTGAATCCTCGGACGAAGAAGAGGTCGAGGTGGACGAAGGCATGAGTTGCCCGCGACATTACGGAACGCAGAGAAATCCTTTCACCATCGACGACGTCGACGAATCGCGTCTGAGCTCGGCTGAAGAGCTGGCCAAGGTTCACAAGATTCGTGCTAATGTCAACAACGACGACGAATTCGACGATGATGAGCTCGACAAAGATCTTCGGGATACCAGTAAGTTACCACTGTCTGACCCATGACCCACTGGTCTGACACCTTGTAGCTATACCTTCCGATGCAAGTCAAGACGCCCAGGAACGCTCTCCTTCGCCGGACGTTGATGATGATAATGTCTTCTACCCCGAGGACGTCTCAACCACCTTCCCCGCTCCCAGTAGATATGCTTTTGTTGAACAAGCCACCTCGGAAGGTGGTGCTTCCCCTATCTATTCCAGCGACGATGAACCCATGTCTATGTCTCATGTTGATAGCTGCGCCTCCGTGGCCGATTCTGACGAGTCTCTGTCCGACGGGGACATGGAACTAGAGGACATCGATGACGAAGAGCAAGGGGGGGTAGCTGCTCCTGAGACATATGCTATGCAGCTCAGGCTTCTGGAACAGCAGAATAAGAGGCGCACACTGGAGCGAGCCAACCTTCAGAATGGAACCGAAGCTCGTGGAACCCTTACAGATGCCCTCGCTTCCCCAGATACGAAGAAATGCTACGTAGGTGATTCTGTCGAGGACGGCGCCATCCGTATCCACAGCTCGGAGCTGTGCCCTTTCCCGAATACTAAGCTTGCTGCGCCTGCTGCAACTGTGGAGGCACCCAGGATCCCAGAACCGGAACTACGCTTTGAACCAATGTACACTTCAAATGGGGTGTATAGTGATTCTTTCGAAGGCTTTAGCGGCATGGAAGCTATGCCTCCTCGCCCAGCAGCTCCTCGCCCGATGCAATGGAATATGGTTGACTACACCAGTCCATTCTCTCCACGTGCGTGCAGAGTACCCCACCACTTGCTATATTCTGACGTTCTGCTAGCGACAAATTCTCATACATTCGGTCCTACATACTCAAATGACTTTGTATGCAACTATCCTGGCCGATCCGAGCCGCTCTTGCCTAACCCGTATGCCGCACAGCCGTCTTTCCTGCCAGATAATCCATGGGAGCCTTCCAAGAGCTCTTCTTCAGCTCCAGTCTCAGGTGTGCAGACACCGCCGCCTGCACCGTCTTTCGAGAATTCGTCGCCTCCAGTGCGCCGGACCGAAGTTTCGATTCGCGAGATAGTCGAGGATGTCACTCAACAGCCGCCAACGCCGACGTCGGTCACTAGTGGCTTGAAACGTAAGGCGGATGTCCTTGACGAGGCCGTCGAAGTCTCTGACGAAGAGCCTACACCTGATCTACAGTCAACGTCCAGCGGTGCCGCTCCAGATGCAGCAGCCTCCGAGGCAGTTGAGCCCTCAGATGCTACACTCAGCCAGCGCCCTAAGAAGCGACTGCGATATCGCCTCGGAAGTGCCGTCAAGACTGCTGCAGCCTGGATGGTTCCTGGTGTTGTCGGTGCGGCGGCCTCTGTGGCCTTCCTTACTTCCGTTCCCAACGACTTCTTCGTCGCCTGAAGCAGATCTTACGATCCACAGAGGCTACGAGGTCTGAGACAGTGCCGCGTCGACGGTTTGAGCACATACAGTCCTCGCTTTGCTAGGTCTGGAGCAATACGGACTCGAATTTCTGACATGGCATTGTGCTATCGGTTAGGGTCTAGGTCTCAAGTTTGGCTTCAACGCCAGTCAATTGCATTTTGGGTCTTCGCAATTGAATTTGTCATGGTTTGGTCTATCAGGAGTTACACGGTGGGCACGATCAGGACATGGGCTACATGGGCATGTGAACGGATGGAACTGAGTGCTACGGTACGGATTTCCTATCGGGACTTGTGGGTTTCGTTGGCGTTTGCGGATTTTAACGCCTCATGAACGCTACATATATTCCCCTCTTCGCATCACGATATATCCCCAGCAGTAGTCAAGTGTCATGAATCTCAGTTCTTTAGATCCAATGTTCCTTATGCTAAGACATATGTTGTTGATCCTGGGGCAGCTCATGAAAGTTTTAACGTGCAAATTAGTCATTAAAAACTACATTAGAGCGAGGGCTACTCGCTATGTACAAACCATCGAACCCATCGCCATTAAAAACTTCCACTGCGAACTCTTCAAGTAGTCTTCGCTTCATCAACGGGCTCATCTCCCTGCGCCTGCGCCTGCCTCAGCTCCTCCTCTTCCCTCAACACAACCTCCATCGCCTTCCTAATCATCCTCGTCATAGGCAACACAACAGGCCTCTCAATCCCATCCTCACTCCACTGCCGCTCAACCCACCCCTCCTCCGGCGTCACCGTCCGCGTCCAGCGCACCTCCAGCACACGCGTCTTGATCATACTGTCCACCTGCGCAGTACCTATCAAGCGGCACAAAGTGAAGTACGGTATGCTGTACGGCAACTGCGTCAGCGTGCGCATAACCCGCAGTAGATCCTCCGGCTCAAAGCGCGTGGTGTCATCACTTGTGTCTGTACCCACAGTGGCCGTTGAAAGCGGGGAGAAGGTTTCGAAGTTTGCTTGCGTGAGGTGGAATTGTAGGAGGGTGTACGCCTGTATGAAGATCGCGGATTGGTAGGGTGTAAGCCGTCCTTCAGCCTGGACCCACGACGCAACGTAATCATTAATATGGCTTAATTTCCCACCGAACGCATCCCATATGTCGTCGAAATGGGTCGTGAGATTCGAAGCTAAGTGGGGTGGCACGGAGCGCAGCATTTGGTCTAGGAAGTAGGAGAGGGTTTCTTCGCGGCTGCAGTCGCCGATTGTGATGAGTTGGGAGTGGTGGCCTACGTTCATGGAGCGGAGGAAGTGTTGGAAGAAGGGGTCTGAGGTGCAGAAGAGGACGTGGCAGAGGCGGTCTTGTTTTGTGAGGACGAGGAGGGTGTCGAGGAAGACTTTTAGGGAGAGTTGGTCGTCGACGAGGGCGGGGAGCTTGTGCGCTTCGTCGAGGAGGAATACGACTGGGCGCTTTCGGAAGAGGGTTTTGTCGGATTGCGTATCTGCGTTATGTGTAGTGGTATCATTTGAAGATTCGACTTTACGTTCAGCTGGCTTCTTCTTCGTGTGGAGATCACCGGAGTTGCCATCTTCGTCAGAGGTCTCTTTAGGGTCATACTCCCAGTACTTTAGTAGTGCGCTCTGCAGGCTTTCCATGAGACTGGCAAGATCGGCGACGGTGACTGTGTACCCGCCCTCGGCGCTTTCTTTCTCGTTTAATGCGAGTATGAGATGCTTGAACGTCAATGCCTGCTTGCCCATCTCTTCGTCGTGCATCTGCAATTCATCAGCAACGGAGATCTTGCATATACGTGTGTGAGTCTGCTTACCTCGTTGAAGAAAATCTGAAACTGCTCGCACAAAGCCAGATACAGCGTCCTCAAATCTGCAAAACCACTAATTCTCAAATCAAACTTCACCACGAAATAATCATCTGTGGCCAGCACTTCTCTCAGCAAAGCCGTCTTCCCCACAGAAGTCGCGCCAAAGATAGTCGTCATCTTCGGTTGCGCATTCAATATCTTGCGCAGCAATGCCTGCTCTGCTTTGCGGCCATGGAAGCCAGGAAGTTTAGAAAAGGTGTGCTTCTTAGGGATCTTCTTCGCCTCGCGGGCAAGCTCCATGTCTTCTTTGGCTTTCCTAAGCATATCCTGCGACTCTTTCAGTTGGCGGAGCGTCTCTGCCGGGTTTGCGATCACGCCAGCAAGTTCGCCGAGGCCGAAGAACGATCTGGCGGTGCATGCCTGCCATGGTTTTGCTGGAAGCGGTGAACGGACGCGAGGCCTGGAGAGGTGCCGCAGGGCGGAACTGCCTCGTATCCTAGACATGATTTTGCTATCGTTTCATGATGTTCGTTGTTTGCATCTGCACAGCAGTGGCACTCGCCTGCGCCTACATGGAGCTGGACGCGACATGAAGACGGAGCTTAGCGCCACGTACCTACGTCATCACGCGCTCATGCCATAATATATTGATTTGGACGACAACCCACCTACGGCTACCTGAGGTGGTTTGATGTCGGTACACTTGGGAAACAAAAGATGATGACTCCGAGATGAGAAGGAAAAGTGGCGTATAAGATGAAGGGTATACGTTGTGGTTCTGTGGTATCCAGCTACCTAGGTAGCATTGAGAGCATTTTTTGAATTTGTTCGCTCCTTCTTTTCTATAAGGTCGTGAAGTATGTACACTATGTCAAAAATATATACATTAGAACGGAAAGAGTGAATCCTTACAAGGACCACGATGAGCGCGCCGCATTGATCGCCTACAAGCTATGCGCAGGACTGTCGTTGCGGCTATTGCGGCTATCTCTTGGTTCTTCGGTGATGGTGATGTTTGTCGACTTCGTGATGCCTGAACCTTGCGTCCTCCTCTCCTCATCGTCTAGTATCGCCTTCTCGCTCTCACTGTCACTGTCTAACGCACTTTCGTGAGGATAAGTCTTGCGTGTACTCCTATCGCCCTTGCCCATTGTGTTCATTCGAATGTCATCGCCATGCGCCGAGCGACCACCGTAGCCGGGCGTACCGTAGCCGGGCGTTGATTTGTGGCCGCTTGTTGACAAGCCTGGGACAAATTTGTGCAAGAGGCGGTCGAAGACTTTGCGTAGGGGAGGCAAGGCGGCGATGAAGATGCCCACCTGGAGCTCGGCGCTGGACCAGATGGAAAGGTTGACACCGGACCATGTTGGGTCAGTTGTTCCGGTGATGTTCTTCAGTTCGACTGTCTTGAGGATGGAACAAATCATGACACTATGCTTCTTAGAAGGTGATGCGGTGTCGTCTTGCGCGTACTTACATGAGACTGAGGAGGAAAACTACTCGTAGACCCCATTGCGTTCGCTTGGGAAGCTGTACACGAGAAAGATATACGATCGGCGCCTAAATGTAACAATGTCAGCGAAAAACCACGTACGTGCGGACAGGCACTCGGGTGTGCGAGTCATAGCCGATCCGCATCCGCAGAGGCTCTTTCTGCGCCAAACGAACGCAGTGCCACACTTACAACAACGTATACAACATCGGTAAGCACATTCACTATGCCTTGCGCATACGAAAGCGGCAAGGTACCGACTGCCCAACATTTCTTGTTGACGATGGCCCGATTCCAGTTCGCTTCGAGCGGCGCGCAGCCGAAGAGTGTAAACACGGGCGCTAGGAAGTTGATAGCCGTGATAACCAGTATGGAGAACCACACGATGGCGCGGTATAGCTTGGAGAAATCGAGAACGAGCAAGTAGGCGCATATGGACCATTTCAGGATCGCTACTGCAACGATATTGATAATCTGATTGATCCAGAGGTAATATGAGTATTTCATGAGCATGGGCAGCGTGATCGACGGATCTTTTATGTGCCTCCCAAGACCGTTATCGACTAGGATAAAGCGGATGCAGGTGTTCGCAATCGATAGGGCCTTACTCGAAGATCAGTACCGTTCGTGAGGGTTGCCTCATCGGAATCCAACTTACCCATGATAAAATTAGCAGGTAGTCGCACACCAGGAAGCTGCCTCTCTGCTTGAGGCCGTAGATGCATCTCCAGAACAGAAAGATTGTGCAAAGGACCGTCAAAGTTGTCGTAGGCACCAGAATCCTGTAACGCTCATTGGGCCAGTCCTGCTGCGCCGCATCGGCCATCGTAACTACCTCAATCAGCTATGCATCCATAGGAGCTCTATGTCTTGGGAACATAGTGTATTCAAAGGCATAACTCACTCACTGGAAAGTTTGGACCGGACGCTGGACAGCGAGACGAAGATCGTGAACTGTTACGGAAGACAGCAGGCGTTCCCGCAAGTCATAAGTGGTTCTTCCCGCATCTTAGGGGCCGCCGTCAGAATTTGATCGAGGAGCTGGGCCTGTCCCTGAGATTTGTCGAAGCGGCAGGTTATCGCTCCGACCGAACAGGTGATACACGATCCCATGGGATCTCGAGGTGTGAAGATGCGACCAAGGCGACCCATCAATGCGTCTGTCCAGTAAACGTACGTACAGACACGGGAGTCGGCCCCACGAGGTCCACTGACAAGTCTGACAATCTGCCCATCTCGCCATGGAGTGGATAGATCATCCTTCCAGAAGTTCAATGGATCATGAGGCCCAAGGTGTCTCGTTCTTCATCTTTCCATTCTCATTTGCGGAAAATTGACGACAAGTGGACCTATCAATCAATATCCATTTGAACGACAAGGGCTACGCAGTCTTCCTTGACATGCTACGCCGTTAGTGTAGGTGGAGTTCAGCGTGGATTAAGCCGTACTCGGTAAAGCAGCCGAGAGCGAGCAAGCTAGCGTATTCGGCTCCTAGCATCTTCTCTCCGAGTACGCCACCAGGCCATCCATCATTCTGGAAATTACGGGGCGACAGTTTCCCATGAGCCGCTAACCCTGGTCCACTTCCCGCAAAGCATAAGAAGCCGAGTCATGAAACCCACAGACCCGGCGCAACCGATCCAGACACAGTTCTAGATATCATCTCGCCTCCTCTAGCCTCAAGCTACCGTTTGAGCTTTCTCGAAGGTCGCTCTCGGCGTGAGCCGTAAAATGACAGGCGAGCGCCCGCGGAGGTGGACAGTGGCGGGATGTCAGCGCTTTCTACGCGGCAGCGGCGCCACGAGGACCCTTTCGACGTTGAACAACTCTAATCATCAGGTCGGCAGTCAAGGTGGGTACCTGTTATACCCCAGTGCGGCAATCGTCCGACCAAGTGGTGCATGGCAAATCTCAAGTACTGAATGACCCCACGCAAAGTGCCGAATCCTACATGCGCCAGCACGTGGCAAGTACCTTGCGCGGATTTGGCGCACAGCTTTGCCAGTAGCTTTCGCTGCGCTCCAGACATATAAGAAGTCGGAGGCGTGCCTTACGTTGGCCCACCCACTGCTAATTGTGCCGCATCCTGCGCCCCAGTGTACTCTCGTTAATCTTCTTTTGGGTCCAGATGGCTGTCTTTTCGCGGGTGGCCGTACCATTCGTTTCGGCGCTTTTCACTCTCACTTCTGCTGCTTATTCCTCGGGCAATGCTACTAATGTCACTGAGTATGACTACGTAATCGTTGGCGGAGGCATCACCGGTCTGGTCGTGGCGAATCGATTGTCCGAAAACAAGAACAGTAAGTCTCCTGGAATGATTGTTAGTACAATCATAACATGTATCATAGAAACCATCTTGGTTATCGAGGCTGGTGAGAACATAGACACCCAGGGAAATACGATACCGTACAAGGCAAACGACATCGCAGCTGCTGCACCACTGAAATGGACCGGTTTTACGACCCAACCCGAGGCTCAGCTTGGCGACAAGACCTATAATGTCAATGTGGGTAAAGTTCTCGGCGGCGGTTCCGTTATCAATGGCATGGTCTATGATAGGGGTAATGCGGCTGACTACGACGCCTGGGAGGCGCTCGGTAACGAGGGTTGGGGATGGGCTGGTATGGAGCCCTACTTCATCAAGGGTACGACCTTCCAGCCGCCTTCAGCAGAGGTGGCGGAAGCCTTCAACATCACCTGGGATCCAGATACGTACGGCAACGGGCCTTTGAGCGTCAGTATCACTGACACCCAATATGCTGATATCAACGAGTACTGGGCGGCTTGGAAGGCCTCCGGTGTCAGCGTTCCTGTCGACGGTAACTCTGGCGCTGTTGGTCCGTCATGGTTTGGAAACACGATGGACAAGAGGACTGGTCGCCGGGCTCACGCTCGTTACGCTTACTACGACCCTATCGTCAACCGCACCAACCTCCACGTCATGACAAAGACCACAGCACAGAAAATCGTATGGGACAAGGCCCAGGAAACCATGGCGCGAGGTGTCGAGATCCAGGACGCGAACAACAAGACATCCGTTGTATTCGCGAAGAAGGAGGTCATCCTGGCAGCGGGTGCGGTTCAAACACCTAAGCTGCTGCAGATCAGCGGGGTTGGTCCCAGGTCGGTTCTCGACGCAGCCGGTGTCCACGTGAGGTACGCGAACGATGGCGTTGGCTCGAACTTCCAGGACCATCCTTACGGAACCATTGTCTTCAACACCACATCGAAGGCATTCCCTAATGTGAACTCGCTTACGACCAATGCCACTTTTAACGCTTCCGCCTGGGAAGAGTATGTGGAGCACAAGACTGGGCCGTACACCTACGCGCGCGGTAACGCCCTGGCTTTCATCTCCCTCCCGGACATGACCTCTGAGGTTGACGCACTCGTCGCGAGCCTGAGCAACCAGTCCGCTGCCTCATACCTGCCTAACATTTACCGCAACAGCACCAAGTTGCTGAAGGGATTCGCTGCTCAGCGAGAGGTCATTGCCGGCTTGTTCAAGCGCAGGGATGCTGCCGTGGCTGAGTTCCCAGTTCCTCCGGATGGTGCTTACGGGCTCGTCGGTATCGAGAAGCCCCTTTCGCGTGGTATCATTCACCTCAATGCTTCGAACCCGACCGGACCTCCCACCATCCAGTTCAACGCCTTCATGAACCCTGTTGACAAGAAGATCCTCGGAATTGGTACGCGTTTCTTCCGCAGTGTGTGGAACCGCCCTGAACTTTCGGAACTCGTCCATGGCGAGACGATTCCTGGCGCCAACTACACCTCTGATGAGGAGATCTTCTCAGCTCTGTTGGCGAAAGCCTCGGTAGCACCAACATTGTCGCACCCCTCAGCTTCGTGCCCCATGATGCCGGAGGAGAATGGTGGTTGCGTCGACAGCACTTTGATGGTGTACGGAACACAGCACCTTTCCATCATCGATGCTTCCATCATCCCCATTATTCCTTCCTGCCACTTGCAAGCTACAATGTATGGTGTTGGTGAGAAGGCTGCGGATGTGATCAAGGCGAGGCAGTAGCAGGGGCCGTAATAGGCGGATACCTCTCTGTAAGACAAAGGCTAACGATGTGTATATACAATAATGAACGAATTGCCTGCAGCTCTCTAGACCCTTATCGTCGCCAAGTGACTCAAATCTGATGCAGTGGTACAGTAGGTGAGATCTTAGAACGTGGATAGAGCTGAAGTCGGTCCGTCGGCAACGCTAGCGTCTTGGCACTTCCATTGCTCTTGCTCTTTTCCTGACCTTGCCACTCGATGTGTGCTTCTGCAACACCATGCACACGCTTGCTGGGTCTTCAAAAAGCAGGTTACTAACGAGCGCAAGCCATCTTCCTGGTACGCAGTTCAGGGTGAGATGCAAGAGCTCGCTTCACGACACTTGCACCTGGGCAGCAGCGGCCTATGTTATGTGAGTCTGGCTTTCGACTTAATTCGAACTTCCTGGACTGATCCAAATAGGCTTACTGTTCTCAAGTATACTACTGATTACAAGGCAACAAATTCACCACCTTTCTAGGCGGCGCCACCGTCACACCAATCCCGTGGTGCTTGCATCGGGAACTGTTACCAAAGTTGGTGGTAGTGATGACGAAGTGCAGGCCGATGACAACATTGTGACTCCATTGGAAGAGCCGCTGTGCGCATTGTCCCTTGTATTGGGAAAGAATTTCTATCAAGACTACTTGATTCACATGCCAGACGCCGATACCCCGCTCAGCCACCATCTATACTTTGTCTTCAAAAATTTCCGAGAAGTAAACAGTGTGACTACTTCAGAAAGAGGTTTTCGCTGACACTGAGTTTCAATGCCTGCTCTCCACGCCTACAATTTTCTTTGGAAATCCCAGGAACTTAGATGTTCCGCACCAGCGCTGACGTCGTTCCACCAGTATACCTAAAATTATATACCGATTCACCAATCCAGAACCACGCTAACGGTCTCCGAGGTCCGGCGCAGTACAAGTCCAGTTCGTGAAACCGGCTGTGAGTGGGTAAGAACTTTCCAAATTTCTGGGAATTGTGTTCTGTATACGGAGCAATGAGTGGTCGAAATTCCTGATAAACCACTGCTCGGTCCTTGTCCCTGGTCCCTGGAACTAGCGGCTCAACTTACCACGTCGACCGCTTCTTAAAGCTTGGCATACTTGGTCTTTCTGCCATTTACAGGCATGAGGGTATACCTGTGACGACCCGCTGTCTGGCGGTCGCCAATGTCAAGTTGACGCAGGATCTTCAAGCGAAAAACGTGTTTCTATGCACACACTTCTCGAAGCGGTCTGCATCGGTTCAGTCGACGCACACGTTTCCAAGAAGGGTTAGACTCTTCACGAGCTTCAGCTCTTGAGCTTCGCTGCAGTGTGCTTGTTTCAGAAGGTTACCGCTCCTGTTCTATGGTATGGTAAGTTAGGAGGGTATCAGGCGACCTATGTCGGAAGATAAGCGCCGGGCACCTGCAGATGCCTAAGTCGGTCGGTCACGCTCAGGTCATCTGATCACAGCAGACCCTAAGGTTGATTGGGCCTCTTCGTCTGTAAATTTCCACTATCTTCACGAGAGGTCCAAAAGGGTTGTACGAAAGTTACATCGGGCAAGGGTAGGTACATCCATTGGAACGCTGGTACACCACAATGAGGGAATACATCCGTGCGTCGATCGTGGTGTAACTCTGTGACGAGATTACGAGGTTTGATTGATCGAGATCTTTCTTTCGACGTCCACATGCAATAACAATGAACACTTGGTCAAATTCGGCGCGTCAGTGGCGCGATACTCATCAGGCGGTAAGCAATCCTGACGAATTGAATTATATATGAACCTGGATGCCTCGAAGATTCCAGCAGCGAATTTGAGCATCGAATTGTACCTGTCCTCAGGCAACACATTGGCCATCGCGACTTCACATATACGACATACTTAGCCTTTCAGACGCATCGACGACCCTCGGCACTTACCATGTCCACTGCATCCTCTACGACTCCCCAGACAGCAGTCCTTTATTGTCTGTCTGGCCATCCGGTACCTTTCGAGGCTCCGTATATTGGCACCTGCCCCGAGTGCAAAGGACATCCGTAAGCCCACCTTCGCTTTGGCATCGAACCACAGTGCAGTTTTCACGTCTTCTCTTGTTCGAAGCTTCTGTTATTCCACTTTTATTGCTTCTTCACGTTTGCTTTGAACACTTCTTCTGACCATCGAGCAGTACTAGCGTCCGCAAGAAGCCCTGCTCGTCTTGCCGAGGAAATGGGTTCATCCTTGTCCAATGCCCAGCCTGTGCCGGACCGCCCTAGCTTCAGGTCATCCTGCTCATGGTCTTTGGCTACGACATCCACTTCCAGCACACTGTAGCACTTTGCGGTGAACTTTCCGGCACCATCGCGTTGGGTTTCCTGAAATCAATCTGAACGCCACCACTTCGCCTCTTAACTACTTTTTCTTCGGCATCCTCACGGTCGATCATTTGTGAGCAGCCTTGCCTTTTCGCATCCCTTTTCAGTGTTCTCCTCCCTGCCTCGCCTTCAATGCTGTTGATGTGACCCAATGGCATGGCCCTCAGACTCAGTCTCTCGCTTCGAGCTTCACAAACATCCCTAACTATGTATCGGTATCTATAGCTTAGCTTATTACTAAACACCGAATCAATCTACAATACTGCAATGCAGTTTCCATAATCTGTGCGTATCACACTCCCTGTGCTGTCTTCTAATCAGCTGAAGGTCATGCAATGGACACGTCACCAGCCTCGTGCAGCCAAAAATCTGGTGTAACATGATAGAATCATCGATCGGGTGTATACTATATGCTATAATCGTGCTGATACTCGCATAAGCAGAAGGTGGTCTCACCACATTCCACATAGCAAGTGAAGGCACAAACTGAACCGGTGTTTTTGTACTTTTGTGTAGTTTCATTATTCGTTCTCGGCCCTTACGTTCCACATGTCAGCTCAGTCTGCTCAAGACGGCCAGCCTCTACGCAACCAGATCATTGATTATGGAGTTTCTGATCTAAAAACCATCCGTATGCGGGTGGCGGATGTGCTTTACTCCAACGATCGCCTCATTCCCTTATTGAATAGATTCTACCCTAACGAGATAACAGGTGGGAAAGCGGTTTCACAGATGTACCATGACCTAGACGCTGACTCGACCCTGACACCCACGTGATGTTATCCTTTGCTTCGAACGTTGGGCACACCTTCGACTATAGACCATGTGCACAGTGACCGACACTAAAGTGTGTATTGACCCTCGCCTCGACGTGAGAGACGGTTATTGAGTATCCAGCCACAGCTTCGAAGGAGACATCATAGATTGAGCTACCCTAGGCTCCATAATCCTCTGGATGTAGCTGACCTTACTCTTGACACGGGTTACTAGGCTTGGTAGACAACGTCTGGCGCATAGTTCGGCTTCTACTGTCGGCCACTGTGGTGCATTTGGTGGATCTCCATTGTTTGACTGCCGCATAAACATACGATCTGTAGCTTCGGTCGCGCGCAGGTTCCGGTGGGGCTTCTCGATCTCTCGCAACGATGAACTCATCCCAGCGTTTCTGATTGAACAATGTGCCAGTTTGAGACGGCGTTCGGTCGAATTCCACTAGTAAAGCGGACCGCTCTCTGGGCATTTGTGGGGTCCTTTAGGTAGTTGCTCACCTCAACGACTTTTCGAATAGGCGAACGCGTCCACATCTCTCGACGTACATGGTGCGGTGCCGTATCAACAATCCTTCGTTCGCATATTGTAACCCTGGCGCTCTATTATACGTTGAGATGCATATAGCCCTAATCTCACGGACTGCTAGATTGCGACTACTGCGATACTATATCCCACATTCCATCCCCGCCTCCACATTCGTTCCCGCTACGTGATCCCCACCGATCAGCGCGCCTCTTGCCTCTTTCGGGTAGGTGCAGCGGTTAATATACGCCCTACCAACATTGTCGCAGTTACGGACTTCTACCATGCCGATCTAGAGCGTGCGCATTGGGCGGACGGGTAAGGCTATACGCCTGTTAATACGTAGGTAAGCTATCGGCAAATTGTCGTGCAGCAAGTGCCGGGGTACGATAACAGGGGTGGAAGTAGAAAGGTGGGCTTGGCCCTGGACTTTTGGAATGTACATCATTTCAGGTTTTACACAGTGAGAGTAGGAATCATGGCTCCAGGACATTTGGTCCATAGGTAAGTGATGTGGGCTTTGACTGAAAGCGACGCAGCGCGCTGATTAGCTTCAGTCACGCACACGAAGAAGATTTGCCTGGGACGGTCAATCTTCGAGCTGCAGGTCAGTTATATGTTGAGCTTCCACTCTTGCGCAAGATTTGACAGAGTCGCAGAGGGGGACGACACAGCTTTTGGGCAAGCGTTATATCCCGTCCCAGCGGAGGACCCCAATGATCCTTTACAAGTACGTTGCCATGAATTCAGCGAGTATACCCAGGCTGACTCTGGGAGTGGCCTGCCTGGAAGAAATCAATGATCTTGCTCGTTTGCGCCTTATACAGTTTTCTCGGCAACTGTGCGCTTCTAGGACCGTCGGTGTACATCGGTCTATATGCGAAAGAGTTTGGCATTAGCCCGACCAAGGCCTCTGACCTAGTGTCGTATCCGAATCTTGCATTTGGCTTCGGTGCGTTCATACTAGAGATCATACTCGAGAGGCGTTGGCTGACTGGTTCAGGGTCGTTGATACTAGTACCGCTATACCTCAAGATTGGACGTCGTCCTGTCATGCTGATATCCATGGTGTTCGTACGTCAGGCCAGAAGACTCACCTCATTTCACAAGCTAATTATCGGTCGCAGTTCTGCGCAGGCCTAATTGGTGCATCCCAGGCAACTACTTTTGGTGGACTTATGGCCTGTCGCATCATCCATGGGTTCGGCTCAGGGGTTTGCGAAGCTTTACCCGTGCAGCTAGTCAACGATGTATTCTTTCTGCACGAACGTGGCTTGCGTATCGGCTATTACACTAGTATGTATCATTCTCCTTAGCATTCTTCTTTCAATGGCTGATGGTGTGCAGTCGCACTTTGCTTCGGTTCCACGGGCCCTCTATACGCTGGATACATGCTTGCGGGAGGCTACTCCTGGAAGCTGTACTTCTACGTCGTCTTCGCCTTTGCGGTCGCACTCCTCATAGCGGCATTCTTTGTAGTAGAAGAGACGGCCTACAAGCGCGTATCGCCGACAACTTCCCCAGGATCTACCTTGACCACGGATAAGGTCGCCGACGCCTCCCACACCGAGTTCGCCTCTTCGGTCCCAACACGCAAAACGTTCGCACAACAGCTCAAAGTCTGGAATGGCATCGATCACGAACAAGAATTCTGGATCATGATTCCTCGCTCTTTTACATACTTCCTCGTTCCTCAGGTCCTATGGGTGGCTACTTCGTTCGGCATTTACATTGGTCTCGGCGCATTGGCCTTCAACTATACCTTTCCCCTCAAGATCACTGCGCCTCCATACAATTGGAGCGAGACCAACAGCGGACTCATCACCATCGCCACGTTCCTAGGCTTCTTGCTCGCTCTGCCATTCCTCTCATCGTCTGACCGTCTCGCCGCTCACTACACCCGGAAGAACGGTGGCATTCGCGAAGCAGAGATGCGCCTCGGCGTCATGCTTCCCGCCATGATCGTCGCGCCTGCGGGAGTAATCCTGTACGGCCTCGCCGCCCAAAATAACCTCCACTGGATCGCGTACTTCTTCGGCGTGGGAATGGATCAATGGGGCGCGCTTTTCTACTTCAGCTTCACCCTCGCTTACGCGGTTGATTCGTATAATGCCAACACATCCGAAATGCTCATCGCAATGAATCTAGGCAAACAGGCGATCAGTTTTGGCATGGGCATCTACCTTCTGGATTGGATCCTCGAGAATGGTTTCTCGGTTACGATATCTGGTATCTTTGCGTCTGTTTTGCTGGCGAATAACTTGGTGCTGTTGATATTTATGGTGTGGGGCAAGAGGATTCGTATTTTCATGAGCAAGACTTGGCTTGCGAGGTTGCATAGAGGGACGATTAAGAGTGTCGAGGTTGCTTAGATAGCTCCATGACCAATGGGCACTTGAACAGGACTTGGTAGTGTTAGATACCTTGAAGCTCGTGCAGGGAGGCTAGCAAGGCAAATTAAGATATAGGGGATTAGCAAGGGTCAGCGGTTCACGAAGGAGCCCAATCTTTACTGCTTGATCTGGCTACACTTCACAGCCCACAAAGCCAGGCGAGCGTCCCCCAGAAATAGGTGCAATCATCCAGCCTTACGTCTTTCGATATCTCGCGACCTGACCTTGGACACAAAGTGCCGGGAATCTTAGATCCGTCACCCCCAACGTCGAGATTGAACTCCAAGCAACCTACGCCTTCTCCTTCCTTCTCTCGATCCTTAACAACATATCTTCCCAGAACCCTACACCGCCCTTGACAACGAACCGTCCTCGATGTTGCCTATTAACCACAGGCCTGTACATCCTGAAGAACTGCAACGGTGCTTTGTACAACTCCATGAGCGCGATATCTTTTCCCAGACAAACACGCGCTCCATACCCGAACGCCATATTATACTTGTTGTACAACTTCACGCTCTCTTCATCACCCAACCACCTCTCCGGCCGAAACTCACACGCATCGAGCCCGTATATATTCCTATCGCGATGAACAAGCCAAGGATTACACGTAATCTCCGTATGGGGCGGGACGAATTTACCATCCAGGCGAAGCCCAGCTGGCCCGACGAGCCTCGGAAAGATATTGGGTGCCGACGGACACAACCTATAGCAATCAGCCCCCTTCACCAATAATAGTCCCCGTCCACTCACCGCATACTCTCCTTCACACAAGCAACATAGTACGGACAATGCGTCAAAACCTCGTCATACTGCGGCATCTCGCTCAGCACCCCCTTCTCGCTGCACGTGTCGATTTCCGTCATCAGCTTCGTGTACACGGTAGGATTACCCATGATATACGCCATCATAGCTTGGAACGCCGTCCCCGTTGTGTCTGCACCTGCCAACAGCACGAGCAGTATCTCAGCCTTGATATACTCAATACTAAGCGGGTTCCCAGCGTCATCCCGCGCATCGATAAACGTCTGTAATAAATCCACGCGCTCGATCTTTCCCTCTTGTACATCTTTCAGACGTTGTGAAAGTAGCGTGTCGCGGAACCGCATGAGCGTGCCTATCCCGCTATTATCAGTCGGCTTCGCAACGAGGTATTTTCCCAGGGGCGTTTTCTTGATAAAGTTTGTGAAAGGCCAGAGCCGCGCCATGAGGCCGAAGGGGAGGAGCCCGTCGTGGAAACCTTGGATTAGGCCGCCTACGTCGGTCCCGCTTTCGATGAAGCCGAAGGGCGCGCCGAAGCCGATTTCGCTGATGATGTCGTAGGCCATGTAGACGGCCCAGGGCGCGAAGTCGAATTCTTGATCTACATTGAGTCCTCGTTAGTACGCGCGTGTGGAGGGGGTATACCATAGCAATTCGTATAGATACGCACTTTTCTCCGCAAAAAGACCAGCTAGTCTCGCAAGCCACTGCGCGATACGCAAATCCACAAGCGGCTCCATCTTCTTAATATTACTAAATGCATACGGCCCCGCTGCTATCTTGCGGAAGTGCGCATGCACCTTGTGCTCCTTCATATTGAACAGACTCTCTTGTTCGCCGAAGCTGCCGGTGATGTAATGATTTGATTTATTCGCCTGGCGGCTGTATACCTCAGGTAGCTTTGTAGCGTCCGAGACAAGGAGCAGCGTGGGAGTGATGCGCAGCACGGGGCCATATTTCTTGTGGAGAGCGAGCTCGAGCTCGCATTCGTCGCCGAGGATGTTGTGGTATGCGATCCAGAGGCGGGTGACGGAGGCCCAGAAGGGGCCTGGGAAGTCGGCAAGGGGGTGGAAGAAGCGGTAGTGGATTATTTGGTAGGTGAATGACAGGATGGGCAGAGAGATAGCGAAGAGGAGGATGTTGAGAGGTGTGAGGGAGGCAAGTAGATGGGGTGTCTCTGCTGCGGACGACATCGTGTTCTAAGAATGGTCGACCAAGGGTCGGGAAGAGGATTGAGTGGCGTCCTTACATATACCTATACCTATGACACGGAAGCGTCTAGCCGCTGTGTGCTTGTGACTACGCGTAAGTCTGCTAGGAAGCTGCGCTGCGCTGTCTTCGAAGCTGGCGTTATCTCCTTCATATTCCCCGCGGACTACTACTTCTTGCGACCAATTCGCTCCAGCTAACCCATACTAAAGGCTGGGGTACTGCCGTTCCAGTCTGTTCTTGGCATGGTGTTGCAAGTGCATCCACGATGCTAGTGGATACGGCAAAACATTTCCCTGTTTACCCCACCTACATCCTAGTTCCGCGACGTCTCGACCGAAGCTACTGTAACGTTGTAAAGATAAGAATGGGCGCGTTTGCAGAGCACACATTGTATCATGGTGCAGTTGTTGTGCGTATGTTGATACCGACTTGGTCGACGATGGGCTAGAGGGATTAAGAGCCTTACACCGGTACGTCAGCAGAGTGTTGGGTTGCTGTGACATGTGTTAATCCACGTTAAGAAATGCGATGTATGTGTTGTGGATCAAAACTGTACGTATTGAGGCAAGACTGCGTAGACATGTGATGTGTACCTGCTACCGTCGATAGAGCCCGTACTGGCGAACAGCATATTTTGAGAACCCTAGTTACAAAATGATGGCGCGGCTTCCAGTGTGCTAGGCGGCATAATATAGAAACATGCACTTTGGAAGATCCAGAGAATGGACACTTGCTCGGAGAGTTGTAAGACGACATTGTTTATATTTGACCATGAACAGATTCAATTGTCTAGATTCACGTCAGCTTCGATCGAGGCACCTCATCCTCACGCCCCTCAGTAACAGCCAATGCACTTTCTTCATCGATTTGAAAGTCTGCCATCACCCCATAATGGTCCGTTACCCACTCCTCCTCCCCAGCATCCCTCATCTCCTTTCTCTCATTCTCTGCAACCCTGACACCTACGCCTATACGTTCGAACTTCTGCGGCATGATTCCTCCCGTGAAGAGGATCTTGTCCATGCGACTACATCCAAATCTTTCACGAAGCGCTTGAGGGACCTGGTAGCCCCACGTGTACCCATCATCGCTATCTTCTTTACCGCCGAGTTCTAGGTATACATCCTTGAGGTTATTGTCAGAGTGCAACGTCCAATCGAAAGGCTGAATGGCGTTCAAATCACCGGCAAGTAATCCCGCTGCAACAGAAGACTCATGCAAATAAGGCGCAGCGGCATGAAGCTGGAGCGGTCTAACGGGAGGGTCTGCAACAAGCGATTCGAGGTGTGCGTGTTGCAAAGTCTCAGAACCTTTCCTTCGCCCTGCTCCGCAAGCGCAAGGTCGACGAATAGTCCATCGCGGTCGAACTTACTAATCCAGGGGACCCGAAACACTCGACTGATGCTCAGACGCCGGTCGATGAGTGTGTTCGTCCCGTAGAGTGGACTTAGCCAGTTGCGCTCGTTGAGATCTGTGATGTAGAAGCGTCGTTGTATGAACGGCGTGTCGCGGATTTGCTTCATGTCTGACTGGCTCATCTCTTGTAGGAAGATAACAATAGGCGTCTCATTATTTGTGCTTTCGACTAGGGTGGAAAGATGTTCAAGCGCGGCGCTCATGCGTTCTTCCGCAAAGCCGATGAGCATATCGATGTTCCATGATATCAAGCGGACGGTCCTTGAAGAAGGTGATTGACTTTGTGAAGAGCGTTTAAGAGTGGAGACAACCCAGGCTGAGCCATTGTAGTGGTGGAATGGCTGCGGTCGAGGCTTGTAGTATGCATCTTCGACCTTTTGGGCGGGTCCAGACGTTAATGCTTTCTTCAAGGCTTCAAGAATGGCCTTTGGCGTGGTTTTTGAAGCACTCATTCTGGAGGCACATCCGTATGGAGAGATCAAGGAGGAGAGTGTGCGATCTTTTGAAGAGGCGGAGCTTGAACATGGCTATTGCTGCTTACGCGGGGTACCTGGGGGACACGCCGGGACAGGGCCAAGTCTAGAATATTACACGAAGATGCAGTGATCCGCAAAGGACTCGAAAGAAGTGTCAATTAAAATATAAGACTCGGGCGTACATGTTGGAGACGCAGGCTATGACCTTACGATATGCGAGTATTCGGAATGACCAAGTGCCCACGTGGAAGGCGCTGCACGTGATGTGCACAAGGGACCCCTGCCCAATCGGTTCGCGTCGTGGATAGTTTCGCGACTGGCAACATTGACGTCTCGAGCT
Source organism: Didymosphaeria variabile (assembly GCF_027946475.1). NCBI lineage: Eukaryota > Fungi > Ascomycota > Dothideomycetes > Pleosporales > Didymosphaeriaceae > Didymosphaeria > Didymosphaeria variabile. The sequence continues at coordinate 3,358,371 of NW_026611625.1, read as the reverse complement.
CCCAGAGATGCGCCCCTCGCAACAGCTGCACCCCGCCGATAACAATCGCTTTTATCAATCCACCTGAACATTCACAAACCTTACTTTAATTCGTAATCGCCCGCACCGAGCCTCGCAATGGGCTCCCGACTTCACAATGCCCCCATAGTCCTCGACAATGGCAGCGGAACTATACGCGCAGGCTTCGCCGGCCAGGACCTACCAAAATGCTTCTTCCCATCTTTTGTCGGCCGGCCGAAACACATACGAACAATGGCAGGTGCGCTGGAAGGCGACGTGTTCATTGGACCACAGGCACAACAGTATAGGGGGCTTTTCAAGATCAACTACCCATTAGAGCACGGCATTGTCACGGACTGGGACGACATGGAGCGAATATGGCAATACGTATATACGGAAGAGTTGAAGACCGTTAGTGAAGATGTAAGTAGATGCGACAGCTCTGCGTTGTCATGTTTTGGCGGGCCCCGCTAACGGTTGTCTGCAGCATCCCGTGCTCCTCACAGAACCGCCGTTGAACCCTCGGGAGAACCGCGATACGGCCGCACAGATACTGTTCGAGACGTTTAATGTGCCTGCTCTGTACACGTCGGTGCAAGCCGTCCTCTCGTTGTATGCATCAGGAAAGACGACCGGTATAGTCCTCGACTCTGGTGACGGTGTGTCGCATGCGGTGCCTGTGTTCCAAGGCTTTGCTATTCCCAACAGCATTAGGCGGATTGATGTAGCGGGCAGGGACGTCACCGAGCACATGCAACAGCTGCTACGAAAAGGTGGGCGGGTGTTTCACACAAGCGCAGAGAAAGAGACGGTCAAGGACATCAAGGAGAAGGCTGGCTACGTCGCATTGGACCCCGCAAAGGAAGAGAAGGAATGGTCAGGCGCGGCGCGGTCGGACAACAAGAGCATTGAGTACACTCTACCAGACGGACAGAAGCTCAAGGTAAGTGACAATGGAGTCAGATCGTCGATTTTGACTAACAGACCGTAGGTTGGCGCGGAACGTTTCCGAGCACCGGAGATTTTGTTCAATCCCGAGATCATTGGTCTTGAGTACCCTGGCGTGCACCAGATCGTGGTCGAGGCCATTCACCGGACGGACATGGACCTGCGGAAAGCGCTCTACGGCAACATCGTGCTGTCTGGAGGGTCCACGTTGACAAAGGGCTTCGGAAACAGACTGCTCCACGAGGTGCAGCGGTTGGCGGTGAAGGACATGCGCATCAAGATCCTCGCACCCCCTGAGCGGATATACACTACGTGGACGGGCGGCAGCATTCTTGCGGGTCTGAGTACATTCAAGAAGGTGAGGGATTTCGTCATGTCATATCATGTGGAGCTGCGCTGACACAAAGTGCAGATGTGGGTTGAAAAGGATGAATGGCAGGAGAACCCGGACATCATCCACACCAAGTTCGCATAGGCGACGCGTTGTGGTCTCGGAGGCTGCCATTTGCTCGCCCCCTTCTCCGCATCCTTCGCCGGTCTCCCGCCTCCACATCCACCTAGACGCTGTTCGGGGCGCTTGCATGACGCTCGGACGGCCGTGTTAGTCATGGAATCGGACTGCGCTCCCGGTGACCACACCAGCCCTTGTATTTTGGGAACGCCGAGGAACAGTAGGATCGACCTGGCGGGAGTGCTAAGAAGTGGTTTGTTTCCCCGCATTTGGTCAACCGTGGTCAACCGCGCTGGTGGTTCCGGTCCCTGTTTCTTTTACTTAACTGTACTCATCATGGACGCGTGTATTGCGCGTAGAGTGGATACCGCGGATCGGCAGAGTGTTGCAAAGCATGAAAGGCGTTTTGTGCTCATCGGATACCCTGTGATTTTGTAGCGTCGTCACGACATCTGGCAGATGTACGCTGGCAGTAGAAGCGTACATAGTTTGGTAATGCCACATGTACAAAGGAGTACGGACCACATAGTCGGTGAGGACAGCAGGTCCAGAGTGCAGATCCAAGCCTGTGCGCCAAGGATCGTGAGTCTTGGACCTCAGGGGGGATGGCCCGGTGACTGTGGTGTTGTGGACTGAGTGATGCGTTGTAACAACGGCGCAAGGTCATGCAGACACGCGGCGGCTTCATTGAACGGCAGCGCTGCGATTCGCAGGCAGAGACGACAAAGGGGAGCATCATTTCGGCGTCAAAGTGACATGGCACCAGGGGTTCTACCTCGTGACTGACGACGAAGCGAATCGCCTCCGCCAGACCCAAGCCTCACGATGCTCGACGTCATGCGCTGCGCTGGATCGAGCGCGGATGCCGATGGAATTGCGAGAGAAGCTTTCCCAGCGCGCGCGTTCGCGGCCAACGGAGCGCCGGAGATGCTGTTCCTGCAGCAATGTCTGGGGTTGCACGATGCGTGGTGTAACGGCAATCTGTGTGAATTGACGCTGCACAAACAAAGAAGCTCGAAAGGCAACCTCCAGACTCGGACCGCCAGGAACAGAAGCTGGAACAGCAGAATCCGGGGGCGGGCGCCAGGCACGGCAGCAAGACGAAACAAGGCGACTCAGGCGCAGGAAAATTTGCGCTTGGTGGAGACGCCGGCACGATGGTGATTCTGACGCTGCAGACGACGACGATGGCGGCGCATGGCGAAATTGACGCTGCAAATTTTCAAGTAGTTTCTGTTACCCCCAGGAAACGCCGGCGAGCCAGTCGCGTAGCCGCACATCAGTCAGGTGGCCCCAGGGGTCCTCGCTATTACGCTATTGCTTGAGCACCGCAGCGAGCCTTTGTTCGCGCTTTCAGCACGCATGACCACAGCCCTGCCGTTAACTGCAAAGTGCACCGCTGAGGCCGCCGCCGAGTGGAACGTGCTGGACGGATGATGAATCTGCGGCTGCCAGAGATTTCTGCGCGTGTTGCCTGGCCCGGCTTTGCTTGGGGAGCCACGCCTCGTTTGAGGACTTTGCTGTCATATAAAGCTGCCCGCCCTAACACATCGTGAACCAGCACAGCAACATCGAAGTCACACCACTGAACCATACAAGAGTCAGGCACGCCCTCACTTGGAAGAAATATACTACTACTACCTGGCCACTCGACTTTTCCTCTACCCCCACTCAACCACAACCAACATCCTCCCGCCACCAAACTTGAACCTCACTACACAATCAAAACATCCAAAATGCCCTCCTACCACATCACCGAGCCCCACCCCTCCGCCTCCGCCTCCGTCTACTACGGCCGCGGCGGCGCCGGCAACGTAACCCGCATCCCCAAGAACGTCACCTCAGGCCCCGACGCCAGCGGCCCAGCCTCCCGTGTGAAGCTCAGCCCACCCCCCTCCAACGCGCTCTTTACCAGCGGCCGCGGCGGCGCAGGCAACATCCACCGCGAAAAGGAGCGCGCCATGTTCTCCTTCGACGAGGAGCTCGCGCAGCAGGAGCGCCTCCGCGAGCACGCCGCCCCCGTGTACCACATTGGGCGCGGGGGTGCGGGCAACCTCGTTGAAGAGCGCGGGAAGACGAGCCGTCAGAACAGCGCGAGTTCGAGTGGAAGTGTGGAGTCGGAGAGGGGCGTGAGGGGGAGTATCGAGGGGGCGTGGATGAAGGTTTCGAGGTCCTTCTCCCGCAACTAGGGGACGAACGGTTCGCCTTCCTTCTTCCATCCATCTAACTTCTCTGTACATTTTTCGGCATTCCGTCACTACGGAGTTCACCTTGGGAACGAGACGAGGATCGCCCGAGAGCTGGTCCTGACTCTCTCACATCACATCACATCACCACTTTGGCCGTGGGCATGCATTTCAGCAAGGCGTTCGGATTCCTAACGACGGACAAACATCACCACTTCACTTCCTCTCACATTTTACGACCACGACCATCCAAAAGTTTTGTTTTTATCATCTTTTTTGATTTACAACAACACACACACACACACACAACCATCGAGGAGTTTCACCCCGGGACCAAAAGTTACTTCTGTCTGTTCCTTTTGATACCCATATCTTCTCGCGAGAGGGCTGGCATGTCTATACGGCATTGCATTTGCATTTGCATTTGATTTGAACACAACCAGCGGCAGGCGAAGGATATACCCATGTGCCTTTGTGCCTTTCCGGTGAGGGCTAGGACGACATGTCCGTTATTTCTTGTTATTGTAGTTTTTCTATTATCTAGCATTGGGAGGCGAGGCGAGGCGGCGGAGAGGCTTCTCCCTCTCCTTTCCCATCGAATTCAAATCAGACTTGTTCAAAGAGATCTGTATAATTGATACTGTTTTTCATGCTGTGCAGAGATGCACCGTGAAGAGACGCGAATCCGGTTGAGGTGCTGTGCTATGGTACGATTCGCAGTTGGGGCAAACGCTTCTCCTCTCACTCTCTCTCCTTTCATCCATCCCTCGTGCCATCACATTTTCCAGAAGCATAGCTTAACCTACCTTGGCGCACGTCGCCCCGGCACCACGACCTCACCCACGCCGTCGTCCTGCCTCATTCGCGCTAAGCCCCTTCCGCACATCTTCACACACGTGCGCGTTCCTGATTTTAGCGCCAAGGATCAGCGCGTCATCGCAGATCCTTTGCGCCAAGCGAGAAAAGCGCCACAGATGGTGTGCTGTGGCGCAAACCGGCTGTCGGTTTTTTTGGCCAGGGCGAGGGCGAGGAAATTTCTGAGCGGGATGGAAGTGGAGAGGACTTTCCTCAACAGGATGTACTATGTAAGTGGAGAGGAAAATCCAGCGGGACCTGAGTGGGCGGTGGACGGGGCCGAGGGCATTGCATTGGCAAGGCGACGGGAGGGGAGGGAAGAGGTTGGATGACGTGGGGCTGCTGGCTGGCTGGCTGCGGCTAAGAATAGAGTGGGATGTTTACTTTTTTTGCTGGTTGTTTTTGCAAAACTGTGGGGTTTTGGGATGGGTTTTCAGGATGGGTCGTACAATCTTTTGTTGCGGACTTCACTCGTGGGTCATACAGGGGCAAGAGTTGTTGCAACTTTTTGAAAAGAGAGGAGTTGTTCGGGGGTTTGATACTGCTGCTCTATCTGCTTGCCACCTTATGATGTTGCATCGGAAGTCAGATCCCTTCTTCGTTCGAGAGTAGAGTAATGTAGTAAGTTGTAAGTGAAGATGCTGAGATTATGACCTGCAAAGTGTACCGAAGGACCTGCTCTGGTCGTGTTCTTGCGAAGAGACCTCAAGTCTACTTTCAATCTAAGCGTACTTCCATTCTAGACGCCGTGGTATGTCTAAAGGAGTGGTGAGAAATATTACAAGCCGCACGTGGGACGTAGAAGTTCAGGCTACGCCGCCCCCGGAGCTAACTCCTTGCCCTTGACGTTCACCCACTGGATCCCCAGCGAGCAGAACGTGGCCAGCGCAGAGATACCCGCACCCAAGTAGAACGGATCCAATAACGCTCTGTTATAACTAAGAAGCACCCCTGGCAGCTGCTCCGGCGTCACTGCAAGGTGCAATCTCGCGGTGCCGGCAGCTAGCAGCGCGCCCACATTCGCGTCCGGTGCGTTCTTGGCTAGTTGCTTCAGGAGCTGCTCGTTGAAGATGGTCTGGGATAGCGCAACGAAGAAGGCGCTGCCGAACATCTGGAAGAAGGTAACGATTGCGATGCCGACGGGGGTGTCAGCAGCGCTGAGAACCGCTTGGATGGCGACGAGCGGGCTGGTGACGAAGAAGCCGGAGCCGAGGCCGAAGATGACTTGGTATCCGATCCATTTTGCGCTGCCGGTGTCGATTTCGAAGGTTGTGAAGAGGCCGGAGCCTATGGCGAGGAGGATCGTCCCAATGATGATGAAGGGGTTGTAGTAGCCGAGAATGGTGATCAAGGCGCCGGCTCTGAGAAGATAGTTAGCTTTGGTGTAACAACGCGTTCTGGGGACTTACGCGACGGATGCGATGACCTGTGCAATCATGGAAGGCAGCAGGTTCACGCCTGACTGGACAGGAGAAACGCCTTTGATAGCTTGGAACCATTCGGGCATCCACGTGCCGAGCATGACCATTGTTCCCATGCTGGACATGGCCGTGAGACAAGCCCAGAACACTGAGCGCTGCAAGAATATCGGAGGCGGAATCATTGCTTCCTTACCCTTGTGCCACTGCCACAGTCCGAAGATGAGTACGAGTACGCCTCCGCCAACGAGCAGACCGACGATGCGTCCTGAGCTCCACGGGTAGGTCAGGCCACCCCACTGGAGAGCCATGAGAAGCATGATCACCGCCGGGATGAACAGGGCTGCTCCGATAAGATCGAGCCGGGCGATGCGATCTGTGAGTGGATCTAGCTCTGCTTTGCGGGTGGGCGGGCGGACTGGAATGAGAAGGCGGGTAAGTCATTGCTTTTGACACTTGTGCGGTGAGCAGCACTTACAGAAGAGAAATAGGACAGATGCAGTCGCTGCTCCAATAGGCAAGTTAATGTAGAACACCCACCTCCCTAAGCACAAAGTCAGTTTGGTCGAAATGTATGGATGACCTCATAGATGTAGAGGAGTCCCTCTTCTTCCAGCAAGATACATCCACGTTATATCTGGGGCTGACCTACATGACACATGCTGCGTGAAGGCACCGCCGACCAATGGCCCAACGACTACGGCGAGGCCGAACATCGACATTATGACCCCCGTGTACGCGGCTCGTAGACGAACACTGACAGCGACGGCAAGGATGGAGAGTGTCCCACTCATCAGGCCGGCTGCGCCCATGCCCGCAATGGCGCGGCCAACAATGAGCATAGTCGACGAGGTAGCAGCACCTGAGATGGCCGATCCAATCTCGAAGAGAAGGAGAAATGCCATGAAAGTCCACTACGAAATATTAATTTCCCACGCGCAATAGGCCTGTTTACGTCTGGACCTACCTTAAGAGAGAAATTTGAGTACAGCTTCCCCGAAAGCGGCTGCAGCGAGCACAGCGTAAGTAGGTACGCGCTCACATACCATCCGATGTCTGCGGTGGAGTGAAACTTTTCTGTGATTTCCGGAATGGCCACCGTGATAATGGCCATGTCCAAGGCCATCAGGAAACATGCCAGGCTGAGCCCCAGGATGAGAAGGTGTAGTTTTGCACCCGACATGAAGTGGTCTTCATCTTCTTCGATCGTCTCAGCAGGGCTGTCTTTGGGGGTGTCGACTGAGGTATCATCGCGATCGAGATCCTTCTCTTGCGGTGGAAGCTGTTCCTTTGTTGAAGAGTCCATGGCGAGGGCCTGTGAATCGATGATGTGTAGAGAATGCTCAGTGACTTGCCATAACCCTAGTGTCTGTCTCTGGGCTTCACCCAGTGTATATGTACGGAAGACCAAACATTAGCCCACCCGCGACTCTTCGTCCGGTGAGGGGAGAAGCAGCCATCCTTCGCACTCGTTTGACCATCGCCACTGATTTCCGCCGTGCGACAGGAGCAACAAGCCCACAGATTTCGCCTGACTACCGTGCCCTATGTGATGCCAGTATTTGATAGGCCCATGTTGCGATCAATGACTCCACGGGGCCTTTTGCGATGGACTAAGCCTCACCTCGTACTCTACATCGAAAATCAAACGGTATTAATACTGGGTTAGGGTAACTGAGCGGCTGTTTTGCGCCGTTCGCCGTGTGTAACAGTGTGTTCGAACGGAAGCGGGGGCTGAAGTTGCGCCTAGACCCGTCGGCTTTTTGGGCAAAAGATCGCTCCGTCCCCGTTCGGGGCCTGAGCTTCCCTCCTCCACGACGACATGACACCCATCATGCATCGACTTGTCCCATCCGCTTTGCAATTTAATTCACCTTTCCCGTCGGCAGAAACGCAGTTCGTCCAAATGAGAATTGTTTGATTCCTTTCGCGAAATATTGCAGCCTGAAGAGCAATCAAAGAGCACCCTACGAATCACACCAGAGCAGGACAGCCTTCAAGTAAGCAAGTATTGATACCATTCGCTCGCCTGGTGCTCGGAAATAGAGAAGTCTGTCCTGGCCTCGAGATGACCCAGGATGAGCTAAAGAAGCGGAGAGCCTGCCAGTCATGCACAAAAGCCAAGGCTAAATGCTCGCCTTTTGAGGATAGGCTTGACATTTGCTATCGATGCCAGAGGTTGAAGAAAGAATGTATCTTTGACGAGACCGTGAGGAAGAGAGGTCCGAAGAATCGTTCGTGAGTGCTCATGCTACGCCCCGTGCGTGCGTCTCTTGAGTGCTATTGTGCATCGATTGGCTGACTTCTCGATGAGACGCGTCAAACAGCTGGAACAGCGGGTCGATACCCTGATAGACCTATTAGCGAACGGCCAGACTCCCCAGGCCGGTCAGACTCCAGCAACAACTGGTGGCTCTAGCGCCTCCGCTCCCCTTCAGGGGGTTCACTTGCCACTTGCGACTCCTCCGGAAAGTGCCGCTGATGTCGAACGACCCTCTCAGAACTCCGAGCCGTGCTATGATACGCCAGCGCAGTCACCGGTAAGAATGCCCTGCTCAATCTTCTTAGTTAGCCACGCTTTGTGCAAGCTTATTCGAAAGTGCTTTTTCTCTTATGTAACAATGAGGCTGACATTCAAAAGGAAAAAATACCATACGCTCCTCCAGAACCTCCTTGCACAGTATATGATCCGGTCGATGCTGGTCATCTGGACGATAGTACGGCTGATTCTCTGATACAAGAGTACAAGGATTTGTATGCGTCTGCATTCCCGTTCGTTATCATTCCACCCTCCGTGAACGGCAAAGCGCTACGACGAAGTCAGCCTTTCCTTTTTCATGCTATCCTCACAGCAACCACTCATAGGAATGCTGGCTTGCAGCTCACGCTCGCAGCCAAGCTCAAGGAACAAATATCACTTCGCGTAATCAATTGCTCGCAAAAGACCTTAGAGTTGCTGCAAGGGATACTTGTGTTCACTGCATGGTATGGATCTTACCCTGATGCGATCACATTCGCTTCGCTAACGCAACGATTTGTAAAGGTACCACTTTTACTATGATCCTATCAAGCAACAACTAGCGACCATGCTACAGTTATGCGTTGCCATGCTCCAAGACCTTGGCTTTTGCAAAAACCCACAGAATGCAAAGAAGAAGATTACCATGGGCGGAGTCGGTGCCAATCTGTACTCTGTGCTATCGCTTGCGGAGAAACGGGCATTTCTTGGGACGTTCTACCTAGCTGCAAAGTAAGTCTGACTTCTCTGACCTTCTTTTGGACAGCGCGACCATTTACCCAATCTGCTCACATTAACATTACGTCCAAGAGTCCTAACACAATGCTAGTTTCGCACAGTCCTGGCGCAGACCGACAACACTGACGCACACTCGGTATATGGACCAGTGCTGCCAGCACCTGGCAGACTGTCAGGAGTATTCGACCGATGCGATCATCACACCGTTGATCCAACTCGGTGCGCTACTGTGCAGAGTTCACAACTACTTCTCTTACGATGACATTGAGAATGCGGACGTTAAAGGAGAAGCGCTGGTGCATTTATCTGTGGCCAATTTCGATCGAGAACTAGATCGTATTACCGAGTCAATTCCCCAGGCACTTATACAAAGTAATCGTAAGCACTACCCTTCACATCTACCGATCGTAATTTAATACTCATGTACTTAGCGACCCTACGGCTTAACATTCGCTTGGTAGACATGTGGATCTATGAGTGTGCCGTCCATGATTCGCTCTGGGCCACCTCAAGCGGGTGTTCAGCTGCTGTCATAACGGCAACTCGCTTAAAGACCCTGTATCGTTGTCTGAACGCCGTACAATCTTACATCAAGACCGTCCTCGCCGTCCTAGATACCTCGCTTCACCACCTTGGCTTCCCTTCGTGGTCAGCATGGTGTTATGCGTGTATCATTGCTTGCAAGCTTGTCTTTCTAACAGACGAGCGTGAACAACAGACCGAGATCAACGAGACCTTTGTCGAGGTCTTGAGACTTGTGATGGACAAGTCTCTGTTCTATGAACCCATACCGTGCTCATTGCCTGTAGAGGTCATCCCATCTACCTGGAACCCAATCTCCGTGGCAAGAGAAGGCGAAGTGCTGTCTCTATTCTATCAAATGTACAACAAGATGAAATTTTCACTTCCTCAAGATCCAAACAGGTTACCATATGACCACTGCAAGACCGACCCGCTGTCTAGGATTGCGTACTTCCAGAGAAACCTACTTTGCAGCTTCACAAAACGGCTGAATGAGCAAATCCCGAAGCTTGTCGGCCCGGACGATAACAACAGCTCCGTCAGAGAGACGAACGCAGTCGCTCTACGAGAGAATTGGGCCGCGCCACGAACGGACTACACGAAGCAAAGACAAGAGAGGGTCCGCATGCCGCTTCTGCAGAACCTCCATTTCAACTCGATGAACTTCGACAGCATTGCACCACCGGAGGATTCGATGCTGCATGACGGGACGTTCGAAGACTGGCTCTGGAATACAGCCATGGACGACTTCGCGATGCCGCCTCCGTGAGCAGCTTCAAGAACCGGGATCTCGGGGACATCGCACGGGTTCTGTAAAGAGCCGTACGCATGTGCCAGGTGCAGAGCCACGATTGACTGTCTGGGCCTCGCCGCTATCTTCACCGCTGCCCCCTCACCTCACCTCAGCTACCAAGCGTGCAATAGCGAAGGCACTCACTTGACAATCGTACGGACGGTGCCTTAGATCGTTTGTTGGCTTTTCAGACTCGTCACCTGTCGTTGCTTGGCAACTGCAGCTTGCCGCTATGTCGAGTGCGTTCCCGTCGAAACCACGCGTTGAAGGCCGAAGTGAAGGACGCGCCACCTATTCACGGGTGGGTCTCCTGCTTGAATATTACGGGCTTGCGCCGCCGTAAACAAAGCTATAGGTTTTGTCCCTCGCACTCCGCCTGCGACGCTTCTTTGCGGCCAATCCCAACTCCTTCCTCAACCACCGGAAGCTATATCACTCAATATCGATTTTGCTCGTCGATTTCTCCATCGGCGGGTTCACGCAGGCCTGCGCCGCCGTACAAAAGCTGTAGGTTCTGTCCCGCGCGCTCCCTCTTGCGACGCTCTTCTGCACCCAAACCCCAAACCCTCAATTAACCACAGCGGCTTCGTCTGCGATAATCATTCAATATCGATTTCGTTCGTCGTTTTTCCCATCAGCGAGATCACGCGGGCGTCGGCGATTATACTGCAACTAAGCAAGCTCGCACGCTTGCGTATATCAACCATACGCCTGCTTGCGGATAGGCAACTTTACCCAAAGACGCCTTTGGAAGGTCAGAAAGAAAGGGCAAAAACGAGACACATTCTCACCTCGGAAATAATGGTAGATCTATCAGGACCCGGCAATTGGATCTCGGCGCCGTCTCAGTCGATAGTGGATAACATCCCAGTCGAGGAGAGGTTCGTGCTGAAAGATATTCTCGAGCATAAGCTCCAGGGTATTCCTGCTGATCTCGTGCCTCTACCGCGATCGCTAGCTCAGAAGAAAGCGGGTACCGGCGACGACTCTTTCGAAACCGAGCATTTTCATAGATACCTTACGATCACCCAGGTCCTGGATCATGAGCCTAATGCCATCAACTTGCCGCAGTAAGTATTCGGAGAACTTGTATCAGTAATATTATCTGTCTCGCGCGATACTAAATTATCCAGCATTCCGTCTGACCTCCGCCTCGAATTCCTGCTCCGAAACCGAGTCACAATCGATGCACACTGCCGCCTCGCTATCAAAGACTCGGAGGAGCAGCACGTCGACATCACACGTGCAATCTACTTCTGGCGTCTAGACGGCTTGCACCAGTTCCAACGCTATCATGACTCTGCGCGTTGGAACATCGCCCTCTACGTGGCGCTGCTCACGGACGACCTATCTGATAATTCAGGCTATGTGAAAACGAAAGCTGCTCATGAATTCGCAATCGCTTACCTTGCCGCTGTTCTCGAGCATCACAACGATGCTGCAGTCTTTGAGAAGCGGGAGGCATTCATTAAGATGTGGAAGAGTACCCAATACGACTTCTTCATATTCAACTCGTCACAGAAGCGGCTCATGAAGAACGAGATGAAGCGCCTCGCCAAGGAGTGGCAGGTAGAGCTCCAGCGGATCCAAAAGGGGAAGGAACTGGGGAAGAATAACTTCGTGAGGGAAAACAACTACAATGCGAAGATTGCCAAGTTTGTTGGTGTATTGATACCTGGAGACCAGAGCCAACGTGGCCCGAACCATCGTACGCCGACCGAGACTATCGAGGAGCTGAAGACGCAGAATGACTTCGGCGCAGCTGATATGAAGAAGGGTGCGCTTCTGAAGGCTCTTAAAGACCGATCATCATACTACCATGTGCCAAAGCCCGCCGCGAAGCCGAAGGTCAAGCTTGATCCGCCGCAGATACCTATGGATGACGGAGTACTTGGCTTCCCTATAGAAGATGCAGCATTTCTCGAGGCGCAGAAGCCCAAGCCTGAGCCAGCGTCGACGGACTGGCCAGCACTGCATTTCCCTAAGCTCTCGCACCGGGTTGACGTGAATCAGCATGTGGAAGATGTCGTGGACCAGTACGCGGCTATCCGCATTTTGAAGCAGAGCAAACCTCGAGCAATGTTGGCGAAGCTTATGGACCTGTTTCCAGAGGAATTTCCCATTCAAGAGCCTTCTACCGCCGACGCTGCTGCAAGCCCTCCTCAATTGTTGCCGTCGGCAGCCCTCAAGTCTGCTCCCGTAATGCCGCCGACATTCGAGGACCTGGGTGCATGGGTAGCTAGCAACGTCGTGTGCCACAGGGCAAATGATGCTGATGGGCGTATTCCTAGCATCAACACATCGTCTATCTCCCAGGACAATCTGCAGACAACCTCCGCAAAGCGGATCCGGGAAGGGGACAGCAGGGAGATGGACGAGCCCAATGAGAAGCGTACCAAGTCAGAAGAGGAGTCTGTCGCTCGCCCAGCGCGGTCCCTCTTCCTCCCTGTTGATGAATCTCTTCTTCATCCACAGACGACCTGGCAGATACCCGCCGACCTGCCCGCCACGGCCTCAACGACCCCACTCTCCGGGGGCGACAAGCAGAAGCCGAGCAAGCCCCTCTTTGGCGGACGCGACTAAGTGTCGTCACGAGTATGGCCCTGTAGGATTGTGGTGGATCGGGTCACACGACGGGTACATACAGACCGAGAAGCGGTAGCATGCTATGGGGCGAAGAAGCACGGTTGAAGTGCCCCAGGACACACCTTGCACAGAGTGATATGCCTACTAAGCTCTGCCCTGGGGCTATGTTTGTATAACCTTGAATTTTACGGATAATGAAACGATCGGCATGATTGACCGACAGCGAAGTATAGTCACGAATCAATGCAAACGATAATGTATAACCATCTTTCTAGAGTGGCGTCAAGTATCCTCCGAAGGATTGGTTCATCATCCCAGTACCTGCAGCCCTTTTCCATCACCGCCATTCATCCATGTCTCAGCTTTTCGCATACTGCTTCTATGAGATGCTGACCTAGGTGCCTCTTTCGCTTGAGAAAAAGTCTAGAAGCAAGACAGTACCGCCGGGTATGTATCCCACGCTCGGTAGATTTCTTCACTTATACCTTGGGGGCCTTGCAGCAGTACATGCTTAGTCTGACAGTAGGCTTACGGGTGCATCTGCTTCCATATCAACCTTCCCTATAGGTACAAGAGCGCTCATCTGACGCAAGGCACGAATGCTGCCGCGGGAAGTCAGGTACCAAAAAGCAGAACAGGTAGGTGCGTGGGTACGTCGACGTCGGCAGATTCCCCGTCTCTTCAACAGGCGAAGAGTCCGACTGTTGATGCCCCATCGGCTACCCCGATCGTGTGCGCCTGCGCTCAGCCTTGCGCAAAGACTTCAGGGACAAGCAGTTACCTATCTCCTCCAAAGTCACTAGTATAACGATAGTTCCACAACCTTTGACAAACGGCACGTAGTCGCTCCCCTCTCAATATCCGGAACTGAAAATGTTTTAAGTTTCGGGCATCGAGATCCGGGATGATGGTACCGATATTTGGATTGCACTGTGCAATGTACGTCGAGCGGTCGCTTGTCTTGTAAGAAACGCGACCAGCGTCTCGGTACCTACAACGTCCAACTGCAGCGACTGTGCATGCGCCTGAACTACATGTTCGTCGTACTAGACACCGCAATCAAAAGAAGCATAGATCCATGTCCACCCACGCCCGTGCAACTCACGCATCACGTGACTCTCTCTCCCTCCACCCAACCCACATCTATATCATCCCACGATCTCTTTAACCAGCCTATCTCCTGTACATACGCAACACAGCCTCAAACCACGAGCTCGACACCTTAGTCCCACTTTCCTTCCCTTTGCTTTCGCAAGCGTCGTGGTACGCCTTCCTAACCCGGCTAGCACGCTTGTAAGCTCCAGCCCTCGGCCCGTGCAGCTATTTTCGGACTCCGAACCGAATCACAGCGAGAGCTTTGCAAGTCCGTTCGGGGAGCGAAAGGAAGGTTCTGCTTTGGTAGTGGGGAGGAGAGCGGTGGGGATGGTGGACGTGATGGGATGAGATGAAGGGTGGGTGGTTGGTGAAAGGGAAGGGAAGGGAAGGACGCATGATGGGTAGGAGGTCGTGTGTTTACATTGGAAATGCCTGGCAAACCATCTATTCAGAACTGCAGTGAGTACACACATCCAGATGTGCGCGGTCTACGGTGCGCCTGCCTATCGGTACCTGAGTATACATACCATACCAAGTATAGCCCATCCCCATCCATCCTATAAGCGAACGCCCCATCCGCTGCCTCACATCTCCTCCTCCATTAGTTCGTAGTCTATACATTTCCAGCAGGCGCGTCTGAAACTAGCCTCTCATTGCTGGCGTCATTCCTCCCAGCCGCTGCGCTCCTTCGAAAGCAAGGATGAAGCGAAAGCTAGCTGCCGAAAGCTGCGTGGATCTCCCACCGCATGGTTAGCGAGCTTGTTCGGCCAAACTAATGGTGCATCTCGATCTATGGATATGCACGGCATCGAGATTCGCGAAGGGGGTAGGGAGTATGGCATTTCGAGGAAGAAGTTGGGGTGTTTGGCGCAGGGAGGACTGCGTGTTGCGTGGGGAGGTCATCGTGCGATGGGATGCAGTAGTGCTTCTCTTGTGTGTGCGAGGATGCGGATGATGCGAGTCTCAGACGTGAGAGGTGCTGTACAGTGATGTGACCACGCAGTGTGAGCTGTTGGCTTGTCGGTTGGTGACAAGGCACGTTAATGATAGCCTTGTCGAAGTTGGGAATGGAACCTTATGTGCGAACGCAGTGTAGCACTGGTCTTCAGCGTGCACTGAAAACTTGTTAGCGAGTATGCATAGTGGAAAGACTTGGGCAGTGGCAGAGAATGGAAAAAGTGCAATTTGAAAGAAGTTTCGAGAGCATGTGTACCCAAGAAGTTGATTTGAAAGAAGCCTAGAAGGGTGCTGATAGGGCAAGGAAGTAGCTTGTTACAGCCCAAGTTAGCGATCGACTGCGCGAGATATAATCATTAACCATCGAATGAGTGCGATATCAAGTTATGCTTTCGAAATATAACGTTCATCTATTTTTTGTGCTTCTAAAATGCTCTAGGAGGTTTCTTGGGGACCTTTGGGCTAGGTAACGGTGGGTAGTACTTTTTGTAGTACTGCCCCTCTCCCCCTTGGTCCTTCAGATAACTTTCCTCGGGCACGCTGATGACTTTAGATCTTTTGAATATGTAGTCCGAAGGCGGTCTCCTGCTCTGCTGGCTGTCCGTCCTATCGCTCACGCTGCTATCCGTGTCCCAATCTATCATCGGCAGGACGCCCACTTCGGATAGCGACTTGGGGATCTCAGGGATCTGAGGGATGCCTCGCGAATTGCGAACTGTGCTGCGTGTGCTGCGGACTGTAGATTTCCGCCTAAGACTAGCCGAGCGTGAGGCGCTGGTGGGTATCTCAACAGTGCGCATGAACACGTCCTTCGGCGGCTCTGGACTGTCTCTTGGTGTCGCAACGTTCACGGGGAAGCGGTTGAATTGGGGCGATGTGAGGTGTGTGGATGCTCGATCAAGCCCCCAAGTCGCCAGCGGCGCGCAGTATACCTCTTCCTTCTCTTGCTTGATGGGCATATTGGACGACTGCGATGACATCGAATCAAAGTGCCTCTGTCCGACGAAGCGCGATAATATGCTTATCTTCTCGCGGCAAGTCGATTTGCTGATATCCGGGCTCTTGATGAGACCAGCAAGCATCTTGACTATGAAAGGGTGCAGGCTAGGGAGGCAGGCGGTGATGACGGACAGGTTCTGCGCGATCTGAATACAGAGCACGGTACGCCAATAGTCGTAAGTGACGTCGCCAGTACCACGTTGGTTAAAGAAGTGTAGCTGCGCGGCAACAGCGGCAACAACGCTGCAGGGTTGTTAGCGGTGAAGACTGAAGCTATTCTGGGCGGACACGTACCTCAGGCGAGATAAAAATAATAGCGAAACAGACATGCGCCGGCCAGCGGAGGTTCGGACGTTCCATATGCAAAGGGGTATCGAGATTAGAAGTATTTCAACAACAATATTCGTGCTTCCGACGTAGTTGACCCAGTAAGAAACGTTGATGCATGTCTCTCCGTTGCCCCACTGCCACGGATTGGGCAGTGAGCATGCAAATGCAGCTACAAGGACACCACTAACTGTCCAGAGGGTTGTGAATGCAGCGAAGATGAGAGCCGTGATGCGTGCCGTCGAGCCGGGAAGAATGTCTTTGATGAGCAAGCATAGAGATATCCTAGCGCAGCCCATGTTCGCAATGTAGAGTATACAGCCGGCATACTCAGTCTGTTCGAGTCAGGATACCGTCAGAACTATGATTACAACAAACTCACCTTCTGGAATATAATGAATTGATTCGCGCTAAGGTCGCTTCGGCGCTGGCCCAGGGCCTGTATTGATTCCACGGACACGGCAATGGTTTGACCGATGCTAAACAGCTATTTACGTCAGTTTTGCATTGGCAGAGGTTGGCTTCTACTCACGAATGCCAGAACAATGAAAAGATCATGGAGCCCAAATCGACGCGTCTTGTCTTTAATCGAAAGCCTCATCGTGAATCTCGCTGTGAGGACGCATATCGCGACGACTGTCAACAGCCAAGACACAATGTTGATGACAGTGCCGCGGTCTCCCATGGGGGCTGTCCGCCTCTTCTCCAATATGTCCACCACATGGTCCATGTTGGATTGTCGTCGCTGTAAGAACGTTTGTCGACGACAAGGCTAAGCGTTCGAGATCATGTGAGGGCTGCGCACCGGCCCACACGGCCAGCGAATTCGACGTGAGTTGACAGCGCAGACGCTGGGGTCTATGGGAGCTTTAGATAGATGCTGCGTAAGGCGCTCGGATCGAAGCGCGCAACCAGATGTACGCCGCGGGGTAGGTGTAGGATCCGGCAGTGGGAGCTTAATTGGCTTATTGAATTCAGGACATTGGACGGTTACAGGATGCATGGGGGCTGTGGGTGATCCCGACGCCAGACAGGGCTGCGTTGTAGAAGCCCGAAGGCGCCTTTTGCACGTGTACCACGTAATTATTGGGAACACGAGCCTTTTGGGAATAATTGTGGGTTTACCGAAGCATCGACTCATCTCATCGTGGCAGAGCTCATGGTGGCCGACACAGCCCTAGCGCATGGGTGTATGGTGCATCGTGGGCATAGGCGGACCGAAGAGGGTTCGTGGGCTACCGGAGCAGCAATTAGGCCCGCATCGTATGCATGAGACGCGTGCGGACCAGCCAGACGCAATGATACTGCTGAAAGAGGCTAGTGCCGCGCGACTGGCAGCTGGGGGCGTGGGAGAAAGTGGGAAGATGGCGCCGGACTTCAACGAGTGGTGATAGTCCCCGGCGCACGGACGAATGTAAGCACAGCACGGTTGCTTTTAATAAACGACATGTCGTTTCCGCCCTGGCGAGCCGGTCAGCAAGATAGCGCCATTGGTCTTGAAAAGATGGGAAGACGCATGGAACCTTCTATGGCGCCGTGGCGCTCTGCAGGCGGTCTCACGTGGAGCAGCCTTCATCACGACAGGCTGAGCTAGCCGAGAACGGAATAGCTTTAGCGAATCGTTTGCGCTTTGACTTCAGCGTTCACAGTGTTACTCCGATCAACATTCACCGCCATTCAACATCGTTGCTATCTCAGCGTGAACAACGGACCAGTCTTCAAGCTCAGATCATAGAGTCCTTCGGAACATGTGTTCGAACGTCGTGCTGAGGCGGCATCCGCGCGCTGCGTACCTAGCACCCGCTGCCTGACCGATCACCGGAGCGTCCTAGGCGAGAAACGTGGCCCACGCGCATTCGACTCAGATTTCCGTCTCAGTACATACTGCAGCCTGTGCAAGCGCGTCTTGTTTCACTCTGTAGCGCGTCGTCCCCGTGCTTCGGTTGGTCTCCACGCAAACGCCGCCGCCTTCGCGTCTTCATCGACAGGTGCCCTTCGGCAAACTGGTGCCGATTGCGATCGATAGCATGTCCTCAGGCATTTATTGTACAAAAGGATGTTGTCCAATCGTCTGGAGGTGGGAGGCTTGCGGCTTCCGCACCTTCAACACTTCGCCAGCCGCACTGCTCTTGGGGGCGGCAATGCCGGGAGGTGCTGCTAGCAAGCGGGACTGGGAACCGAGCCCACTTTAGTCCTGGGAGAATCCCATGGTAGCTTGAGTATGCAATTATAATTGCGCGAAAACCGGTCACGAGGCTCCCGTAGCTCGACTCTTTGCTCATTGACGGTACGAGGTTAGTTGCATGCTTATATTACAGAAACGTATAAGGTATGACGTATATGTCTACTTAACGCAGAAACATCTTCTTTGGGGAATTCTTATCCACTGATTCAAGGTCTAACCCGCTCTTAAAGATTGGCTTGATGCGACGGTCGTCATATGGAATCATTTTTCCTACTGCACAGAATACTCATGATCTTCTTGAACATTATCCACTATGAGCAAAAGACAGCTTACGAATGTTTATTGTTGGTTACCGCCTAAACACTTGAACCGTATGTAAGTCCTTCAGTGCGGCTTACTGCTGTAATTCAGGCCTAAACACGAGTCTAGGTCTATGCCATGCGATCTGGCTTTACTAGGCTCGCTCAAAATAACTCACTCGAAGAGATGATTCGGCTCTGCACTTGTCTCGCCCCTATGCGAGCACGAGAGCGATCAGCTGATTGCTTACTACTCAGTTCAGAGTATAGTGACCAGCAGGAACAACTGTGCCAAGCCATAAGTAATCTGATTCCTGCACCGGTAATCCAGGGATCAGCGACTTGGTATTCCCTTCAATCCTGTCCGGTCTAAGCTTGAACTTGTTCATTCGGTCTGTTTCTTGATCTTTCAACGATCCGTACTTCTGATGACGGCGTACGAGGATGAACTTCAAGAAGGAAGATGTGCGTAACGACCTTACAAAGTTACGGGAGCATCTCGAGCACGGTTGGAATGAAAAGGGAATATAAGAGCTGCGAATATGAGAAGTCTTTCGTGTCAAATTATGATGAGGATTCACAATGTGTTTGGTGTGTTTGCCTCCTAGTTGCTTGGTCTAGAACTTTCAGACTGCTCTCCGGGCAACGCTCAAGGATAAGAAAGTCGGAATTATAGAAGCCCAGTTTTCTAGAGTGTCTGAAGACCTGCACCCATGCCGCTATCCTGTCCAGGCCACATGCTGATATTAACCCAAAGAGATCGAATTGCGCTGCGAGCGGGGGAACCTTCCATCGCCATGCCGCCGATATCTGTCTGTCGCATAGCTTGTTGTTCACCTTCGATTTCACCTCAGCAACGGGCGCATTGACCACGCCTATGTATCAACAGCGACGTCATCAGTTCTCCAAAACACAATCTCCCCCCCGGAGAGATCACCAACTATACAAACACACCGCGCCACCTCGCTTGCCCTCACTCGTACGCTCAAGTGCTGCGCGTTTAGCAGCAGATCACTCAGCTCATCGTTTACCCCACCCCCTCGCTTTGAAATGGCAGGTTTCACTTGGGCAGCTGTTGTAGCTGGTAATCAACGTCAAGGTAAGCGAAAGTCGCCATCTCACCTCTCCAACCCTTTACAAACCCTCCATAAAGTCAGCGCGGACACTGCGGTTCCCACCAGCAAAGAAACCCAGCCTCCCGCCGTCTATAAAGATGAGCAAAACTCGGCCGCCGCAACGAGTAAGTTGCACATCGTCAATACTGCTCCTGCCGATGATAGTGTTGCGAAGGCATACGTGCCCGCCGTTGCGAAATCTGATGCTACCGCCACTTCACCGAAATCGCCCCCTCGGAAGAGCGATTGGAAAGAAAAGAAGGAACCTCCAGTCGCAAAGCAACCCGAGGCGACCGCGAACAGAGATCAGAAGCTACCAGGCGTGCCCAAGGCGTCTATGATCGAAGCTTCGCGCACAGCTACCGCTAGCAAGAAAAAGAAACCCTCAGCCAATACCGCAAGACCAAGTGGTGACATCACGTCGACCACCGAGAACGGAGAGAGCGCTGTAGGCACAGTTATGCTTGCTCCGCCTTCTACTGTTCACGACGCAACAAAGAAGAAGAACAAGAAGGCCTCGAAACAGCGCAACAAAGCCAAGGCGACTGAGGACCAGGGGGAAAAGACAGAGCAGAGTACATCGAAGCCTGCGGGCTTCGCCAGTACTACTCATTCGCATGCCCTGTATTCTCATTGGCGGGATCTGCCGAACAAGGCGACGAAGGTGACTAAAACGGACACCGCCCCAGTGCCCGACCCATCGATTGTTGAGGCTCAACTGCTTGCTCACGTGCAACTCGTGGAGACTGAACCCCTAGAGCAGTCCAAGGTCACAAGCTCTGCTCTCAAGCACAGTGAGTCTTTGAAGAGTTTCACCAAAGCTGTGCAACACGCGGAGGTCCCCCGAGCTCGATCCGTGGCGGCGCGCGTCCCTCGAACTAAAAATGATATCCGGCTTTATGTCAAGAGCCTTGGCCTCCCTGGGATCTCATACGACGCTTATGGCGTCTGTATCGCTCCCGATGCTCCCGAGTGGGTACGTGGCCGTATCGCTCGTAGGGTACAGCTCAATGTTTGTGATCTCGAAGTTGGTCGGGCTCCTGCGGAGTTCAACAAAGACGCCGAGCTTGAACTGGAGAAGAAGGAGAAGAAGTACTATGGTCACGAGACGTGGTATCGGTTTTTCAAAATCAAGAAGCGTGGGTTACCCACGAAGGAAGAAGCCCGGGAGTTTGGTGAGAAGCTCGCTGCAGGATTGATCCCTACCGTAGGTAATGTGCATGGGGCTGTGGCAACTAACAAAGTCGATATGGGTGCATCGACGGAGAAGATCGGAGACAACCAACCCGTACCGCTGCCGATGCAGCAAACGATGGCTCAGACGACTTCCAGCAAACAAGATGGGCTGCAACCGGTTTCCGGCGTCCGCAACACAATCATGCCACCGCCTGGTCTTGGCTTCTCTTCCCAGCACTCTTTACCCCCGAAGCCGCTCGTCCCCGCTCCTCAGATGCCCATCCACAACATAACGAACGGCTACACATATACCGGGCCCCTCTTTCTCGAGCCATCACTGCAGCGGCAGGGCACCTCCAATCCCCAACAACAATACCCTCCTTACAAGAAGCCGCTTTGCAAAAACTACGCACAAGGATACTGCTACTATGGATCTTATTGCCACTTCCTGCACGCATACCCACACGAGCTACAAGGCGTCACCGGCCCGGACAGGCGAGATTCTGCACAAGACTTGTTCGATTTCTCGCGCTCGGGTTCATGGTCTTCAACTGCGACGGCCTCGATGCCTCCTCCAGGTGCGCGCGTATACGGTCCGGTATATGTCTCGAGGGCGCCATCCCGCATGTCAGTGGATACCAATACGAGCAATCGCGCCACAGCGGGCTCGCAGAGCTCAGTTGGAGGCTCGCCTGGTCTTTATCGGCCCAACGGTAGCCCTCAGAAGAAGAAGAAGGGCGGGAAGAAGTCACAGGCTGTGAACAAGTAATTGTTCACCAAGGTTATGCCACTGGATGATAAGATCTTGAAAGTCGTCGGCACTCGTGTTGCTTGGCTAAGAGGAAAAGGCAGAGGTACCGGAGTTACTCCAAGCATTGCGAGGTAAGCATCGTCTTCATCTTCGCGCGCTGGGCGGACTGTTTTTGGAAACCTTTTCACGTCTCTGTTCTTGTGTACTGTGGGCGTGTTTTATCTGCGTTGGTTTTTGTTTTCGAAACATGGTAATGGAGTTGGTAATGGAGCTGATGATGGAATTGGTATTGGAGTTGGTAATGGACTCGTTATTGGAGTTGGTAATGGGCTTAGTAATGAAGTTGGTGTCGGAGTTCGCACAGGGGACAAGTTTGATTCCGAATTCACGCACACAGATTC
Organism: Didymosphaeria variabile; assembly: GCF_027946475.1. NCBI lineage: Eukaryota > Fungi > Ascomycota > Dothideomycetes > Pleosporales > Didymosphaeriaceae > Didymosphaeria > Didymosphaeria variabile. Next base: position 3,336,051 of record NW_026611625.1, on the reverse strand, counting down.
ATGTGCGATAGGATGCGTATGGAAAGTCTCTCTCTTTGAAGGCATGCGCACCGTTCAAATTGAAGAAAGGGTGTCGGCGAATTCAATAAGCAGGTCTATTCGATGACATGAGCACCCGGGTCAAGGTCGAGGAGTACATGATTTCAATAAGTAGTCATTAGACGAGTCTGAGAGCCACTGGCACAGTTGCCCTTCATCACATCCCTTCTAGTGATATTTCTAGCAGTCCCTCTTAGCAACCCTCTTGAATCCCTGCTTCTCAACCTGAGCCTGAGCCGCCGCAATCGTAGCATCGGCATTCGGGTCCGCGAATCCGCAACCGTTCTTTCCATTCTGGAACTGTGCTGCCTCGGCGCTGCAGACACCTACGCCCGAGGCATCAGCGCAGCACGCAGAGCTGCAGTCCGCGTCGGCAACGCATCCACCAGTGATGAACTGGGCGCCGTTGCCTGCTCCAACGTTCTTGGCACCAGCGACGTTGGGTGTGATCTGTGCGAAAGAGAGGGTGGCAACTAATGTACACGTTAGCGTCGAGCCGTAGATGATTCGAGAGACAGAAGCGTACAAGCCAGAATGGTAGCGAAGGTGAAGCGCATGTTGAAGATTGTGTAGAGAATGGGTATAATCCGTTAAACGATTGATTGGAAGAGATGATATCAATGAACGACACCGGGTCGGTATGAAGTGAATGTTGGTAGAGCAGGGAAGTAGCGATGATGCTTCGATGCCTCACACCGCGTCCAACTCTTATATAATTACCAGCTCATCGCCACGCATGTGCGCTTGCTCTTCCCATAACACCCTTCATATTAAGCCTTGCACGATATGTGTGATCATCTCTTGTCTCCATCGTAACCGGCACAGCCTGACATGACCAAGCCAACGCTGGTAGCACAAGACGTTGCAGAGCACACCGCATGTCGTTATTCAGCGTTTCGATATCGTGCCTGGTAATTAGGCAGAATGTGCTCAGGCAATGCTAAGCAGTAATCGACCAATGGCGGGAAGATATACGTGGCGCATGATCCATGCGGTGATGGTGCACACGGTGTTTCGTATTTGCCGCGTGCCGAATCGCATACTACCGGACTGAAGTGCGCCTTGATTCATTGACCCAACTCAGTTCGATGTGGGCTGCTTAACTTATGAGGCAGAGATACAGTCTTTGTATGGACGATCTGAGTCTTCATCAGCTCCATGTCTGCAGAATATATCAAGCAGAGAATGTATCTACGATATTACTTGGTGCTAACAGGTCGCTCTGACAACCTCGCGAAGAGTCTTTCAATTAGAAAGAACCAAAGTCTGTTGCTTTCAGAATAATTTCAGTTTTAATGTCCACAGTGACATTCGTCGATGATGGATGCGAATGACGCGGTGCAAGCTAGTTGAACGTGCTAACCCGAAAACGGAAAGCTCACATCCACCCTCTTCATCTCGGGGCTCGGGGCAAGATAACATCCACGCGATGAGGATTCGAATTCTAGACCTTCGCCAAAGGTCCAGAAATACAAGGAAAGAAGTGGGCTTGCACGATTTCTCCGATTACTAGACGCAAGGCGTTAGGATATCAGACCGTATGACTCAAGCGGCCACCCATAAAATGGCCTTGGGGAAGGACGAGCCATGTTTAAATTCACGACGTCTTACACATCTCAATGCATTAGCGTCTTCGCTTTCCAGCGTAATTCAAGAAAACAATGTCCACCGCACTAACGCCCCCAATATTCCTCACCACCCGCGACCTCCAAACTAACCCCAAGCTCACCCAACACCTCGTCGACCTTTGCAACGAGGCCTTCTCTCGCTACTCGTTCAGTCATCCTGAGGAATGGACTTACCGGCCACAATCACGTTTCCCAAGCACGCAACAATTGCTTACCGAATTTGCTGCCGATGAAAGCACCATGGTTGTCATCTTGGACGAATCCGAGATGGACGAAGAGGCGCGCGTTGAAGTGCCGAGCAGCGACAAGGAGACGAGGAGAGGGAAGTTAGTAGCATGTGCAGGCGTTGTGCCTTGGAAAGGTGGGTGGCAAAGTGAAGATCCTGGAGACGAGGTGGGATGGGAGGTCAAGACTGTTTGTGTAGACGAAGGCGAGAAGTACAGGAGGAAAGGCTTGGCGATGGGACTATTAAAGACGCTTGAGGAACTCATTGTTGGGAGAGAGCGAGAAAAGATACAAGTTGCAAGGAATAACGGGAGTATGCTAACAGAGTCCGAAAGTGGAAGGATACATGCGGTACAAGCGTGGATTATTTGCGCAGAATGTGTCAATGGTGATTACTGGCGCAGAAGAGGGTTTGTGGAGGTCAGACGGCAGACTTGTAGCGGCATCTGGGGGTGTAAGACAAGCTTTGAATTGCTGACGTTAAAGAAGGAGGTAGATTTTAATCTTTGAGCAAGAATGTTACTGAAGAGACTTTGACATTTACGCCCCCATAGGGGCCAACTGACGAGACGTTGACATTGAAGCAGGAAGTAAAGGTATGAGTTTCATTCAAACGGGCGACTTTAGCCACGGGTTGAGTCGTGATCCATGTACAGACTGAGTGTGTATGCTAGGGGAATGCATAGCAGATGATTCTTTTCGCATGCGTGAATCAGGTCGCTAGAGACGACCCCAAGCCATCCACAGACATCGTGCGATCCTTTAAACAAGGCCGCAGAAACATTCATTCCTTATCCACCAACGTTCCGAAATACTCCATGCCGGACATCGCTCATTTGCTGTAGTTCCCAAAGTCCACAGGGATGTGAACGCAACAAGAATAGCGCGTGTAGACTAGACCGTCACGCTGAACTTGCAGCCGAAGGTTTGCTGCAGATCGAACCTATCGGCCTCGCTCAGATGCGCGAAGACGGTCATAGCAAGATACTTCGGGCAGTAGTGACCGGCCATCACGGCCCAATCCTGGGGAGCGAAGGGCTCCTTGAACTGGACCCAAACGCGTGCGCGCGGCCTAGCCGGCAAGTAGTTGCGCTTCCACTTGATGGACCGGAGTTTGCCGGAGGTAACGTCGAGACGCCACTGCTTGACCCGGCAGGCGAGGAAGGAGTGCATGGTGTTGCAGTCTTCCTCGGCCAAATCGCGGTCGCGAGTGGTGGTAACGCTCGAGTAGTCGATGTCGAAGAAGCACGTAGTCCGAGTGATCAAGCTCATCTGAACGAATGGCAGGATCTCGAGGATTGGCCCAGCCACATGGAAGGCGCCGACCAAGACTGTCAGACGCTGCGGCGCTCGGTGGATGTTGGTGATGATGTGGCGTTCATCGGGGGTATAGAACGTGTTGAAGAAGGCAAGTGCATCCCTCCAGCGAACAGCGAGGCGAGCGCCATTCCAGCAGATCGTGAGGTACTCTTGTCGAAGTTGTCGACAAGTCTGCGCAAGGGCAAAGCGGCTGGAGCGAAGTGCGGGCGGTTCCGGCGCTCCGTTCTGGTCCTGTACTTGGAGAGGCAGAGACGGGTAAAGTATAGTAACCGGCTCCGACTCCGATAGGCACCTATATACATGGTTGCGGACCTCTGCGATGTATTAGCAGTGTTACTTTCCCGTACAGTGAAGACAATTACCGCCGGGCAGGTCCAGGAAACGAAAAGAAGCCATAATATCGGTGGGCGGGTGGTTTTAGAAAGGTGCAGAAGTAGTGGGCGCTGAAAGCGACTGGGTCTTGTCAGATATATATAAACCTCCTGATGATGTGCTACTCATACCAAGGTCGAGCTTCTTAGTGTGCCGTTGTTACCTGCGCGCGCGTTGAGCCCGAGAAGAACTTGCCGCTGTCGCCGTAGCACGCTTGTACAAGGTCAAATTGACGATTCTCCGGTCGTGAAAACAGCTGCGGGGTGCTGTTAAGGAGTATGTGGTGTTGGGTGTGGGGTGTGGTAATTTCGGCAGGGGCGCACAAAGCGACTCAAGATTTGACAGAACCCGCATCACGTCATCAAGGTGCTACCCCCGGTTAACCATACCCTCATTGCCCTTCTGCTGCTAAAGGGAACTCCAAGCGAACTCTCCGCAGGTTGAAAATTTCTGGCGTCAACTCCCCGTCGATATGTATGCTCAACGGCATAGAGCGATTCGTTTCCAAGTCCCAGATTGGAGCGCCCGTCCCTGAACTTCAATATTCAAAATATATAGACCATGTCAAAGTGGACATATACTCCCAGGTTCCGGACCTGGCTCTGCGAGCTTCAAATAGTAACATGGTTAGTCTATAGACGGTATTCATGTGATTTGGTCATATTAAACCCAAATGTTTGGATAAGACTACATTACAGAGCATAGCTATGCTCACATGCCTATAACACGCGGTCAGGTACTAGAAGGTGGTAAAGCTTGCTTCGCAACCGCTCAACACATCACGCGACCCACAGGTCATCACATAGGCTCTAAGAAATACTGGAGAAATAAACACAGGGACTCATAAGCTTTCAACAATGGCGATGACAGCTATCCGTGCGCTAATAGACTCATCCTCGCTGGCCATCTGCATTTTCCAAACCTCCACATAACCTTTTGATCTGAGGTAAAATAGTCGTCACACTATCCTTTGGCTTTAACATAACCAAAGGCGCATAGTCAAGATGATTTGGGACATGGAATGGTAGTTAGCTTACCTAGTCAATTATTAGGCACGAACAACATTCCATAAGTTAAGTCTATTCTGATCTATTATTACATACAATTGATCTACTCTAAGTGCATAATCGCTGTAAGAGCCGATCAGTGCGAAGTAGTTCGAAAGACTCATTTGCATCCCGGTAGACGCGAACAAAGCTATTCTAAAGAGCCATTTAAAATGTTCCAAGTTTGTGAAAATTTCGAAGATTCAAGGACCGAAAGAGTTTCGCCGCATTTGCACCTTTCCCCTAAGGAACTTGGTGCTCGCGACAGTAATATAGGATACTTCAGACGACTGTAATAGAGAACTTGCAGTCCAGCGACCCGTGAAGGTCCTCTTTGAACACCTCGTGGTAGAGGGCGAACACAGTATTGGCCAGTCGCGTCCCTCGATCACTTCCCAGTCCCGCGGCGCGAACGGTTGCTTGAAAACCACCTGCACTTGCTGGCAACACTTGACCGAGCCGACCGTGCTTGCCTCACGGACACACCGCGACCAGAGGATGGAATTGAAATTGCCGAGAGTCACATCGCGCCAGTACTGATCAGAGCGACAGGTCAAGAAAGACTCCATGTTCTGGCAGTCCACCTCAGCGTTCTCGCATTCGTCAACAGAGTGGATGCGGTCCTCGTCGACGTCAAAGGAGCACTTAGTGCCCGCAATCCCGCGCAATTGGACAATGGGAAGCATCTCGAGGCTGAGGCCGGGGCTGTACTCCACGTGGTCAGGACCAACGAGGATTGTCAATTTCCGAGGGGCGCGTTCACTATTGGTGATTACGCGGTCGTTCTGGGGAAAGATTTCGTGGAAGAATGTGGCAGCATCCTCCCAACGAACCTTGATGCGGGAAGCCTTCCAGCAGACGGGAAGGTACTCCCTTCGGATTTGATGGCAGGTCTGCGCAAGGGCGAAGCGCGTCGGCGGGGCTCCATGCTCAGGTACAGTTGAGCAGCGTTCGGGCGACGGAGGAATTTGCGCTCAGGCTCTGATGCGGCGTGGATCTCGTAGATTATGTTCCGGATCTCTGTCGTGGATTAGTGTTACTGTTTACGATATCGCTTCGAGGCATACGTACCTCCAGGCAGCTTCATGAAGGGGAAACCCCCCATTATTAGAGACGAGATTCGAGTGTCGAGGTGGACGGTGGAGGCAGATAGGTGACGACGCAGTTCACGCTGCAAGTTGCCTTTGCATTTGATCAGTCCAAGCGCCTGGCGTGGATCCCAGAGTGCACTTACAATACTGTCTCTCCCAGGGCGTGAAGTAGGTAGCAGGTGGATCGGTGCGATCTGTGGGGTGTTTTGATTGAAGTTTTCCAAGATTGTGTTGTGACGTGGACCGTGGTTTACCGTGTGCAGGTTGAAAATGCTCCCCCACACGCCACCAATCACATACTAGGCTGCATTAGAGGAGCCTGGTCAAGACCTTCAGGTCCATCATCTGCTGAAGACGCAACGGCCTTGAAATGGGTACACTCATATCTATCGGGTGTAAATGAATCAGACAGCTATATAGAAAGGATGTTCAGGGTCAAGTTTTCCAGGGAAGACATGGAGATGCAAATGGGTTGACAGCTTCACGGCCTTTTATACGGCATACCGCAAGCCACACAGCATACAGCACACAGCACACAGCACAGCGAGTGCTCATACTTGTCACAAATAAATAGCAAGCAATGTATACCGCGACCTGGTGACTATGTCATTCACACTTGACAACCCAATGTTTGCGAGACAACATTGCTCGTTACCACCCTAAAGTGCATATGACAGCAAGTTTTCAGGAAGCAGCTGTCTAATCACAAACAGTTCCTGCTCGTCACGAATGCCCACCCCCAACACCTCCACTAATCTTTTTTAACTATCATCGCGTTTTCCTCACAGCGTGAGCCAAGAATTACCAGGCAAGTCTCACTTATGTATGCTACTCTGAATCCCGCGAGATATCGATCGTACTCTAATTCACATACCCGACATTCGCCATCTCATCTACATACGCACTCTGGACATAGCAGAACTCTCAGGCACGCTATTACTCTTGAACCCAGTGCGTAAAGAACTTGCACCCTACTGCTATTACTCATCACCCACGTGTAAGATACAACAGGGCAACGACTACAAGTCCTTGCCCCACCTTCCCCATCCATCCACATAATCCACCCCACCACCCCACCCAGCAAACAAAAGACGCCCTAAACACTTCCTCATCTCACTATATCACTAGTCAATGACAAACCACACACCTCGCCTCCGGATAACCCATCTTATCTTCAACCCTCCCCCATAATAATGATACAAACTCAGCCTCCCCACCCCCACCACTCCCCTCCATCCCCTACACACACCATCCCACACTCCCCTCTTCCACCTCCTGGGTTCCATTTCCGAGCACGTTAGCGCAGTAACATTCTGCCCCATACTCGGTGCCAAACCACGTATATCCCCACAGACACCCGCGCATTTCTCGACACTCATGTCTGCGCCAGAAACGTACACGTCGCTCAGCACGCGGGCGGTCACGGCGTCTACGAAACAGCCTGCGTATGTGTAATTGTTTATTATCGGGTTGATAACCTGGACCTGGGGTGCGGTGCTGTTGACGTAGAGGAAAGGGCGTTAGGCCCGCCGCAGTACTGAGTTTGGTTTGCGGCGCAGCGCATGGTGCAGGTTGTTGGGGGAGGGGGAGGAGGAGGACTGGAGGGTGGGGGCGCAGTAGCATTCTCTAGGGGTGTTAGTATAATGTGGGAGGGGAGAAGGGAGGAGAAGGGGAGAGGAGATGAAGGGAGGAAAAGGAGGACAGGACGTACCGCCCGTACTCCAGGCCGAAGTACGCCGTCCCTTGACAAAGCGACGCGCATGTTTGCACCGTCATGTCCGCTTCACTAAAACTCGCGCCTAGGAGCGCGCGCGTGGTGGTACCCTCGCTGTAGCAGCCTTTGTAGTCATACCCGGGGATCTGTGGGTTGCTGGGTTGGGAGTAGAGCAGGTTGGTGTAGAGGCTGAGGCGGGAGGGGCCGCCGCAGAGTTGCGTGGAGGTGCCGCTGCACGGCATGTTGCAGTCGGTGGCGGGCTGCTGGGTGCTGGCGGAGTCGAGAGTGTTGCCGCAGTAGCATTCTCGAGCGTATTCTAGGCCGAAGTAGTGGTATTGCGTGCAGGCTGCTGCGCACTCTTCTACGGTCATGTCGGAGGAGGATGTAGACTCCGCTGAGAGGGCTCGGGGGTTGACAGCGTCGTAGTAGCAGCCTTGGAATGAGACGTTTGCAGAGGGTGTTGGTGATGGAGAAAGAGTGGTAGACGAAGAGGTTGATGATCCAGTCGCATGTAAACTCTGGGTAGACGTCCCACTAGATGCTGACACAATGTCGGAGGAAGTGATTGAACTACTCGACAGCGTAGCTGTGGTTGACACGATCGCAGAGGAAGAGCTACTAATCGAAGATTGTGTCGTTGCCGAGCTCGATGTTTTTATTTGAGAACTTTGTCTTGCTGGCGCCAACGTATTGCAACTGGTGGGCAAGCCGCTCACACTCTTCCTCGAATCCGACACACTGCCCGCAAAAACACCAAACACAGGCGGATTAGCTAGAGAATTCGGGAAAGCCAAGTCAGCCGAGTAGAGTTGGTACGGACCAACTGCAGATTGGGCCGCCATAGGCACTGTACTCATAGAGATCGAAGGCACAGGATTCGGCTCAGCCTGCGGTACCTTGATCAAGACTTGTAAATGAGGCACTGTCTGATTACGAACAGCAGCGACGACTGTCAGCTTTCCGGAAGAGTCTAAGCAACTTTGTGGAGCCTGGTAGATGACGGTGTCCACCACCTGGAACCCGGATCCATTGTTGTCATACGTGGCCTGAGTGGAGTCGCTATAGGTGACTGAAACTCTGAACGATGAAATCGAAGTATCCACGAGAAGGTCTGTGGAGAAACCAAAGAAGGAAAAGCTATCATCGAAGCCTGTAGCAGTGCCCTTGACCGAGGTGCTGATGGGTGTCTGCGCCACTGCACCATTGCGATCGGTGTATACAAGCTGCACTTGCGAGATAGTCCCCTGGGTGGTGCGGATCCGAACGTCGCCGGTGAATCTGATTCTTGAACCACCATCAAGAAGAGTAAGCTGCAACGCATACGGCTTGACTTCATACGGGGCAATAGGGTCCGAAAGCTGGGTTCCAGCTGGGACTTGATCGATCATTGTCTGGAAAAGCGATTTGCAAGCGTTTGCGAACAGTTGAGGATCGGCTGCCAGCGATCTGATAGTGGCATTCTTATCTGCCTGGCTGAACACTCTGAAATCGGAGTTCCTTGTGTTGGTTGTCGATTTCCCGACTACTAGAGGATCATTCGTGGTTCCCGAGACATACTCGACAGCGATTTGATTGTCCAATACAGCAGGAGTTGTGTCGAAATTCGCGAGAGCTGAATCAGTGATCTCCGGATGATCCCCACCGTGGACGCCGCCAATCGAATGACCACAGGCAATAAATTGAACCATGCCTTGGTCGTCCAGACCCAGCCTTGCAAATTGATTTCGAAAGATGCTGACAGCGTTCTGAGGCTGAGGCACGAATCCGCTGGGTCCAGCTTCGGTTGCATCAACACGGCCGCCGCGAACCGCAACACTGATATTGCTGCAGGAACGTGTCAAGACGTACGTCGCGGCAGCAATCACATCGGATAAGGATGTCAAATCGGAGACAAAGGGTGCCCAGGCGGCTACTGAATCGTCGGCGAAATTCCCTTCGTTCTCGAGGCTGTCGAGCTCCCATGCAATCGATCCGTCTAGTCCACCTGCGCCGGTGTATATGTTACCACTAATCGAATCATGGAAGGCAGTCCGAAGCCATTCGGCCGCCGTAACCCGGCTGGTGTTGAGTCCCTTCGAGCAAGGCGTAACTAGATTCGCTAGGCCCCTCGATCGGTAGCCTGTATTGAGGAACATCATATCTTCCAACTCATCAGTAGGTGCTGGCCATGTCGGTACGGCTAGCACAGACCGCCAGTGCGCCACCAAGCTCACTGTTATGAATATTCTGGTATACATGGATGTTAAGAATAGAGAAACATTAGGATTCATCGACGAAAAGCGAAAGACATCAGCCAGGCTGAAAGATGCGAGGATCGAAACACGAACTTTTCAATAGAAAATGAAGGAAGTCAAGCTGTTAGTAGTGATTCGACAAATCCGCCATTGCATTTGCCGGCCGCGGTGTGGCAAAGCGAAATATTTACATATAGATAACGCTGAATTAGCAGCCTCGCGGAGGTGCAGCATAGCGGTGCACCTTCATGTACAAATAGCAAAGCCCAGCCAACATAGTCAATCCAAGGATGCGGGTGACTCGCAGCACGAGCACGAGGGGACGGGAATAGGAAGTCGCCTAAGCAAATCGATATCTCGTGCATGCATATGATGAGCAGGCGATAGCGCAAGTTCGGCTCTTGGAACTGCTGAAGCCATCGCTCTCGATATGCAAGCTGTCAAGCCGTCGCAAAACACGCTCTAGCAAAGCATCCCACGAAGACATGGACAGCGAGCCATTTTCGTATATAAAGTTGGATGTCGATGGGCGAAGAAGACGCACCAGTCTTGATTGCGATGTTGCGGCTGAGAAGAGTTGATCTGAATCTGGTGTGATTGGCATGCGTAGCGAGCAGGGTGGCCTTCGTCGAGGGCTGATAGCGCACTCGCCTTGCGGTGGTCGAGACCGCGCACTGCACAAATGCCTGCCTGCCTGTCAAATTTGTGGTTGTTTTTTCTGAACATCAATGATCTAGAAGGCTGGTAAAAGCCGGTTTCAACATGGGGTTCTCTTCGGCTGAGGAACCAGGCTGCCAGGCTCACAGGAAAGTCTCACTAGGGCTTTGATTGAGACGTTGTCTTCGCAACCTGGGTTACATGCATTCCGGAAGTGTGTTCTCTCGTCGTCTCTTCTCCTTCTCAGTCAAGATGAATTCCAGCGTTCTTGTAAGCCGAGAAATTGCAGTCCGTGCTTCTTTCTGTTCACGTCTGCAGAGCAGTGTCACACCGATTCTGCGTCTTCTTTGCATCCTTCCAGAGCAGCATGGAGAATGATGCGCCTAGATCCGCCGGTGCAGCTCTGAAATTATAGTTGCTTTGGGCCTTGGTAGTCCGACCGGGACTACACGCGTGCACTCTGTTGTCTGAGCGTCGACGGCCAGCTCATCATCAACACAGAAGAGCGAGATGAAATGACGAAAGCATGGGATCGCGATCAAGGTTCGCGATCAGGATCGGTACTCGTTGAGTGAGTCGATTCCTGGTGATATCTCCCAGCCACGCTGTCCTGGTCAACGTCGGAGCAATACAAACTTGGACGTCGATGTTGATAAGGCACATCGTACGACTGTGAGCCGCGGTATCCCGGCGTGCGCTCCGCTCGATGTCCATGGGCTGTGAGATCTTGATCGAGAGACATGTCCAAGTTACTTTGCGTACTCGGGCCTGTTCGCGGCGAATAGGAAAGAGGATTACTGGCGTTCTGCTGCATGGTTACGCGCGTCGCGATGCTGCATGCGAGAGCTTCACGCGAAGCTGTCGGTCGTGTACTGCAGTGACAGCCAGCCACCAATTGCGGAGCCGGCGCATCGTGCGTGCCGGATCTCGATGGGGAGTTCGCAGGGAATGCATCTGTTTCTGGCTTGCTGTGTTTCGGCGGATGCAAGGTACGCCTTGCAAGCGGGAGCTACGAGCAGATCTGGGGGCGCTGAGTGGGCGGCGTCTGACGCGGAGGCTGGGTAACCAGCCACACCTGTTGCACAACACAAACAGAGCGAGCTCCCCATCAAAGCCACCGCTCGCAACCGCACCAGAGTGGGCCTTCGTGCAGGTAGTCATTCTTTAGGTGTCGTCACTTCCTCCGCCCTTCTCTCGCTGAGCTTTTTCCTTCTGCTTCCGCAATTGCAGCGCATGCACCGCGTCGAGGCTCATCGCACGCGCGGCTACTCCACCCCTCCGCCCACCGAATCCTCCGCGACTCTCGCCGCCAGCGCACTCTGAGCTTCGATCTCAAAGAGGTACTCATGGTAAGAGAAGGCCCAGCATGGCAGCTACAAAATTGGTAAAACCTATGGCGCCGGTCGCGCAGCACACCGCCGGCATCTACTCCGACATGACGGTCGACGGGCCTATAATTGGCACGCTGGTCACCATCATCGACCGCGCGAAGAACCTACCGAACCGCCGTTCCATGGGAAAGCAGGACCCGTACTGTGCTGCTCGACTGGGCAAGGAAGCAAAGAAAACAAACACAGACCGCCGCGGTGGACAGACTCCAAGATGGTATGCTCGATTCCAACACCACTTACAGGAGCTTGCACTGACATGACGTAGGGACCAGGAACTTCGATTCACTGTCCACGATTCGGCCGACTACCACCAGCTCAAGGTGTCTGTGTTCAACGACGACAAGAAGACGGAGCTCATTGGAGAGACGTGGGTAAACCTCGAGGCCGTCATCATTCCGGGCGGCGGACAGAGCGACACCTGGCACGGTCTCAATTGTAGGGGCAAATATGCCGGAGAGATCCGCATCGAGCTCACATACTACGACACGCGTCCAAAGGAGGATAAGACACCAGCAGTGCAGAAACAACAAAGCGCAAGGCCCGGCGGAAGTCCTGCGGTTGGCGGACCACGCGAAAGCACACCCGTCAAGCGGAGGCCGCTGCCTTCAGATCCCACAGGAGCTTCACCTTCTCCAGTAAATACCCCAGAGCAGCGTGGATTAAGGGGGATACAGGCAGGCCCTCGTAGCTATGGCAGTCCTCGCCACGAGCACACGCCGAGCAAGTCACGGTCAAGCCAGCACGCAGACACACCTCCACGCAGGCCGTTGCCGGGCGCCTCAGCTTTGTCCGAGACGCCACCACCAAAGCAACACACTCCACAGCATCAGCAGCCACCGGCACCGCGGCCGGCTGACCAGGAGGCATACCACACACCGCCGCCGAACCCGCGTTCGTCCAATACAAACCTACCGCAGTACAACGAAGCTGGTTATGACCTTTCGTATGCTGCCCCCAAGCCGTATGAAGTGCAGCCAATCGACCCACACCCGGGGCATCGAGCTATGTCACAGGAGAACTTCAGATCATCCCGCCGGCAATCGTACAATCCTCCGGAGCTAGCACACTCATACTCTGCGCCTGCCGTCCCGCTCACACACGAGCCTGAGCCCATCCAGGACCCGTATTATATGGAGCCAGCGTATTCAAACCCCCATACACCTCAGCAGTCTGATGGTTATGGAAGGGACACTTTTCAGGATCCCTCGTATCACGTTGAGCCTCTACGGCTGAGTAGGAACTCCCGAAGCCAGGAGCTAGTCGCGCCTCATGAGCAATTCCATTCGCCAAACGGATACAGTGACTCGCAAAGCCCGTATGACCATCAGTATTCATCACATGGTCGAAGGGCAAGTGCGATGCAGCCTACGGTGGAAGACGAAGACGACCTGCCGCCACCACCACCAGTGCACAGGAAAGGTGCGAACACTCTGCCGCAACCGCAGCATCAGCCTCAAGACTATCGTAGCGACGCACCCGCACCGTTGAATATGTCGCGGTACAGGGAGGAACCAAGCCAGTACGGCTACGATCCAACCCCACAGCCTTACGGGGCGAATGAATACGGTCAAGTCGTAACGCAAGAGCGCCGGTATACACATCCACGCCCCGTGAGTCGACCGGTGTCCCGGGATACCATGGCACCCTCACCGTTGCGGAACGAGACAGCCATGATCCCAGCAAGTCTGGTCCCTGGACTTGCCGCACGGCAGAGTAGAGATTTGAGTGCCTATCAAGCACCGCCGCCTTCATACGATGATCCACCACGCACGAGGCAGCTATCTGAGCCGGACTACCGAAACCTTCCGCAATATGATGCACCCTCACGGCCGCATCCATTGACTTATCATTCCGCGCCGCCAGAAGACCCTTACTATCCTCATGCACCGCCAGAAGAGCCCCGCCGGAGGTCACCTGTACGTGAGCTGACCCCCGTCAAGCCTCGTGCTATCAGCCCTTCGATCAGCCCTGCGAATGCTCACAGTCCGGTCCATGATCGCTCATCGCGCCTGCCTCAGCGGAGCATGCCAACCCGCAAGTCGGTCTCGCCTCGGCCACCTCCTTCATCCGACGGGATTCAAGAGCGTCGCTTGTCGGGCGTGCCTTTCGATCCGGACAGTTTCGACGTGTATAATCCGAATGCTAAGCCTTCCTCCTCGGACCCTGATCGCCCCGGCAGCAGTATGGAGATGAACGACCAAGGCCAGGTTGTCACGTTTAGTGGACGTGTCATCGATGCCTCAGATCACCTCCCCATAGACAGCTGGGCCCCCGAGCCAGAGCGCAAGCCCACTGAAAAAGTCCGCCCGGTGCGTTCACGGGCTGCTCTCAACGGAGCACGGGACCTCGAAGCAGCTGCACAGCGCGAGGAACGGTATCGTCGAGAACGCGCAGACCGCGAGCGCATCCGGCAGGCGACCGACGTGACGTTCGGCTCCGCCGCCAGCAGCAGCCCCAGCAACGCCCTCGTGACGTCCCGCCACAACTTCAACGAGTACAACTCGCCCGTCAATGCAGGCGCTTTAGTCCTCGCCGACCGCGACGCAACGCCCCCTTCTAGCAGTCGCAACCGCCTCCAGAAGCGCAGCAACGGCACTCACGCCCGCACAGCGTCCGCATACGACTACGACTCTCCGCCCGCACACTCGCCGAGCAGCATCCCCATGCCAAACACGAATGTCCTGCGCGAGAGGGAGAACGTCGGCGGGTACGGGAGTAGTCCTGGGTATGGCGCGCGGCACTCCGGTGCTGCTGCGCCGCCTATTCCGGCGAAGATTCCGCTGGAGAATGAGGATGTGGCACTTAGTTTGGAGCTGCAGAGTATTGATATTGGGGCTGGTGGGGGTGCGGGTGCGGGGAGGAGAGTTAGGGGTGAGGAGGGGTTATGGGTTTTAAAGAAGAGCAGTATGGTAATATTAATTGAGTGGTAGGTTCTGCGAGACTGGGCGTGGGGTCGGCGGCGTTTGTGTATTATAGACATTTCATAGGAAGGTGGGGGTGGGAAGGGGATTCATTGGGATGGCCTACTTTGAGGCTGGGATACTGAGCACGGCTTACGAGACGGAAGAGCCACACAACATAGACGTGCTAGCAACAGGCGATTGTGCGGCTTTTGGGTATATATACGCAGCTCTATGGATACCACGATATATCTTTACGCTCTCAATGGAAGATTCGGATTTTGGAGTTTACACATCCAGTGCAAGATGTGAGGTTTTGCTGTTAGGAAGGGCTTTGCGTATTCCGCCCAACATCCAAAGGTAGGCGTCGTGACTATACATCGTCGGCGCGTTGTTCCATCGCACTGTTGGAAGGAGCGATGCGGATGTTCTACTCTACCTTCGTGAACAATCATGCGTTCAGCATTGCGACTGGCAAGCTGGCGGTGAACGTTGGGATGTTGGTCATTGAGCTTCGTTGTAGGGTCGTGTCAAAAGAAGAAGATGCACTCATATTGTCGAATCATCATGTAGCACTTCAAAGCCTTGACATTTCCATTGTCCGTAGTCCTAAGACTCATATACACATATGTCCGATCCCATGCTCATCCACCCACAGCATCTTCGTGCTGGCACTATATATTATGGTCAGTAAATGGTGTTAAGAAATTCTCTGCATCGGCCAACATCTCGTGGATGGAAGTGATTATGAACGGATGTTGCTTCCGCCAGTGTGATGTAGGCTAGATGGACGTTAGATTTGACTTACGACGCAGAACTACCTCTTGAAAAACTTCTTGATGTTGCTCCAAGTTGTCTTTTTCTAAATTCATCTAGTTAGCATTCTACATCGACATGTTTAGGGTAGGTTATCGTACGCCGCTCTTTCCGTCGCCGCCACCACCGTCGTTTCGATCATCTACAAGATGTGTATTAGCAGATTTCATCAAAAAAAAATTGACATGGCCAAACGATTCCATCCAGCACTTGACTCCCGCGCACTCGAGGATGTTGGTTTGGACTACACCCGCTGAACTTGTATGTGCCTTGGCATATTACTTTATGCGTATGAGATGTAGGACCGAGAGCAGAGCAGAATTGTGAAGATACCTGAGTTTGGGGGATCAGCCCCAGTAGTGCCGCTGGACGTGGCGTTGTCGCCAGACGTCGTCTTCTTAGCTATGGGTACAGTTAGCCATATGCCCTGAGGGACGCTTATGTCTTGGGGGAGCTCTCACAGGGTTGCCAATCACGGCGGGTGTCGTTGTTATCGTTGTTCGACGACATTGTAGATTTGCGTTCAGATATGGGAGTTTGATATGGGAGTTTGATATGGGAGTTTAGATATGGGAGTTTAGATATGGGAGTTTAGATATGGGAGAGATCACTAACTTTGCAGGCCGAACTGGACTCTTATACTCCCACTTCACGGTTGCCTTCGCTATTGTGCATCTAGCAGCTATTGTTCACTCTAGATCATCACTTTCTTTGCGTTTGCTTGCTGCCTTCACTAATAACGTCGGCGGTCACTGGGCGGGTCGGTGAATGAGGGCTCCTCTTCGGCCTAATCTATAGTGTGAGCATCACAATAGGATGATCCGCATTGTGAATGCCTCCTTCAATGTTCACATTCACATCTGTTATTGATAGGATGCCTGGTATAGCGTGAGCACGAGCGAGGCCTCCCCGTACGTTCAGGACCGGTTCTCACTGATTAAGCTTTTTTGCTTGAAGCCAACACATGAGTATATATCCATGAAAAGAAGCATTGCTCCTTACTCTAGATCCCATATATCTCTATGAAAGCCGTGACATATGTTAGCAGGTGTAACGATTGCGATCCATAAGTACTCCATTGACTATAGTAGTAATGTAAGCTTCAGGCTATCAATACAAGTAATTCAGGATAGAAGAAGTGGCTTTGGGGCTACGAAGCTATTATTCAATGTTCTATCTATCTAGTCACTCCTATTTACGTTTGAATAAACTTCAAGAGAGAATCACCTAAGTGTTGCTTTGAAATTCCAAAAGTGCACAAATTTCAAGAGCTTGTTAAAACAATGCTCATTTCGATGGTCAATGGCTGGCCTAATAGTAGATCATATACTAGAGCTAGAGTGCCGAAGTATCGTCCAGATCAATAGCAAGACGTTTGGAGAGAACGTAAGCAGCGCTAGCTAATCTTCCTTCGTTTCTCGGGCAGCCGGATGTGACCAATACAAGTTTGGTATGGTCGACCGTCAGGAAGTATCATCTCCTCTTCACTGCTACTTTGCTAGTGTCCCATTTTTACATGTATATTAAAGTCGACGAACAGTAAAGCTGTATGTGCGATCGTTGTAAGGAGTGCACTAACCAGGATGAGGCTATCACCCTACTATAGTGTGGATACCATTTCAGACATCCTGGACAGCCTTACACTTGGCTGAGCATTAGCTAGACGTGGGCAGGTAGGACGTAGTCATGTCCAATCCTATTATTCAGACCTTGTATTACAACTCCTGGGGTAACACGCAGGTGTTTGGATCTCATAGCGTTTGCAATCTTCTGGTCTTTCCTAATGTTTATGCTATTTCTGGGTTCGATTCGATACATCCTGCCTACAAACATTGAGTTTAGATTAGCCGAATGCATCTGCTATTTTCGCTGTTACTACATAAGACTTGCTAGATATTTAGGGTGAGGTCCATGCACATGCAAAACGCATTCTAGCCTGTGAGTCACTCTAGCACACAACTCCCCATGGTTAACCCTTTCAGGCCGTAACAGCTATATGTGTCTTTGAGATAGCCTCTCAAGACACCAGCGAGTCGCATTCTCATGAACTGTAATCGAAAGATTGTGATATGAGATACATGGCAGGTAGGTCCTACAGGAGGACTTCATCGGTCTGGTCAGGAAGTGTGGCATCATGAAGGTCGCATGACCTCAGAAGGAGTGGCACATTGTAGATGCCATCTTTGATACAGCAAACATTGGATTTGTGTCATATGTGGGAACCTTACAGAGACTTAATTTAAAGAGAGTTAAGTACGTTGAGGTTTGTCAGGGTCACTTCTCTTGCCAGGTATCATCGTACAGGTTGTCGTTCTCACCTACTGCAGGTGCAAGATTCTGAGAATGATCAATGCATGGGAGTCCCAGCCCAAAATTGAGATAATACAATCAAGTCGCGACTGGCGATTTGCGGTGGCGCTTAGGTTCATTACTTGAAAACCAGGACGCCAGTCCCCGTGATTGTGGTGCATTGAGCATGACGGTCCGCATAGAAACCGTTTTAGATATCGGTAACTGTATTCAAGCAGGCTAGCGACTTCAAGGTGCGATGGCAGACTCTGTCTGAGAAACAGCGAGCGAGCAGGCTACTCGCCCGAGGTTCTATGATTCACCTGGTAGGCGTTCGCTCTTTCCCCAACTTGACCTCAGCGTCTCTCACCCAATTCACAACCTCAACCCAACCAACGCACTAATTCAGTCGCATATATGTACTTTTGGATTTACAAATACTCTCACATTAAGCTTGTGGCAGAAGGAGAAAGCACTTAGTGGTCTAGTGGTCAGCTAGCGACTAAGGACTCTGGGAGAGGGCTTGCGAACGAAGCGGAGTTCACCGCCTAGGACGTGAGTTCGATCCTCGGGACAGCCGATGTTCCTCTCAACTACCTGCTCATTCCGGCTGTCCGGCTAGGACGGCCGGGGTGGGGAGACATGAGCTTGGTGTGCTTTTTTTTGCCTTTCCTCCCTCTCTTTTTCTCTCTCCCTCTCTCTCTCTCTCATTCTCTCTCTTTTCTTCTCTCTCTCTCTCTCTCTCTTCTATCTCTCTATCTCTCTATCTCCCCTCCCTTTTTATTCTATCTCTCCCCCTTTTTATTCTATCTCTCCCCCTTTTATTCTATCTCTCCCCCTTTTTTCCCTGCTCGCAACCCGGCAGGAGGTAATTGAGCCTGCATATCGGACAGAGTTGCGCAGCCAAGCCACAACCTACACAAAAGAAAAGCGCGATTGGTAGTTGGCGACGCGCTGAGGTATGAAAACCATGCGGTAGAACATAGAGGAGCTACGGACATGCGGTACTTATATTTGTAAGATCTTCAAAACTACCACAATGCTGCTACAAAGTACAGCATACGAATGTACGCCCGGCCCTCAACATCTGCCGTCATACCACTCTATGACTACGCTTCTGGGCGAAACCCTTGATTTGTACAATCCCCGCATTGAGACATGGCTTGATGGTCGAACTACGGATTGGTATATACGCTTGCCTTTTATGGAATTCCTGCCTGCCAATTCCTTCATAACCATGGGAATCTCCCCAGAGGTAGAAGCACCATCTACCGATTAGGGAGTCACTATTTCCGCAGCGCACTATGGCATATGCCACAAAAGGCAAGTGTCACTACTAGCGCCGGCCGCATTCTCGACGATTGCCTATTCTGTGCCCCCACCTCGACTTCAACCTCACCAAGCACTTCGCCTCTGACACGAACACCGCAGCCTTGCGGCACAGCACCGTCTGAAACGCCCCCAGCATCTGCTTGACTGATCGTCACCATCTTTTCTTATCCCGCGCCTGCCCCTCCCGCGATAGGAGAATTATCCCCAGACGACGTTGCTGCGCCCGTCAGATGTCTATCCCCAAGGCTGGCAGTGTCGCGTGCATAGCGTTTCATAGTGCTCGTGCGCCCACGCGATGTATCCGGAGCTTTGTTCGGGGGGCCAGAATATTCCTGGATGCGGCGTAGCGCATGTCCAGTTTCGGCATCGTTCATCCCCTAGTCCAACTCCGAGTTTGAGGCTGTGCGTCGTTTGGGATCTGTTCATCCTCGAACACTTAGCATGTCTCGAGAAAATTCTTACCATTCTAACTCGAAGTAGGAATACGCCAGAAGCATGATGTTAGGACGAGCGAAATGCTTCATGCGCAGCGACAATGCAGCATCGCACTAATCATGGTACAAGATGGACACCGGACTTGAGCACACATTTTGTATGACCGAAGTGGCCCGCCGTACTCCCACACTCGTTAGCGCAAGCCCACGGATCGTTCGTGTTAGGCCAACTTCTTGGGTCCGACGCCGCGTTGGGTAAGGCGCTGTGTTCTGATGCACTCCCTGCACCAGTTTGGCCCTTGGCACGGCCTTATTTTAGTCTTGAGATGGAGGCACGGAGATGCAGATGCGTATGTGCGGCGCGGGAGTGCTGTAAATACATAAGGACGAAAGGCTCGGGACTGTGGATGCAAGGCTACGGTTTCCCACTTTTGTATTTGGGATTGCGAGAAAATTGATCACGCGTTTGACAATATGGCCATGAGAAGAGTAACGACGGTCTTGAGCCTGGCTGCTGGCTTCATTGGCCTTGCAGATGCGGCCGATGTCTCTGTTCGTACTTACAATGCGCCGGGACACACAGATGCGGATACGCATCTTGCTATTCGAAGAGGGCTCGCTGAGGCGAGACATCAAAAGATAGAGGATTTGAAGGGCAATGTAACCTTCGACAGGAGCTGGGACGGAGCCGTTCTGCTCAAGTAGTAAGTACAATCCCCCCAGATGCCTCACTGGTCATCTAACTTGGTTACTAGCGGTGCATCCGAATCCGTTGAGACAGACAACGGGAACGCCTCAGCTGCTGTATCCGCAGCTGTTGAAATCACCTGCACAACATGCTACGTCAAAGGCATCGCAAGCGCAGGCCTCCATATCGCCGACGACTTTGATGCCGGCGAAGCGCTCAACAAGACCGTCTCTTCCGTCTTCAACACAGTCGACAACTTCACGCAAGAGGTCGAGGACTACTTTGAGGACTACTTCAAAGGCGTCGCGAAGAATCTCGACGACGGCATCGACTGGCACGACTTTGCGTTCCCGCCGCTCAATTACAGCTTCGACATGGACATTGCGCCCATCGACGATGTCACGCTAAATTTCATGTTCGACGACATGGAGCTATATCTCGAGCTCAACACGGTCCTAGGCGCAGGCGCAACGTACGAACTCAACCTCTTCACTTCCAACACGCCCATCGGCGTCGCCGTAGGCAAAAACCTCACTCTCGGTGTCGTCTTTAAAGTTGATCTCCTTCTCTCCGTCCAGGGTGAGATCGACATCAGCAGCGGCCTGCACATCAAGCTAGACGACGGAGTAGGCATCGACATCGCGCTTTTCAGCGACTCCGTCTCCAACATCGTCTTCAACGGCGGCCAATTCGAGTTCCTCCCCGTCACCATCGAGAAAGCAGGCGTCGTCCTCTCCGCCATCCTCCGCATAGGAATCCACTCTGGCATCGCCGTCACAGCCCCAGGCGTCCCTGATGTAACCATCTTCAACACCACCCTCGGCACCCCCGAAGTAGCCGGCGGTATCGAAGTAGGCGTTTACGCCAACCTCGCCGAGTTCACCACCAACGTCACGCTCGCGCCCGCAGACGCAGACTGCGAAATCCACGTCTTGCAAAAATACCAGATGGCGCTTGGTGCGGTGGCAGGCGCGAGCATCGTCTTCGACACAGATACCTGGGGCCCCGTCGCAGCGACTAGCATCCCCATCTGGACGACTGCCCTCGCGGAAGTCTGCGCCCACAAGCCCACTTCGCCTCCCAGCGTGACCGCCTCGCCTACACCCACCACAAAGCCTGACAAGCGTGCCGACGAGGCTTCTGAGACTGTAACCAAGAAGACGCAAATCACGCACACGGGCGTCCAGTGCCAGACGTCCGTCATAGGAAACTGTCCCAATAGCCTACAGCTCACAACGCAGACCGTCGAAACGCGCACGCTTACTACCGTCGTTCCCTCCGGCGCGGACGTAACGTGGCCAGTTACCCCAGGCGTGACTGATAAAGTTGTAAAAACGCAAGACTTCGGTGACAACGCTTTGAGCTTCTCGAGCACGAGCGGGAGTCCCGTTAGTTACACTGCGCCGCCTACACCTACTGCATCGAAAGACGACGGCGATAAGGATGTAGGCGCTAAGGCGAGCGAGATTGTGAACGGCAAAACGGGCGGGGTGTCTAATAAGGTTATTATTGGGGTGTCTGTTGGTGTGGGCCTGTTCGTCATCTTTGCTATCGTCGCGGCGGTTGTGTAAGTTCCTTTCCTCCTTTCCTATCCCTCTCTTCTGTCAGATTTGGAGAGCAGAAACTAACGTAGACCAGACTCATGCGTCGCAAGAAAGCCTACAATGCTGTTCCCGCGCCGAGCTTCGCGCCTAGCAACTTTGTCGCGGAGCCGTACCAGCGGGTTGGGAGTCGTGGAGGGGGCAGTGGAGATGGGTTTGAGCCGTATCGGTGGGAGAATAAAAATAAGGGGAAGGTTAGTGTTGACATTACGGAGATTCGGCGATGATTGATTGATCGACTGGTGAAGAATTAACTGGCGTTCACGGGAAGGATAGACGGGATATAGATTATGATTTACGATACCCCTGCATGAAATGCAAAAGCTGAAATTTTCGACATCTCATAATACTATTGCAATTGTATCCAGACTAGCTGATCTTAGGATCTTTCCCGCCCATATACCGGGCTGCAACTCCTACAATGCCAACGCAACTATTCCCGAAGGCTAATAGCAAGCAAGCACCAAGCCCTCGCAATTCAATCCCCCCAATCAGCCAAGCCAAATTTTGATCCCAGCGCTGTGCGTGCGCTCACCAAATGATAACTTATAATACAAGGAGGAACATCTCAATCTAGCCACGCCGCAAACGACCTCAACGCCTAATCGGAATCGCCTGCGCCGCCGGCCTATGTCCCGGGCCAGACGGCGGCCCCGCCACCCTACTCTTTGACTGGAATAGCATCTTGAACCCGTTCTTCAGCGCGACCATATCAGGATACACGTTCTTCTGCATCTCGAACGCGTTGGGTATGACCTTGACGGGCCACTCGCCCTTCTTGCCGTCGCGGCCGGCTTGGAAGCAGAGCCAGAAGTAGCCCGGGTGCTTGGGGATGGCGCAGAAGGCGTACATGGAGCGCGTGGTGTTGGCGTTGCAATACGTGGCAAGCCATTGCTCTGTGGGTGCGTCAGTATATGTAATGCAAAAAAGACGAGGGGGATGCACGGGGAAAAGCTTACCTGTCTCTTCTTTCGTGCCTTTCTGGAAGCGCTCGTCGCGAGTTAGCTCGGCGACCTTGCGGGCCATGGCTTGCACGTGGTTGACGATGAGCTCGTCGAGATCCGAGTAGACTTGCTTTCCGACACGTAGTTGCTTGCCGACAGAGTACTCGCTGGCCTTGTTCATCTCCAGCACATCGATATGCTGGAATGAATTCTCTGCGACCTTCCAGGTGACGGCAAGATGGTCGAAACCCTTGGAAGAGGGACGGATGACGGCCTCTCCAGGTTCCTTGCTACCGAGGTACTCTTCTGCCTGTGCAGAGTTGAACGAGAAGAATAGAGGATGATTGACGACACGGTTGGGTCGGCCGGAGGCAACTTCCTTCTCCCGCTCCGCTGCCTTCTTGTCTGCCGCTTCCTGCTGCTCGTCCCAGTCGCCTGGTATGCGATCAGTTCGTACTAGTGGCTGTCGGATCAGGTCCTCGCGCAAAGAGAGCTGTGCAGTGAGAGCTTTCCGATTGAGGAAGACAATCTTAGCCCGCACAGTCTGATGGGGCTGGAAGACATCGCGGGGTGCCTGTCGACCGCTACCAACGCCCTCGGGAAATTCGACTTCACCCACGCCTCCTTCGACACCGCACTCGAGCCTGACCTCAATGTGGTCTGGGAAAGTGCGCTTGATCTGGACAGGGATCACCATGCCTTCGTGCAGCGACTCTTTCGTCTCGCCAGTCAGCATAGTAAAAATGTCATCAGAATTCAGAAGGGCGAAGGTCTGCCGAATTTCCTCGTAGGGATCCGCGATCTCAGCACGGATCGTCTCCAAGGTGGCACGTTTACGAATGCCGATGTTCTTTTCGATGTCCCTTGCATAACCCTCGAGATCAAGGTCGTGGATTTCGTCGAACTTCTCTTCACGCACCATCCTTCGGATCACTGCACTGGGACCAGCTTCGTCGATTTCTGCCTTGATGTCCTCTTCATCAAGATTCATAGAGTCGGCCACCATCTTGCGCGCGAGTTCGTAGTCTTCCGGATGGACGCGGGTGCTGTCGAGGTAGTCGGCTACTTCTTCGCTCGAGTCGTATGTGAGCCACAGGAAACTGGAGCAGTTTGCAAATACTACTGGCTCCATGGCCTTGTGAATTTCCCGACTGTCGCCTTGTTCCGAAACACCCATCAGCTCCCATCGTGAGAGGATCTCGTCGTTGTTCGATTGGATAGCCTTGACAAGTCTTTCCGCTTTACGTGGTCCCAAACCACATATGTATGGAAGCAGCTTAGACATGTACGGGTCGTCGTAGCCGTCCAACAAGTTGAAGCCGACTAGGTTGACCATGTCCACCATAGCGGTCTCCAGGCGGTCAAAGAGCTTCTCTTGTGGGACGAGTGTCTGGTTCTGTACGAAAGGCAACGATACGATGTCTCGGCCAAGCGAGGCATATTCAGCCAAAGGATTCTGCAGATAGCGAGCAAGCGCGATACAGTATCGTGTGAGGGGAGGGTGTTTTGGAAATTCGTTGGCAGCACGGGCACTGTTGTAGTAAAGGCGCGCAACTTCATCGTTGACGTAGATGACCTCCAAAGGATCGAGCCTTTCTGTGTTTTCTTCGTCTTCGTACTGTGGTCCTTTCAAGTCGTTTTGATTGATGATTTCTTCCAAGTCGCCCTTGAGTCGTCGGGTCTCCACGGAGAAGCCACTGATGCCGATGACATCTGGCTTGCGTCTGTTGCACACTTCGACAAAGACTTCGATGTCTTTGCCATCCGGAATGCCGCGATCCCGGTTACCGAGTCGAAATTCCCTCAGCTTGCCGTGTTCCAGCACCCTTCCATCTTGCTCCACGTAAGCCCACATGATAGCGTCGCCCCGCATGCCCTTGCCGTTAGAGATGGTAAGAACGTTGGGGACTGTGCCCAAGGGTGAGCCACGGGGCTTGAAAGGAGCCTGGTCGAGCTTGTTGTAGTAGCTGTCGCGTGCCCGACTTGCTAGCTCGTCTTCACAACGGGATCGGAGCGTCTCCTTTACTCCGCCGGCTATGATAGGCTGCAGCTTGTCCAGAGCGATGTCAAGCATCTCCTTGCGCAGTACGTTCCACTGTTCGGATACTTCGCTGACGTTATCCGAGACGATATGAGTCTGCAGCTTCCGCTTGAGGTTGGCCCAGCTGCCCATCCGGATCTTGACGCTAATGAGGCCCTCCTCTTCAGCTTTCAGCATCTTCAGGAAGAGATCCGGTCGACCGTTCAGGTCCTGGAATGTCTGTCTCCGGAGGTACTTGAATTCGTAGTAGGGATGATCCTCGGTAATCTTGCGCATGCCCTTGTCCGTTCGCACACAGTCTATAGTCGCATCCATGTAGAAGTTGCCTCTGACGTATCGCCGTAACCGTGGATTTACCTGCAATTCCTGCGTATATAACAGCTTTGCGGATCGTAAGATGCTGGATCCTGTTTCGGGCGCCTCGGACAATTGATCCGCAAATTCCTCCGGGCTAACCTGCTGGTCTTCAATGAAATGACTTTCCGTTCCGTCTGCCTTCTTCGCAAGTTGATCAGGGCTGATGCCGAGCGCATGCACGAAACTAATCGTCTTTGTACCACGCAATCGGTCGTAGAAATTGCGGGTGTTATTCGCACGCTTCTGTACACCATTGCCGGTCTCTTGGCGGACTTCACTTATTTCCCCAGCGTATCGGAAATGTAGATAGTCTTGCAACTCCTGCACTTCCTCAATTGTGGAAGCCTTGTGAGCCAGATCGTCAATGACATCGTCTTGGATATCCGGGTACAGAGCCTTGAGGTTGTCATAATGCTTTATGAGTGCTTCTCGCTTTTCGAAGAAAGCGCGGAACTTGAGGTCAAACTCAAAGATCTCCCACAGCTCATTTTGATTTAGCAAACGTTCAGGTCGCATGTCTCTAGGAGCAGGATCGTCAGGGTCGTCGTCTTCATCACTGGGGGCGTGGATCAAGTAATCCTTTCTATGGTTGAAGATGAAAGGAACCTCGAAGTTGTCGACATTGAGGAATTGCAGAACCTTGCGCACAGCGTTGATGAAAGGGCTCTTGAAATACGAGGCCTAATGCAGAGGTCAATGATTAGCTAGAAGTTATGCACATCTATGATGGGGTGATCTTACCATGCCTTTCTTGGGATACAAAAGCTCGGAGATCCACTTAGCCTCTTCATCCAGCCGCTTCTCTAAGGTATCGGGGCTCAGATCCGCGTCATCGGGGAATGGCTCGCGCGCCAGCTGAAGACGTTCGGGGATATCCTTATCACGGATAGCTTGATCCCTATCGGTAAGCAATTTCTCCTGGAGCAAGCCTGGTTCGAAGACGTCCTTGAGCTGGGTCTTGCCTTCTCCGCCTTCCTCTTCCATGTCTGCTCTTTCTTGCTCTTCGAGGGCCCAGTCGTATTCTGTGCCATCGCCGAATGCCGCCCGGTAATCCTCTTCAGCGCCTTCGTCGAGACCGGTGAATTGTAAAGTCCTGCTGATGTGGGCGATACCCGGCTGTCCGACTTCGTGGTCGTCCTCGGTGATCTCGTCCTCAAACGTTTCCTCTTCGATGAAGTCGGCGAATTCGTCGTTGAAGTCTGTTCTCCGACCGGCGTCCGCGTCATCGACCTCCTCGTCGTCAGAGAATATATCGTCGATACCACGAGGTCCCTTGGAACGTTCCTTGTGGCCGCGCTTCAGGCGTTTGAACTTGCTCTGTGACTGTTAGCGCCGTTGTAAGGTCATGGCGATACGAGCGTACCGGTGGTTGTTCGCGTGGTTCCACATCCACGCCGATGAGGTCTAAATCTTCCTCATCCAGGGCCTCGTCTTCTTCCCTGTTCTTGCGCTTTTTACGCCGCCGGCGCTCCTTGCGGGTGGCCTCTTCTTCTTCGTCCTCTTCCTCGTCGGCGATGAAACCAGCGCCCTCCTGTACAGCTGTCAGCACTTCCCAATAGCCCACGAGATTGTGAACCCACCTCGCGGATGCGCTCCTCGTCATCCTCGTCTTCTTCCTCGCTCGAGTCATCTACGCCGTTCTCGCCGTTCGCCTTGGAGCGTCCCTCGGGCGCGTCCCCGTCGAAGTCGTCGTCATCTTCCTCGCTGCCTAGCTCGGCCACGGTGTCAAAGTATTCAGCCATGGAGGATGCGGCCGCGCGAACAAAGGAGAAAGCGGAGGCTGCCGGTGGCCTGACTCGAGACGCGTCGGGCGAAAGCGAAGGGGAAGATGGAGGAGGTGGCAGGCGCGAGATCGAGGCGGAGGGGGGTCTTTATAGGGACGCGCTGGGCGCAAGGTCGAGTTGATGGGAGCTGCCGTCAGTCGCGCAGTCGGCGCAAAAGTTCAAGCCGCAGTGGCTAAGGTCACTTCGGGCCTAGCGCCATGTGGCTGGTGCTGCCCTTCCTTTCACCTTTACTCGCTTCGGTGATCCATGCACGCGTGTGGGGTTACCAGCAGACGATCTGCTGCACACGTATATTTTCTTTATCCTGCATGGCCACGAGTAGTCGGAGAAGCTAGGAAGACAACGCTTGCCGGAGCTGCAGCTCGTCATGGCAGCAACAGCAGCTGTAGCAGCGAACCCCGGCGAGAGGCCGAATGGGCGGGAGCATCCGCGGAGGGTGCGCTAGAGACAAAGGTGAAGCAGCGCCTTGAGGCCATGCGAAACGTGAAACTCTCCTGAAGATGATCATCTACATAAATCCAATCTGTGCAGTACTTCAGGAGCCTGCGTCCGCCCCGCGCACCTCATCAGCCTCGCTGCCGCTTCAATCGTGCCTTCGTGCGCCCTGCGCGTCTACCCGTTGCCGTGTTGCTTGCTTCCCCGCCAAACATCGAAGCGCCCCGCGACGTTCAACTTCACCGTCCACCGCCCTCCCTGCCCACCACCACCCGCGAGGCCCGCTGTATTCGCACCTACATTGGCTGCCTTCTTCGGTCACGCCGTCATTCTCGCCTCTCGGGCCTGCAACCACAAGTGTCCCGAAAGCGTTAAACCAATAGACGCTGTGGCCCTCCTTTTACCCAGTTTCCTACCGTGATTGGCGCGACATCGTGGTGCATTCGGGCGCCAAATTTGAAACGGAGCTCTGCCCAAGAGCTCGATAACACTACACTGTTACTCCTCTCGTAGCAGAGCCCGTCAAAACCTGCCTCCAGCGACCGGCGACGCACTGTCCGCATTCCAGACCGCCACCATGGGCGACTCCGCTTTCAAGACGAAGACGATGAAGAGGAAGAATGTGAAAGGCCTCGCTCTCAGTGCTCCTCCACCAAAGCCCGCGCCTTCGGCTGGTGACGCACAAGCACCCGGTGGCCTCGGCCAGGACGACCGCGCAGACACACTCGAGATAGGTGTCGAATTCCGCCTGGACTTGAAGGCAGAAGATCTGATTGTCCTCCGCGAGCTCGGAGCCGGCAATGGCGGGACTGTGAGCAAGGTGCAGCATGCCGCCACGAAAGTGGTAATGGCAAGAAAGGTGAGCTGATGACAGGTAATAGCTGCGGTTGACGCGCGACTGACAGCCCGCCAGATTATACACGTCGAAGCAAAGAACGAGGTGCGCAAACGGATTGTCCGCGAACTGCGCATCATGCACGACTGCAACTCCGAATACATTGTGGCTTTCTACGGTGCCTTCCAGAACGAGAGCGGGGATGTGATAATGTGCATGGAATACATGGATGTGGGGTATGTGAACCTGCAGCAGCTCTAGCAGCGTTGGACTAATATGGTTATACAGATCCCTTGACTGGGTTTCCAAAACATTTGGCCCCGTACGCGTCGATGTCCTGGGCAAGATCTCAGAAGCCGTGTTGGGCGGTCTCGCATACCTCTACTCCGCGCACAAGATCATGCACCGCGATTTGAAACCGTCGAACATCCTCGTAAACTCAAAGGGGCAGATCAAACTTTGCGATTTTGGCGTATCCAGCGAGTTGGAAGGTTCGATAGCAGAGACCTTTGTCGGAACTGGAACATACATGGCACCCGAGCGTATACAAGGATCACCATACACTGTAAAGTCAGATGTCTGGAGTGTCGGTCTCACGCTGATGGAGTTGGCAATTGGCAAATTCCCGTTTGGCGGCAGCGACGACGATGGTGATGGGCCCGGCGGACCGCAAGGTATTCTCGACCTTCTGCAGCAGATCGTTCTGGAGCCTGCGCCCAAGCTTCCCAAGAGTGACGCTTTCCCTGCAATATTGGAAGATATGATCGCGAAATGCTTGATGAAGGATCCAGCAGAGCGGCCAACACCGAAGGAACTCTACGTATGTATCCATCAATGACCCCCTGTACACCCGCTAACAGTCTCAGGAACACGATGCATTCCTCCAAGCCGCAAAACGCACACCAGTCGACCTCGAGGCATGGGCCGTCAGCATGATCGAACACAACAAGCGCAAATCCCACCTCGCACCCTCAGCACCCTCTTCCACCGTCCGGGAGAGGCTCCGCGATGGCCCAGGCTCAGCGCCTCACACTCGCTCCGACTCCAACGGCTCTACATCAGCACCTCCGCGACCTGCACACCCCTCCCGCACATCCAGCGCATCAAGTGGCCAGAACATAATGTCTCTGCCCATCCGACCCGCGCCCCCACCAGGAGACAGACCCGGCTCGCAGCACCTGCGGGGCCCTCCAAACGGAGGCCCCGGGCTCCCCTGCAGGCCCGAAGCGGTGGAACAGCGAGAACCAGATTTAAACTTTTGAGATATGCACATGTTGGGTTTGGGGATTTTAGATACGATACCTTTCTTCAGTTGGCGGCTAGCAATGGTCGATTCATTTAAATATGTTGGAACAAGAAGCGATTCGGAATTTGATTGTCTTATCTTGCATTTTGGGCGCTTGGATGTTGATAGTGAGGGCAATGAAGATATATTTGGCCGTTATCTGTGTCGTCTGTCTGTGGCGCTGTGCGGAAGAGTTGAGATGCGTTCATCCTGTCCACTCTCGTTGTTATGACCTTGCTTGACTTGCTAATGTTATTGTAGTCCGAGTCTAGTCAGGCGCGTCTGTCATCACGAGCTTAGTTTCTTCTAGACAGAGCTAATAAGCTACGGGACATAGCAAGGTGTCAGAAGTATGGACTGATTGCTGCTGCGCCCGTGGTGGTGTTTCAGTAGGCAATTGGCTTGAGGGAAGGTGTGGTAAACCCCAGCGACGTTATCTACGCCGATTGCATGCTAGAAACGCTTGCTGAAACAGCTGATCGCACGGAGCTTCATGATGTAGCTACGATAGTTTCTTTTCCATCTAAATTGAGGTATTGGGCCAGACTGGCCTACTTGTAGCCATATTTCTCGGGACTGTTGAAAATAGTGGAATACTCACTCTCCTAGAAGCTTTCCCATACTATGTGGAAGATAGCCTATTCGGCTTCGACTTTGTTGCTGAACCATATCTGGCCGTCCCTTCCAGCACTGGATACGTCCCCTACCTAAACTGAAATGGTTCTCGCCGGCTCCCGTATCAAGTCAAGAAAACAGTACTTACGATCAAGGTCTTAAATTGTCCATCCTAAGGTGACTTAGACTATCATACGTCTTCAGAGCTTCGATTAGATGCTATGCTCGTACTTGCGTAAGAGGTAGGGCGCGCACAGTACCTGCGACTTCGCGAGGCCACGGTCCGCAATCTTACAATACTACTCCAGCAGTGCTTTTACGATGGCTAAAACAGCAAGCCTTTTCTGTAACTTAGGTATCGCGTTACTGATGAACTTCGGGGAACCAGACGTCAATAAGATTAAGAGCGAAGCATCCCCCTTGCATACAGTCGCACAGGAGTACATGGCTAGGACCAGCGACTCTATCAAAGCTGAGGACTCTGGTGCGTATGACACACAGCCGACGTAGGATTTGAGTCACGACTTGTGATAGCGAACCTATGATCTACCAGGCATGTCGTTCTATAGATATATGCTGATTGACTAAGCATGCGAGTTGACCCAGAATATGCCACATAGTGTCATCGCGACACCTATGCAAAAAGATCACAAACAAAGACATTTACATTAACGAGAATGTCTTTATCATCCAGGGTCCCCTTATGAGATGTTGAAAATCATTCAGCTGAATGCAGTACAGTCTCAATAGATGGAATTCGGCAGAGACTATATTTACTCGACGGCCGGATGTTCAGATTGCCATTGCCAGGAAATATCAATGTCAGGAAAGACAGCGCGAAGACCTTCAGCAGCTACATGTTGTATTCAGCACATAACCGAGTGGAAACTTCATCTCCTGTGGGCCATCATCCAATGTTTGTCCAACAAAGACTACCTGCACTGCAGCAAAACTGTACCGGTCAGCATCTCAGTAGGTGAAATGTCTTGTGTTATACTAACGCGGCCGTAACAGCAAATATATCCATTCTCTTCGCCTCGGTGAATAGTTGTAGGCTGAACGCAATTCCTACATTGAACACGGCGGTTGTCCACAGCCTTGCTTTCATTGTATGCAGCTTCGTTAATACGATGATACTCAGTATAGGCGCTAGACCTGCCAAGGTGCCAATGATGATGTATGTGGCCCGGTGAATGGTCCTATCCTTGTATGTCACCATACCATGGTGTTCTTCTCGCTTCTTCTTGGACTGGAAAAGCTTAAGAGGCCATTGTACATAGCGTATTGCGTGTTCCGAGACGAAATTGGAAAATCTATCCTCTTTCCGCCGGGGCTTGAGCGTAACGAGGTCTGCGGCTCGTAGATCAGGCTGCTCGGGTAATCCCCATGTCGCTTTGTCGGAGCCACTCAATGGAGCGTTCATACCTTGCGGCAAGTGGATAAAGCAGCTGATGTCCTTGACGTCATAATCATCAGGTACAGGGAGCTTCAGTATAATGGATTGGAGGACCAGGGTTTCGTCTGCATCTCATCAGTCGATAAAAAGATGCGGCGAGCGGCGTGTAGATTCACGTACTGTACTCTTTCAATCTCTCCCGAACCTGGAGCATAAGATTCCATTGTACGGAATCGCCAAAAGCTGTCGAATAGTGTAGGTTGTTGGAGTCTTTCGCATAATGCTGCCTGAAGCCCTTCGTTGATATGCTGTCCCTATACTCGACTTGCTTCAGACGATTCTCAAGCATAATCAAGTCGCGCTGTAGATAAAGCAAGTTCCGGGCATTCAATGCTGAAAAACGACGAAAGATTGTACTCGCTGGCGCCTGCTCCATCTCACGTGCTAGCCTAGGATACCCGGGCACACAAGCGTCCAGCTCTTCGGCAAGTGATTCCCATTTCGGTAACATACCCTCAGGGACCTTCTCAGAAAACATGGCTGTCTCGAAATTTCGAGGTTTGAAGGAAGATGATCCTCGAGGAGAGAATTTCAATATATATGATTCCTTTGAGGAGTACAACTGTAGTCCAAGTCATGCAGTGTATGGGATACTGTGACAATAATGGACACGAGCAGGAGGGCGAGCCAGCCGTGTTCTGTTGCACAAGAATACACTTAAAGTTCGTTGAACCTTACACCAGCTGATGTCATGTATGATGCATAGAGCAGTGCCACGTTGACGCTGGCAGAAAAGCTCGTGCATAAAATCTTGAAAATCCGGAAATATCTAGGTGCACTCAGAGGTTAGCCTGTTGCGATAAAATCTAAGCTTGTTGCATTTAGTTCGTGATAGATAGCGACCACCATGCTCATGGCTAACTGTAGGCAGCTTGGCTTTCGTAAGGGCGACGCCGATGTTAGTGGTAGTTTGTACCTTGAGAAGATGCGCTACAGGCTCTTCACTCTACATTGTAGCTACCTCCCCATTATCGTTTGCGAAAAGAATGCCCCCACCCTACCACAGTACAGCTCCCCATTTTTATAAATAGTATCATCTACTCTCTTATTAGTTTAAATATGTTGATAAGTGTTGGGTGGGCTGTATTTACGTGTGTACGTAGTACAGGGTGTGATATATTACGAGTGAAAGGAAATACGAAAAGGTAACTAGTTCTGGTTGTTCATGTCTATCTTTCTGAGCTCCGTAAGGAGCTCAGATGGAAAACCCTTCTACGCTTTGGCCAAGTCGGCTTACCTCATCCTTCGTACCCCTATTGCTGTCCAAACACTCCTGTACATACAATAAGCCTATTTTTAAAACTTAGTACCCTATTTTAACAGCCTAGTGCCCTATTTTAACGTCTACTAGTACTAAATCTAGCTATTTAATAAGATCTAGCCAGTGATAGAATGAATATATCATACAATTAACAGAAATTGAGGATCTGTACCATAGTAGGTTGGGAGCATTCTTTTCGCAAAGCACCGATGATGACCATCTATTTGAGGGCTGTTCACAGTATTTGGTCCCAGTGTTGGAAACTCTTCGGCTATCGTGGGAACAGGACTGTCTTAAGGTACTTTTTGTGCGACGACTGCATACTCAAGTGGCCTTTGCATCGCTACATAGCGTTTGCGGGCATTTGGGACTGGCTTTAGCAATGACAAGCTGTCTGCACATGATGCCTAGAGTACATCCGCGATGCCTTTTCTCATTGGCAGATTGCGTGCACATCGCCACCACGCAGCTCGCTTTGAGCAGTTTGAAACACGACATAACTTGCAATTCTGTCTCTACTTTTACTGGATTTTTTTCTGAGTATCTGTAGTGGCCCGGTCTATACGCGAAAGCTCAAAGAAGCGTGGTGGTCCTCTCTCTCGCACCCTTGCGTAGCTCGGCGAAAGTCAGCACCTAGTTTAAATTATACTTCTTCATGATGGGATAAGAGTGACGTTACTGCTTTATTATCACTCAAGTGAAGATCGCTTAGCTCGACTAAGTCGACCGGATGATCGGTTTACGGCGACTAGCTCAATGCATTCGACCGAAACTTCGGTCCAAACTTCTATATAACGAGCCAAACTCTTGCAAAAGGGAGCGCACAGCAGTGTGTGAAAGTTATAGATCTCTTTGAAACCAAGCTTTGACAACATGGTCAAAATTGCGTTGGCTGGCGGCTCCGGCGATGTTGCATCAGAGATCATCGAAGTACTTGTCGCCGCGAAGAAGCATGATATCGTCATGCTTTCTCGAAGTGTAGGCTTCCATCATTTCTCCGTACTATAACTAAGTTACATCAAGTTGATTCCTCTTAGGTCAAACCCAAGCGCGAGACTACTGTGGGCGTGACATTTGTCACTGTCAATTACGACGATTTGGAACAGCTGACTCATGCGCTGAAAGGCGTTCATACCGTACTTTCTTTCGTGTCCGAAGGCGACGACCCGACGAGTCCAGTGCAGAAGAAGCTCATCGATGCAGCGGTACAGGCTGGGGTGCAACGTTTTGCACCTAGCGAGTGGGCTTCGTATGCTCTCCCTCACTGGGGGTGAATCCGTCTGGCTGACCATCGCTCAGATCGAAATTTGATTATCTGGATTGGTACGCATACAAGGGAGCAACACGCGAGTATCTCAAAGACATCAATAAGGACAAGAAGGTACGTCATACACAGTGTATACCTGCCATGTAGTCCTTGTCTGCTCTTCAATGCTCACAAAGCTAGGTCCTTGAGTACACACTGTTTCAGCCCGGTCTCTTCCTCAATTACCTGACCTATCCACACGCTTCAGCTAAACATCTACACCTGATGGACACGCCACTCAATCTGAATGAACGCCGCTTCATAACACTTGAAGGCGGCGACGATACCCGCATCAATTTCGTCACTGTGCAGGATCTTGCTGACATCGTCGCCAAGGCCGTCGATTACGAAGGCGAATGGCCGATCAATGGCGGTATACAGGGTACCGAGATCTCTATGGGAGATCTGATCCTCCTAAGTGAGAAGATCCGTGGCGGTGCCTTTGATGTGACCAAGCTTAAGCGGTCTGACATCCTGGCTGGGGAGTGGAAGGCTTCATGGGCACCGGTAATGGACCATCCAGCTATAAAGAAAGAAGAGCTCGATGCTATGTCTAAGCATATTGCTGGGAGGCTTCTGCTCGCTATTGACGCTGGTGGATATGTGGTCAACGACAATTGGAATCGCCTGCTTCCGGACTATCAATTTACCAGGCTGGAGGGGTTTCTGAAGCAGGCATGGGAAGGGAAACCGTAAGCTGCTGAGGGGGGAAACAACGTATTTAGTGGACTAGAAAGAGAGCTTGATTAAAATTGTATAACCACACGTAAGGGTTGACCAAGGCGCGTTTTGACCGCTAAAGCTTGCCCTTACACGAAGGAGGAGGGTCACGTTACGTACGGCTATTGTGATGCGTCTGGGTTTTTACAGCCTGAGTCACCCTGGGAAAAGCAATCAGAGATCCGGTTGAAGGAGTGTTGGGATTTAAGAAATTTTCAACCGAAATCTGTCTGTGTCAACATGAGCAATTCGTGTCAGAGCGAGATAGAGGCCGACTAGCTCATCGTCGTCGTCTGGTCCGAGCCAGACGGCATTTCGACCGAACGCTCGGTCGAACTAGCCAATCACCATCTTGGGGCCCAAAGCTCCGAAGCATCACCACTCCGCTTCGTCCGAAAACCATAATTGCTCGAACCTGACATGTCCAACCTCGAACCCACGACAACGAAGCGCAGAAAGGTGCGCAAAGGCACCCAAAGCTGCTGGGAATGTAGGCGACGCAAAGTTCGATGCATCTATTCCTCTCGAACGAATACCGTATGTGATAACTGCACACGTCGCAAGACTCCCTGCGTTAGCCAGGAGCTCTGCGCATCGCCGCCTCCAAATCCAGGTCTTGGGAACGAGCAGCTTGATGTACGACTCAATCGAGTGGAAGGGCTCATTGAGCGACTTTCAGGTTCACATAACTTGGGCCAATCTAAGCCACATATTCCATGTGCACGGTCTTTTGAAACCCATTCCAATGTTTCCTCGGGTAGAGGTGCTCCAGAGGTAGGCATGGGACACAGTCTCTTCTATTAAGCTAAGTGTTGGACAGCTGGGAAAAGACTATTCCGTCCCTTCTGAGTGCGAAAGGCACCCTCCATCAAACGCAAGCGAATTCGAGAGGTTGAATCGCGAGCTCATCGCTCCATGGCCGAGCCACCATGAACTTGATCTCATACGCGCTCTTCCAGTCGGTCTTTCCTCGCATCTCCACTGTGGAGTGTGCAGGCCACATTCCAGCTATATTGGGGAGGGCGCCCCACTAATCACCGACGTGCTTCGCCTACCTCCGCTAGAAGCACATCCAGTGCTTTTTGCGAGAAAGTTACTAGCTCTTGGCACCTTCCTCCAAGGTGCTCTCCCGACAGCAGTGAAGGCTATGGAGACTCAAGGGTTCTTCCCACGACAAGTGATGCATCGCGTTGTTGACGTTGCTATCAGCCTCGTCACGACGAAGGATGAGCTTCTACGTTCTGTCGAAGCTATCGAATGCATCATGCTAGAAGCCTTGTACCACAACTACAGTGGCAAATTGCATAGAGCATGGATGACAACTCGTCGAGCCATCAACGTGGCACAGTCATTGGCACTTCACCACGGGTTTAAGTCACCATCCGTCAAGGTGTTGGAACCCAAGACCCGCAAAGATGTTAACCTTGATCATTTGGTCTTCCGCTTGGCCGAGATGGACGGTTACCTTTCCGTCATGCTGGGCTTGGAGCACTCCTCCCTGGACACTCGTCATATTACCTGCGAGAAAGCTTTGGCAGCATGTGGCCCGGAAGACCGTATGAAACGCATACACTACATTGTACAAGAGCGCATCATAGCACGCAAGGACTTCACAGTGGTTGATCTTGCCCAAACAAAAGAGATTGATCAAGTACTTCGTAAAGCTGCAGCAGAGATGTCGCCAGAGTGGTGGATGACTCCCACTTTCGCGCTCGACCATACCGACGAAACCAAAATAATGCATGACATGATTCGCATCATGGATCAATTCGCTCACTACCATCTTTTGACACGTCTCCATCTTCCGTATTTGTTATTAAGCGATCGTCGTTACGACTACAATAAGGTCGTTGTCGTAAACATAAGTCGAGAGCTTCTTAACCGTTTCCTAAGCTTTCGCGCGTCGAACCCGGCCCATTACTACTGCCGGGGCTCTGACTTTTTGGCTTTCATTGCAACAACGACTTTGTGTGTTGCC
This sequence comes from Didymosphaeria variabile, assembly GCF_027946475.1. Classification (NCBI taxonomy): domain Eukaryota; kingdom Fungi; phylum Ascomycota; class Dothideomycetes; order Pleosporales; family Didymosphaeriaceae; genus Didymosphaeria; species Didymosphaeria variabile. The sequence goes on along the minus strand of NW_026611625.1, from coordinate 3,299,257 downwards.
CATATCAAGAATGGCGGCGATACAACCGCACAACCTATTGAAGCTGCATCTCATGGTACCGGCTTTGAGTTCCTGGCCCACAGTCGCCTGAGTGATCGCGGCCTGATGGAACGAACTTTGGATGTTATTGAAACCATGCACGATCCGGGTACAGATGCTATAGCTTCGAAGATATCTCGGATTCTTCGAGATCTACTTGCCATTGAGTCTAGTGCATCCGATGGAAAGATGTACAACGTCACAAATTCCAAAGCCGACATCGAAGACTTGGAGTGCGACGGAAGGTCCGTAGATGAAGGCAAGGTGATGCGAATTCATATATCTAACTTTGGGAGTATTGATTTCGTCAAGGGCACTGTTTTGAGGACGACCAATCCTTCGCAGACAGGTACGCCAAATGCCTTGTCTCCTTCAACTAGGTTTCCAACAGCCACTGGTCGACACTCAAAATCACCAGAATCAGAGTCCACAGAGCATCAGATTTCTTATCCGCCGGATCAGGTACCGGCGACATTTGATCCCGGAACCCCTACGTGGCAGGCTCCTAATGATTCGTCTTTGGACATGACATATGAAGATCATAACCAGGCTGGACTTGAGTTTTCCTGGCCCGAGGGCGACAATTGGGATCTACAAGGAGTTGACATTGCTCTTTTCGATAGCCTTTTCAATGGGTCTGTTCAGGTTGACGAGCAACCGGGAGTGGGCTGGAGTTTCTGATCAAGCGTCTGAAGATAAGGAAAGTGCTAGATACATGAAAAGGTTGGGGATAACCATAGATCCGACTATATGAATCCACACGCACAAAAGAATCCTTCGAGATGAAATTCGGCTACAGCCTCACTAGCGAACAATGAAACCGTCACCAATTCACATGAAGGCTCCTGTGTCCTGACTTGACTCATACTATTATGAGTGTCCGAAACCAACCTTCAAACTCTGTGGCCACTGTTCACAGTAGCGCTGTCGCCAGGAAGCCCGAGTCTTACCCCGACCACTTCGACCCTATCAAACGAACGAGAAATTATTGTGAGCCGTTACCTGGCTGGAAGCCGCAGGTGCCGATGACGACAACTTGGACTGCGGTGAATCTATGGGTACGAGTCAGCTAGCAGCTGTGCAGAAGTTACCTTGACTTACACAGCCGTAACAGCGAAAACATCTGTTCTTCTTGCATCCGTGAAGAAGTTCAAGCATGCCGATATAAGAACGTTGAAGGCCGCCATGGTGATCATCTTATTCCTTAGGGAGTCCAAAGATACCAACACCCATATAGAAGCTATGGGAATCAAAGAGGCCAAAATCGAAGTTATAAAAGATGTTGCCTTCAAGACATCAGCATCGTAATACACTTTCCGTCCAAGATATTGGTTTTTCTGAGTGAGATGACCAAGACCATATTTGAATAGGTGGACAACATTCTCAGCGACAAGTGTCGAGAATGTGTCTACCTTCTTGCGAGGTTTGATACTAATGAGGTCTGGCGGGTGGTTGTCGGGGTCACTCGGTTTACCCCAAGTCTCAGAATCTTCTCCGATCATCTCGTTCTCCATATCATCGCTGTACAGAAAATGCTGGACGTTGCTAAGATCGAAGGGGTCGGGTGGGTGGATTTTCTGTAGCTTTGACTGCTGGATAATGACCTTGTCTACACAGGACGTTGATTAGCCCAAGTCATCACGATGCACTGTCAACGCATTCCGACCACGTGTTCTGCAAGGGTTACATCCCCGCATCGTTCACACCGGAGTAAGTCAGTATGTTCACTTACTATATTGTGATATCTTCTTCCGAAGTTTCTCGACCAAGATAAGCTGCTCCTGACCGAGGCTCGGCGAATCGTTCAACATGTTTGCGTGGTCTGTTGCATACCGAGACTTTTTGCCTCTTTCATCGCCTCGATCTCGCTCTTCCTGTTCGCGTATTGCATTCTCGAGCGTACAAAGCTCTGATTGGAGATAGAGAAGATTGCGCGCATTGAGTGCGTCAAAGCGACGGTAAATTCCAGTTTCAGGGAGCACTGCGATACGCTCTGCGAGTCTGGGATACCCAACCGGAGAATTCCGCCATTTCCATTGTTCAAGAAATGATTGTGTAGTAGCTTCTGCATTCTCAATCATCACCGAGATTTGCTGATCGCGCTGCATAAAGGTGGCGAGTATGAGATATGCAGAGGCAGTAAGGAGCGCTATACAAGCAAACTCAAGTATGGAAACGAGAGGCGACAGCATTATGTTGTGATCGCTAAGCCAGTCTTGTGTGAGATTGTACCACATTGTGTCTCGGTGTCTTGCACGAGTGCGTGTTTTTTTGGTGGAAAGTATAATGTTCAAAACTTAGTGCACAAAGGTTCCTGTAATAAGAGAGTTCGAGCATTAGTCGATATGACCTTTATGTTACAACGGACATAGCCAAGTGCATGCTTGAATGTGCCTCGTGCGTCATAATACAACAGGTGGTGGGAACGTCACACCCGTTGGGTCAATCGTTCAAATCTCGTGAATTATTTGACCAACTGAAGACTGAGAGCCGCCAATTCAAAAAGTAGCCAAATTCAATCTGAGGCGCGTATATGATGTTAGTGTGGCGAGTGCAAAGGTCAGCAAGGCAAGTCAGGCAGTAGTATGCTTTCGCGAGCCCAGATTCACGTTCGATTCTTAAAAGATGTGCAGGACCATATTGACATCTTCTCTCTGTGCGAATGTGTACCTCAATGCTAGACGTTGACAATCTGCTTGTATATCGATGGATGACTGGATGCGCATCAAAATCGGGATTTGCTGGATTGGAGAGAAAATTCAATATGGAGTATATACGACTGTCAGTTTCTCAATGAGAACAAGTGCAAACGTATCTTTGTATGGTGACGTAAGAGGTAGAAGTGGATATGATTGGCTAGGGCACAGGTAGTAAATGCCTGCGGAGCGCTGGAGGATTTCAGATTACGTGCAATGAAAAAGGACGCCCCATAGGCCATTGCCTCCATTCCTGATGAAATAAGAGAATGTACATAGCAAATTGTCGACGCGCTCACGCCACAGCAAAGAGGCGTGTTCATGAATTCTGACGTTCAGTCAAAGGTCCGCTAAAGTTTCACATCGCGTCCGCATACAGTCTAGCGTCTCACCGTCCACGACTGATCGCCTGTTTCAACCCCAAGATCTAACAAAGCAGGGATTAGTCTGGGCGTTCGAGACACAAGCTTTGGTTTCGCATGCCTGCTACGCGCTTGCGCATCCCCGTCTCGACAGCGGCATTTCGCAGACGAAAGATTGTCAAACAAGTGTGGTTGCAGAGTCCTTTGGGGCACGGATGCGTATGAGGAGGCATCATATACGGCAGCACCGTGCTGCCTGGTGCTCTTTAGCTGTGCTCACTTTCTCTCCGCGTTATATCGAATTTTGTGTTTCCCACGACCCGGTGTCATTCGTTTTTTCAAATCGCCATGATGGAGCCGCAACACGAGTACAAGAATGTTTCCGCAGTCGACCACCACGATGACGATTCTTCGACCGAAGTGGAATCCCTTGTTGGCATGGAGAAGCAGTGGGCGGCAGACACATTTACCAGAAGGAGATCGAAAAGAAATGCCTGCGTCGGTATACTCAAAGCATCGAGGTGGTTCGTGGTCATCGGGCTGCAGTTCATCATGGTAGGCCTGCTGGCGAAAGATCAAGGGATGCTGCGACAGCTTGGCCTAGGAAGCAAGAGGAGCAGCAGTGCATCAGATGTTGGAGGCGACGTGACGGGATGGGGACCTCATATTCCGACCCAAGTCACGAAGTTCCATGTCAACCAAACCTTCGCGCCCATGAACACCTCGGAATTCTTCACTCCTGAGACTCTGCATGCCTGGAACGAGCTCATGCCCAGTAAGCTAGCCATTCTAAAACGGACTTCGCATAATACTGACGATCTGTAGAGGGCATGGGCTTCCAATCCATTTCAGACCCGGAGAACTACCACGATCTACCTACTCCTATCTCGTGGCCTAACCAGACCGTTTTCACCACATCGATGACCCATCAATTGCACTGTCTGTTTGCAGTTGTCGAAGTTTACTCGGCCATGACCTCCAACCACTCCCTTTGGGACATCACATCCATGCCGGAAGACCACCACTGGCACATGATCCACTGCTTCGACTACATGCGACAAGCGATTCTGTGCAGCGCAGACATGAGCTTAGAGGGCTTGGAGACCACATTCCCGGATCACAACGGCGGGAGTGATGGTTGGGACAGCAAGCACGTCTGCCGGGATCCCAAAGAAGTGCGAAAGAGGCTGGAGAGTGTGCGGGCGTATGATGACCAGGAGATCTTTTAGGAGTTCATCACCATGAATCGTACTCGTTCGACAAGAGGTGGGTTATATACCTCGTTTTCACATGTATTTACTCGAAATTCAAGATAGGCATGTCAAGGCCTTCCAGATATTATCAAATATCTTTCGCAAAAGCTGTTTTCGTGATTCAGCTTGCCAGGACATTACGGTGTTGATCTCGTGATATACAGCTTGCTATCAAAGCTTTGGGAAGCTCGGCGCCTAGTCCTCATATACGCTAGCAAGAAGTAAAGGCCATGATAGCCTATAATAAACAGACACATCAAGGACAGGCAAGCATGCGTGCATTCTGGATCCAGTATGCTGGTCATCCTTAGTCTTCAATCGATCTTGAGAGTACTCAAACTCAACCACGAGGCATATTTCAAACCCGGGCAAATATTCTTCTGAGGTAGGCCATAAATTGGTAAGGGGAAAGCCAATTTAGCTTGTCACGTGGCTGAAAGTAGCATCCAGCATCGCAGAAATGTGCTCGTGTCATCCTCGTAGATTTGACTTTAACCCACCACCTTCACTATTTCTACCATGCGACTTCCGAATCTCTCCGGGAAGTAACTATCCACGCCAAACCGCCGGTCCCGCCCCAGGAAAGTTCTTCATCTCGTCAGATAATTCCGTCGGCAACCACACACCTGAATACATCAGCAACTACACAATTTTACGCTAAAGAAGAGAATCGCTCACCGGGTTCATCCAAGCTATACGCCCCCGGAAATCTCACCATCGGACCAGGTTTCCCACCCCCTGGCCCTACAACCTCGATATGCGCACAGTTGATATACTGCTGCGTTTGATTGTATATGCTGTGGATGTAGAAATGCTCCACCCTCGCTAGATAATTTCCTGGCGGCGTCGTCGCTGGGATCGTGAAGTTCAACTATTCCATTTATCAGAACCGGACACCAATAACGTAGGGAAAGACGAGGGAGCTCGATAGCGGCGACAAGGTGATTGTACCTCATTCTTCATATAACTCGCCCAATTCCTACCGTCAGTGGATGCAATCAGCCCTACTTTGAACCACTCTCCATCGCCAGCGTAGTCTTCAAGCGCGCCGGTTGCTTTCGAGAGATAGAGTTGTGCGGGGCCGGAGTGGTAGAGGAAATCAATGTTCTGGGGGTCGGCCTGGTGGGCTTAGCATTAATCCCGCACCCACTCCTCCTTTATCCTCTAATGCATATAGCTCTTTCTAGGGGAAAAGGGAGGCTTACTGGACGTATAGGTTCTAATCCTTTGACGCCTGTCTGCCCAATGACCTGGAACCCGATCTCACTGCCTGCCAGTACAGTCGCTGTATGCACGCCGTGTCCTGTCTTTGTTGCGCCGCGGCCGCAGACTTGGGGTTCTGTGAACCAGTCCATTACGGGGTCGAAGTGGTAGCCGTAGGAGTCGAGGCCGGTCGGTCTATGTGGTAGTTAGTGGGCGGTATGGGAGAGGGGACGGCGGGAGGGGAGGGAAGAGGACCGGACGTATTGCCACCATTCTGAACGGGTGCCGTTGATGATCACGATGGGAAATTGGTCTAAAAGTGGTCAAAGGGAGCTCCATGTCCATGTGAGCTGGATTACTTGCAGTGAGCGGAGGCAGACTGCAAGAGACTATGGGACAGCGCGATTGCAGCTGCGGTTAGCTGCTGGAGTGAAAGTTTCATCTTGTGCGATGTGCGAATAATGAGGCAAGCGATTAGTGACCTGTATAGGACGATGATCTCATTATATGCTGCGAGCATATATGCAGCCGTGAACGTAGTCAGGCGCTGAGATAGCTGTCAAATCATCCCAACTCTAGGTCGCCTATTTGAAATCTCAAAGCTCACTTCCGAATGTGGTCGTGGCAAGGGTAAAGCTGACCGGCTCATGATGTGCATACAGCCATATGAGAGTAACAGACATAGATACCCCGGAGCTAAAGCTCTCCTACCCTTTCAAGTAAACCATCCTACTTCGCACGATCCAGACTATCCTGTAAGCAATATGGCATAAAATCTTGGCAGTATTCGGGCATTTGCACCGTCCGATTGGAGTTTCTGCCGTTCCCCGCATCTAGCATTCACTTCCTTTAGGAGACCAGGGCTGACTTTAGCCGCAAAGGACCTAGCGTCATTTGACCACTGCGCAAATCAGCGGGAGAGTCAGCTATTCGATATGTTTCACAATTGTTAACGAACAGCCCCGGAAGCCTTTAGCATGCTCTCAAAAGCAATAAGCACGGCTTTTAGGAGCCTTCCAATCGCATCCGCAGTAGCGACACTACGCGCGTTACACACTGATGCCCAAGATGGCTGTACCCAGATGTCCTACACAGGCACCTCCCAAAACCTGACCTTAGCATCCCCATCCAGCCCCCAATCCACCCCTTCCCCTTCGCTAAAATTGTATTCTCAACCATATACGCACCATCAACCCAGTGGCTATTCGGCGAATTACCCCACCGATACTTCAAGTTAGTCTCGCAATCGTAGATCTCGAGTCCGCCAAACACGCGATATGCTAGTCTTTTCGAACCCGAAAGCCACAGGAGGCCTGAGACATCATGTCCATTGGCCTCGATCTGGTACCATTGGACAAGTTCAGGAAAAGAGATAAGTTTCCAGACGAGAAGATTCTTATACGTGCCGACGGCGAGGTAGGTGCTGTCGGGGCTCCAGGCTAGGCGTTGAACGCCGTTAATGTTAGTTTTCTCGGGGAATGTTAGAGTGGTAGGCGGTGCGGTGGCGTTAGTGAGGGACCAGATCTGTATTGCTTCCCAGCTGAGCGACGTCGCGAGCAGCGAGCCGTCCGGGGAGATGCTGAGCGTCTCGGAGTTCGTATTGTTGAAGTCGCGGACTAGAGCGCCGGTTTTGACGTCCCACATTCTGGTGGAGCCGGGCATGCCGCTGTAGCTGTAGCTGCGGGTTACGACGTATTGGTCGTCGGGGGTGAATGATGCGTCGTACATGTCATCGGGTTGATTGTTCAGGGTGAGATGTACGCTGGGTTCGTCGAGGTCGTAGATGGTGTACTGTCCTGCTGTGGGAACCGCGGTGATGAAAAGGCGTTCGTTGTGGCTGGTTGAGGGGGAGCCCTTCTCGTAGAGCAAGCCGCCGGGATAGACTGTTACGTTGCCGATTTGCTCTCCCTGTGGCGAAAGCTGCAATTTCTGCACTTCTTGATAGGTCATGGAGGCCAGGACCTCGTACCCAGAAGGACCAGCTAGTACGCGCACCGCTCTATATGCGGCTTGATACGTAGAGGATAGCGTGCGGTCGAAGACTTGCACTCCGGTGGCGAAGTCGATCACCGAGACGTGGTTGGAAGTGTTCACTGTGACTAAGAACCTTTCGTCAGAGCTGAGCGCAGTAGCAAAGATCGCCCCCGAAGTGTAGCGGTAGGGGCCTCCATCCGAGAACTCATATCGCAAAGCGTCTTTGTCGCTCCATTCCTTGGGGTGGCCAAGCGCCCAAGAACTTGAAACATTGTTCTTTTGAAAGTCGTGCAGAACGCTAGGAGGGCGCTGAATGGCTTCTGGATAGAGCGCCTCTGCAGTCGCCGTGCAGAGCAGGCCGGAGAAAAGAAGTATGAGGCAAAACATTGTCATCTTGGAGCAGGAGCGGTGCTGGCCAAGTCGGGTTATACCACTTTGCTTTGAAAATTTCGAATCTTATGAGCTTTCGAGCTTTATAAGCTAGGAAAGCACGAGTACTCAGTCTCTCCCTACAATTAGCGCACTCTTCTGCGATGGGATGCAGTCCTACATGGCTAAACGCAATATGCATGATTTAGCCAATGTAGTAGTAACCCGATTAACTCCACGACCGAATCTGACAGAGATCTTCGCATGTTCATCCGCATGTGCCATTGATACGGAGTCTTGGTGGAGGCGAAACCTTTTCCATGGCGGGGAATATCTTAGGGTATGAGGTAGGAACGGATGCCAGAGACTTTTGCCACGTTTGGTGCTTCTAGCGTCTGACGCAGAGATCACTTCTAATAACCCACTTCTCGCCATTTGTAACTTCGCGGCCTTCATGCAACATACACTGCGCACCATGACGATGCAACAATGCTAGGCCAACCTCAAGTTCAACAACGAAAGGTTCAGGTGGTGGCTCTCTGCTCTTCTTCTTCCCTGTTTCTGGTTCAGGGTAGAAGACTGTTTCGCCTCCAATACAACCAGTCGCAGGAGAAGTGAGGTAAAGCAACAAGGTCCAAGTCGTTCGCGCAGGCACAGAGGGGCTGCCAGGCAGAGTAACATTGTTCGAGTCATCGTAGTGCTGATCAAAGAACTGCCCTTTCGTGTAACGATATATGCGGATGTTCGGGTTGAGGCCGATCACTTCGCCGCCCCAGAGCTTTCTTCGCTGTGCTTCATCCAAGCCAAGTCCGTCGTTCTCACCATTCCCGAGCACGAGGTTCTTCAAAGCAGTGCCGCTCCACAGCCTTTCGGCGAACGCTGGGTCATCAATCTGAAAGCGATCGTTTACGCGTACAGCGTCGCCTTTCTTGGGCTTGCCGGGCGTCGTAGACAGTGGGAGTGATGATAAGAACGATACATAAGTCTTGCACAAGGTTGCTGTCCAGAAATTTGGTATAGTCACAATCTGCCCGGCTAGCGTCTCCTGCAGCGAAAGATCGGACTCAGGAATCAGCGGTGCGAACGCTGGCCAGTTGGGCGTGACTGTAGGCGTTGAAGGTTTTTGGGCCGCCTTGGTCGGTAACTCAGTCTTACTCTTTTTCTTCGGGCCCATGACAGTTTGATGAGCGCAAAGAGTGAGTGTAATTGCGAGTGAAGGTGAAGTCCCGTGGAAACCGACGCCCGCTATACTCCCAACATAAATTTTTCCAGCCCGCTCTTGGCCCTAGAAGTTGCAGGCCAATGTCGCCAGTCGAACGTGCTCGCAGTGCGCAATCGCGACGACCTGCATGGATGAGTATGGCGATGCCGGATACGCATAAGTCGTGGCAGGCTGGAAAGCGAGCGGCTGGTGCACGTGATTCGCCGATAGGCCTGAGACCGGAAGCCTCTTCGAAGCTAACGTTGACGGAGAACCCGCTGCAGGCCCCAGACGACGACTCCACGACTCTCCCTCCGCCGCCGCGCAAGCTTCTCCAGTGGCCGACATTCGAGCGATATCAGCCGACCATTCCTGGTATGTACGTTGCAAGCAGGCCTACGCTGACTTCGCGAAGGAGCGGTGGTGCTGGCGGTGGACCTCGGGCGGCAGATGCTAACGGCGCGCAGAACCACAAGCCCGCATCGCGAACCACTACTCACCAACCCACCCCGACGACCCTGCAGGCGCCTCCAGCCATGTCGCCGGCAGCATGCTTGTGAACTCTGGCGACGCGCCCACCGTAGATGTGCTCGCTGCTCACAATGTCGCCGCCGAGCCCGCCCCGATCGCATCTCTCACCTCCACCGCCAACATGGAAGTCGCAAGCGCCGATGCGCCACCCAGCGCGCCTGCCTCCATGCCTCCCCAGTCGCCCGAAAAGGCACCTGACCCTTTACCCGCAACTTCCGCCGACCTGAACGGGAAGAACTTCGTCTCAACGAACACGCCCTTCCCCAGCCTCGATGCCCCCATCTCTCTCGACACCGATATGCCTATGGGGCCGCTGCCCATGGCTGCCGAATACCCCATGATGGACGCCGGAATGCCTTTCGACAACGGCTATGCGAGCGTCGCGCCCGCCGAGCAGCGCCTGAGCGCCTTTGCGCGCTTGCGCTTCGACGACGGCTCATACTACATGCATACGTACCAAATCATTCTCGGCCGCAATGTGCAACTTGCCCACAAGGATATGCGCCGGCTTGCCAAGGTCGAGCAACTCAAGGCGAAGGGCGAGAAGCAGCGCGCCCAAGCTTTGCTCAACGGCGGACGGAAGCGGAAACGAGCAGGCGCGCGGAGCGTCATCAGCGAGGCCGGAGGCATCGTCACTGCGCCCATTGAGATGATGCCCATGGACTACCAACAGCGCTGTCAGAGCGTTGCCTCGCAATCGCACAGCTCGGGCTCCAATGCCCAGGCCGCAGACAACTCGACCACCAATGTGGATCATGCGCCACAGGAGATGCTCATGCAAGCTTTACCGGAGATACCCTATCAGATTGACCAGCAGGTGCCGGAAGATCCCAACGATTGTCCGCTAGTGCCTATACACCCGCAACATATCACCGATCGTACTGGACTGAAAGGTCCCAAAGGCATCAGCCGTCAGCATGCAAAGATATACTACGATTTTGAGACTGGCAACTTCTGCCTCGCCGTCATGGGTTCGAACGGTCTATACCACGAAGACAGGTTCTTGGCAAAGGGCGCCAATGTCGAACTGAGCCACGGTGATACAATTATCATTGGCATGGTCGAAATGACTTTCTTCCTGCCCGACATCGCGCTCACGGACGAACAACGCAACCAACAAGAGTCTGGTTCGCAATCGCGGCCCATGAGCTTCAGTTTCGAAAATGGCCGAGGAGAAAGCGAGGACATGGACGACTCTGGCAGTGAGGACCAGAGCGTCAATCCTCGCCATGTCTATCACTACCCTGTCGGCAGCGAATTCGAGTCAGATGAAGATCTGCTCGGAGCAGATGAAGATATGGACGATGTCGACGAAGACGAAGACGAAGCGTATAGGCCTATGCCCCAACCCAAGCCAAATCTCAAGATCAAACTCAAGAAGAAAAAGCATCGTCCCGAGAAGCATTCCAAGGGACACAAACGCAAAGCGGTCAGGGAGCCAACTCCGGAAGAGCCTCCATCTAAAAAGCACAAGGTCAAGGTCAAGGAGAAGGAATCACAGAAAGATCCGCTAAGAGAGAAGGAAAGGGAGAAGGCGAAAGAGAAGGAGAAGGAGAAGGCGAAGGCTACCAAAGCCCCTACAAAAGCCCCTGCCAAGGCACCTGCGAAGCTACCTGCGAAAGAACCCCCCAAAACGACTCCTAAAGAGGAACCCAAAGAAGATGTTCTTCTCAAGGAAACGGCGGAAGCACCGGAGAAGCCCAAGTCGGAAAGCCCAGTCATTATACGACGACCGCAACCAGGAGTCAATATTGAGGATCTCGATCCCGAAGGGCTCATCACACCTGAAATGTGTGCTCAATACGGTCTTCCCCAGAGTCTCATCGGGCAATATGTGGGCAAGAGGAAGGGGCCTGGGCGGCCTCCCAAAGACGGCGTTATGTCGAAACGACAGAGATCCCAGCTCATCAAGCAAGGGAAGGAAATCGAAAAGGCCAGAGCGGCGGGTATCGATCCTGCTGATCTGCCCCAGCCAATAGTCAAGCCCAAGGTTGCGCGCCGTAAGGAGTCGAATGCTGGAGAGGATGATGAAATCCGTGAGTCAACCGAAAAGGGCGACGGTACCATTATCTTGGGCGAGAAGAAATCTAGCAAGCCTGCGAAACCTACGCGCACACCTTCACCCGAGATGCGTATCGAGGACTACACTGAAGAGCAGCTCCAACGCCCTACGTCGAACTACGTTGTACTTATTCACGAAGCAATCTCCTCGGCTCCCAGCGGCCAGATGAACCTTCAGCAGATTTACAACTATATCGAGAAGAACTACCCTTGGTACAAGTTCAAAACCACAACAAGCGGTTGGCAGTCTAGCGTACGCCATAATCTTGGTCAGCATGATGCATTTGTCAAAGGCGACAAGGAGGGCAAAGGCTACATGTGGCGGATCAACTCTAATGTCTCTATCGAGAAGGAGCGCAGGAAGAGGCAAGTCAGTCCACCGCAAGTCAATGCACAGAGGCCAGCTTACTATCCGCCGCCGGCCGGGTATTCTCCCTACGGACAGCCAGGCTACTATCCCGGTGTGCCACCACAAGGCATGCCACCACATGGCCCACCACGACCGCCGCCAGCGGTGGAAGCGGCACAACCCCGTTTACCCCCCAGTATGGCTCGCAATGCTGCTGCTGCTCCTCCCGCGGCTCCTGCTCCATCGCCTTACGCGTCGCCGTGGGCTGGAGGTGCCGCAGCTGGCAATCCGCCCGCTTCACATCCACCGCAGCCCTATCCCCCGAGCGCCCACGCGCCTCCTGCCAATCTTGGAGCATCCAGCGGCCAATATGGTGTGCTCTTCCCTACGAGCGCGCCGCCAAGCTCTGCTTCGCCCTACACCTCTGCGCCTACTTATACGTCGCCTTTTGCCACAGCTGGTCAGAGTCCGTACGGCATGCCAAATGGTTCTTCACCGTACACTCCCTACCCGCCGGCCGGACAACCACCAAAGCCCTCCCCAACGCCAGCGCCCACGTCGAACACACAACAGGCGTCAGGAAACCAGGCTTCGCAACGCCCTGGCTCAACCGCGCCGCACCCTTCGGGTCGCTATCCAGCCTCAACTAATCCTGACATGATTCGCCAGTTGGAAGCATTTAGGACAGTGTATTTACACACTAGGATCGAGCCTGGAGAGGACCAGAAAGCCGACAACGCCATCCGAGCCTTCGTGACACCGGAGTTGGAGTCAAGCTTGACCCCCGCAGAAGCCGCTCTCCTTGACTCGATCAAGACAATACCCATGCTCGAAGAGCTTCGTGGAGGCGCTCGTGCGCCCATCAAGTCAGAAGAAAGCACACAGCCAATTACAACCCCGACGCCAGTGGAGGCGCTTGCGGGTTTCAATGCGAGTATGGCGCCTGCTCCCACGACTACAGCAGCCATAGCAGCAGCCGATGCGGCGGCGAACACAGCGCCAAACAAGCCTGCTTCTACGGCCGCGCCAAATCTGCCACACAACTTTGCACCGCCGATGGCTGCAACGCCTCAACCGAGTGCGACCCCTGGCCCTGCTCCAGCAGCACCGCACATTCCTGCAATTGCCAACGTGCAGGCGCAACGCCCAAGCGTGGAGCCGATCACACCGGTGCCCGGATCGCCTGCCGTCCAGAACGGAACACCGGTGACCCGCCCAATTCTCGAAGCGGCACCTCCAGCACCTACAGATACAGCCAGCGGCGCGGAAAAGGATGATAACATAGCGGAAGCTCCAGCTGCGCCAAGCAACGCATCGACGTAGGGCCCGACGTTGTTATGGCGATGGCCGGCCTTTCTTTCTTCTTGTCGACCACAATCTTGATCATGAGATTTGCTGTGCTTTCTGGGCCCTCGGCCATTTTCGCTCTGCTTTGTTGCTGCGTTGCTGCGCCGCTGCGCCACTTTCCTTTCTCACTCAAGACTCTTTCCAACAGCCTCGTCGAGGGCATTTTACACGAGCTACGACATCGATTTAGCACACTGGCGTTCATTAGGCTGGGTCTCGCGGATATGGATACCCAGACTGGCGGGCAGGAAAAGTTAATGGACTTCACGCTGTTCTTCATGGCTCAGAATATGCGTGAGTGTCGGCTAGGTAGACGGCTAGGCTAGCTAGAAGTACCGGAATACATATTGGTATGACTTTAAACGAAGTTGCAGTTTGATGGGTGAAATGAATACGCGAGCGAGGTTGAAAAGCTCCCGAGACATGCATGTGAACATCGCGTGGTGGATACCAGATTACTAGAAGGTTTGAAATTGGTCACAAGGTATATCCGCCTCCCTATACGCTATTCGGGCAGAATGTCTAAATCCACAACCAACGGAGAGCCGCGCAGTTAAAAACGGGGCTCGCAAGCCAAAGTCGCCAAACGCCTTTCGTCCGTCCCATGCCATGCCAGATCGCTCGCCGCCATATCACCTCCTCTCCTCCTGCTATTAGATAGATGGGACACCAGACCTCACATGGCCATCTCCGCCTGCAGCTTCCTCAACTCCTCTTCCTCGTCGTCCTCCTCGACCATCCTCGCGGGCGCCTTGCCCTTTGCGATTTCCGCTTGGGGAGCCTGCGGGAGGCGGCCGACTTTGTCGCCGACGGGTACGGGGCCGGTGTTCAGCATTTGCTCGTCGAGCTGTTCTTGCTGGAGCTCGGCGAGTTCCTCGTCGAGGTCGTCTTCGTCGATGGCGGAGGTGGCGACGCCCGAGGTTATGGCTTCGGAGATTTCGTCGCCGATGGCGTGTTGTTCGCGGAGGTCTTCCCTGTTGGGGTGGGTAAGTATGGCTCTCACTCCGAACGTGGGCGGGATAGAAAGGAGGGGAGGGAGAGTAAATTGGGACGCAATAGAAGGGAAACTGGGGCAAGGAAAGGGGGACGTACATTACGTTGTCGACCTTGTCGATGGTAAGACCGGCATGGATGTGCTTCATCGCCGTGCCAGCATTCTTCATTGCGTCGAGCGTCTCCTTGTTAATATTTGCGGTTTCGATGGAGTAGACTTCGCGCTCGAGCGTCATGATCTGCGACTGTGTTTGCTCGAGCGAGTGCTCGAACTGCTTCTTCCTTCTGAGCGCTGCTTTTGCGGCTGCAGACCCATTACCCATTAGCCTTCCCTGCTAACTTTTGGACCCTGACGGGTGGGGAGGGGTTATTTACCGGTCTTATTCGTGTTCACGTGTTTTCTCGCCAGTGTATCCTGCTCGTCCATCTGGTTCTGCAGGTGCTTCTCCCGCTTGTTGAGCATCTCGAGCTGCCCGCGCAGCTGCAGGATGGCCTTCTTCGGCGCCTCTTTCTTCTGGGCGCCGCCGTCGAACCAGCCCAAGCCCCAGCCAGACATGTTTGCGTTATGTGTGCAGGGCGCTGCGTAGACTTGTGGGAGCGTGGGGTGTGTAGAGAAGACTCGGGCTGCGTGCGTGCAGCGATAGATGCGCGGGCGGCGGGGTTCGATAAGGGCTAGTGCGAGGTTGAGATGGGCTGTTGAGTAAGGTTGAATATGAGAGGCAGAACAGGAAGAGAAGAGGAAGTAGGTGCCTAGCGCAGGTGCACAGGAGTCTCAGAAGTACGGAAGTCGTTGCCTCGTGAGCGATTCATGGTTGAGGCCTGGCTACACCCGATGATGTCGTCGCGCTAGCGCGGGCAGCTTGCACGTGCATTCCTTGGCGGTCGGTAGACTGAATGGCCGATACCCCACGCTTCCATCCATGTCATGAACGGTCCAGTTGCTTCGAACCTGGTGTTGCTGGGAGAACTGGACAAGTGCGCACTGGGGACGAAGGTGCGCTTCCTGGGGTGGTGAGCTTGAGCGGTCCTGATTTGTCGGAGTTGGCGCAGTGCTAACATGCTGCAGTGTTGATGAATATGTTCTCAAAAGCGCGACCCTGCGGTTGAAGCACAACTATCCGCCTTCCAATTCACCAAAGATCGCAAACGTAAACATTGAACATGTGCTCGAGTCAATCAAGCGACATGAAGTTGACATTGGATCTTGGATCAACGTGATAGGCTACATCGAACGCCGCAAAGAGAAGGGCATCCACGTTCAGGCGATCGCAGTCTGGGATGCAGGCAACGTCAACGTGGACGCATACCAGAGGGCAGTTGAGAAGAGGAAAGATACTGGTTGAGCTGGGATGCAAGCGCTCTAGGACGAAGTTACGGCCACGCCGCCCTGTTCAGGGCACATTCAGCAGGAAGACGCACGCCCTCGCGCCCGGGCCTACACATTCCATAGGCAGCTTCCAATACTCGAGCGCCATGTGTTATCAGCTTCCAATACTCGCGTGCCATGTGTTGTCGAGCGAGCCAATTCGTGGCTCACGTCACAAGATGCTGGAATGACCTCGGGACAATGTCTTCGAAGCGTGCATGGGGAGATCGACAGGTACGGGTCCGCCTGAGCCCAATCGTATTCGATGACGTCTGTACTGTTCATTCTCGCAGCCCAGTATCGATGCATGAGTGCATGCATAGATGTGGTAATCCTAGTCGCCTACCCATCAACCTGGTCCGATTCTTGTTTAGCCTTTGGCCACTGTTGGGATAAATATGTCCAAACTGTAGTCACAGCACGGAGAAGTGCACGAAGTCAGTCATCATAAAGCACAGTCAATATAGTCATTCTCAAGGCCTTCATCGTCACACTTGCGGCGGTCGTCAGAGCCTCGTGTTGCTGACCTAAGGCATTCTAGCCAATTGGCGGCTGACATCCTCCTTCGCTCCTACCCAACGGTTAGCCTTCGCCTCGTCATCACATTCCACGTCACATTCAGGGCTGCTGCATATCAAATTTAACGAATGCCGTCTCTTCAGCTTATTTTCTTATTTCTTTCTACGTGGCTGCGCTGGCCGTCGCTAAGATGACCGGTCAGTATATATTCGAGCGTCCGCCCCGGATCGTGTAGGCGAAGTGTTCCTTCTGCGCTAAATCGCCCCCAATCGGACTTCACACTTTCAATTGACCGGCTTTCGAAGCTCAAAGAATACCGAGAAGGCTCGAATCATGATTTTACATCGAGCAGGGCCACGCAATTACCTGAACCGGTGTAAGTAGGCAACAGGCCTCAGACTTCAGGTATGCGCGAGCCTGCAACAAGGTCTGCCGAGAGCCTCCATGGCGTTTCTTTCGACTGTACTAACCACATCAGCATAGTGTTTGGACGGTGAAAGTCCTCTGTGCTGCAGCATGCTTCGTGACAGTTGGTCGCCGAACCGGGATCACTGGGCAACAGAGATATCGAGGGCCAGCCCAAAGCCGTCTTGCGAATGGTGTTGGATGCCTCAAGAAAAAATTGATTCGATTGATCTGGCCGATTCCAGTTGAGCCCGTCCTTCCACTTGCGCGCTTGCCCACTCTCTGGCACCGCGGGAAACCTGACAATTGGGTACCAGTGTCGTTCAACCTGACGAAGTATCATTCGATTGTGGCATTCGATATCGTTGGCTTCGACTAGTCCCAGTCAGCGTATACGTCGCACGCAGCACGTTGCAATATGGCTCAACAGGATCGTTTCAAACAAGATGATAGATCGAATAGTACAACGTATGGGGTACAAAATCCAACGCTAACGTATAGTCATGCCTTCATTCAACGTGTTCGAGCGTTCTTGACCGGCATAGCTCTGCTTCGACGAGCAAGAATCAACAAAACTCCATGCAACAAGATTTTGTCTGTCCAAGACCGCGAGAAATATCATCTGCGCCGCTGCTACCCAATAACGATGAGGTATCGAAATCAAAACGTATTATATGCACGCTGCAAGAAACAAACAAAGGTTCCAGTTCAGTCGGACTGACGCAGCAAGGGACGACAATTGAGGAAGACGGTGTCGGGCCTGCCGTCAGCGTCGAAGCCTTTGATGAACAGCGATGGGCTTGTTCACGAAGATGGTTGCTTCGCCGGCTATTCTTGACTGTTTCTCTTCGTAATCTCGAGACGAGAGCTTGAGGTCCTCGATTTGCGCCTGTGCTTTTTAGCAGGCACACGGAATCTCAAGCCAGGAACCCTTACCTTCGTTAAAGGAGGACCAGAAGTTGTTACTAGGAAGCCGTCACGTCCCTGGCGATCTGTCAGCCTCATGCGCGACCGACGATCTCTTGTTCCCTTACCTGGAGGGTATACGGCCTCACGATTGAGCTCGGACCGCAATAGTAATGGATCTCATTCTGTATCACGGTGCGCGAGATTCCATAACCAGGAACGAAGTAAGAGTTTGTGCCAGCCATATCGAATGTGCGTTGTGCGAAGCGGTTATGTTTGTTGTGTTTATTATGGTTGGTATCAACACGTATTGGTAGCAGGTGTTCTCGGTATCAAGGCCTGTGGACTTGAGTCAAAACGGACGACCGCGCGGTTCTTAAAGTCTTCTAGCTCAGCAAGAATCCCTATCCAGGATATGAGGCATCAAGGCAATGGCCCCCTAAAGATATAGGTCTCCCGCGGACCCATTTGCTTATGTGTTGCGGGAGCATACCTCGGACAGCGGCAGAAAGGTGTTGGGCACCGAACGTGCTGCATTGCCGCCTCACTTACTCGCCTCACCCAAAGTCACGGCCCATCGGGCTGCGACAGCTGACGGCAACACAAGTGCGCCCTGCTCTACCCCCGTCCTTCTTTCCCATTTCCGGCCAAGTTTCCGGTGCTCATTATACGATTTTCGACATCCACGCACTCCTGGTACGACCGGATGCGATTGTTCGCATGTCGCGACCGCCAACTCACACGCCACGTCCCTCGATGATGAGGATGGTGGATGCTTGATATGTATAAAGCGATGCATTCGCCACTGGCTTGCATCCCACGACTTGCAAAGCCGGCATTACCCTCATGTCTCTTGCAGCGAGCAGCGACCTTTGGGCTCCCGTGGTGTAGCAGGCTTTAACCGGATTGGGCCTTCGCCATGAACCACCATTGTTCCACAACGACGATCTTTTACAACAGACATCTCATCACGAATCTCGCTAGGTAAGAGTTACGCCGAAACCAAAAGAGGTTTGACACTTGGCCGGTGTCTTCAAGATGCGCTGGACAACGCGCCGGGTACTGTCAGTCGCCTAGCTTCCACGGCACGCAGGGAACATCCCGTCTTGTCTATCTTAACTCCACTCCGTTGACTGGGCATGAATGCAGCGGCAACGACACACAGTGCTCCTTAGAAACAGGATGAGAACGTTTCCTGATCCGTATTCCGGGCTCCTGTTCGGGAGGCCGCTTGGCCGCGCAATGTCTACGATTCACGCTACGAGGTACATTCGAGGAAGGCACTTCTCGATCGGCGCCGTCTGCCAAAATAACGTGGCCAACATCTAGGCTCATGTTCTGGATCCCTTGTAGATGGCGATCGTGTGTTGTTCAGTGGCTCAGAACCACTGGACGCTGTGAAAATCGCCGTACAAAGATGGATCTAAAGACAAGGACGTAATCCTGGAGCTGTAGTGAGGCTACTACCGCCGACAATCTTAGCTCGGCAACATGGATGCCGATCGGGATCACGAAGGAACAAGAACGGCAGGCTTAGCGATACTCCCAGCTCACACGCCCAGCAGAGGCGTAGAGAACGCGCCCAACTGCGCTGCCCTTGCTTTCCATCGAGGCCTCGTCAGGGTGGTTACAAGAACGGTGCTACACAGGCGCAACATGCAAGGGTTCGCCAAACTTACACATGCACATGCGTGCGGTCTCCGGTCTGAGCTGTGAGAGCCTGACTTCCGGTGTGTACCTCTACGGTGAACATCTGGGCGTGTTCCTGATGCTGCGTACCTGCTTCTGGCTTACCCCGCACGCTCAGGAGTATGCACGCCTACTGCATACCGGTGCCAACTCATACAAACGAATCGTCTGCATGGCATACGTCACGGATATCTCAACTTGATTGTATGAGCTCGAATCATTTGACTTGGACGGCTCTAAAACGGAGCGGTCCCGTGCGCACATACAGCCGTGTCTTAGCTCCAGGGCCATCCCAGACTAATGGTCTGTTCACCTCCGCACCACCTCCAGCGGGAGTAAGCGGAAGTCAGGCCTTACAGTATCCGAACCGAGATGGTAGCGAATACTTGCCCCCTGGCTAAGATCAGCGGTCTACCGAAACACATCAGCATACATGGCTCCGTGGCATCCACTGGACTGGTCAAGCTGCAACATTATCTCTGCAAACGCCTGATCGTGGTGAACGATATGACCCTTGTTCACCGCCTTTTGCCACTCCGGATAGCGCTTCAAGGATCGGCCGACAACGTGGCTCTCGGCAGGTAATGAGGCCATTTGCCCATGTATCACCGGATAGTTTGTGTAGGACGTTGAGGCTACTATCAATTGCTCGTTGAGTGTCACTTCCGGAAGGTCTACACCTCGTAAGCTACACGCATCGCAACAGCAACTACTCGAGGCGCGTACAACACATCGAGATCAACAATGTTGCATGCCACAAGACACCTTTCGAAGAAATTGTGCGGATCAGACACCACTGAAACATTATTCAGCATGCCAATGAGCCTTCCGCCTTGTCAGAACCACTTCCCAGGCTCTCTACGCTGAGATGATCGCGCTTTTTTCCTATCTACAGCGTAAGCACGGTCAGCCCTCTGTACCATGTCACACTGGCGGTATTTCTAGGTTTGCCTCAAAGCCTCACGAATTTCAAAGAAGGTTCCAAACCAGACCACGACCGAGCGCCGAGACATTGCTTGACTACCATACGAGATCAAGCAATGTAAGCTTTACATCGGCAGCTTCGCCACTAAGCTGTCACGAGGTCATCTCTGGAATTGTGACAGTATGCGCGCGAGGCGAGCCCTGTTCTGCAGCAGCACGGCGCTGCTCGGCGGTTAATCGGCATGTGTTTCACCTACCCCTAAGGGCAGCTCGCCTTGACAGACCTCACGACTGCCACATTACGCCAGTCAGCCCGCTGCATGTGAAAGAATCTCAACCTTGTTGCGATCTTCACAGACCAGTCGTTCTTCCGTAACCATCGATTCGAGCATGTGCACCTGAGACGTCTCGAACAACCAGGGCGACGAATCGCCGAGAGATTGGTTCGCTCTAGAATTGGAGACCGAGGCGGAATGGGATCTATCATTCGGACGAGGCTGTTCCCCTTAATATCGAGGACAACTTTCTCATCTCGAATTATGGTTTTGTTCCCAAATTGGCGATATATCCAAAAGCATAGCACGGTTGGCCTCGAGCTTTGGGAATCCATCGTGGGCTGGGATACATTCAGGCGCACAATACTCTGTCCAAAACATCAAAAGTGAAGCGCCGTCACTGTGATATAAACGCTAGTGGCTGCCGGTAGATGAACTGGTCACAGGATGAGTTGGGAAAACATCTACCAGAACCCCTCGGTCGAAGCTCAGCCATATTTCTGAATGGGAACGACAATGGCTTTGAGTTGTTCATAGGAATTGATACTGCGGCAGTCAGTCAACGACGATGGTCACTTAGTAAGCGGGCCTTGGCATTTCGACCGCTACTTCTAGTGTAGATCTATTCAGTACGCTAAGAATATCAGACCCTGCCGTGCCTGTATTTTCACGGCAGCAGTAGACGCAGCGCGTGACAGAAGCACAAACGACCATCTCTGTGAGAGCAGAAAGGATGGGGCAGTTCGATCGCCAAGCTCAATCTCGTCCGAAACATGGTAAGCCTACAGACAGTGGTGCATCAAAGGCTGCTGCACCCCCACCATCCAGTCGACCAGCTTGGAGAGGATCGGGCTTTACCAAAAGGGCGCCGCCCCGAAAACCTCAACCATCTTCTGCGCCGCATACTCAGGCTCCGACTGAGCAACAGAATCTCCTTCCGATCGATCTGCAGCAGCTTATTTTGAACATCGTCCGGACCACGTTTCATGCGTCGCAAGACTTTGCAGCACTGAAGCCTTTGCTGAGTCAGGTCAACGATGCGTTACTCCAGGGAAATTTCGAGGCGGCATTTCGGACAGAGCAGTTTCGTGAGGCCTATACGATTCGATGGAGTCCAAGCCGTGCCTTGATGTACTCGAATGTATTAGCGAACATCTGCGATGAGCACGGAGACAGCCGGTGGGTAGATCTATTGCTTGGGAATGGCGGTGACACGCCGGCCCGGGTCATTTGCTTCGGCGGCGGTGCGGCAGAAGTCATGACCATGGCCGGAGTGCTTCGGTACAGACGAGAAGATGCGGCCGGTAAACCAGATGCTGCGTTGTCATCTCCATCTTCGACACCGTTTCCGACTCGCAACCCTCTAGTCGACCTTCATTTGGTCGACGCAGCAGACTGGTCCGCGGTTATATCGAAACTCCACACTGGCCTGACAACTGCTCCTCAGCTTTCCAAGTACGCGAGCGCCGCCGCCCGCGCGCAGAATGCGCCTTTCCTCTCACCGCAGGCGCTCATGACGAGATACACGCAGACTGACGTTCTGGATCTCACACTAGAGGATCTACAGTCTATGATCGGATCAGAGGTCACGCTAATCACTCTACTGTTTACCCTCAACGACCTCTACAACACCTCCATCCGGCGTGCTACAAGCTTCCTACGAAAGTTGAGCGCAGTAGTGCCGAAGGGGTGTCTACTTCTAGTAATCGACGCCCGCGAAGCCACATCGACGGCAGATGGCATCGAAGACGGACAGGAGAAGACTTACCCGATGAGCTGGCTTTTGGACAAGGCCTTGCTGCCAGACCAAGTGGCGGTGGACGATGAGCCCATTCCAGAACGGCCGTGGGAGAAGCTCGTCGACGACACAAACAGGTTGTGTAAACTTCCGGACAAGGGGCTGAGCTATCCAGCTGGGTTGGAGAATTTGAAGACACAGGTGCATCTTTTCAAGCGGTTGTAGAAGACTACGAAGAAGATGTCCTCGGTACGCGCATTCTTAAACACAGTATTCAGGAGTATTGCTATGGTACTCCCAACAAGAATTCAATATGGAAACAACCCACCTACTATCCTCCCCTCACGCATTAGAAACCGCCGGAACCTTCCCAGCCCACTTCCCCACTTCCATCTCCTTCAGCACCCACTCCGCCAACCCCTTCCTCTCCAACTTCGCCCCAACCTCGCCGACCATTCCCGCCTTAACCCCCTTCGCCGGCCCCTCCCCAACAGCGGCACCCGAAACACCGTCCAGTTCATCTCCCTCGGCAGCGCCACGAATTGCGGCGTCATAGTGTTGATCTCCTTATACGCCGCGTGCGCGAACAGATACACAAACCATATCATGAGCTTGTACACAATGGAAAAGCCGTCATCCGGATGTGTGTAGGAAGGTGTGGACACGAAGAGGGTGCGTGTGTAGGCGTGCTTTTGGAGGAGGGGGATGATGATGCGGTAGCCGTCTGATATGGGCTGTTTGTTTCCACACGTTAGCTGAGGTCTATGCCCCCGACCCCACACCCATCATGAACACTACGGGAGACGTACCGTCGCCCCTCCCTTCAAGCTGCTCGGCCCAAGAAAAGATACACACGTGGTCGCGCAACAGGCCACGGCTTTCTCTATTGCAGCCGCGTCGGTGAGCTCGCCTTTGTGCAGTGTAGCATTATTTGCTATTTCGGGGGGAAGTTTGGAGGGGTTGCGGACGTAGAGGGTCAGCGTGTGGCCGTCGCGGAGGGCGGCGAGGGAGAAGTCGATTCCTGCTGGGCCTTCTACAATTAGCATGATATAACTTGAGGAAGTCTAGAGTGCGTACTAGTTCCGCCGAGGACGAGGATGTGGCGAGGCATCTCTGGCGTTACGCTGTGAGAGGCACGGATTAGGATACTGCTTCACAAGATAGAAGGATTTAACAGGGCGAACATGGCCATCATCAGCATATTTAGACGTGCTCAAGATAGTGCCAAGATTTAGTGTAGGACGAAAACGTCGCGATAGTAAAGCTGGGTTTGTTATGTGCACAAATTTAGACATATCTTGGCACGTATTTCCGTCACGTTATGGTGCTGCTGGAGCAGGTGCAGGTGTAAAGTTTTAGGGAAATGCCAAGAGTTGTTTCAAAATATGCATCTAATTAATGGGCAGGCGGACAGAATACGGAGCAACCTCGGATCGGATCCTACGACTTACCGGGTTCCAGTAGATACGAAGAGAGCATTTCAAATCCAGAACGAGCAGGCTTTACCTAATTTGTGACACTACGATATCGTAGATTCTTGACAGAGCTCAGATGGTATACGCGTAGGCCAATGAGAGATTGTGATTCCCGCTTTTAATGTTGTGCATCGTGATTGGATAGACTCGGCGCTAGTCTAATTGATCTCTGTCGGTGTATGCAGAGGTCTACTCTAGAGCATGCCGTCGAACTAGAACCATGCTCAACATCAGAATCGAAAGGGCGCAGAAAGCGCTGCAAATCAGTCAATACACCTTTTCCTGTTGCTGCGATGTAGACCTCCCAGTAAAGGTAGGAAAAGGGCGGACCCCCCGCTTGCAGCTGCCCAAACCAGCAAGCTGAACACTGTGCGAGCAATACGAACTATGGCTGCACGATGCGTTAAAACTGCGCGATGTGACCGGTCTCTCGTCGCTCGTCTTCAAAGCGTGAGGGTTGGAAGCGCGAATCTTGGGTTTCTTCGTGGGCTGGTGCATCACAACACTGAGCCTCCGTCTTCCCTATCTCTGTCGAAGTCCATACGTACACTGCCTTCTAGCCATACGCCTTCCTTGAAATAAAGCAACGCTTAGAGTGACTACTCCGCAACATACCTTACCTTCCACCTCACACATCGGCAGCACTTCCGTCCCCGTCCTCGCCTCCACCCCTCTCATCGACATCGCCATCATCGCGTCACGCAAGAATGTCGCAAGCGGGAGCGCTGAGTGAGGGAGAAGAGGAGTCCGTTGCCGCGGTGACTCGCAAAAATGAACGTTTCGGGCCTATCAAGACGCCGAGGCTGATATTGCGAGAATTTGCCCCCGCTGATGCCTCGGCCTTTTTCGCGCTCGAGAGCAAAGAAGAAGTAGCTCGGTATCAAACTTGGCCGCCGCGCACAAAAGACGAGGCAAGCGAAGAAGTCTTCAAAATAATTAGAAGTTCTTCGACGGTGCCGAGGACGCATG
Organism: Didymosphaeria variabile; assembly: GCF_027946475.1. Classification (NCBI taxonomy): domain Eukaryota; kingdom Fungi; phylum Ascomycota; class Dothideomycetes; order Pleosporales; family Didymosphaeriaceae; genus Didymosphaeria; species Didymosphaeria variabile. Next base: position 3,274,613 of record NW_026611625.1, on the reverse strand, counting down.
TGGAGCTTGCCGTCGAGCATGAGGGGAGATTCATCGGACGTGTAGGGGCAAAAGTGCAGCGCGGGAGGAACGCGCATGCGGACTTGTGGTTTTCGTTCGAACCTGAGGTCCAGGGACGGGGATTCGCGACGGAGGCGATGGAGGCATTTATCCTGTTGTTGGGGAGGGAGCTGGATCTTGAGATTGAGTGCGACCCGAGGAATAGGGGGAGCTGGAAGATGGCGGAGCGCTTGGGGTTTGAGAGGTTCGAGATGACTGAGAGAGCGTTCGAGTGTAAGGGGGAGTGGGTAGATAGTTTGGTGTATCGTAGGCAGGTTTGAGGCGGGGCTTTATTAGACCAGTGACGTCTTCCAGAAACTCCCTCGACACATGCTAAACAACGAACCTTACACTTTCTCATCTTCCATGTGGCACCCAGGTACGTCATCATGTTCCGGCGGAGCATCTTCATGCTCGCTGCCCAACAGCGCTGCCTCCGCATCATCCTCAACTGGCACCGCTACCTCCTGCTGCTTTCTCGCCATCCAGCGGAACAATACAATTACCGGAACCAGAATGACCAAGATCGGGAGGAAGGTGAAGTTAGCCCAGAACGCGTCGCGCGTCTTAGACCACAGCATATAGAAGGCCCTCGACCACGTCCCAATCTTGCCATAGCGGTCCCACTCCAACGGGTTAAACACCGTCCTCGCCATCGCAAGCCGTCCGCACTCCATCCTGTAGGGCTTCGCGCGGTCCTTGCGGTCTATGATTTGCACATCCTCCATGGAAATCTGGTGCGGCTCAGCAGTCTCGCGCAGTAGTATCTGCACTATCTTCTGGTCTTCGTTCTTCAGCAGATAGTACCCGTTCCCACTCTTCGCATAGATTTGAGGCGTGTACAAGATACCCGTGACGTCGAACTGGATCCATGACTTTCCGGGCTCGCGCGTTCCGACGACGGTGTGCTCGTATTGCAGCTCAAACGTACCGAATTTTGTCCCGAGGTTCCAGCTGTCGTCCATAAGTCGGAGATTAACAGCTTTCTCCATGTGGTCCTTTGAGAAGTTGGCGGGGACTTGGAATGCGTGGATGTGAAGGGGCAGGGCAAGTGGGGCGACGGAGCGGCCGTTGAGCAGGAGTCCGGAGGAAGCATCAATGGTGAAGTTGAGAAGCTGGGGGTGCGTTAGTTGTCTCTACAACGTGATGGATACCTCTCCTATGTACTGACCAGCGAGTTATCCTGCGGCGGCTCCTGCCATTCTTCTGGCTCCGGATGCAGTTCTCGCACCCTGAAGGGACAGCCCACACATTCCAGCTTCACAACCGACGACTTGTTCGCAACGACCGTCGTGATAGCCGGGGCAAGCTCCGGCCGACGACCACCGGCATACTCTTCGTACCACTCTGCCGTCCTATCCGGATGCGTGGCCCATTCTGTATCGACGCCCTTCCAATCTCTATAGGCGCTCGCGACAGCAACGAGCAATGCAATGAGCATACAACGCATGGCTCTAACTAACACAACACAGGTCAAATAACGAGTGACAATCCGGATGACGATGTTCAGGAGTCCCACGGTGCGGCAGGGTCGCTGATCTATGGGGCGGCTTACTAGCTGGCGCTAATGCAGGCACGTCGGACTTCTATTTCGGGACCATTCATCAGCGCAGGGCCGCAGGGCAGTGAAGCCCCGCCAATCTCTGCGCCGGCTGTCGGTCGTGAACTGTCCTCCAGCTGTATGCAAGGAGCAACAGCGTTTACGACAAGCATGCTAAGAAGCTTAGTTATGCTCGGTGCTGTATACTTCGCCGTTCATCGCTTGTCTGCGCGAGGTTTCGCGCGAGAAGGACGTCGCTTAAGCCACCGCCCGAAAGACGCTGCTACGAGCGTTCACGCCCCTCACTATTCGGAGAAGGACATCAGATCTCCATAGGTAATTGAAGTCTCGAGTCTCAGTCCGTCATCAATGCCATCATCACACCCCAACCCCGACTCGAAACCGCCCTCTCTGTAGTCCATCTCGCATAGTAGACCCCTCAAACCAACTCGGCCCCCACAGCCATCCTCCCTGCTGCCTTCAGCTACGCACGCCACGACGGCGTAGCACCCCTCCCCGGCCCGTAATCAGCACCTCGACCCACAGCAAAAGTGTCCGATCGTTTCTGCACCGACTGCGCATCCCGCTTCGAGACTGGTGCACATCCTTCCTGCAGTTGGGGCCGAGTCGGGCATGCTATTGCTGGGTCGCGCTACGCTCGTGCCGGGCTAACGCGCAGGTTCTCAGCCTCAGCCGTGCCCCATTTGACAATTTCAGAGGATGCCTTGCGCGAGCGAAATGCGCGGATTTCCTTATATGAGGGGTGTGTGCTGCGCTTGTGCTTATTTTCTCGCTGTTCGTGCTTGTGCGTATATCTCGATTTCTTGTTGACGGTTCTGCATCTTGTACCAGGACACCGGTCGCTTTGACGCACGCCGCTTACGAGCTACGCACCCCTGCATCGTCTTACACCTGTCCGAGCGCACGACGGACTTCCGGTCAACTTTTAAGCTGGAGACTATATAGGCTTGTCCGAGTCGCACGTTTCGGTTCGCTCTGTTTCAGCGTTTTTGCTTCCGGCAATTGTAAAGACACACATCCACAACATCATGACTACCATTCAGAAGCAAGACTGGCACCACTCGGGCTCGGGATGCTGCAGCCCGGTCGGCACTTGTGAGTTCTCTGTTCGCGTAGCTTGGGCAGACGAAGAGAAGAGTAGCATGTTAACAGAGTGCAGGCTGCCTCTCATGGTGGTGCCCCTGCATCCTCTACGGCAAGACGCGCCATCGCTCCAAAAACGACGGAAACATGGGAAGTTACTCGTGCTGTAACAGCTCTGTGCGTCTCCCCCCTCGCCTCCCTTTTCTATCTTCAATCCTAACACCCCCCAGTGCATGGCCTTCTGCGGCCTCGCCTGCCTCGGCCTCTCCTTCATCCTCCCCATGATGAACCGCGGCGACGTCCGCGCAAAGTACCACCTCAAGGGCAACGGCTGCGGCGACTGCATGTGCGCTTGCTGCTGCACGCCGTGCGATCTGACGCAGCAGGATAAGGAGGTTACGTATCGCGAGGAGAGTAAGGGGTTGTTGCAGCAGCAGCCTGGGAAGGAGGGCGGCATGTATTATGCGCAGCAGCCGCAGCAGCCGCATTTTCATCACTAGAGAGATGGAGCGGAGGGGAAGGGGTTGGTTGTATGATTGATTGAGGGATGAGCATTCACTTCTGGGTTTCCTATGTGGCATAGGGTTGGATTGGGATTGGGAGTTTGCATCAACTGGGTTATTGAGATACCAAAATCATCTATTTCTTCAGAGCGGTGTTACGGCTTCGCGTTTCCTTGTGTCTCATTCTTCAAACTTAGTGCTGACGGGCGTACAGATTATCAATTGCACAACAAGAAAGGCATACACCCTGCTCAGTAAGCCAGACTGATGCACGCCGCCTTCGTGGCCTAATCCTTGTGGATTACGCTCACTAGAATCATCTCTACAACAATTGCTATGACCATTACAGGTGATCGCTAGACACGTATCAGAAGCTTCTAAACGGGCTTCTCCCTCCATAGTCGCAAGACCTAAAACGGACCAGGGAGCCCCTCCACAAAGAAGTTGCTCGCAACAACCCGTTCCAAGTACCACGACAGGAAATACCACGCCTCTCTCAGCCTGGCCACAACATTCCAATCCCTATACCAATCCCTCAACAAATCCCCCAGACCCTCCGGTGCTTGACCCCGCTCCCTAGAACCAACCCACCGCTCCTCCCTCAGCACCCAATCCACCCAAACCGGCGACCCAGCATTCACCCTCGGCTCGTACCACTCCGCCAGATGCACCGGAGGAAACAACCCCGGCCCTTCCCAAACCTCCCTAAGCTCCTCCCTCCTCACATCTCTGCTTCCACGAAGATCATCCGCACAGCGTCGTCCGCCATACACTCCACCATACCTTAGCCCTCTACCACGGCCTTCACACCTCGCAGCCGCAACCCACCCAACCATCTCCTCCCACACATCTTGTGCTAGCGGTTTCTCCCTGCAGGCGTACATCGACAGCGTAAGCACCTTAGCGATGGTATACCGCGTCGGATTCCAGCCTTTCGAATGCACGAAATGCGCAGCCCGGGCGCGCGCTACGACGCGCTGTACGAAGGCCAGCGGGGAGGTGTGTCTTGCGAGAACGGAGCGCGCGTGTGAGTGGTAGGCGGCGGGGAAGATGCGGGTTGTGAAGAGGGGAGCGCGGCAGAGGGGGCAGGTTGAGTTGTTGTCGAGCCAGGCGGCGAGGCAGGGGCGGCAGAAGGTGTGGGCGCAGGTGCTGGGAGGGTGAGCTGGCGTGGTGAAGGGTAGAGAGGGATGTTGGGACTATGATATAGGGGTCTTACGTGATTTTCACGGCGGGATACTGGGGGGTGTATTCCTCGAAGCAGATGGGGCAGTCGTCATGAATGGCTGCAAGAATGAGGCGTGTAGCGAGGAATTTCTCGCAGGAAGGCGCGACTTTGTCCGCTTTGAGCGTTTCTGTCTTGGGCAAGAAGGCCGCGTGTGGGCGATGGAAGATCAGATTTATCGACATGTTTGAGCGATTTGGATGATGGGAAGACCTGTGTTGAATAAAAGTCTGAGAAGATTATGTTCTTTTTCGAGATGGTGGTAACCATGGTTAGTGATCTCTCAAAGACCGTATACGGCATAGCAGTCCAACAAGATCTCGGAGAAGGCTCTCAACGACAGGTTACACGAGTAAAGATCATCTGCTACATTGTGCAGGAAACTGATGATATTGCACAGGGGGCCAGCATCGCGGCACTTGCACGTATTTGCGTACGCTCCTTCCTCCTTCCTCGGTGGTTGTTGTGGTCTTCAGCTATAGCACCAAGCTTTTGGAGATATCAACCACAGATAAGCTACCTCGCAACGCTAGCTCTTCAGCATCGCACACGTGATACTTCTCTCTCCTCCAATCTGCCACATCTCGTTCCAGAAGGCTAATGGCTCGCCAGGGCTAGCGTAATGACGAGGCTTGGGGTCGTATGTCGTGTAGAATGCGCTAGCGGTTCGTGGATCTCGTCTAGCGGGTCTATATCGTATGTAAGCTCTCGGTCTACACGGAACAGAGATGAATCCCAACAATGTTCGTTTGTCAAGCCAACTAATGTAACCTCAGCACGACCCTTGCGCAAGTAGCATAGCATCAATAGCTGTCTTAGTAAGGCTGACTATAGCGGAAGAGAAGAGTCTGGAACGGTGTTCATCGAATCAAGGGACACCCGACAAAGCTGCCGCGCTTGATGAGCCAACATATGAAGGGCGCGCGTGTAGTCGGAGTTCTCTCGGTCGGAAGACGTGCCTACGGTAGGATTATTCAGCAGTTTCGTGTAACCTAACCGCTTATTCACTACCATGTCATTCACTGACGAGATAAAGACTTATTATTTAACACAGCGACTGCCGCTGCTACCTGTGGTATTAGTCCAGTCCTCACAGGGCGTTTTCCAATCCTCGCTTTCTACCATTGTTCTAACCTCTACAAATCAGCCGCTTCGTTCTCAACTTCGAGCCTCTGCGAGAATGAAAGCTCTTGTCCTTCGCGCCGAGGAGCGAACGGCTAGAATCGAGGATATCGCACCTCCCGTCCCTTCCAGCAACGAGATCCTCGTCGAAGTCAAAGCCATCGCTCTAAATCCAATCGACCCTCTCTACGTACGCCACCCGCTCGGAAAGACCGGCCGTACTATAGGGAGCGACTTCGCCGGTATTGTTCTCTCCACAGGCTCCTCCGTTCCTGCAAGCAGCGGCCTCAAATCCGGATCTCGCATAGCTGGATTCCTACAGGGAGCCTGCAGTGTCAACGACCGGCCAGGCGCATTCGCCGAGCTCGCAACAATAGACTGGGACCTCGTCTGGCACGTACCAGATACTGTGTCATTCGAAGAAGCGTGCGGAGTGAGCTTGGTCAGTTTGACAGCTGCGCAGGGGCTGTGGTTTCGGCTGGGGTTACCCGCGCCGTTCGGGTACGACAAAGTGGGAGCGTTGGAGGAGCATCCGGCTTGGACCTGGCTCGGGGAAGGTCAACTGCAGCTACCTGAGACGATCGACTTCTTCATCTATGGCGCTTCGACGTCTGTGGGGCTGTACGCAGCGCAAATGATTCGTATAAGTGCTGATCTTACGGGGAAGAAGGTCAGGCTGTTTGGCGCAGCAAGTAAAGCTCGGTGGGAGAAGTTGAAAGCTATGCCCTTTGGCTACGATCATCTTGTCGATTATCATGACGAGGACTGGCCGGAACACATCCGAAAGCTGACAGAAAATGCCGGAGTGCACTTCGCGTATGACTGTATTTCCGAGGGAAGTTCTGTCGAGACAGTGTCTTCTACCTTGACTAGCAACGGCAAAAATGCGGTCGTCCGCTCACGGGCTGGCGGTGCATGGCAGGCCGGAATGCTCCCTTTTGAGCCTATATATGGCGCGGTCTGGGAGGGATTGGGAGAAGAGGTGCAGTATCAAGGCTTCGTGGTGGAGCGATCACCAGCTGCTCGAGATTTCGCAGTTGCGTTCTACAAATGGCTTGGTCAGGCAATTGGGTCCTCGTTGAGGCTAGTTCCGATCAGGAGGATGCCTGGAGGTCTCTCGAAGGTCGTGGAAGACGGGTTCATGCTGCTTGGTAGCGGGAGCATGGGCGACAGGAAGATGGAGAGAAGTGAAGAGTGGATGAGGCCGCTGAGTGCGGAGAAGCTGGTGTACTCCCTATGATCGAGAGGGAGCGTCACAGCTGTGACGGATCTAGTCGATGTCCTCGCGTCAGGTACGAACGAGTTTCTGAAGTATATGTACTGTAGATTCTAGCACAATGTATGCTAGCTTTTCGTGAGCAGTGTTGACCTTGAGCAATTATCACGACCGTTTATCTGACAGGTGACTAAAAAAGTATGGATGGCATCTAACGTGGGATCGAGAAAGATTGTGGTGCAAGCACTGGTTGGACGCGTTCGGGAGTTGTGTATGTCGAATGGCGTAGGGGATGTACCCTACAAGAATTGCTGGCTCTGTCTTTAACATCTGATCCTGCCTGTAAGTTCAAAGATATTGCATCCTTGCTGTTTATAGCTGCATCCTCTTCTTTCATTGGCACAGATGTGCGCAGAGAACTGCGGGTTGTTAGCCTTTGGAGTGTGAGTGATTTTGTACTGGGAATGTCATTGCATTCACTCTAGCAAGATCTTAATATAAGACACATCACTAATATGATCGTAGTCCAATAGTCACCAGAGGAGTAGGCTCAGCACATTGAAATTGTGTGGTCGAGGAGGTGCTCGTCCGTTCTCGATGTATTTCAGCAGCAAGGGACCGTTCTTGTATCAGATAAGCTGTATCTTGTTTGCTTTGATGCTTTCAGCCGCCATACAAACAACACAATCGCTGGGATGGCCCTTGCGTTTCCAATACCCATTCTCAGAGGACTCAGATTTTCGTTTGCTGGTAAATAACCCCGCTGCAGGCACCCGTGTCACTCACCGCTCTTCGACCTCTCACCTCTGCCCCGCCCATTTAAGAGCGTCGTACATCGCTTCTACACCCTCAGCGACGGCGCGACTTCTACACTTGCGAACGAACAACCTTGGGCTGCATTCGTGATGGCCGACCACAAGACCGCGCGCGAGCTTTGCACAACCTTCCTGAAGGAGAAGACCGAGGTCATCGACCCACAAGACCTACCCATTCTCGACGAGTGCCCGATCTGTCTCGACAATTACGAACTGGAACAGTCTGTGCGCGTCACTATCGAGGGGTGCAAACATGTTTTCGGTCGCAGCTGCCTCACGGCTTTGCTTACGAACAACCCGAGGCTGGAGAAGAAGTGTCCGCTTTGTCGGACTGTATGGATGGATGCGCCAGCAGGAGCTTCGACTAGAGCGCCGCCACCTACAGTTCGCTCGGTCCAGTCCGGGATCGATTCGACACCAGGCTCAAGCCGAGCACAGGTCCAACGTCCTTCGCAACCTTTCTTCGTGGGTTCGTTCAGGGCGCAAGCAAACGATCGCCCTCTTGCCATGCCCCGATCACGGCAAAGGGAGCTCACCCGTCCCGCTCGACCTCCCGCTGGTTTTTCGTTCTTGTCGTACTCCCCTGCTCCTTCTCCTGCAGTCCTCGTCGGACAGCCGAACCGGGTCATCAACCTCATTGACAGCGACGGTGACGATGACGTACGTATCATGAGGGCGGAATTGTGTCACTGCTTTCTCTATTCACTGACTTACCTCGCAGCCTTTGGAAAGCTTCAACTCGATCACTCGCGACATCAACAGTGTCCGAGAGCGAGCTCGCAATACCGAGCCTAAGCGGCGTAACGAAGGCAAGACGTGGAAGAAGAGCGAACCCGCTACTGCAGCTCAGCGTGCGTCTCCCACGATCGAACGTGAAAACGGCAGCAGCAATGGCCAGAATCAGCAGAATCAGCAGGCTCAGCAGGCTCAACAGCAACAGCAAGAACAAACGACACCATTTCCTGCTTCGTTCTGGAATCCTCCTCCTCGTGCTCGCCCAACGCCGCAGAATATCCAGAATCTCATCCAGCAGAACTGGGGCTTGGTGAGCGGTACACGAGATGTCCAAACAGCGGACCGCAGCGAAGATGCCGTAATGGCTTCTGACGACGATGTCGCTCAGCGCAGCGAGCAGGACCCGCCCCCGCCGCCTCCTGCTGTAGCATCCCCGGCTGAAGACCGCTCTCACATCTTACCAAATGCCCGAGCACAAACCGTACTCGCACCACCGCGATCTAGCAGCCTCCGCCGCAATCAGCGATCCAGGAGGCCGCCGTACCCGTTCATTTTCTCCCCCACCCCGGAGGCCAACACCGACGTAGGCCGCAATCTCGCAGCCCAGACACGGCAGGATCGGCTCGATCGGTGCGAGACTGAGCTTCGAGAGGGGATGACACGCCTCAGCGCCCAAGAGCAGGACCTAAACAACCGCGCACAGCGTCTGAATGTCCGAGAGAGCGTTCTAGATGATCGGGAGAGGGCAGTGGCTCTGCGGGAGGAGGACGTTCGGCTGCGTGAGGGGACTTTGACGCGGTTGGGCGTAGTGAGGCTGAGGCAGTTGCGCGAATTCGACGCCATGGCTGCGAGGCACCGTGAGGAGATGAGGATCTCGCCGTAGAGCGGGTGTTGAGGTGCACGGCGGTGCGGTGTGTTGGTAGCGACGGTCAAGGGTGTTCTGTGGAAGAGCAAGTCCAGCAGTTTGGTATCAGCGCTTTGTATGACAAGATGGATAGGCATGTAGTTTACCAGATGGCTGCGGGTTTCCCGAACGGGCGATATCCCATTTGATCCTCTGTTCGCTGTTAAGCAACCGATGCTGGTACCCCGCGTCACGATCGTTGCACATCTCTTCTCGTCTCGCAGTCTCCCCCGACGTCCCCCACCTACCCGCGTGTGAGCCATAACCCACCATACCTACCCCTCCCAACATCCTCTTACCACCCAGGGAAACCTTTTCCCGTGCACACGTCATCCCCTTCCACCATCTTTCCCACCACCCCAACCAGAGATCCGTCCCATCACCCTCATCAACCCTCCCAGTCCCCTTCACATTCACCTAAAGATCGGCAACCCCGTCCCAGCCACGAACGCGATCGGCAGCCCCGACATGCACCATGCCGCATGCGGTAGCGCTGCGACAGGGGCCCCACGTGCGTTGGGGGCGTCCGTGCGCGCCTTACCGTATCGTAGCCGAGCTTCAGGCTGGGGAACGTGGAACGACGATGCCTCTGGAGGGTCTGTTTTGTAGCGGAGGGATTCAGGCCCTGTGATATGGGGAACAGACTGGCGGAATATGGCATTGCACTGCGCTTGCCGTGATGCTACTTCGCGGTGAAAAGTACCCGGTGGCAGGTAGACATGTGCTATACTGTGAACGAGCACGATGACGAGCCCGCGCTTCTGAACTACCACGTGCGTGTACGTACCGTACCCAGATCCACGGCACAGGCAGACGATCCGCGGAGGAAATTGGCAGTGCATTGCTATCGCGTGCTAAAAGTGTTCTGTCGTGCAGGAGCTGACCGCTGTGCCGGGTGGGAACGCCTATCTGGGCGTGCTGGGCTGCTGGGCAACGCTGGGCTGCTCAGCTGGTGTGCTCGAGCTGAAGTCTAGATCTGGCGCTAGGCTTACATTGGGGGTGGGGGACGTCGAGGGTACTAATGCGGATGTGCTGAGGCAGGGCGGGGTTATGTCTTGCTTTGGGGGAGGATGGTGCCATCGGAGCCCTGGAGGGAGGTTGCGAAATGGACGAAGCTGGAGATTAGCTTAGAGTGTGGGGTATGTAGAATTATTATCTCTGTTGGAATTACGTAGATAGACTATATGTACGGCGAAGTGAAGTGAAGATATCTACACTATCTACACAAGGAAGAAAGAAAAGTGCAATTTGAAAAGCAGCAGGAGATACGATGACGCGAAGGAAACGAACCAAACCAAACCGAGAAAACTTGCCGATATAGCAAATGGCACCCAGCATCGCCCTATCCAAGGAACTCTCCGCACCCTGTAGATACAAACCGGCGACCACGACCACGCCCACGCGCAAACCTGCCAGAGTACACATCGCTTACTAGCGCCCAGCCAGTCGGCGAATGTAGGCCAACGCCAACCCCACGCTAACCCGGTCAAACAATCGAGTGTACCAGAGAAAAAAATGCTTTGACGTGCGAACCGAAACTCAATGCGCAGCTTTTGCCCGACGGGGTAGCGCGAGCGACCTGCGCTGCGTACCCGTCGCGTGGAAGCGAACCCGAAATACCATGCGGGGACAGGACCAATGAAATGTGCAACGCTGTACAGAAACGATGCGGAAAGTGCCGTGAGGATACATGTATGCGTGAGCATAGCGCGTGCATGTACGTGTAAATCCCCAAGTGAGTCGGAGGGGAGATGAACAAGGAACCGATGACGCGGAAAGGCTTGAGACGGACAGGACGGAGGGGGTATCGTAGGAAAGACTTTTTGATTCTGTCGTTTGAGTCGAGTCGAGTTGAAGAAGGGCCGGGGCGGCCATACCGCCGAAGGTAGGGAAAGGGGACGGACGGGGGCGTCGAACTTCGGCACATGTATATATCGGCTCTTGGAAAAGATTATCGGCTCATGAGCATCTGTTGGATTTGAGTCAGGGAGGGGTCTTCGGCGAGCCATTTCCCCTGCGAGGCGTCCTGGGCGCGCAGCGTGTTGTCGACGTGGGAGTCGGTGATGGCGAGGAGTTCCTGAGAGGGATCAGTATTGCGATTTGAGGCGTGGTACAGTGATGTGGGTATGTAGAAATTAAAAGTAGTTGACGTACCATCCGCAGAGTACTGTCAGCCGCTTGCAAGGACGCAAAGTGGCTCGCGTTCGGCTTCTGTCCTCGCAGGACGCTGTTCCGCGAGTTCATCCACCTCAAGCCCGCGTGTGCTCTCAGGTATGTCCTCTGGCACTGAAATCGTCGTACCGCAGCATCAACAATGATTCTAGTCTGACGTCAGCCTCGCTCTTCATGATTCCACTTCATTCCACTGCATTCCACTGGCCGTTTCTGGAAGAACGGCCATGCTAGGATTCCAGAATATCAGAAGTGATACGAGACAAGGTGCACTTACGCCTTCAATTGCTGCTTCTCGCGCTCAGGATCACCCCCTGTTGCCCCGCTGGTGGCGGTGAAGGGGGTCGTGAGGATGCTTTGGGCTTCGCTGGTGCATTGGCGGAGTAGTGAGTAGCCCTCGAGGTAGTATTCCTCTGCCGTAGGGGAGGCGCGAAGTTGGCTGAGGTAGTATTGCAGGTTGCGGAAGTCGCTCATGATTTCCGCAATGCGTATGGCACGGGCATCGTTGACTAAAAGGCATGCTTTAGCAGCTGGTCTTCAATTTGGACAATGTGGTGAGATCGGTTTGGGTATGAACAGGTCGCGAGGGCAAACCATGAGGGGTGGGAATTGGAGTAGGGGTAGCCTTACGACCGTCGGACATTGTGATGGAGTGAATGGCTGGTAGCGAAGACTTGAAGAGAGCGAACGAAGGGTAGTTTGGTAGCGAAAGTGCTGATCTGAGGCCTGACTGAGGTAGTGTAGTCAACGGCGGCGTGGCGACCGTTATATAGAAGGAAAGTGTGGAGGCTCAACGGTGGTTCAGTGTAGTCGCAAGGCCGTAGGCTACTCCCGCTGCTAGACCTTGCCGAGAGATCCACATTTTGGTCGTGAGCAGGCGAACCAGCTGGATAGCTGCACCATTCAGCATCTCGAGGCACGCTGTAGGGGGTAACGATAAGGTGGTTGAGTAGGATTGAGTATGGAGAAGGAGAAAAAGACGGCAACCAAGCGCAGTCGTCACGCACCACGGACCCATCCACTCCAGCTGTCATGGTACTCTTGCAAGAGCATAGCTGGGCCTGCCAATGGTGTTCAGCAGTTGCCAGAGCGCCACATCGCCAGGTCGGGTTTGGCGTGGTTGCCTCATCTGGTAAGGCTCCGAGCCACGATGCGCCAGGCAGCGAGTTCGGCGTCTGCGATTGGCCTGCGTCCTAAATTAGGCGGTGGTGAATGTGAACTGAAAAGCTCGCCGGACAGCTACCGGCGAGGCTCACAACGCGTGCGGGTCACCGCAACAGTTCCGTCCTGTGTCAGCCACACTACGGCTGTGCTGCTGCTGGCCAGTGAAATCAGTAAGATGACGTCGCGCCATGTGTTCCTGCGTCGGTGCAGCTGGAGTGAGAGGAAACGTTGTCATTGACGTGAGGCTAGTACATACAGAACCACACGTGTTCGCAGCTGAAAGAGGCCGCTTTCGAGACCCTTCCCGTCTCACGCCAGATCTCAGTGCGCGCAGCCGATGCAGAATGAGCAGTCTAACGCTCAGAACTGCGTCTCTTGGCACCCTGTTTGGCATAGCAGAGGCTCCTCATGCGACCTGCTAGCCCGCTGCTACCTCTCTTACGCCCACTGTACCCAGGTCCTCACCGGCGGGTCTCAGTCCTTGTCGGCGATTGACTGCAGCCGTTCGTCGATTTCCTCCTCAGTCAGGGACCTGAACTGCGCGTCTGTGCCGTCCTCGCCGTCTGCCCTGGGACCTCCCACGATGCCTACCTCTAGCTCGCCCTTCTTGAAGTCGACCGACAGCACCGTGCTCAACGCTGTAATGGCTAGCTCGACAACCTCTTCCCAGCTGCCCTCTGCATGCTCCTTATTCTTCAGCTTCTTCTCCAAGAAGTTGAGTGCCTCTTGTGTCTTAGGTCCAGACGCCGTGGCCTTGTAGCCGACATAGTAGCCTGCGGGGTCGCACTTATACAGCTGGGGTCCGAATTCTGTGTCCAGAGAGATGAGCGTGGTAGCAACGCCCAACGGTCGCATGTAAGCCTGTGATCAAGTCAGAACGTCCCTGTCTCCTGCCTCGCTTCAGCTGGTGCAGCCTCGCTTACCCGCTGGGTGTAGACCTGACTGATGTTGGCTATCCGTTTGGCCAGAACATCGCAGGGCATCTCGTATCCAAACTTGTAGCGGAACTCAGCAGCCTCACCGCGCGCCCGACTCACTGAGGCCCTTGCATCAGCTATCGACCCGGTCATGACGCAGCCAACCGACGGCGACAGCTTGAAGATGTGGGAGACGGAGGAGGGCTCGATCAGCTTGTCCTGTATAGCGTCAATTAAAGCTCGTAGACCTCAGTGCAAAGCTTGGCACCTACAGGGACCTTCTTCTGCGAGATGACTACTGCGCAGCTCTTGCCCCGCACGCCCACCGATGTGATGTTTGCCGCCGTGATCGCCTTGAACGCATATTCTAGAGCCGTCAGCGCAGCTCTCCCATAAAGCCTGCCAGCCAGGCAACGTGGGTCGAGTGAAGCGTACCGACTTGGTAGAGGCGACCCTGGTCGGAGAAGATGGTGATATGTCTGTCGTAGCCTGCGCTTCCTGTGCGTGGAGACCGTTGTTAGCACAGCGTCATATAAGAGCTGTTGGAGCTCGCAACGCACCAGACATGATGACGGCGGGTGTTTGTGTTTATGTGTCGCGGGGTCGTTCAGCTGCAGAGCTCGAGGAAATTGGGCGTAAGCGGGGGAGAGGGTGCGGTCCTGTCGATGGAGGTGAATGCCGTCGTGCCGTTACGCGTTGCGGGAAGCCTGGAGCTGTCTCTCGGTCAAGGCGATCGCCGGCTGGGGCAGTTGCGATTGGCCCGCGCCACCCTCGCCGTTTCTTGGCACCTCCAAATTTCTGTCTGCAGCCTCTCATTTGACATTCCATACTGCCAAAAACGACACAACGAGCTGATTCGGGCTTGAGCGATGGTCAACCGCCGAGGCAAGCCGTGAAAACCTCCCACTTCCCTCTTACGACATGGCACAATCCAGCACCTTCGTGCCGGCCTGGAAGCGTCTGGGCCTGAAGCTCAAGAACTTTCCAAAAGAGCCCGAAACCAATCACCAAACCGTGGAGACACAGTCTAGTCTTTCCTCCGTTCAGCATGATAGCGAGTTGCAAGAAGACCGCAATTTTGGCCAGGCGTCCCAAGATCAGGTCAAGCTTGGCAAGCGAAAGCACCATTCTGATGCAGCTGATGTAGAGGGTGCTTCTGTCAAAAAGAGCAAGCACGACTGGGCAGATCTTTCTGCGACCGGGGACGCCGCCGCTGCTCCAGAAGCAGAGCTCAATTCAATGCGACCAGCAGCAAGTGAAGCGTCGCCAGCTGACCAAGCCCAACCCAAAGGCGACCCAAATTATCGCAAGAAGAAGGGTGGTGACCTCAATTACCGGAAGAAGAAAGAGAAAGAGCCAAGACTGTTGGTTCAGAAGTCATCGAAAGTAAATGCGGCGCATGAGCAAAGTTTGGCGCCGCCAAAGGCCGCGCGGACGCCATCTCTCTCACCTGGACGCACAGATTCTGCGGCAAATGGTTCAACTTTACTTCCGTCTACCGAGATTGAGTCTCTCGCCCCGCCGTCTTGGGCAACCCCACAGAGGCAACAGTCCACCAAGAGCAATAGTTCAAGTCTGTCACCCCCAAAGACCGACCGACGTAAGTCGGTGACATTCACTCCCGACACCAAGGCTAGCGACGGCAATAGCGCCTCCAATTATTTCAAACAGTGGGTGGCGGAGCAGAAAGGATCAGACGCCGACTTCACTCCAGCTGAGGTCGCCCAGTTCGCGAAGCCACCCGAAGTGCACATTGCGAACAGCAATCCATCATCTACCCTACCACTGAAGGCGACGACTACAGGAAAGAAGAAGGATCCCTCCCGTTATCTCAACTACCTCGCCCAGTATTATCAAGACCGAGCCAACTGGAAGTTCAACAAAGCAACTCAAAACGACGTGCTCGAGAATTCGCTGAACATTTTCCGCATTCCAGAGGAGTATTCAGACGCTCTGCTGGAGTACGTGAGGGGTCTCAAAGGTGCAGGAGTCATCGACAGACTCAGGGAACGTTGCATGAAGACTATCGACGAGGTTAACGAAGAGGAGAGCAAAGCAGGCATGGATGAGCGTGAGGCGATGAAGGAGGATGCACTCCAGGAGCGCCTCTCGACAGAGAGGAAGCGACGGCGAACAGATGGTGATATTGAGAACATGGCGGACCACCAATACCCGGAAGGATACGTTCGACGTTTAAAGCGAAGTCGCGCCGAGGCACTCTGTCGTGCTCTGAACATTGCTATGCCTGTTGCTACTACCCCGCAAAACGGACTTCGAAACGCTAAACAAGGATCTTCTGAGGACACATCAATTGTTGCTCAAAACAACGCTCGCAAACGCAAGCGCAGGACTGATGTTTCAAGTGATGAGAGCAGCGATAGTAGTAGCAGTGAGGAGGAAGACTCTAGCTCGGAAGGGAGCAGCGGCGACGACTCATCTTCAAGCGACGAAGACAAGCACGCAGGCAGGGCAGATGCAGAATCTGACACGGAAAGCTCCGATGGGAGCGGTGACAGCAGTGCCAGCGGAGACGATAGCGATTAAAATCAACAATCAAGAAGACGTCACTTATGCTGAGCAACCACAGGAGTCAAGAGAAGTTAAACTTCAGATAGCTAGACTTACGGACTTCGGACCCTCGCATCTTGAGGTTGCGAAGATTGCTCATCAGGAAACACAACGTTATCTCACGTGTCTCTATACTTGTGTGAGCGTTCAAGGGGAGCAGTCTTCCATTGCCCCAGTAGCGCGCGCGATCGTCATCGGCTCTCCGCGCCCTGCGTGACCAGCTTCTCCACCTCTGCAACCTTGCAGCGATCATTCACAGTCAGCTCGTCAATTTAAATGCAGACCTCGAAGTCAGATTTTGTCCCTTATTCCGAATCGTTATTTCTCTTTCAAACATGTTGTCAGATCTTCCCACTGAGCTGACGGAACACATTACGGGCTATCTTGATGTCAACACATTTCGCTCTTTCCGGTTAGTTTCGCATTCGCTTAATCAGCAGTCGCTCCACCAGTTCAGGCAGCGTTTCTTCCGCACGCGAACAGTTGCGTGGACTACCGAGAGTCTAGACAAGTTGACGCACATCACTTCCGACTTGTACTTCGGGAAATGCCTCCGCGACCTAATCATCGACGCTACCCCACGCTTTGCAATCAGGCTATGGGAGCTAGAGAAAGGAATAATCGAAGCAGATCTACAACAGGACCAAGCAAGGCGCAATGATGTGCAAGTTCGCTACAGCGAAGTCGAAGCCAGATTCGAGCATTCCAAGAGGTTTTGGAACGAGACACGGCACGATCGCAAAGCCCTCACTGCCGTCTTCGAGCATCTTGGAAGGCTGCAGTCCATTGTGTTTGCTTACGACGGGATGAAGAAGAACTTCCTGCTTTTCGGTCGCCGCTATTGTGAGAGTAGCCAGAATGAGATGAGCCGCCCTTTCGTCTCTACCATGGCGGCAGTTGCGAAGTCCAAACTCATCGTTCAGACCATCTCCGTCGACCCAACAAGGAGATATGGTGCCGTCAGCACGGGCCGGCTTGAGAGTTTGTCGCCTCTGCTCGTCGTATTCGACGATATATTCCTAGGACTTAAGGGCCTGAAAATGAGCATTCGCGACTGGAGATCTCCGGACGACGGGTTCGAGATGCCAACTGGAAAGGCATCATTCTTGGTTCGATTTCTCGCGAAGCTGAGGAATCTGGAATCACTGGACCTCTCTTGTTTCAGCAGCCTGGAAGAAAACGTACTCTCGGAGATGGCGCGGCACTGCAAATATCCGCGTCTAAGAACGTGCAGACTTCACCTCTTCAGGGTCCCGGACACTAAAGACTTGTTGCATTTCCTTGAACCCGCCCACGCATGGCTACAATCTCTAACATTGTGCCACTGCATTGTAAGAGATGGAGAGTGGAGCCAGGTGATGATCGACATTGCTACAGAGCTTCGACTCGGACACGTCGAGCTCAGCGACTTGTTCACACGATCGGGGGCCAGGGTAGGTTTTGATGGAACGATGCGCCGAACGCTCGTGCTTGAGGGACCAGACATAGAGAATCAGTTGATATTCCAGTCCGGTCGTCTCATCAGTGGCAATTGGGGTCCAGCCTGGCACCTGGCTGCAGTAGCTTATCCATTCATTGGCCTGCACACTTGATAGGCAAGCAGTCGCAACGAGGGTGCTGTTGTGGCGGCTCGGTCTTCTTATCCTCTGGGGCAACGAGGCTGGATCCGATTGTTGCAGTCGGATGTATACTAGCTATGGACAACCAGAAATGCTGGCTAGTGTCCAAAGCGCTTTATACGCGTCAATGGCGTACGGACTTGGTCCTCACTGTATGTCACCACCCCAAGAGTCCGGAGCGACCCATGATGGCTAAGGAAAGTCATATGCCTGACTCTCCAAATACAGCTAGCGCCATGTGCTGTCATCACCACGCACCCCGGCCAATATGCGACCGCGCTGCATCCACGACCTGCCGGCATCAGCAGAGTTGTTACCCGAATGCATACCAAGCAGTGCGTCTTACTCAGACCGCTAAGAAAGCCCACGTTACAGATGAATCGATCGAACGCCACACGAAGCGGTCGCACCAATGGATAAGGCTGAATGTGCAGTGCGAATTGTTCCTTCGCGAAATCTACCATCCGCGAACAAGAGGAAGGCGATCGGGTTTGTAGCGCTCAGAGCGCCCTTAGCGTCGGTGCGTGCCGCAGGCAAGCTTTACCGCTACTAAACCCCATCAACGCTAGCAATTCACTGATCGACCTGGCCTTCCATTGTCTCGATTTTCCTGTGAGATGCGCGTTATTGGTGGAGGACTTGTAATCAAGCCTTGTGTGCGTTGCGGTGGCGGCATGCTTACTTTTTTGCTGCGTAGCACGAGATACCCTTGCTTCAACGACCGGTCTGAGCCTTGTACATCGAGTTACCAGCCCCCAAAGGAGCGGTCGGGGAAGCACAAAGCGGTTAGCCCTTGCGCACATGGCCTCAGCGCATACTATTTCCGGGGCTCCTCTACAACCTGCAGACCCCGGTGGCAGGGCGCCGCGGTCTGCCCAAATGTTCAGCCTCGGCCAGATACGCATTTCCAAAGCTTGATAGCACTTCTCGCACATCCCATCGCGACTCGCTCTCTCAACAAGGCATGCGATCGAGCCGAACAACATGCCGGCGATGGACTTGAATCAACCGGTCGCGACTCCGCCTGCAGGACATGTCTCCAACTTCGACCATCCTCAGAACGAGGCTGCGCTTGCATATACGACGCTCGCGCTTTCGCTCGCGACTGTCACGCTTTTCTGTTGGTTCCGATTCTTGGTCAAACACTACATCATGGGAAAGCTGTATCTGGAAGACTGTAAGAGCAATCTCATGTGTCGTAAAGAGGTTCAGCGACGCTAATGCAATGTAGACTTGATACCTCCAGCTTGGGTACGCTCGCATTGCGCAATGCACACGTGCGTTTCAATGTTAACCACCTGCAGATCGCTGCCATTGTTCATATCGCATGCGGCTTCCAGATCAATCAATTCGCGCCCATTATCCACAGCTGGGATATGACCATGCTCACATTCGGCAAATACCTCATGTGGTATCGCATATCGTCCATTTTCTACAACATCGCCATCGTCCTCATCAAAGTGGCTATGTTGATACAGGTCCTCCGGATCTTCGTTCCACGCGGTTCTCAATCGAAGACCTACTACGTTGTCCACGGCCTGATATGGATGAACGTGCTGTACTACAGCATCATCGTCTTCCTCATGCTGTTCAACTGCCAGCCCATCCAGAAAGCTTGGAAGCCGTGGCTCCCAGGGAAATGCATGCAGATCGGCATCATCGCTATGTCTACCGCTGTTGTTAACCTAATCGGCGACCTATCAATTCTCTTCTTGACCCAGAAGGTAATCTGGAACCTGATGCGCGTGGAGCGCAGACAGCGGCTGAAGCTCTCCATCGTTTTCCTCGCCGGCATCGTGTACGTCCCACTTCCCCTCTCACGAAGGCTTTCAAATGCTAATATCGACCCAGCCCCTGCGGCTTCGCCGTAATGTGTCTCTACTATAACGACAAGCAAATGCACTCGACCGACTTCACCCGCGACTCCATGTACATGTCCATCGCCTGCTACGGCGAGATCGCCTCCGGCATGTTCGTCCTCTTCCTGCCCGTCGTTCCTAAGTTCTTCACGCACCTCAAGACGGCGTCGTCTTTCTCCCGTCTTTCCACTAAGCGCACGCTCGCGTCGTCGGATGGCGGAAACATTGCGAGTAGGGGTGGAGGGGTTGCCAAGAAGAAGAGTCTGTTCCACATTAGCTATACGCAGAAGGAGAGCGATGAAAAGTTGGTGGTTAATGTGACGAGTACGGTCAGTGTGAGGACTGAGATGGCGAGTGGGGTGGGAGTCGGGGCGGGAGTGAGCTTGAGATGGTGAGGACGGAGAGGGAGGTTGTTTAGGGTTGGGATGGGGGTTGTGTTTGTGCGCTTTATTAGATACCCAATACATATGTTTTTCTTGCTAACTCGACAGTGGGGTACCATAATAATCAGCCCGATCTACCGTTTTCCAGTTTGATGCCTGGCTTTTTTGGAGCCAATAAGCATGAGAGCTGCACGAAGCCTCCAAGAAGCTGTGGTGAGCTTCATCGCTAATATAACATCGCTTCGAGATGGGTCCTTTCCCCGCTGCGCCGGAACCCACGTTCATGTCAAACGCCGAATACGAAGGTAACAGTGCACCGTAAACTGCACAATATGGTTGCATGCCGTGTCGCGGGCTTCAAAAGGAACGATGTTCGTTAGAACGCATGGGCCTAATCTATGGTTATTACCACTTCGGGAGGGCCACAACCGGCAAATGGAAATGCACCCGCTTGTTCTCGGGTATATTGGAGTCGCAGCAGAATGGCTCGCTACAAGTGCAACACTACTCAATCTACTGTAAGTGTCGCGCAGCACGTCCGCCTTCGTCTGTTAATGAGGACCAGACTATATTCCATCTAATTGGATGAAAGTTACGCATCAGGGGCCGTCGTAGTCCTGCAATTGGAACTGCAGCCGCCGATCTTGTCATGATCTAGTAGCACGACCTGGACCGCGTTGATTGCTCATATCTTTAAAAGGCTACTATGTCTCTCTCACATACTGTCGGATTATCCCAGTGTTCCTGACGACGCATCGCTTGGGTCCGGCAAGCATTCTGAGCGCATAATCATCATGTTCGCACACATCGGCTTGACCGCAGCCCTTCTATGGAGCGTGGCTCATGGCCTTCCCACCAATGACCTCCCACTATCATCCTCTGTGGTCACGTCTCGAATCAGCCCTTCCACGAGGCAAGCCCCCAAATACTGGACCCCACCCATGAAGTCCAACATCCAGTTTATCCTCACCGGCATTCCCGACGTGGACGACAACTACATCCGACCCAACACCGGCATCTACGAGATCGACATGTTTTGGACGCCCGCGGAGACCATCTCGAAGATGAAAGAGCTAGGACAGCGCACAATATGCTACTTCAGTGCCGCGACAGCAGAATCGTGGCGATCAGACTACAAAGACTTCGACAAGAATGACCTCGGCAAGGAACTGCCAGATTGGCCGGGAGAAAGATACCTAGACATCAGACGGGACAACGTCCTCAAAGTGATCAAAGCGAGAATCGACCTCGCCGCATCCAAGGGCTGCGATGCCATCGAACCGGACAACGTCGGTCCGTCTCCTCTCCCCAATTTACATCCCCCAATCCCCCTACTAACATAACCAGACGTCTACTCCAACGACAACGGCTTCTCTCCCACCATCCTCCCCAGCGACACCGTCGCCTACCTCCACAAGATCTCGGAATACGCCCGCGCCAAAGGCATGTCCGTCGGCATAAAAAACTGCATCGAGATCCTAGGCGAAATCTTCGACGACGTCGACTTCGCCATCAGTGAAGAATGCGTCCAATACCTCAACTGCACCGTCTACTCCAACTTCACGACCGCCCCCCGCCCCAACACCATCGCCAAGCCCGTTTTCGAGGTCGAATACGTGAATTACACATACACAGGCGAATGGTCGGATGACGGCGTAGCACTAACCCCCTCTGCTATGCGCACTAAGAATGTAAACTTTCCAGGTCTGACGAACGAGAAGTTGAGGAGGAAGTTGTGTAATTTGGATGAGAAGGGGGTTACGCTGGAGAAGCCGTATCTGGGGATTAATACGGTGATTAAGACGCTCGCGTTGGATGGGTTTGTGATGTATTGTGATGGGAGTGTGGAGAAGACGAATACGAAGGATGTGGAGGGGCAGGCGGGGCCGAAGGCTGAGGGTTTGGGGTGGGGATGAATAGGAGGAGTTGGGTTAGGGAGGTGGGGTGGAGGAAGATGGGGGGGCGGTGGATCCGTGAGTGGGATCGTGTATTTGCCTAGTCTTGATTAGTCTATTTCATCTTGCTTTAAATTTCGCCATATAAGTGACTGCCTGTATTTGCCGCTCTGAACGTCACCAGGGTCAGTAAACCAGTATACTGACGTGTAGCAATGATGAAGAATATGTATGCGTGGTCATATCGCTTTGAAGGTTCTGACTGATGAAAATATGGATGGTCTGGTCCGTTCGCTGGCTGGGTCGCGCAGCCATACTCAACCTGCCGGTACTGGGCAAGGCGCTCACTCTCTTCTGCGGAACACTGAAACGCTGAGCAAAAGAAAGGACCCCATTGGTCTGCTGCCTTTGGGGGAAATGCTCCGTGCCCCAGGCAACGAGCCTGACTACCGCATCGATCAACCCGCCCCACTTTTTCTTGCTCTTTCCAAACGCAGAATTGCCCTCACCCCCGCCACACACACAACCTCAATTTCCTTTCTCCACCCAACATTCTACTGAACTTCGACTCGTCAAACATTACGCACCACCTGCTCGTCGCCACCTCGTTAGAAATCTACATTCTGCGCCCTCGCATTCACATGTCCACCCATATCACTATGGAGGTCATCAAGAAGAAAGATGGCACGTACCAGCACGGCGCCACGCTCATCCTCGATGAAAGCCCTCAGACGTGCACCTTTGAGGATGGAAAAGCTTTGTATCTCACAGCTGCGCGCGTCCTCGAGTCCATCAGCGCTAAGCTGTTTACATGCAAGCCACCGCCAATGCTCCTCCCCAGCATCGATGACATCTGTCGCAAGGATTACGCAGTTGAAGGCCCTCGCATTCCCTACGAGTACAGCATGGAGTTCGTTATCAGTAACATCAACATCTTGGCAGGCCAGCTTCAATGGGTCGTAGGTCAACTCAAGATCCATATGTCTTGCCATCTTTACTGACTTTCCTGCTCCTATAGGCGAATCCAGACCGTGAAGACATCGACCCCGAAGTCAACAAGGGCATCTTCTTCCTCAACTGTGACTTACAGCACTCATTCAGCCACTGGCTCCCGAACATTCGGTACAATGTAATCGTGATGACGTACCTATGGGCACTCGATGTAGCCGGCTGTATAGATGAGGAACTTTGCAATGTTCCAGACGTCTATTGGTTCTGGAAGTCATTCATAGAGGCATGGGTAGCCTCACTCAAGCCCGATAGCACGTTTCACAAGCAGAAGGTCTTCCTTGACGTCTGGGAGTCCTCAAATCTCGATCTGATCCTCTTTCGCCACAAGAACACGGAGAAGATCAAAATCTATCTCGCCCAACTCAAGGAGAAGATGCCGAAGGTGCCGTTCGAAGATGCGCGGAAGTTCATTGAGTTGTGCGACTCCGGCAGCATCACTATGGATGAACTCAAGCAAGTTGGCCCAACCTATGCATTGCACTTCGTGCTCGCAAACATCCAGGAGGCCACGGAGTTTGATAATTACATGGCACATATAGCGCGTGAGCGTGCCGAGGAGAAAGCACAACTGGTTGAGAAGGCACGCGTGGATCAAGCCATTCGTCGTGCAAGTGCCGATGACCATGGGATGGACGTGGATGATGACGACGACTTCAAAGACGTCCACTTTCCGGAGGACGATGACGAGGATGAAGACATGGGTGAGGCATCGCCCGCCCTGGACGTCTCTCGTGTAGATTGGGATGATGAGGTCCTCAGAGGCTTGCTGAACGTGCATCCCAGCACAGACATTAGCGTGAAGCTCGTTAAGGAGCAGCGCCCTCGCACAAGCCGCCAACCTTGGATCACCGAGGAGAAGGCCATGGAAATCATCTGGACCAAGACAGACATGGTGAGCGACCTCTTGGACAGGTTGACTCTTTAATAGGGCTGTAGGTTAGTAGTTGGGAAATGCGTGCCGGTTTGCTGAGTCTTGTATGATACATCTTGGAATAGCTTGCATGGATTTGGAGTTTGGGTAACATGTAAGGCTTTGAATGCCTTTGATATTGTGGTTACTTGATTCTGCGGGCTTATGTGGCGATGTCAACCTCAAAAGTACTTTTCGATTGGAGTTTCAACCTCTCTCCGTGACGCCTTATTTCTACAAACATATCAACCGTTGATAATAATATACAGCGAAGGTCAACTCGAGTATCAATGAGTATTCAAATTGTCATCTATGTCGTCATGTGTGAGCAGCGATGGCTAAGGTTCGTGGAAGCGGTCGTCGCGCACTGCTTGGTAAACTCTCACCCTATACATGAGGCTGCAATAAAGGACCCCAGAGAAAACATGACTATATGCAGCAGTGAAATTCCACGTGGATATTACCTGCATCTGTTCCTTAGTGTTACCGTAGACGATGGTGCTTGCAATTTTCGTAATAGGTTTTGGCAGCAATTGAGGTATACTTAACCTATCACATAACGAACCTGTGAACGCTACGCGCTCCGTGCTGACACAGGCTGGATAGGCTGCAAAAAATCTACAGCGACGTTCGAGGACTGGCTGTGGAAGGTTTGATCCCATATCCACACACGATCGCGACGGTACATTGACACAGCTGGACTGCATTGCACATAGAAAAGATGCATGCGAAATATCATAGCATGTCATTTTCGATCGAGTGAAAGCAGGTACGCGCACGTCACCGCAGGCCACAGCCGCCGCGCCTGCCTTTCACTTCAGGCGTCTCTCACTTCAATGCCCCACCAAACTCACTCAACCTCAAAATCCACGGCTATATATACCGTTCAATTTGCCATATCTCCAACAATCTTATGGCGAAGGACAGCACTTGATGGGGTAGCGGTACATGACCAGGCGCCGGTAACTAGATACTGCACCCATCAAGGTCCTAAGTGAGAGCTTGCGAAACTTAGAGGACTACACACCCTAGGCGACGTGAGTTCGATCCGCAGACACGCCATTACTTCCAACTACCTACTCACCTCTGGAACAGCCGTCCGGTTAGGACAGCTAGTGGTGGGTAGACATAAGCTGGTTGTTCGAGGCCTCTTTTTTTTGTCTTTATTTTTATCCGTTCCTTGTCTTTTGTGCGACTATTAAGGAGGTAGCTGTATCGTAATATGTGGAGTAAAGGGCCTGTAGTGCACCTTCTCAACGTGCATACCACCATTGATATTGGCGTCACCCTTGCGAGAAACGAGCTGCCTCGCACTTTCAACTCACCTCGCTGTCCTACTATGGCCTTGTTCCAACCGCAGCACTTGCGTAAATATCTTTGACTATGTCAAATGTTAAACGATTATATGGAATCTGAACCGTCTTTCATTCGATCGCATTATTCACAGCCTTGACTTGTTTAAAGCGCCAGAAGCAGACGAGCATAGATGAAACAGCAGTTGTCTAGCCATGTAAACGTTTTGAACGTTTTAGTATACAGAATTTTGAGAGACCAAGCAAGTGATACAATAGATTGCATGATCGTGTTGAAGCGATCACAGAAGGACATGAGAGTGAAGAAACACCGCAAACAAAAGAGAGATAAAGAAATCACCGCCCGCCCCTAGGCCCTAACTTTGGCAGCATCACCGGATCTGCCTAGCTCATCGTGCTAAAGGTTTCTACTTTGTCTCCACGATAGCAGCAAGGCCAAAAGGTGGAGCAAGGATAGCATAATTGCCAGACTCTTCTCTCTTCCTGCCGCAATTCATTGCGTGACACTTTTCCTCATCTGGGAAATTTGATGCTGTTAAACGTTGTCCCTCCGAACACTTACAGATCCAAGCCATTACAGTCTGTCCCTGTTTAGCCAATGGGTATGATCTAACTTTGCCCCCTGCGATGACTCCAATCTCTTTGCGTCCTTCGTTCAGAGCCTCTCTCGTAAGTTTGCGGCATTCAACATTCTTGCAAGATGTACTGCTGCCACCTTTTCTAGGGCTAGGGACTGGTTCCCATTGGTCCTGCCTGTCATTGATCGTAAAAACCCCAACTTTCTCCAGACACTGCCTGCAGATCCGACGTACGCCGGCCAAATCCTTTTTTTCGAAACGCACAGTGCGAATTTGAGTGCTGTCACCTTTCCATGATTCCGAACTCCAATCCTTTATTGTCTCGAATTCCTTACCGCCGATCGTTATTGTTTTCGGAGTCTCCTCGACCGAGAGAAGCACATTCTGGCCACTGTCTTCTTCCTCGGAACCCGGACTCTGTCTGCTGGTCGGTCAGATACAGGACAAGGAAGTTGAACTGGGGACAAGAAGACGAGCGATTTACATGGGAAGCTTCCCCGCCTTGACACTGGACATTCCCTGTTGTGCCGAGCCAACATCCTCCTCCGCATCTGACTCGTCTTGTCCCTCCGGGTTAGGAATGTCTGATATCCCCATATCTTGGAAACCCCCTGCTAGTGCATCCATCGGTTCCTCGAAAAGTTGCACGTGGTATGGTCGAACCAATGGGTGTTTGGCGGACCCAGGGCTGCTGGTGGGGGAGTCAGGATCTCCGGACGAGGATGAAGCCGTGACACTGGACAGATTCCGCGGAATCGCAGGAGACTTGCGTGAGGACATGGCGCCGTTGCAAATACTGAATGTTGATATATCGTTCTATCGAAATAGGCTGTAGAGCTTGACCGGGTAATTGTTTGCAAAGATGTGTGTTTCTAGCTCTTGAAGCGGATAAGTGAGCGAACTTATACTGCGGTAGTCATGAGTCAATATTGGTAGATGACTGTTTTTCCAAGCAGTATTCAAGTAGACTCACATCCAACGCTCTGACCACGAAGACATTGTGCATTGATCAAAGCCGTTGGGCTGTTGGGCTGTTGACGATGTTTTCTTAGTATAGTGAGTCCACACATCTGTCGCTCTGACCAGGCAGACATTGTGTGTTGAGTCAAGCTGTTCACAGTCGACCATTGGCCATGTTTACTTGGTGGAGTGAGTCCTACGGAGACGTTGTGTCTTGAGTCGGGCTATTGGGTTGTTGGCCATGTTTTCTAGGTGGAGATGGGTACCCTCAGTGCAACGATGAGCTCAGCCCGCGGGCCCGCACGGTGTGTCGTCAATCACATTAAGTACCGCAGGGATATATTACCTCGCACGTTGCATGGCGCTAGCAGGGGGCATGTTGTACAAAACGTGGAGTGCTCACCCCGCATTCGGGGTTGTTCCTTTACATACGTACTTGAACCCACCTCCCCGCACATCTTCTCGTCGAGGCCCAACTCTCTTCTCTGGCTTATCACCATGTGGTCCCCGTCACACTCATGCGCTTGCTAACCGATGCCCATTCGCCGAGTCAACAGCGGCAATGCTCTCAGTCAAGCCCGTCGAAGTCGCCCCTTCCCAAGCCGCCGAAACTCATCCTTCCCAAACTACCGAACCTCCTTCCCGTCCTCCTCACCCAAATTTTGCCCCCTTCCACATCATCCCCGGCCTCTCCAACTTCCGCGACATCGGCGGTTGGCCCCTCTGCACCCCATCACACGCCCCAACCAAGCGTGTCCGCAAAGGTATCCTTTTCCGCGGCTCAGACACCAACAGGATCACACCGGAAGGCGAAGGAAAACTACGAAAGCTGGGAATCAAAACCGACTTCGACCTGCGGAGCAAGCAGCAAATCGAGAAGACGGGTGGGTACAGAGAAATATCCGGTATTGAGCGGAGATGGACACCCGTGTTTGCAGAAGAGCAGTATACAGAGGAGGCGGCGAGGAAGAGATATGAATTGTATGCTGGGGAGGGAACTGATGTGAGCCTCCCCTCTATACATCCAGACGTAGGCTGAAGGTAGGACGTAGGGTATCGTGACGGCGTTCGTCGAGATCCTCATTGCGGGCGCGCCCATGTTTCGAACGGTGCTGAGACATGTGCTTGCTTCTGCGAGGGGAGGTGCACCGTCCGCAGCAGTTTTCATGCATTGTACGACTGGCAATAATCGCACGGGCGTGTTTATTTCGCTTCTCTTACTACTTCTGGGTGTTTCGCCTGATGTTGTCGCGCACGAGTACACGCTTTCCGACAAGGGGCTTGCGCCGACTCGGCATATCAACGTGGAGCGGCTGCTCAAGAAGGGCGCATTCGAAGAGTACGGTCCGGAGGAAGCGAGGAGGAAGTGTGAGCGCATGGTGGGAGCGCGCAGAGAGAGCATGGAAGCGCTTATAGCCGAGGTGGAGAGGAGGTGGAACGGCCCGGACGGCTACTTCAGGGATGAAGTAGGTCTTACCGGAGAAGAAGTTGGGCGTTTGCGAGAGGTGTTCACAGAAGAAGAGGCTGACGGGGACGGTCTTCCAAATGAAGCCGTTGACCGGTTAGGGGAGGCTCCGAAAGCAAGTCGAGAGGCTGCGTTGAAAGAGGACAAAGCGAAGGCGTCGCCATAGATGTTGCTGAGTGGCCACGTGAGTTATGTAAGTTCTATTCATTATATCTAATTAATTAGCAAGTCTCACACACTATCCCTGTACAACAAACCCGCATCCACACTCGTCTTCACATCCAGCTCTCGGACGCTCACCCGTACGTTATCTTCTCCATCTCTTGCCTTTGTAGCGGCGGTCCCACGTCTCCGCCTACGTGCACATAGGAGCCATCTAACGGCGCCTCCCTCTGCTTTCCCTTCCCCGCCTCTCTGCTAGCAGCCTCCCGTTCCTTCTCCTCTTTCTCCCTAACGACCGTCTCTACAACCTTCTGACATATATCCCTGTGCGCCTCCTCCATCTTCCCCCTCACAAGCGGCATCATCCACCACACACACACAACCTCCACATCCTCAACCAGCACCCACCCTCCATCCTCCAGCCCCTCGCCCTCCCTCTCAACGCCCCTTCAACCTTACTCCTCCAGAACACGGTATTCCGCCCGTAACACCACCCCACTCGTATCCGCGCGTGTCTTCAATCCCTGTGGTGTACTCTGAAACACAGACGGGAAGACGAGCGAGTACTTCGCCCACGAGAACCACGGGAGGTATTTGATGATCTCGGTGACGCGGTAGGTAGACGGTGGGTACGTGTCGGTCGGGTACCAGAAGGGATCCTTTAGGGTGGTGGGGTCGGTTGAGGGGAGGAGTTCGTGGCCTGCGGTTAGGGCTTGTAGCGAGAGGCAAGTGTTGTGGTCATGCAGGGCGACGAGGACTTCGGAACGGGAGATGTGCGGCGGTATTGGGGCGGCGGTGTGGTAGGTGTGTTTTGCGAGGGGCATGGCGACGTAGATGCGGCGCAAGGAGGCCGTGGTTGCGGATCGATTGTAGGAACTGCTGGCTGCGGAAGAGGCCAACTGGAAAGGGAACTGTGGTAACTTGTATCGGCGCTGAAGAAGAGGAGAAAGAGCCTCAGCCTAAAGTAGTGAATTGTACGCGTTCTTTGTTAGCTAGGGAAAGGATCAAGAGCGGCGTAGGCCTGCAGTGATATAATCGAGGCAATCTTTCCCTTGTTCATTGTTAGCTGAGCGCGAGGCTGGCTCCCCATTCTGATGGTGCTACTGTTGGATAGACTGCGGCTATTCTCAGCGCGAGATGTGTTAAAAGAACCATGTGAGACGCGTCGGCCCCGCTTGAGGTGGTTTGTGGTTTCGGTCCTAAGCTTTGCCGGCGCGCTAACTTCAGCCTTGTATGACGTCAGTCATCCTTTGAGATCTTCGAGATGCTATCAATACCATCCACGACAACAATCTTGGGCCAACCTGGCGAATAGTGGAATAAAATGGCTACTTCTACAGCAGACTGCCATGCACGCTAGATCGTCTCCCCCCAGTCGGCTTTCAAAATGAACAGAGAACGCATCTCTCAGACTCTACGTTTCGGCTCTTCAAATGGCTCCGAGTCTTGTTACAAGATGTACGAACGACTTTAATGGTTTCTGATTGCTGCGAACTCCTTATCGGTTTCATCGCTACCCCTTTGGCACGATCGGCAGTTCTGATTTTCCTGACGAATCAACTCGACATTCGTACACGTATTCCCTTTGAGCCCTCCTTTGCTACGGGGAAGAAGCGATCGCTCACCATTTCCACATCGCTTACGTCCGTCTCGTACAGCTCCATATAACCAAGGTCCCCAGGCTCCCTCACATCTTTGGAGCCAAACCGCCGGAATACTCCCGCAGTGCACATATACAGCTCTGCCCACGCCAGATTTATGCCTACACAACCTCTTGACCCTTTCGAAAACGCGACCAGGTACTTGTCGAGACGAGCTGAGTCATCGCCCAGCCAGCGATGGGGCTCGAATGTATGCGGATCTGGAAAGATTGTTTCGTTCCAGTGCGTGAGTGGAATGGTCATGGCGACTGGTGTGCCCGCTGGTATTGTCCATTTTCCGCACTCCAGCGATGTGTCTACTGCGATGCGAGAACTCCTCACCACTGCGCCGTGACCTACTCTCAAACCCTCCTTCAACACCGCGGTCAGAAACGGAAGCCTCTCCAGCTGCATCAGCGGCGCGTGGCTGTTCACTTCTGGAAGTACTGTACGGAGCTCTTCACGAAGCTTTTGTAGGAAGGAAGGGTTGGAGAGAAGGTGAAATGTGACGACCGCGAGAATGAACGATGTCGTGTGTGTACCCGCTCCGACCAGAAGGACAGCCTCTTCGGCTAATCGTTCTGTTTCCTTTTCCTTTGCAGGCAGGTTGCTTTGCAACAAGGTATGGAAGACAGTCTTGTTTTCTTCATCTTCCTTCTCAAAGCCAGCTTTTCGGACCTCCTCGATCTGTCCCACGCGCTCCTATCAAGCCTAAATCAGCCTAACACACTCCAAGTAAGATCGTCTGTTATCACAACATACTCTCTTCAACTTGACATTCGCAGAAACCTCGTCGCCCATCTTCATAGCCACAGACTCTGGCAGGGCCCACATGATCAACAAGAACCAGGGCAGGTGCTTCAACAGCGCGATTGCACTAGCGGCGCCGAACGATGTCTTGTGGAACGAGGGGTCGAATTCTGGCGCTTCAATATGGTGATCGGATCGACCAAAGCAGTACTGCATCACGACGTCTGTCCACCATCAGCGCAGGCACATCAGCAACATTTCACAACTACACACCATTAGCGAAAGCAGAGTACGCATACGCCATCTGCACGACCTCCCCTCCATCACCTTTCTCCTTGAATTTCCTGACCAAAGCCTGAACCCGTTCCTCAATACCCGGCTCGAGCTTCCGCACGTTCTGCTTCGAGAAGAACGGGTTGATGGAGGTTCTTCGAATCTTGTGCAACGCGTGCGGTGCAGTGCCCAGCATAGAAGTAGGGATCGCAATGCCCCACGTTTCCCACGTACATTTATCTCTTCTATTGCGATCCGTGCTATGCGTATACGCAACGTCCCAGAACGTTGGGTCGGCAACGTGGAGTCCACCCGGGTTGATACGAATCACTGGTCCGTATTTCCCGTGCCATTCTTTCACCTTCCATATGTATTTCCCGCCGAGGATGATGTCGTAGTAGAATTCGTACCAGTATGTTGCAGCAGCGAGCTTTGGGCCGGGGAAGTGGGCTATGGGTGAGAGGTAAAGGCGGTAGTACACGAGGTAGATGTTGTAGGCAAGGAAGGCGCCGAGCAAGGGAAGTATGAGATGCATGCTGACGCTGTGCCCTGTCTCTACAACAAGGCGTTAACCGCCTGCGATTTATATGCAATAGTAATTGCCTCTTCATAAGACGGCTCAGTCTTGCCGTGGCTCTCAGCAGGGCCAACAAAGCAACTAACGCAAATCTGAAAAAGCTTCTCCTACCCCAAACTACACTAGATCCTGCCATGCCATCTGGGTCACGTTAATCCGCATGGCACGCGAAGGTCACATGACAGCCGTGTAGCAGGTCGAAGCTGATTGGGCGACATTAACGAGCGTAGGTCGTGGAATGGATCCCATTCGCTGGCCTCGCGACATCTTACGTGTTACACAAGCATCGCCGACATCTTTCGTAAGCGAAACGCCATCCCGTCTCCACCTGCATGCGCGCCTCTATCAAAAATGGAATTTGGCAAAAGGGCAAGCCACCAGAGGTCGAAGAATGGATGCACTACATGCAGGCAAAGAAGGATCAAATGCGACGAGCTGCATCCACAGTGCATGCGCTGCATCAAAGCTAAGCTCCACTGCGACTATACCACAGCTTTCAAGTTCTCCATTGCGACCGGAGCAACAGCGGACAGGCGTAAGGTTGAGCGGATCCTGCTTCCTAAACAGGACGACATATTGAGCTTGACCACCTTCCGGCCCACTGCTACCCTGCCTGGCGAGACCGATGTGGAGAACCAGTACCTAAAGTACTTCCACCAAGAGACGACATCCGGATTCCAGAGCGCATGGGATTGGTCAGTCTGGAATCGTCTCATGCTTCAAGGATGCCACCACGAAGCATTTATCCGAGATGCCGTTGTCGCCATCGGCGCGCTTCACAAGTCGCTTCGTACGGCGGCGGCGACTGGCACAAATACGAAGCACTTGGAAGAGCTAGCAAAGTTACAACGACAGTTTGCATATCAGACATATGGCAGAGCATTAAAAAAGATACAGCACGCGATCGACACTGGATCTGGACCACGTGATGCGCTCATCGCATGCTTGCTAATCGTATGCTTCGAATCTCATAGTGGCGACCGCTACAAAGCCGTCATGCATGCCCAATACGGTCTGCGCATTTACTACCAATTACCACAAGCAGACCGTCCCTCAAAGGTGGAAGACGATATCGCGGACGCGTTCCGCAACCTGGATATCACAATCTCGACCATCAACGACTGGCGCACTGTCGAGACGCACGAGAAGCTCCTGAATGAAGATGCCCCCATCGCAGCATCCATGCCCCTCGTCTTCGCCAACCTAGACGAAGCAAAACGCTACTGGCACATCATAATGCAACGCTGCTGCCACTTCATCCCCACCACCTGGCAGCACACCGACCCAGCCTCCCTCATCCGCCCCTTCAAAACAGCTCCCCCGGACAGCGTCGTCACAACCGTCGGCACAAACATCCACACCGCCTCCTTCAAGCTCTCCCCAGAAGTCGAAGCCGAACAAGCAAAATACTACGCCGAAATGTGCCGCTGGATCCTCGCCTTCTCGCCCGTCTTCCAACGCACGCGGCGCACAGCGAAGAGCACACTCCGCGAGTTCGTCACAGCCACCATGCTGCAGATCCAAGCGCTCAACGCAAAAGTCACGCTCGCAGGTATTATCTACGTCAACGAAATGGGCTACGACGACCACCTCTCAGACTTCACATCCATCATCCGGCTCTCCCACGACATCCTCAGAATCCGCAACGCAGGCTCCCCCATCTCCTACTTCTCAGGCCTCTTCGTGCTCGACCTGGGTATCATCGTGCCCTTATTCACGCTCCTGCTTAAATGCCGCGATCGCGTGCTGCGGTACGATGGCATCGAGATTCTGAAACAGTGGCATGTGGAGGGGTGGTGGGATCCGCTGCTTATTATCGCGATATGTAAGTGTGTTATTGGGGTTGAGGAGGAGGAGATGGTGGAGGGGGGGATTCCGGAGTGGGCCAGGGCGACGCTGACGGGGAAGGCGCATCGGCCTCCTGAGAGGAGGATGTGGGTGCAGTGTGTGCAGAGGAGGAGGGAGGGGCTGAGGTGGGTGGAGAGGTTTGTGGAGTGGTGATGGTACGGTTCGTATGTGAGGCCTGAGATGATAATGCGGTGCAGACTCTTCGAGCATATGGGCGGACTGCGTGCAGTAGTTGGATGGGTAATGCGTATGACGAATTGCGTGTACTTTAATGACTGAGTGTACCCAGGGTTCCATATCCCGCTCAGTCAAGTGCAGCTCCAGCTTCGGGTTACTCAGTGGATCGTAAAGCCGACCACTGGTAGTAGCTGCGCCGTAGACGTGTTAATTTCTTGGTGGCGATACAGTGAACGAAAGTACTCATGTATACGTCCAGCACTCTGGCTGTCGTACGAATTAGCCGGCCGTTTTCCGGGTGGTATTGTTGATTAGCGATGCATCCAGGGGTAACTTGATCCACAATGTGACACCCAAATCATGCCATCTCAGGGCAGCCTGGTGAATGAAGACTAGTTCTCCAGCTTGGCATTGAGTAATTTTAGGGTGTCTGGCCTAAGCTACAGCCAGATTACAAAAGCTCGCGTGGTGGATTGCCTGGCGGGAAGTACACCCTCTTCTCACCACATCGCGACCGAGCGTTGAGAGAAATTGCGTGATCTTGTAGCTACCCAGTCGCGCATGAGGTATATTAGGCGAATGTGGACGGAGAATACATTGACAGCGCTATCAAAGTTGATTGACTCGCGACATGTCGTACGTGACACAGCCCCTCTCACGTCATTGTTAGTCCCGTTTGTTGTTACGTGAAGCACAGGCTATGTCTTCCCGAGCTAGTTTAAGATTGCGGTCGCGCCCTCCTCAGTCGCCATCTTCATCTTCTCTTACGCTCTATCTCTTAATTCTACAATGTCTGATGCAACCGCAGATGCGCGAGGATCCGCAACACCAGTAGCACCACTCGACTGGAAAACTAATGTAGCACCAACTACAGCACGGTCAGGTCCCTTCGCTCACCTAGCCAAAGGTTATCCTACGCTGGCAACACGTATGGGTGTTGTACCTCCAACAGCCATGTTCAGGCGCTTCGGTGCCTTGAATGCGCGAAACCTGCTATATTACCAGAACGAGCTGATGCAACTTGAAGCTGAACTTATCAGCCTCGAAAACAAGGACTATCAGAGTGGCGAATATAAAGAGTTCTACGCTCATGATTCAAGATGGTTGATGACGTCCGATGAGGAAGTCAAAGGTCAGCCAAGAGATGGGGATACAGATCAACGCGACATGGTACTCAGGATGAGGGACCTTCTTAAGGAGTATAGTGAGTGTGGTAGCCTACAGTTTGCTCTGTGTTGCGCTTATCTCTATTACACAATGAGCAGATCACGCACTTATTCAACAATCTACCATTCTATCAATGAAACCACCCGACGACTACGACTTAAAGGACATCCAGGCATTTCTCTGGAGTGATGCCATAGGACCTCCCGGGTTGGTGGGCCCCGAAAGTTATGTATGGGGCACGGTCAAGAAGCCGGACACATATAGCCAAGAGCTAGTTTGCCTAAGACCCCGGAAAGAAATCGACCATTTTTCAACGTGGCTTTGTGCTCGAGCCATCACGTGCATCGAAGCATGCGGGGGCTCTCGCTGGAAGAAGCTCAATCCGAGCCTTGGTGTGCTATCAGTCGGAGACGACAGCATCTTCAGGTTGACATTTTGGATCACAAGCGCCATTGCGGCCCTGTTACCGGTAGCCTCAATCTGGGTTCTTACGAAGCACGATCCTCTCATAGCGCGGCTTGGCACTATCACAGGTTTCAATGTGCTTGTGTCGATTTGCTTGATGTTGTTCACGGAGGCGAGGAGGATAGACGTATTTGCACTGACTGCAATGTAAGTCGCAATCCTACTCGTCGAGATAGAGAACTAAACATTGCCAGTTTTGCGGCAGTGCAGGTTTTTGTCGTTGGACAAGGTTTGCAGGGCGTTCAGGAAGTCAAGCCTGCTGCTGATGCAATATTCAATACGACTTGCAAGTACTGACTCCGAGGAACAACATCAGTGTCTACCTGCCGATTCAACTACCTCAGAAAGTCGTCTGGAACAGACCGGAGTTTGAAAAAGGAAGTCCTTTGGGAATGGTAGCGCGTAAGCTCACTGGATCCCTGCGTTGAGCGAAAATCTTGGAATTGATTACTCAAGACTCGGGTCTATAGATTGAAAGGCAAAGACACACCTGAACGATGATCAAGCGATACATTGACAAATACATATCTTAAATAGCTTCAAAGCCTAGATACAGAGCTACTGCTTGTTTGCAGTCTCACAGGTCTATATCAAATGGGGTTGATGTGACTTTTGAGACGGTGCACCCTTTCCCTGAGCGCCAAATATTGATCTCGATGGCCAATAGCATCAACAGTGTATGTGAAAAGTGTAAAAGATTACACTGGATTTCTATAAAAGGTTAGGATATGTCCCACTCAGATCGATAGCCAAGTGTTCTTGCCCGGTAAGGTGCAGGTAAATGACTAGTCACGTGGTTCGTATTGGGACCGGACTCAGCTGCAACAGCATACTACGAGGTCAAGTTACATTCTAATGCCGTTAGTTCTAGTTTACGTATAGCAGTGTAGTTGGTCGTTTGGCTGTGTGGGACATTCTAGAGCGAATATTCGTAGATTGAACTTACAGACAAGGTGTTGATCAAAAGTGAGCTTCCTGTGTAAAGTAGCGGTGAGCCACACCTCTGCATGCAGGGTTATCGCTAGTAAGTTAGCTTCCAATGTACAACGATCCTTTTCCCCGAACCTTCGTCTAGTTCAAATATCTAGCAAAATTCGGTCACTGGATTGATTCGAATAGGAATGCCTCCCTGATTAAGTATATCCAGGAGGAAAGAGGTCACAAACAACAAGCCAGAACATTGTGTATAATGATTTTGAGATTCTAACATAAACAACTACAGAACAGGCAATAGAATGAGGCGCTCACGCAGCACATATACCAGGAGCTTTCGATCCCGCCAAACACCACGTCGCCGCTCCATTGTTAGCAAAAGCCATAGCAATGCGCCCCTGATCCGGCGGTCCACCGCATCCATCCGCACTCCGTTCCGCCGCAATGAAATTCTTGATATCCCTTCCTGTTATACAAGAGCTTCCAGGGAAACCAAAACTAGCAAGCTTGTCCGCGATGACCAGCGAGCAGCTCTGAGACGTAGCAATGGCGCAATATGAGCTGATCTTCATGGTTCCCGAACCGTTAGAATCGCATTTCGCGCCTGAGGCCTTGCAGTATGATTCGCCGATGTTGTTGAGATCAGTAGAGCAGTACTTGCTGTCGTTGGTGCATATCTGTTCGTCATCGCCGAACTTATTCACTATGTCGCCGCAATCCCACAGCCAGCCCCCCTGATCGTTAGAGAGGCAATTGATCCCGTCTCCCGTTGGAGATAGTCCGATAGTTTCAGTAGGTGTTGGCGGTGAAGGCTGTGACGGAGTCGCGTCTTTGAGTGCATTGCTCCCGTCAAGCTGGCCGTGCTTTGAACCATCACCATTTAGGGGTCTAATCCCGCTTTGGTAGAATTGATAGTCGTCGGGGCCATTGACCCAGCCGGTGGCAGGGTCGTTTTTAACACACTTTTCCGTGATATTGGCGAATGAGTCCCAGCAGTCTTGCCACTGTGGGCCTGTGGATTGCGTAGCGCGATAAGCCCATGCTTCGACGTTGTTGGGCAGAATGATCGCTATTTCGCATCCATCGTTTCCGTCCTTGGTTGTTGCCACAGATGCGGCAGGCAACCCTTGAGGAAGTTCGCACTTGTTGTTGCAAAGAGTTTCGCGCATCATGTACTGCAGCTCTGAGGGCTTCTTATTTCCAGCATCTGTAACGAGCTGGTCCGGAAGTGGTCCGTTGGCGTTGTCTGACTGGCATGCTGGGTTGTTGCTGGGATGCTCTCTAGGCTTATCCGAATCGCTGCTTGGCAGTTGATCAAAAAAGGTACCGTACTGTTCCAGCTCGCTGTCAGAATAAGCAGTATACTCTACGTCTGACTCATCGCTTAATTCAATGCATTCGCAGCCTTTCCACTTGTCTTTTGGCTCCTCAAGCTGGAACATGTCAAAATGCTATCTCGAGAGATCAGATCGTAGTAACTTACACCTTTGCATTTACCGTCTGCGTCAGCTCCGCCGCATTCATTGCAGGCCAGGATCTCACTAGCCGGCGGGCACTCATCTTGTTCTTCCTTACATTCACAGTTTTCGTGGGGACCTATGGTACACCTGCCATCTTCGCCCTTACAGGTCGCATCGTTGCAGGTTGGCTGTTCCTCGGAATCTTTCGC
Source organism: Didymosphaeria variabile (assembly GCF_027946475.1). NCBI lineage: Eukaryota > Fungi > Ascomycota > Dothideomycetes > Pleosporales > Didymosphaeriaceae > Didymosphaeria > Didymosphaeria variabile. The sequence goes on along the minus strand of NW_026611625.1, from coordinate 3,236,938 downwards.
AGGGCATTGTGAGTCTTTGCACGGGCACCCAGCATCTGGCCCGGTCTGACACCAGTTTTGGTTGCCGCCACACTCTTCGCATTTCGCGTCTGGGTTGGGAGGACACTGTTTTTTTGGTTGAGGTGTACCCGGTGGGACAATCGGAAATCCAGGTGGAGGGATCGGGAAGGGAAAGATTGGTGGTGGTATGATGGGACCACCGCCTCCTGCAGAGCATTTGCAACCTTTGTATGGGGTGCTGTAGGCCTCGGGAAGCCCGCCTTGACATCTTCCGTTGCCATCATCCCCACCACAAGTGTCGCAGCCGATATTCCCGTCCGGGCAGCCGGCACAGTGCGTGAAGAAGCCTTTGCCAGAATCGTCTTTGCCAGTCTGTTTGTTGTCACACACCCCAGGAATTTGTGTGCAGCCACCGCAATCAGAGCTGCTGCATTCCATGGCATCTTTGCCATTGCTCTCGGGACAAATCTTGAACTTATCGGCTGGGGTCCCGCCGCCATCTCCGTTAGTGCAGCCACAGCCTTGGAAGGCGACACCAGACTTGCCTGCCCCATTGCACTGACTTCAATGAGCGAGGCGCAAGAAATAGAATCTTACTCAGTACTCACGAGGCCACTACCATTGTCTCCTCCACATTCTGAACACAAGATCTCATCAAATCCGCAGCAACCACAGGCGGGAAACCCTTGTTGAGTCTGGATCTGGCATACACCTGATTCAGGTATATCTACACACTTATTATCAAAGCAAGATACTATCACGAGTGAGTTTTCATTTGGTCAGGAACATAAACTTGACTTACAAGGCTTCTGGCCGGCATTCTGCGGGCAAGGTCCATTACTGGGAGGAAAAGTGACTTGTCCTTGCCGCGCAGACAGAGGACCACTGGCGGACCCTATAGAAGAAAGGGAGAAAATAATTGCTAAGGACTGAACAGCATGCAACATATTCAAAAGGAAATTGGAACGAGTCTGAGAGGGAACGGAAGTATTTGTAGAGAACGGGGCATCAAAGTCGTGAAAGTCGGCCTGCAAAGCATCGTGGCGCTGGTCTGTATATACTAGCATTGGCACCAGCCGCATCTTTGTGCCTGCCATCTTGACGTTGTTGCTGATGCTAAGTTGCAGTAAGCGGGTCGGTAGCTGTCCTTTCGTATTGGAGACGAGATTGGGGTCCACGTCAGAAGCCCGTAAGCTAGCTAGGCTGAATTGAGCTTAGCGCCACGCACTTAGGACACTGCCTCCTAGTCACTTCGCCCCCAAACAGGTGATCTTGAGCGGTTGTGGCCGGTGGCTTGCATGCCGGACGATCAGTAAGCGACACGCTTGACTGAAGCCGTCTTTGTGAAACATGGCGCTCGTAAGAATAGGATATTGTTAGCACAGATGGGTCTCTTTGGAGTTTAATCCAGATTGCCCTCAAGCTTTGCATGTTCTTAGCCTATCGATATGTCGCTTCTCTGAAATGTAGGCGCAGGCACGATGATACGATGCGCGGCTGAAAATATGCAAAGCCCGGCTTGGTAGGTCTCTTACACCAGCAATAATTACTGAGACAACCCACGCTCACATTTTACACGAGCGCATCTTGATATAGCATTTGACGCTCCTTATGCCTCGTTAACCGTCCACGATACCTAGTGTAGAGTACTCTGGACTTCTACATTCCTATTTACTTCCTTCTTAGTCCCTTTGCGACGTTCATTACAACATTAAATTTTCTTCCTATCTACTATTACTTGTCTTCTTTTTCGGCGTTTACTCGTCATGTACCTCTCGTGGTTCCAGTCCGCAGCGGCCCTTGTTCTACTGATTGTACCCCCTACTCTCGCTGGTCCTCAAAATTACTACATCGATCCATCATGCTCCTCATTCGATGGATTCGACGACACCGTCGCTGAAGCTTACGACATGGCAAGAACGACAGTTTCGAAAATGCAAGCGAATGCGGATGTCGGCATGCAGCGTGCTTTCAAGATGCTGTTCAAGGATCAGAACAGGAGCCTTGTACAAGGTAATGCTACAGCCCTTGGACATACAGATATATATTGATCTTTCGATTAGGTCGTCTCGCAGCTATCGGAGCATTCACCGCAGATAAAAAAGTCGATGACCCCTCTCAAGCGGCCATCATCTTCTCCTGTGATAACGACGCAAGCTGGGAGCAAATCACGGATGGCGATCGTAAGAACCAATGGAAGAACACAAAGTACCACATGCGATATACTGGTGGTAGCGTTAGCTGCTTGAGGGAGGACCCAGCTTTGCAGCATACCAACGACAATTACGTACCGGCTGTCGGTAAAGACGACAAGGAACATGAGGACTGGATGGACGAAGGCTGGCAAGAGCCACGTGCGCTCATCACCGTATGTGATCGAATGAAAAAAAGCTACACGCGCTTCGCAAACCTCCAGAAATACGAGGCAAAGCTCTTGACCAAACAAGCCGACAACTCAGGCAACGAGGTCCAGCTCAAAATCGTCAATGCCCCTCTGACGAGCCGCACTCTACTACATGAGGTGTGTCAGACGGATCTGCAGGGTTTGGATATCGCTGACATTGCTGGCAGATGTTCCACACCACTGTCGGTGGAGAAAAATGTACGTTGCCCAAGACACCCATCATTTCCCGGTTACGGTACTGACTATATGTAGTAAAAGATAAATACGACGGCATCAATGGAGGCAAGAAGGTTTATTTCTACCAGAACGTTATCAAACTCGCTGCTGCAGATCAGGTCAAGTTCCCCGACGCTTTTGTAAGCCTTTCCATGCCCAAGGTTTCACTCAAAAGCTAACATGAACATAGGCGTTCTTTGGTAAGATGCAAGAGGTGCCATCACATATCCACACTAACCTGTACACAGCCCAACTCTCGTCGATGAAGGTCTATCAATTGGGTTCAAGCGACGAGGAGCAGCAGGCTGGTGATGTTGAAAAGAGACCTGAAGCACTAAAGAGGCTCAGGCGGTTCCTGGCCAAGTGTCGTAGTCGACTAATCGGGCGTTCAGATCCAGATTGCAAAGCGGTTCTTTAGGTGGGGCTTGAATCGCCCATTCGATACTTGCTTGCTTGGTAGTGACATCGTATAGTTCCACTTGCTCATTTCCATCGTTTCCTCGACTGCTGCGTACATCACTCACCGCCTGCACTCTGACTTAGTTCGCTATAGGTGATCTTCGGGCGAAGACCTGCATAAGGTCAAATCGTGGAAGGCAGAGGATATGAACGAGTGTTTGTAAGTTGTGAGAGACCAGATCAGCTTCTGGGGGAGCCCCTTCGGCAGTCTTGCTGAGAGCATTGCTGCAGTGACTCAATGAAGGGGCATCGGTAAGCAAGAGCACAAGAGTGAGTGTAAGATGGAAGGCGAAGCCAACTCTTAACAAAGAATTCGACAAATAGAACTAGTCGAAGTATAAAAATATGAGAGCGCATACAAAAATTCGTTGCAAAAAGAAAGCGTGTACACTTGTTCCCGTGGTAAAAGCGACCTCAGACGCAGGGTGCAGACCTCACGCTTCTATCACAATACTCTTCCCCCTGCTAGTGCCATGCAACGTATCAGGTAGTTCATACTGGTGAGTATGTGTGTCTTCTGGCTGTGGTTGGCAGACGTCTTTCTATACCTTGCACATGCTGTGCGCAGCTTAGCATTAAGCGTACCAATCCGAACCGCGATGCACTCAATTTTGATTCAGCCTTGTTCCGCCACAAGAAGGCTACCTTCCAATATGATGTCTCTTGTAACGCCGAGATTTCGACTGCTTGAGTTTTCCTTTTCCTTTTCTGACATTTGAGTTGTCTCGATCGTTAGCATCTCCACTTCGGACGATCCACTGCTTATTGTTGCGACTGCACTCCACCGCCTACCATGCACGCTTTCGAATCTTCGCTAGCTAGGAATACGGTCATTGTGAGCTGGCTGTTCGTCGGACTCGGGTGCATATCTATGGCATTCATATTCCTGTGGTGCATAAAGTACCGCCGCCAGCTCGCGATAGCTGACGGACTCGTAATTGTGGCCTTCATTGTTGGTGTCTTGCTGGTCAGTCTCGTAACCTGGGCCATCTGTGATGAAGGAGGAGGCCGACATCAAAGCGACTTGTCGCCGCACATGGTCGCCGCTCTGGCCAAGGTACGCAAATGCCGAATACACCTTCGTCTTCGTACCTAATCTCACGCTAATCGGGACCAGTCCCTCCTAGTCAACGAGGCATTGTGGTCGCTTGTGGGCGCACTCATGCGCATCTCCGCCTGCTGTACGCTATACGACATGAATTGGGTTTCTAGCAGCCACAAATATGCTTCTCTGGCCATACTAAGTCTTTCTGGTGCGCACGGGATCGGGTCCATTCTAGAAGTGTTCCTAGTATGCCGTCCATTAGCATCTCAGTGGGATATCAATATCAAGGGAGCCTGCGGGAACCAGATGGTTTCTTTCCTGGCTATCGAATCGATGGGTATGGTGCTCGATGTTGCCGTCATTGTCCAGTCAACCAGAGTTTTCGACTCAGTTAAGCTCTCTTGGAGTAAGAAAATATGGGCTGTGCTCATGCTGAACGTGGGATCTCTGTACGTACCGTGTTTCACCCAGTCTCTTGTTACCTTGTTCATCCCATTCCAGGGTCCTGATTATTACTTGCCTACGGCTAAAATCTCTCCACCTTTCAAACTCACCCGACTTCACCGACTCGAAAAGCTATCTTGGCCTTCTTTCGTGCATTGGTTGTATGTTGAGCGTCGTCTTCTGTGCTGCTATTGCTGTTAACGGATGCATTCGCAAGATTCGAGAACAGAAAGATGCTCGCGAGAGAGACCCGCGACGCGCAGCAAGCAGGACTCTACAACATCCGACGAGAGTCTTTCCATTTGCTGACATGCGGACGTACCTCTCTTTTGAGCTACAAAGCGCAGCCCACACCAGATGAAGGCTCCTATCTATGGTCAACCCCCCTGGAGTCCAACCTAAGAATATTGGCAGTCAAGCTTGCATTCTACTGCCGGATCGTCGTGACTTGTTATGGGTACGAATATGTAGGTGTGTCCCAACTATCTTCTTTTAGTCCCTACCCTGACACATAATCAGCTAATGTTGGATTCGAGGGGCCATGGGCCCATCGGGTATCCTCCGTGTTGGAAATCAAGCATATCGCGTGTCTACGAGCACGAGCGCGCGGATGCCGTGCCTGCTTTACTGCGCTACTATGTTTGCAGAGTAAGAGTGATGATATCATAAGTGTAACATCTCAATGTCAGTTCGTCCTGTTGGCTTGTGCAACCTTGCCATTGGGCCGCCTGTGGTGTTTCAAAAAGTAACAGACAGCAACAAGGAGAACCATGAGGACGAAATGAGGACTCTTGAATCAAACACACGCCTCAAACTACTTCTGGACGTACCCGGTGATGGAAGGGTAAGAGTGCGGATGTAGGGAAAGTCGGAAGTAACGCACCACGACGCCTTCCCGCGTGGGGTTGCGCTTACCAGAAGAGGTCGGACTACCAACGTCACGTCCCTCGTGGTACGGTACACCCTACTCTGCATGACAGTTACACCACAGAGTGTCAATCAGCAACCAAAGAACTGCCAGACAAAACAGGTTCCACCCGCTCTTCCACACATCTCGCTCGCGTTGTGCCACCAAACTGCAAGAGATAGGAAAAAAGAGGAAACCACCCATCACCAACGCACATCCCCATCCCTTGCATCCTGCAATCACACCCCACTTTCCCTCGCCATGCACATCTCACACCTCGTCCAAAGTCGCACCCAATGCTTAAAACCCCATCATGCCGTCCTTCACATCCATCCACACATCTACCGCAGACATCACACCCGCCATCCGCCACGCCCTCGCCTACATCCCGCCCGCCCACCTCGACGCGCTCGTATCCCTCGCTCTAGAAGCCACACAGCACGACCCCAGCATCGACTTCCTCACCGCCGTCAAAGCCCTCTGGCGCTGCAACGCCCACAATCCAAATCTCTACCCTGTAATGAGCGACGAACCGCGCGACCCTGATCCCACATCCACGCCCAACACGCACAGCGAAGTACCGCACGCGCAACTAGTCGCCCAACAACCCCAGACGCGACCCGCCCCCCACAACCAAGACATCGACATGCCCGACGCGCCCTCCTCAACCTCGCCCCAGCGCGCAGCCTGCCAGTCGAATAAGCCCGTCCCCTCCGTTACACTCACACTCAAAGTCACCATCGACCCCCAGCAGCAACAACAACACCGCGAAGTCGTCTACGCTGCGATGCGCGACCGCACGTGCACGGGCGTGAGCTGGCAGCGGCGCGAGCAGCTCGCGCTCGCGCACGCGTACCTGCAGGCGTTCCAGTGGTGGCCGCATGCGAAGAGTAGCGAGAGGCAGTGTGAGGGGTTTCTAATGAAGTATTGTAATCATTGAGGCACAGCATCAATATTATACAAGGAACTTGGGGACGGTGGTGGAAGGGCTACGGCGTTTGCCTATGCGCAGTGTGATGAGATGTAATTTTGTTCTCTTATTCATTGATTTGGTATGTATGGGTGGAAGCGCGCACAGAGAGATCTGCGGCACGTGAATGTATTGCTTAATTGCAATGCAATGCTGTGAGAAGCATTTTTGAAAACCCCATAGGCTCATGCCTTAATGCTCCATGTCTTCCCATTCAAAGTTCCAACGCCCGTCAAAAGCCCAACACCGAAACACCGTGTGGGAGACGTTGCAAAACTCCACATACCGTTATGCCTTAGCACTCCATGTCTTCCCATTCATTTCCAACGCCGCCCAATGCCCAACACGAAAAGACCTCCAGAAAGGCTTCCAGTATGCACACCCGAACGCCATGGCTCATTATCCAAGCCTAGAAAACCCCAAGCCCAGTATGCCCAAGCCTCCCTCTTCACTCCATAGTCATGAACGCCTCATCGACGGGCGTCACCAAGCTCAGCCTCTTCTTGCACCTCCCACAAGCCACCGCATCTCCCTGAGGACAACGGAACGAGTACTTGAGCTTTTTGAACTTGCAGAAGAAGCATGCGGGTGCGTAGCCTGCGTTAGTCCAGCCCAGATCGACGGCAATGCCCTCGGCGGGAACGTGGGTGCCTTCTTGCAGCAGCTTGAGAACGACGGCTTCCTTTGTCGTCTGGATGTAGCTGTTGGAAAGCTTGAGCTTGGCTGCGGACGAGAGGTTCTTCAGAAGGCCAGGCGGGGCGTTCTCCTGCTCCGTGGCCTGCGATGGGGCAGGGTCGCCAGATTCGCCGGTCTTCTGCTCGACAGTCTTAGGCTTGCTCGAAGAAGCAGGTGTAGATCCTGCTTTTGTGGATTCCCAAGGAGGCTGGGACTGCGCCTGGTCTGCTGGTGAGCCCGTCAGAGGATTGTTGGCAGGCGGGTCTTCGTGATGCCCGTAGACGCAGGTTCCGTTTGCAAGATATTTGCAGTTCTTGCCGTGCTTGCAATGGATCTTAGCACGTCGGTCTCCTGCCTGCTCGGTAGCCGAGCGCCTCGTAGCTTCGAGCGCTTCCTGCTCGGCGAGACGGTGGGCCTTTTCTGCGGCTTCACGTTCGGCTGCCTCTCTAGCTCTGAGCTCCACAGATTCCTTCGCTTTGGCCTCTTTGGCCTCGCGCGCGGCAGCCTTTTTGGCTTCTCGCTTAGCACGCTGTTCGAGCTTGCGGCGTTTGGCGACTTCCTCAGCGACAGCTTGTTCCTTCGCCTTCTGCTCGGCGATCTGTTGATGTATGCGCTCTCGGGCAGCTTGCTCGTTGGCAGCTTTCTCTTGCGCCTTTGCCTCCTCGAAGGCGGCTTTCTCGGCTGCGCGCTGCTCTTGCGCCAGGCGTTTGGCCTCTTTACGAGCTTCTCGGGCGGCTTCCTCCTGTTTGCGTAAGGCAATCTTCTCGCGGAGGGCGACACGCTCTGCGTGACCTTTTGGGTCTCTCTTCTTCTTCTCCATCTCGTCCGATTCCCGGATGAAGCGGTCGCGGCAGCCTTGGCAAGAGCAGTTCTTGCGAGACACGGTCTGCTTCATCTTTTTGCTGCTGTTCATAAGCTTCTCGTGCAGCCGGTCCTCACGCGCGATGACACTGTCCCGAGCCTCCTCTTCACGCTCGATGGTCAATGTCTTATCACGGGCTCGCTGCTTCTCCTCGGCATCTGCCCGTCGCTTCTGTTCGGCTTCCTGCCGCTCTGCGCGCTCCCGTTCCTCGCGTTCCTTGAACTCCCTCTTGGCCCTAGCATCCTCTTGCGCTCGTCTAAGGTACTCCTCGAAACTGCTATAGGATTGAGCCGCGGGGTACTGTTGAAACTCTTCGCCGTCGCTATAGTAGCTGTCAGAATCATCATAGCCAGGGTCTTCTTCTTCACGACTCATGTCGTATTTCTGGCGCTGTTCAGGATCGATCAGGACTTCGTAGGCTTCTTGCACCTAATTGTACCGTCAGTATGTATTCAAACGACAATAGCAGGGCTAACAAGCTCTTGCACGCTTTGAGTGTCAGCTCACCTTGCGGAATTCAGCTGGGTCGCCCTGTTTATCAGGGTGTGCTTTCAGCACAAGCTTGTGGTGAGCACGCTTGATCTCAGCGTCTGTTGCTCCTTCCGCGACTCCCAGGTCAGCGTAGAGGTCGCGCTGCTCCGCGCGCCCGCGTTGGAAATGCGAGCCGCGAGACATAGCGAATAGTCGCGGGGCAGAGGATGTCAACTACGAGAGTCAGAATTAGCAGTGTACGAGTGGAAAAAACAAGGGCGTTCGAATGGCGTGGTGGCCGGAGAGTGTGTGTCGTAGAATCAGAATCAGTCTGGGTTGGAGAGAGGTGAACCTTTTAGGAAGGCGCGCCATTTGAAAGCAAACGGACGGGCCGCGAGGTGAAAGGCACTCCTTTCACTTCGCGGTGCGTCGTCCATTTTTGTTTGAATGCACTTTCGCTGTGTGGGACTTCGCGCGTCGTCTCGCAAGAGTTGAGATAACGAGGCGAGGGAACGCGATATTGACGCGCTTCACGTGCTCAAGACGCGACAGTGGAGAGCCAATCAATTCCTGGCTGCCCCTCCTCGTGATGACTTCTCATCTTTTGCTCTTCCACCGCTCATTGCGACAACGCCTTCAAGCCAAGTCTTCATACTCGCTTGCATGCGCCCACGCCGCAGATAGAAGGCCACTACCCGAGTGTGCGTTGTCTTTAGGTATGTGCGGGTTGGTGAGAGAACCCACTTCACCAGGAGAACACTCGCCTCGGCCCATGGTAGCAAATTACAACCTCCATTGAACAAGAGGCGATTAGACAGAATGTCACCTGCAGCTGCAACATCAACATTAGCATCTTGCCAAGGTCCCAACAATACCTTCCAAACATTGCGGTCAAAAGTCTATGATCGTGAGCAACCGATGAAATGCCGCTCGCCGTCTCTTCCATGGGCCATCTTGGTACCGCGTACGGAGGTTAAGCCACCGGATCCAGGACGGCGCCTGGGCAGCCTTGAGGCCAACTCCATAGACGTCGAGCCATGGCGAGGAGCGACCCGTTGCCCTTTTATCGATCCACACGGGTGCCCCGTTACGCACGCAAACGATTGCCGTCTTTCATCACAATGCGCCTATACAGCCAACCAACCCATGCTTGAACGCCAGACTCCGCAGGATGATGCGCCAGTTTTAAGTGTAGGCAGCAGTGTGTTAGGTCGCCTTAGCATGCAGGGGTAATTTTCCATTTTCTTCAGCTGTTACCGAAACGGTCCGACGGCCAAAAGTCATCCAATCAAACGCTGCGAGCTTCCAAAATGGGCCCCCAAATTTGCCTGAGCACAGCCCAGTTGGATCCGCTGCGCCAAACAAAGACGTCGTTACGCGAGATTGAGGCTCGTGTCTGCATGCCTGAAAGCTTGGTGCGACGCTATGATGCTTGTTATACGGTAAAGGATGCACTAAACCTTACAGCCTCTGCTCCTCTGGTACTTAATATTACGGCAAGCCTGCTCCTGTCGCTTCCTCACCTTCCATCCTACCTTCTCTCAGGTTCAAGTTCACAGACAGGTCGCTATTTATTTAATCTTCTAACACTCGTTCCAATACACATCAATCAATATGACCAAGTCACTCCTCTCCGTTGCTCTTCTCACCACGGTTGCGCTCGCCGCACCCCGCCCTGATGTCGAAGTCGTCCAGGTCCGCCAGGTCGAGAAGCGCCAGGAATCCTCCGTCGACTTGAGCGACCTGATCCCCACGTCCATCGACCTCGGCGACCTCGCCTCCCTCATTCCCACCGACCTCGCCTCAGCTATCCCCACCGACCTCGACCTGAGCTCTCTGATCGGCGACGTCGCGACTCTCATCCCTTCCGGCTGCCTGCCGCCCAGCGATCTCGCCACCCCGCCCACGCCGCCCGCTGATGTCGAGTCCGCCATCCTCAGCTACACCGACGTCTGCCACGAGCCCTCTTTCACCGGCGATGTCGGCAAGCACTACACCTCCTACCTGAGCGCCGCCAGCGCGTGGGCCGAATCCAACGGACCTGTCTTCTCCAGCTGGTACTCCGACTTCCAGACCGCGTGCCCCTACGCCTCCGCCGTTCCCACGGATGCCGGCGACATCAGCTCCCTGCTTGCCAGCTACTCCGTTACTCTCCCCTCGTGCGGCAGCGCGACTGCTTCCAGCGCAAAGCAGACCGGCTCGGCCAGCGGCAACGCTACGGCTAAGACCTCCGGCACTGGCTCTTCCACTGGTTCTTCCGAGTCTGCTGCTTCGTCGAGCGAGTCCGGCTCTGCTCAGAGCGCTAACAACACAGGCGCTGCTCCCCAGCAGACTGCTTTCGCGGCTGTCGCTGGTGTTGTCGCCGGTTTCGCGGGTGTGGTTGCGTACTTGTAGACATCAGATTGGTGTTGTACAGTCGCAGGATGACGACGTAGGTTGTACGTAATAGGAGGACATCATTGATGTAGATACGTTTCGCATAACCAGTAGACTAATATATGCCATCGCGGTCCCTTTATCCGTCGTCGGAACGATGTCTGTGAATGACGGGATTGTGTCAACAACTATCAACGCCCCTATATGGGCACGACGGGTTATGAAGTCTACGCAGAACACCCCACGATTGGTCCGTTGGTCCGCGCGTGACACAGTATACGACGCTACATCGTCTGAAACAATTCAGATTATCTGCCCACCCGATATCGTTGTACCTATCCGTCCTCCCCGCGGACACTATCGCGCAGCGCAGCCCGGCAATTGCACGAACCCTCTGCCTACGATACTAATATTCCCAAATATACCTACCATACCCACCATCCCCAGATCCCAGCCCCCGTTTGCTTATCTGGAAAACGGCGCATCAGCGCTCCAAAGACGTGTGCTATATCCGCACATTCAGTCGTTGCATCATCGCCTGCGTGGTGTCTTGCCTGCAGGTGTGGAAACAGATTTAGACTACATGCCCAAGTGGGTGGGAAGGCAAAGGATGACGAGTCCAGTCTGGCTAGTATCTTGTTTACTACTATTCGTACGTCAAGGTCTATTGTAATCTGCCTAGACTTGTTCGAGGGAGCATCGCGCGGGGGGAAAGAATGAGGTGGTACGTTCTGCTTGCAAGCGACGTCCAGCAGGGGGCTGGAGGGGAAGCGGGGGCTTTGACTAGCCGGCACTTCTCGTAGAAGACTTTGCAAATTGCAGAGTTTCCCCAATGGATAATGTAATATGCTTAACGTGCGCAAAGTTTATGTTACTTTAACTGGAAGTACCTATGCTTCGTTCCGTTACGGGTGCATAGACATTTGATATGTAGTGAGAGTTTCTAAGCCGTGGGTTGGGCGACGCGATGAGCGACCTTGCAATCGTTGGAGCTTTCCAGGACAGATGATCCACACAGACGTGGATTTTACATAAGGGTCACAGAGCGAATCGGATGGTACAAAGATTCACGGTACGGAAATGGTCTATGTGCTTCGACTTTGAGAATTTAGAAATTGTTATCTAGCAGCATGCATAGTGTGCATTGTTTACTAAGGGGACTACAGAGGTGACAATCAAACTACAAGAGATGAAAGACTTCTGTCAAAGGCAGAGTGGGCAGTCTATCAGGAGCATGCAGAACAAAATTAATCGTCTCAAAGTCGACCTGACAGCGCAGAAGGAGGGGAAGAAGGTCTGACTGTTGAGATGGCTTTCTAGAAAGAAAAGAAAGAAAATGGAAATCTCGGATTGCGCCTGGAGATTGCGCTCCTGAGAAGAGAGGTGCAGACTGCCGAAAGCGCAGAGGTTTCCTTGTCGACCCCGGATTTACGTGTTGCCGCGATGAAGAAGTAGTCAACTAGGCCAGTATCTTGCGGACCCATGACGATATGCAGCGCTAGACGTCTGCACGACGAGGTCGAGGAGGGCAGATCTGCTTGCGGTCCAGCGGGCACAGGTTCGAAGAAGGCTCGATGCCATTGATCAAATACCGAACGCACTCTAGATGCAAGATATGGTCGCATGTCCGAAGCTTGACGGTTGCTTCATCTTCGAATTCGCACTGGCAGACAACGCACAAGTCTTCCTTGTCGGATACCTGGATCAGATCAGCGTGATTGAGTGGGTCCAGGTCCGGTCCAGCTGGTACGAATTGTACATCTTGCTGGTTCCCGGGTCCGGCAAGACCGAGATCTTGTCGGTCCAAAGTATAGCCTTCGAAGTGGTGCATAACATAGTTGGCTTCAGGAGAGAGCGGTTGATCAATCAACCCAGACGGAATTGCATCCCAGGTGCGGAGCATCTGCTTCAGCCATTCGCCATGTGCGGGATTCTCATTGGACAAAGCGGTGATAGCCCTACCAAAGACCCAGACGTGCAGAAACCAGCCCACGTTGAAAGCATCACCCTGCTGGACAATCTCGCGGCAGCGGTGGACTAGCGCCTCTGCAACGCCCCGGGCATTCACACCTGACCATGCCTCGCGAAGGGACCGCGGCACACCGGTAAGGAAACTCTCAACATGCATACCCCACACGTGAGCACATTCGTCCAGTAGGACATTCACCTGCTGTGTGGATGGAGTGTACGAGGTGACACTGAAGAGATCTAAAGTGAATGCCATGACTTCCCCGAACAGCTTCAGGACAATGCTGGTGCGATGACTGTCGTGAATGAAAGGCCGCAGTGCATCTGTAAGCCCAAAGAATGGGTCTTGGCCCGTCAGCCTATTACTGACATATCGGTCGTAGTCGCTAGGGAGATCAGTATAGACTGGCTGGTTATAGAACAGGTCCTTGATGTGCTGTGTATACTTCAAATCGCACTTCTGCAGATATTCGAACGCAAAGCATCGACAAGCGCGCAATGTCTTGCCATGATACCGTTGCAAAGAGCAAACATCGATTTGACCACTCTCAACGGCGCTGTCAATGTGTTCGAATGAAGCAAGTAGCTCGTTCCATAGATCTTCGAAGCTTGGAAAAGTATACATCATCGATGCAGTGGTGCGAATATAGAAGCGACGCTCGAAGGTAACGAAATCGAGGAACATCTCTTTGCAGTATTCGTACTCGGACGAAAGCACGTCTGCTGATGCTTCACTATTCTTTACATGGCCGGCTTCGTGAAGCATGAATGAGTAAGCATTGACGAAAGTGATCAGAACGCTATCGGATTGATCTGTGTCAAAGCCGTGAGCCTCTTCGATACGGCTAAGACAGCGAGCGAGGTGTGTCAGATGCTTGTGGGTCAAATTATTCGTCAGTGCTGGCCGGAACGGGGGCTCGATCGTGGCTTGAGAAGCTGAAGCCATGTTATTTGGTGGAGAGATCGAGTTGTGGCTGAAGCTGTGTGTAGAGTCGGGTTGTGGTAAGGTGAGTTGGGTTTGGAGAATCCATCAAGGGATGGGCGGCAGAGTTTATATGGTGGAGGTCGTGGGTTTGATTTGATTTTCACGGTGCAATTTTGTAAAAGTACGATGTGCTTGTGCACGTGGGCTCACAATGCCAGACGCTCGAAGAGGGTACTTTGTCTCACCGCGTAGCCAAACACTCGAAGTGAAAAAATTTCCCACATCTTTTGAGAACTTAAGATGATAGAAAGAAGGGACGGCGCCGTCATTCCTGAGCTCCGTAATCGCGTTTCGCTTTCACGATGCTTCATCGCCCGAATTGGTCTGGTTGTATTCCTTGATTGCAGAGCGAGCTTCTCACAAGAAGAAAGAGTAGAAGCATGCGGAAGTTTGATGAACTACGAAATTAGTCGGAACAACGCATGCTGTGTCGAGCCGTGACTTACCACAGGCGGAAGGTTGAGACTGTCCACTTCTGGGCAGTAGATGTGATTGTTAGTGAAGGCATGTCGTCAACATGGTTTTTTTGTTTCGATAATGCAGCATATCAAGTTGAGCCTTTGCTAAGTGAAGATGCAAGTTTATTTAACTCTCAATTTCAAGCGGTTGCGATGACTCTGTGTAGCATTAACACCTTAGCCGAATAAGGACTAGTGTGAAAGAGGCGCCCCGGTGGCTACGGTCACCGCACAATCGCAGGATATCTGGACAATAGTGTAGGTTCTTGAGGAGTTGGCCTGGCGCTGGTGATATGGTCTCGAAACTTACTCAGCTGTAGTCAGCAGAGACGTCGTGCGCCTGAGGCAGAAGATGAGGAGGCTTCGGTCGTACCCCGGCTATCTATGACGATATGGCTCACAGCTCGGTGAACAACGCTCTTTCCCACCACTTTCCAATCGTATACCTACATTATCCGCAAAAAATCACATCGCAAGCCATGTATGCCTGGGAGTTCAAGTCCGCCGCAGGTGGCATCGAAAATAACCTGTATTTGCCTGCAGCCGGCGTCCCGAAACCACACATTACCGAGGACCAAATTCTGGTCGAGGTGTACAGCGCAGCTCTCAACCCAGCAGACTACAAAGTCCCTGAGCTGGGACTGGTCGCCCGAGGTATGATTCCATCGCCTAGTACACCAGGAATGGACTTCTGCGGCAAGGTCTGTGAGATAGGGCGAAAGGTCGATTCGTATTGTGTCGGCGAGATGGTGTTCGGCATGTATGGAGGACCCTTCGGGCATGGATCTCTCTGTCAATATGTTGCGGTATCGAAAGAGATGCTCGCGACTGTTCCGACGGGACTGGAAGTCGATCATATGGCTGGCGTCGGAGTCACCGGACTCACAGCATACCAATCGATACAACCCTATGTCAAGAAAGGTGATAAGATTTTCATCAACGGCGGCTCTGGCGGTACGGGCATCTTCGGTATTCAGATCGCGAAGGCATTGGGTTGCCACGTCACAACAGCTTGTTCGAGCGCCAATATAGAACTTTGTAAGAGTCTGGGCGCAGACGAGATCATTGACTACAAGTCCGCGGATCCCATCGAAGTACTGAGAAAGAAGGGGCAAGTGTTCAGCCTGATTGTGGACAATGTGGGTTTGCCGTCACATTTGTACGGCCAATGCCACCACTTCGTCGTGCACCACGGCCACTATTCGCAGGTCGGTGCGGATACGGGTATCTCGTCTGCAGTGCAACATGTGAGCAACATGTTGCTTCCGGGATTCCTCGGTGGCGGAAGGCGGAAGTACCAATTCATGATGTTGAAACCCAATCATGAGCAATTGGTACAGCTTGGGAAATGGATAGATGAAGGGAAGGTTAAGCCTGTCATAGACTCGGTCTGGGAGTATGACGACGCACCAAGAGCATTCGAAAGACTGAAGACGCAAAGGGCGAAGGGAAAGGTGGTTGTGAATGTTAAGAAAAACCAAAACAAGGAGTGAGAAGCATGGCTGACAAGGCTAGACAAACATCTCCGCGATCCTTCGTAGTAAGATTGGATACATATTGTCAATGAACCCTTTCCTATTACCAATATCCTACGCTTTCGTCCGTGTAGCAAGCTTCCTCCACCTTGGGTTCAAAAAATAGACGGGGATGCCTAACAGGCAAATGCCGGAGAAGATACCCAACAAAATCATGAAGCTCGTCAAATATGAATACTTGGCCACCATAGGGATAATACCCTGAGCGGCACCGAATGAAACTATGTTCTTGCCTCCAACGACGACGACCATCGCTGCACCCGGGTTTTCGGGGATGACTTCGGCGGCGAACGTAGTGGTAGTTATGATGATGGCGGTGAATGAGAACTCGTAGATAGCCCAACCTGTCTGATATCAGCTCGTACAATTGTGATCGATGGGTGCTTTCAACTTACCAATAATCATAGCCCACGCGCTATACTTCTCGGGACGTTGTGCGGAAACAGCAATGAGAACGATACCCACGACACCGAAGATTGCAGGGACGATCATGTGCACCAGGTGATGTTCCGGCTTGTGTACGCCTCCGTTGCGACGCGCTAGCCAGACGTTGATCTTGTCCGCGGCCCAACCAGAGTACAGCATAGCCGCAAAACAGGCAGGCATGACTCCGGCCTGTAGTTTGTAAGTAACTATTGGTCGATTCGGACGATCAGCAGGCATAAGCTACTCACATTGAATAATCCTACTGACTTGGGAGACCAGTGATACGCCTCTTGTAGCACGGTACTGTACACGAGCGTGATGGCAATGCCCACACCAAGCGAGATGGACGAGATCATCAATGAGAATATAACACCCGGAGAGGTAAAACTCTTCATGATCTTGAGGTAAGCTCCGAGTAAGACCTTGGATCCATTCGGTGTGACAGGGCTCCATGGTCTCAGTTCTTGTACAAAGGTCTTTTTCTCCGAAACAGCATTTGAAGATCCATGAACCTCACCAAAAGCAGCGATAGCTTGCTCATCAGTTAGAATCTGAGTGTGTCCAAATTCGTCTGTGAAGACGACCTGGCCGTTCAGTGACGTTGGGGAGCGATGGAACTTCGTCTCAGGACAACAGAAGACGACAAGAAGTGTTGAAACCCCAAGGGTGATAGCAAAGAGCCAGTAGAACCACCTCCAGGTTGCAGCAGCGACCAGATATGATATAGCGATGAGAAGGCCAGAGTTGACACAATTCTGGACACTCCAATACAGGCCGAAGTAGAAGCTGCGTTCGTGCACAAATGTGACATCAGAGAGGATCAGAGGCAGTAACGACTCGGTAGCGCCAGTTGCAAGACCAAGAAAAATGCGGCTAACGAAATGACCGCCAAGATTCTCACTGGTCGCAGCAGCGACGTTCGAGATAAAAGCCAAGGTGACAGCGAACAAGAAGACGGGACGTCTACCAAAGACGAAAGCCAGCGGTAACAAGCCGAGCGCTCCAAAGGCCATGACCATGGTGGGATAGGTGGAGAGGCCGGTGATCTCTTCGGCACTGTGCCCTTCTGCGCCATACATGCCATACAAGGTTGCCATGAAAGGTCCAGTGCCGGAGATGGATAACAAAGAGAAGACGGCTATAAATGTCTCGTCAGTCTTGCATAACAAGATGGGTCGTGTTGTACTTACAGAACCAGCAGCATGTTATCGTCACACCAAGCTTGCGCCACTTGGTGAAATTCAGGGGGTCGTTGGGATCGTTGGTAGGCACAGGTACTTTGCGTATTTCGTCACGTCCAGAGACGAGCAGGATCTCGCCCGCTGTGCCTCCGCCAGTTTTCTTCCCATCGCCGGCGAATTCAATGTTCTCAGTGAAAGCCTTGAGCTTGTCGTCGGTCGCCATGATGTCCAATGAAACAAGTTCCGATCACCCATCGAGACAGGACATGGTGGTATATGTGCATCTTCGGGTCTGGGGTCCCCGCAAAATAGCTGGAGGATGGAGTCGGAACAACTCCGCATTCTAGACTGACTCGTGTCTCAACAGCATGTTCCGAGTCACGAGCGATGTCGGTTCGGAAACGGAACTTTAGCGCGCGGCTGGCGACCGCATGACGGGGCGGCAGTTGTCATGGTGAGCTTCGGAGCGACCATGACCGGAACGTCCACAGGAATCGAAGTGGAATTGGGCGCGCAAATGAACGCCAGAGATGTAAGTGCTCGGGCAGCAGACTGTGTGATGGTGGTACTGGTGAATGTTCGGAGAGTCACGTGGATTGGCTAGCTCAAATTACATAAGCTGCGCTAGATTCTAAAAGACTAGCCCTTCTAGTCCCTTTTCTAAGCTTTCCTTCCTCGTGCTTACCCAATCCTTCGCCCCATTGTACAAACAATTGTAGTCCATGAACTCAGCTGGATTCATCTTGATCTTCGTCTCTCCCTTGTCTGTAGCCGGTCGCGCAGCCTCCCGCGAGTATCTCTGAATCGTTGCAGCTCGTTCAAATCTAGCTTCAAATACAGCCTTGAGCCGCCTTTGCACGTCTTCAAGTGGAAGTTTTCCTTCCAAATCAGAGAAGAACGCCCCAAGTGCTTCTGCGTCTTCGATTGCCTGGCTGGCGCCCTGGCCCTGTGTGGGTAACATCGCATGAGCTGCGTCTCCAATGAGTATCACTCGACCACGATACCATGTCTCCAACGGCTCCGTATCACGCAGTTGCCACAGACCTATGTCGTCCTTTGCCAGTCTAAACGGTGCGGTCGCCCAAGCCGGAAAGTCTTTGTACTCTTTCAACAGCGTATCTAGGTCGCCTTTTGAATTCCAGCTGTTACCAGAATCTACCTCCGCTCTTTGATCTGGTACCAGAGCCACCACTGAGTATAAATCTCCGTCGCGGGCTGGTCCCATTATCATTCGCCGGTCATGTCCCATGACCATAGATGTGAAAGAGCTTCGTGGATCGATGACATCACGGAAATCTTTGTCTTGCTCCAGATCCGAGGACGACAGCACCAGCCGGTATGCCGAGAAGCCTGTCGGCAGTGCTTGGACTTCATGGCCTAAGACGTCTTTCCGCAGCGCCGATTTGATGCCGTCTGCACCAACAATTACGTCAGCTTTCATTGTGCTACCGTCGTTCAAGATTACGGTCCCAGCATCCGGATCACAACTAACAACGCAGGAAGAGGTTCGGATGTCAGCAGGTTCTGTGTGGCCGTCCGAGCGTGTCGCGTATTCTTTCAATGTGTCGTGTATGTCCCTGCGGTGATATACCATTCGATCTGCGCCATACTCGGTTTTGGACACCAGCGGAATGCTTCTTTGAAGCTTGCCATCGATCGAATAGATGTTGAAACCTTCATCTCGCATCGCGCCTACTTGCTTCAATGCTGCACCCAATCCCCATTGCTTTTCGACGATCTTGGATGCGTTTGGCTGAAGCGATAGCGTCGCGCCGACCTCTCGGTTCAGTGATGATTGCTCCAAAACAATGACCTTGCGTCGCGGAGCTCTGAGCGCAATGGCCTAATAACGTTCAGATTCTGCAGCTCGAACTTGCCAGTTGGGTTTTCGCCTTACCGAAGCCAGTCCAGCTATTCCGCCGCCGACGATGATGAAGGTTGAAACAGGCGTGTCTTTCTGTACGGCGCTCATGGTTGTTTACGATCCTTTCGCAACAGGATTGTGCCCGAGCAACCACGCTGTTTTCAAGGATTGTCCAAAACACGTATGCGGAAGGCTACTTTCGGTCATGCTCCAAAACTCGAGGTCCGACTGGCTGTGCAGGGATGTTCGGAAAGATCTTGTGCATCCGAGGTGCATCCGAGCAATCCGAGCATCCTTGCTCGGGAAAGTCATTATCACTCTCCACACTCCGTACATGCAATGGAGTGCCTGGTGGTCGATGTTCCCCACGGGGCTGGGACTTTCCGGATCCTGCTCGGGTCTACGCGATCTTTCTTATGTACATAATCGAATGACATTTTGCTGATTGAGGTGTTAAGGCCATCCTATACGAAGCTTCTACACCACAATTCCGGACCCAAAGAACTAGACAAATATGACATACACGATTATCACGGCTGATCCGACTTTGACGCTGACGGCGACCGCTCCTGTTGAGCGCAGAATGAAGGTTGACGGTAGCGACGCTGCCTTTGGTGATTGGAGGGATGACCTCGTCAGAGATGGATACGCTGTCATCAAGGGCGCAATCCCTACTGAGAGGGTAGAGGGATACGCTGACCGGATGTACTCACTCATTGAGGGCTTGTAAGTTGGCAATCGTTTCCACGCTAAGTTTTGGACATTGCACAGTGACTTGACTCATGTGGATGTTCACTCATGGAAGACATCGACTTTGAACTTTTGCTAACATTGTGATAGCGGTCTCGGATACGACCGTAACGATCCATCTACAGTCCACCCAGACAAGCTTCCAGTCATCACTGAGAAGGGCATGCTCTTTACCTATGCTGCTTGCCACGAGGACTTTGTATGGGACATCCGCAGCGAACCCCGCGTCATCGAAGCCTTCGAAAAAGTGTACCAGGACAAGGATCTCATCGTGTCCTTCGACGCGATCAACTACGGCTTTGCCAACCGCACAAACCTCCCAAAGAACTCGCCCTGGCCGCACCAAGACCAAGACCCCGAGAAACCCGGATTCCGCTGCCTTCAGGGCCTCGTCAACTTGCACAACGCAGGCCCAAACGATGGTGGCTTGATCGTCTGCAAAGGAAGCCATCTTCTTAGCGAGCAATTCCATCACGATATGAAAGATGAAGAGCGCATCCCAGCCTGGACGCCAGAATGGTACGGATACACTGACGCGGGCATGAAATGGCTCGAAGAGCACGGCTGCACCTGGTACAAGGTCGAGGCAGAGGCTGGCGACTTGATTGTGTGGGACTCGAGAACAGCGCACTACAACGTGCCTACCTCCTCGGATGTTGACCGTCTGGCTATCTACACTTGCTATATGCCAGTATCGGACGCGACTCAGGAAGAGTTGATCCGGAAGAAGGATGCCTTCGACCACCGTGTCGGTACGACACATTGGCCCAACGCGAGGAATGTGGGTTGGAACGAAGCGAAGAGGAACGGAGTGTTGGATACTATTCAGAGAAGCCGGCCTTCGAGGGAGCCTCAGTTGAGTGAGCGGGCTTTTAAGTTGACTGGTATTCCGTACATCAAGGCCTCGGCGTGAGTAAATTTGCAACGTTGGATTTTATCATAACCTATATACATATACGATCATTCGTTATTTACGAATCGGCAATGTAAAAGTTCTGAGCAATATGGTGTTGAGCGGAAATCGACAGTGACAGTAGCATGCATCCGGCTATCGTGTCCCGGGACGTCCAACCTCGCAAGTAGAATGATCTTCATGATGAAATGATTCACCACCTCGTTCATCCATGTCCTTGCTGTTGCAGTGAACCTTTCGTAAGCTTTAGTATATGCAAAAACCGTCCACAAAGGCAGGAGGGGCAGCTGCGCGCTAGGCTTAGATAGGACGCCCACGCCCGACACGCTTCATCACTCTTACCATACATATCGCAATGCTCACCCTCACTACGATCGCATTCTGATCTGCGTATACCATCGCGCACCTGAAGCAGCCGTACTTGGTCTCTTTGGCTCCGAATCTGGTCAGTCTCTTGGAGCGGGGGATTTCCCTTGTCGGAATGTGGAGAGCGCGGACTGTGGCGCACTCTAGATGCCCCGGATTTTGGACCTCGGGTTTCCCTGCCTATGCGGGCGTGGCCCACGACCACAGTGCCATTACTCATCATCCTTCGGGAAGAGATCGTGAACTGTGATACCCCGGAATGCGTCGTTTCAAATCCGAATTTTTGAGGTAGGGCTGTGCTTTGAGATGCAGACACCAGGTACGGATGATGCCCGATCGCTTGAGCCTGTCCCATCTACCATCCAATATGGAGCGACACCGGATCGACCACCGAAGAGGCAGCGACTGTCGCTAGCCTGCAATGAATGTCGCAAGAGAAAGGTTAAGTGCGACTCTGAAATGCCAAAATGTCGCAATTGTCGCATACGAGGGAATGTTTGCGAAACAACAGATCCGAAACACCCCGAGCTGGTCGTCGTCCGCAAGTACGGCGCAATGGAGGGCGACTTCCAAGAGAATAGCTATGGCATGGGTTCAGACTTCTCACCAGCGCCCGCTATGCACCATGAGCCGAACACCCCTATATCGCTGCCACGCGAGCATAGCTCTTCGTGGGTCGCGCGTTCGTACCAGGCGCACAGAAGGCTAGATGTGTCTGCAAGGCAGGCAGAGGAAGCACCCACTCCGTTCGAAAACGGTCCTTCATCGAGGGAACAGGCGCCTGAGTCCCACGAGAGCCCAGAAATGACTGTCAACACCGATAGCAGCAATAGTAGGCAAAAGATCATGGGGGGTAGCAGTCTACAGAGTCTCAGCATGTTCTTGGATCTGTACCTCCGCAGATCAGGGCTTGCAGGGATAGGCTCGTGTTTCCGTCATGGGATGAGCTTTGCTGAGGAGTTTGTTCTACCACTCACGCTGTCTTTACCGGACTTACCTCCTCACTCCTTGATGCAACGATACGTGGATGCGTACGCTCGCAACATACACCCATTGTACCCAGTCTTGGAGCTTGACCACTTTTACGCTGAAATGCAGCGGATACGATCATATCAAGATGCAAGTTGGAGCCCATCCGGGGGATTTACAGGTTTCAGGTAAGCAGGCTCCCCGGAAACAAAACATTTCCATCGCTCCGCAACATTTGTACCTAGCGAATGGTATACCTTTGCTGAAGTCTACTGTTCCTCGACAGTAACTAAGCTGACCTTGGATCTGCTCTTCCAGATCATTCCTTCAGCCGGGCGACGTTCCGATTCTTGCCTGCATCTACTGCGTAATTAGTCTGGGCTCAGATGAAGCCGATGGGGCGCTCACAGAAGCCGGTAATAACTATCTTATGGCTGCACATGGATTATATGCGCACCTAATGGGGCTTCCGCATTTGAATAGCGTACAATCTCTTGTCTTGATTACGCTGGCTTTGCAGGCTAGAGGTAAAGAAGGGCAAAGCTTTCAAGTCCTGGGATCTGCAATCAGGATATCGCATAGTATTGGCATTCACCGCCATACCTCAGCTCACGCAGAATCGGACGAGCCGTCACGCAGGCTTGAGCTCCATGCCCGCATCTGGTGGACTTGCTACGCGCTCGAAAAACTTTTTGCGCTTGAAACGACCCGTCCTTCATCAATACCACATGGCGAGCACGATTCCTTCATGCCGGACCAAATTCTCTGCACAACATCAAGGGCCAAGCTCAGATACTTCGTATACTGGGTTTCCTTGGCGACTATCTTCGAGCGCATCAGCGAGCTGCTCTACAGGCGGAAGCGTAGCCCAGACAGCAGTCTTCAGCTCCTCCAAAATATCGGCAACCTCGACCAGGCACTACGGGAGTGGAAGAACTCTCTCCCAGAGGACATTCGGCCGGACAGCGGTTTCTACTGCGACGATCAAGAAGCACCATTTGCTACGTTCCTCGCTCTACACTACCATCAAGCACTCGTCACCCTACATCGCGCCTCTCTCGTCCTTCCACACAACCAATTCCTCGAAGAAATCGAAACGCATGCACCAAGTTTACCCTTCCACAAACGACTCCGCAACGGCGCCTCTCTGTGCACAGCCTCCGCCTGCGCTACCATCAAGCTGAACGCTAAGATGAACGGCAGACACCAAACGCCGTTATACACGCTCACACAGGTACTGCACGGTTGCGTCGTCCTCGGACTCAGCATACTGCGGCAACCGCATTCGCGAACCGTGCGCTCCGATCTCGAGCTCCTGGTCACCGGTTCACAATTGGCCGAAAGCGAGTACCGTCGGCTTGGCCAGCACCCTAAATTTATCGAGGCATGTTCCACGCTACGTAACTCGGTGAGTGCGTATGTGGAGCAGTACGAGCAGGCTCGCGGCGTGGAGAATTTGTCTCAGCGGCCACGGCAGCACAGCATGGCGACGAGTGTTTCGATGGCTGAACCTATTGCGACCAATTACTCGGCACCTATGGAACATAATACTGTCACTAGCCTCGGGAGCTTAGAGCCAATCGATTTAGATTGCGCGAGTTTGTTCGAGGGCGTGGCGTTCGAGGATCTGTGGACTATGAGTGCTGATGCCGTGCTTGGTGATGATCCTAGCCCTGGGAGCCAGTTTCCCTTTGTGTGAACAGATTGAGGGAGCCTGAATTAATACCGAATCATCACATCCTATGGTTATCTAAGGGCTAGGAGGATTGCTGAAGCATGGTCTTCTATGCTTCAACACTTGAATTATGTTCGTGAGGATGAGAGAGGACAACCTAGGCTGCCGTCATAATTGTCATCTTCTGGGCTATTCAGTTGCTGCAGTGTCCCAATCGTAAGAGCTTTGGAACCAACCAGTGCACGACCAAGAGAGAGTGATTGTTATCGAGGGAAAGAAGCGATGAGGAGAGACGCGGCACTGGTGCCAATGGTAATGACGTTGCCTTCTTTTCCGTTCCGGCTTCTTGGCCAAGGAAAGAGAGTAGCAAGAAGCCCTTTCACACCCGCTTTTCCAACTAGTGACCGAAGGCATATGACGGACTTCTTGGCAGTAGCTCGTCTTGGGTGTGAATACCAAGGCTTCATCATCGCGTCTCAATTGTAGAGAATTGTTAAAGAGGGAGTGACCTCACGGTGCATAATCCTAGGTATGACGAACTGACCCTTGTTCGCCGCATAGCCGACCTTGATCTCAACGAGAGAACCGGTGCTATGAATCCGAGTTTTTGGTCTCGGTCTCTGTGACCTACCGTATGAGACGCTTTAGAAATCCAAATTCAACTGATTTGTATACACAATTGAAGGATAAAAGCCTTTAGCTAGTAGCTGCGACTCGTGGTATAGCGCTTACTCTCGTACTCTCTGTCTAGGGACTTCCTCTTCGGGTTTAGCGCAGTCCCTCGCTTATTCAATACAGGCATCCATCCTCGCCCTTATTACCCGCCGCCTTAGAATGCTCCCCCTCCTGTCCCCTAGCTTCCTCCCCATTCCTCTCCCTTCATATTCCACCCGTACCTTAGCGCCTCTGCTCCCAGGCTGTCCACTACAAATAGGGGCCAGGCCAATAGGTAGGCTCCCAGAGGTCGTCAATTGCTAAGCCTCAATGCTGCGCCACAACATCTCCCGGATATACAACCTCCAGGCGGCCCGCTTATCGACTTGCCCTCAATCAACTTTGATATTAGGGTATTTCGTAATTCTGATCTCTGAAACCATATCTCCAGATCCGAGATCCAACAATGGGTCCACTGCCAGTTCCAGAGTGTAACGGTAATCTTTCTCTGAGAAATCTCCGGCCACAGGTACAACAGATCTCCAGAATTACTTTACATAATGGCTGATCCTATATCCAGCCTAACACACCAATTCCGTTCCCGAATTCGAGATCGTCTTCGGACTCCTCTGAGTCTGATCATCGTACGCCATTTTCGTCATTAGAATCGGCAAATGCTGTCATTGTCACTTCGAATACCGAATCTGAAGACACTAGAGTAGCGAATTTGGTCCGGAAAAGGCGACGTAGTACTTTCCAGCATGTATCACCAGCGCCGAAGAGGTTTACGAATGCTGTCCTAAAAGAGAACCTGCTTTGCGAGCATTGCCAGCACATCGAATTCCAAAAAGTTCTAGATGTCGATGTCTTGTCTCTACAGAAGGAGAGTAACGGAATTCTGCTCGCTGACCTTGGCAAGCGTTGTAACGACCTCTCTACCGCTTCGGAATGTCCATTATGCCATTTGTTTCATCAATCTCGGGTCCAGCACAAGCCCTCTTCAGAATATCAACTACGAATATATTCGTACCTGAAATCGACCGAAGCAATTCACTTTGCCTACAGTAATAAACAACATCGAGCAGCAGACATTCCTTGCCTCGGAGTAGTTCCATCTGGGGAGGACAGGTTATTTAAGCGTCATGCCGACGACGCTGGACACCTATTTTGCCTTAAGGAAGATACACATAACGATTCGCTCTTCAAACCACGGATCCTAGGGCAGAATGCCTCCCTGTCTCAAGTGAAAACCTGGTTAGACTTCTGTGACTCTCATCACTTGCTTTGCCAGAACCGTGAAAGTCAGGTCACTGGTTTGAGACTTCTAGACTGTGAGACATATTTTGTGGTGCCTGCACCAGCGAATGCACATTATGTTGCCCTGAGCTATGTGTGGGGGCACGGCGGTTAGCCACAGTGAGACGCCGGCAATGGAGTATGACGGAGCTCGTAATCCTGATCCCAAGATTACCAAGACAATACATGACGCTGTCGCGGCAGCTAAGGGTCTTGGATACAAGTATTTGTGGGTCGATAAGCTCTGCATCGACCAAGGCAATGCTGAAGAAAAGCATCATCAGATCAGTCAGATGGACTCAATTTACGGGTCTGCAGACATGACAATCATAGCTGCCTGTGGCCAGGACTGTCATTACGGTCTTCCTGGAGTCAATGGAACACCTCGAACACTCCAACGCAATGTAAAAGCTGGGCAATTCACCGTCTTCTCTTCTATGCGTCATCCACATCACCAAATCCGATCGTCAACGTGGGCTAGTAGAGGCTGGACCTTGCAGGAAGCTTGCTTATCGACGCGCCGCTTAGTCTTTATCGACAACCAACTTTATTTTGAGTGTAACACGATGCACTGTAGTGAGACTGTCGTACCGAGTCTCGATCTGATCCACGACTCTAGAAAAAATATTTATCAATGTTTCCAATATGGGATATTGTCCACAAATACGGGACGCCCTTTTGATAGCGCTGGACCCAAAGAGCCGTGGGAGCAACAAGGTCTATACATCGACCTTGTAGAACAGTACACCGAGCGGACTCTCACCTTCGAAGACGACAGACCAAAAGCTTTCGCAGGGATCATGAGACATTTTGCGAGGAAACAACTTTTCGAACTTTGGGGGAGTCTCTTACAGTTCCGGTCACCAAGATTTCATTCGAAGAAGTTTCATAGTTGGTTTGTTGTGGGCGCACCAAAAACCCCTTGAGCAGGCTCGAGATGCACGAGATGGGGAAGACTCTTCCATTGACATGACGTTAGACCTTCCAAGTTCAGCTTCAATCCCATCTTGGTCTTGGATGAGATGGCGCGGCCAGATAACATTCCCTTACACGAGTTTAGGGATATATGCTATGGTACATGACATACGACTCGAATCGGGACAGGATTCATGGGTCAACTTTCACTATTATCACTCTGCGACGTTAACGGAATCAGGGCCAGCCTTACCACATCATATCACGCCGCCAAAAGTATTGCTTCTGGACGTCCGTTGCGTAGAGGTATCTGAAATGTTACTTGATGGGATTGGTAATCTGAGAGTGCACGGACAAAAGGCCCGTTGGTATATCTCTCGTGGCCCATTGCAGCCAAAAGCTCTATATGAGCTTCTCAAGTCAGAGAAACTGGAGCTCCTGCTACTTGCACGTAACGAATTGATTGGAAAACACTTTCTTATGATAGTGGAAAACCTCGTAGGTTTTGCTGTTCGGACGGGCATCTGTATGATACAGTCTGCTTCCCCTCCAAAGTGGACCGGACAAAGAAAATGGATACGATTAGCGTGAACCTCAAGGAACTGTTAGATGTTAACTAATACCATTCTCCTCGTATGATCCTTGAACGCCTCACTCGTATCTTACTAAGTGTACTCTCTCCTATATAGCTTTCAAATATGCCTATGCATCTCTGTGCATCGCTGAACACGCTGTGCTACATAGGCAGACATGTGCACATCTAGGCTAGCATCGAACGAGAACTTTTCCTGATGCATGAAACGAGACGGC
This sequence comes from Didymosphaeria variabile, assembly GCF_027946475.1. Taxonomy (NCBI): domain Eukaryota; kingdom Fungi; phylum Ascomycota; class Dothideomycetes; order Pleosporales; family Didymosphaeriaceae; genus Didymosphaeria; species Didymosphaeria variabile. Next base: position 3,209,344 of record NW_026611625.1, on the reverse strand, counting down.
ATGGGGCGGTGCGGAAATTAGGCAAGAAAAGCTAATATAGTTGTAGGGATCACCTTTGGTGTAATTGACTCCAAAAGTGGCGACAGAAACCATCCATGAAGTAGTCAAAAGTCCTCGGACATAGATTTACTACGGTGATCTGCGACGATTAGTAGCGCCCTGTAAACCTTCATGCTCAGGAAATCCAACGTCGATAACTGGGAGCATATATGCCAAGATTGTACAATGCCTTAATATACACATCTACGCCATGCACTCCTACAACTTCGACCCCACCAAGCTTCCTCCATCCAGCGCAACTGTCGCTCCATTCACATAGGCCCCCGCCCGACTGCTCAACCATATACACGTCCCAGCAACATCCTCAGGGCTTCCTATCCGCCCCAGCGGTATGCTACCCTCAATCACATCCTTGAACTGCTCTAATGTCGCCTTCATCATCTTGCTCTGAAACGGCCCGCACGCTATCGTGTTGCTTGTGATATTGCGCTTGCCAAGATGCGATGCCAACACGCGGGAAAGGTGGTGCAGTCCCGCCTTAGATGCCGAATACGCAAACGTCTCCAGAGCGGGGACACGCAGTCCATCTACAGAGCCGATATTTATTATACGCGATGGCGAGGTCGATGTGGCAGCTTCTTCGAGGAGGGGCGTCACAGCTTGCGTAAGCTGGAAGACGCGCTTCAAGTTGAGGTTCAGGACGCGGTCCCATGCGGCGGAGGGATAAGTGTCGTATGGTTCGCCCCAATTGCTGCCGGAGTTGTTAACCAGTACGTCGAGTTTGCCGGCCCTCTTCTTCAACTCCGCTGCGAGTTTTGTTATTTCTTCTTCCTTGTAGAGATCTGCTGTGATGAAATCCGCTTTTCCCTTCCCGAGCGCATTGAGCTCTTTGCATGCCTGGTCGCAGGCTTTCGCATCGCGAGACGAAATGTACACTGTTGCGCCGTTCTGTACGAAGCCTTGGGAGATCATGCGACCGATGCCTTTGGCTCCGCCGGTGACGAGGACAATTTTGCCGGTGACGTCGAAGAGCGATGTGTTCTCCATGTTGTTACAGTACGTGAAGCCTAAGAGGTAAAGGACAGAGAAGAGAAACGTCTCAAGCGGAAGTCGTTGGTACTTAGTATCTATAACCGAGAAAGTCCGGGGAACGTCGTCATCTGGGGTTGATCCGAGGCTCGGATGAATGTTCTTCCTCGCCGTGATTCGTGACCGCCAATGTTTCCTATTGGCTCCTCACATACACATACGCAGACATGAAACCACGTGGCTCCGACATTGAGGTGCAGTGCCTCCGGATCTTTACCACAGTAGCGATTTAAAGGGCCGATCGGGGATCTCCAGGAATTGCGATATCAGCGCAGAGCCGCAAATCCGCCGAAGCCTGGACGTTGCGAAAACAGCAGAAAAGGACAATTCCCATATCAAGCCCACCTGAAACTCCAGATCAGGAGCTGGATTCGGGCAGTTGCTGGATATATGCCTTTACATCAAAGTAGGCTGTCTGATGTAGAACTCCGCGGATCTGATGAGCATATTAGGCGTCCAGTATTAGTCACCGAATTTAACTGCGGCCTAGAATCCCGCCCAATGCACTTTCCATGTTCCAGCACAGTATATGTACCTTTACTTCCAATAACATGAAAATAAGGTATCACAAGAAAAAGCTGTTGTTGGTAGGCCCTTCCTGCACCTAGTAGGAGCCACCGTACTAGCCTAATCCCTATAGGCGGCCTCCGCCACCCTAGTAATCTATCACTTCTACACCCGAATTCTATTTTCAACAAAAGTTACGTCGACCAAAAGTTTGGCGATTATGGCCACATCATCATCACCACAGGACCCATGGAGCTTTCTCACTCTCGATCGGCTCATCGTCAAACCACCCATCACCACCAACTCCGTCAAGAACTTTTCTTCTGAAACCATCCGCTCAGACGCAGAAGGGACTCACATAGTCGTCCACCCACGTTTCCCAGAACTAGCCGAAAGGTTCCTCACGCACAAACGCCAATATGGCTCCACTTACGAGAAGACCCTTTATAACAGCAAGGACTTCACCTGGCAGAGTCTCGTCGCGCGCCTCATCGTAAAGCGCCCACTGGTCTTCATGGGTGCGAACGACCACACCATCCTCCGCGATGGTACGAACGTAGGCCGCGATCCCAACAGCTCAAGTCCAAATCTGGAATGGAATCGCAACGGGTCGAAGATGCAGGATCGCAATTCGTGCATTCAACTGGGCGAGTACTTATCCTATGATGAGATCATGCTGGGCTCACTCATGGGCGTCAGTGGGCCGAGCCACTTCATCAACGACGGAGGCAGGTACAATAGTGGGAGGCCTGGGGGGAAAGGCACGTTTGAGGAGCGGGGCGTCATCATTGGACTAGTGGGTGCAAGATTCGAGAGGCTCGATCGTATGGACTCGATCTTCTGCCTGCCGGACAAAGACAATAACCACAAGATGAGCCCTGGTCTGCAGGCGGTATTTCAAGAGTTCTTCGGCGTGCCGCGAAAACCCAACGCGAAGTTCGACACAGAGACGTACGTCGCGCGCATCAGGATCACCGCGGACATGCTCCTTCTCGAAGCCAACGACCGTGCAATGGCCGCGGGCAAGACGTCCTACGTCTACGTCGTCGGGCTCGGCCTGGGCGTCTGGCAGCATGCGCAGAACCAAGCGACACACTACCTTGCCGCCTTCACAGCTTCCCTTCGTGAACTAAGCATCGCGAATGTCAGCACCGTGGAATTCGCATACATTCCCGCGACGCCCACGCAGCAGCAACGCCTTCAGGCCCTAGGTGAGGAGAAGGGCATTCGTGTACTCTTCAGCAAGCGCAATCCGGCGGAGAAGCTGGATACGGATGAGCTGCTCGTGTTGAGCTACGCTTGGGATGGGAATGCGTTTCCGGGGAATGAGTACTGGCAGGGCAGTTTGGCGGGATCGGGAGATCCCGCGGCGGCGTGCATGAGCACGATTGGGGAGCTGCATAATCCGCTTGTTAATGAGCCGTTCACGCGTAGGATCAAGATCGCAGGGAGTGGTAAGCAGTATGCGTGATGGGAGATGGGTGGAAATATGCGGCAGGGGAACATGTGTAGGCGCTGCAGAGAGGGAAACAGTGTGAGAGATCTTACAGAGAGGTGCTTACGTAGCTGTCACAGCACCAAAATTTCTCATGTTCTTCAGACTGCGACAAAGCCGTAATGTCACTCGTTTCGTCCACCATTCCCACCGGTTGGACTGCGGGAAAAGGGTGAGGTTGTAACGTACCAGTATCTCTAACCCCATGGTTTTGCTCTCGACCGTCTCCGCGCCCCTGATCGCCCTCACCGTTTCGTCCATACTATCTAGCAGCCGTAACTGTGCGGTAATTAGCTGTGCGGTAAACGAGCTGCAACTCATATCATCGATCGTCTTTCAACAGCTCGATTGAAGGCGCTCCTAGGCCCCAACGGCCGCGGCTTGCGCCTCGTTCCAATTTCGTCGGGCTATTGTTGGCGTTCTACGCTGTAAATGTGCTGGATCGGGCAAATACATGCTAGCTCTGCTGTACCGCCAGCACTTAGTGCCGCACCTCGAGGCCACTCACCAGGTTGGCGATGCCGTCAAAGCAATTCCGAACGCGTGGCTTTCTTGACTTATAGTCGGCATTCCTAGACGACGAAGGACTGACACGATCCATCCCACAGGCGACGCCACGATCGGAGAGCAAATTATCTAAGGAGACTCTGGATCCAGCCCTGAGATTGCATGACGTATGTCGCTTAATATATTTTAGAATCTCAATGACATTGACACATAATCTGTCCTATCATTTTCAAAGAGAAGAGTCGCTGCTAACCAGACACAATGGCAGACACCAGAATCTAAATTGGCTCTTGAAACATGAGATACGGCCATGGTTCATTAATTTGAAAACGTGTTATAGGGCGAGTCAACATAGGATATACTATAAGCTACTGAATTTGCAGCCGATTGTCTAACGTTTTGACAGAGGGAGCTGGGGATATGGCACTAGTGAAGTTCGGTTTGTATCGTCGGCCACCGTGAACGCTAGTGAAGTCTTCAACCTTCGGCTGCCCTTATTAATCGAATCTGAAGAACGCCTCATCCCTCTGAAAAATTCGACGCCATACATTAGGCGACAAAACGATCGTGAGAGGGTCTTTGGTCCGAGTTGGGCCTTCGAGGTAGCGCGGCGGCGGCGCTGGTCCTCCGTCGTAAAGGCATTGTAGCATCTGACTATCAGCCTCAATGCCAAGTCCGCTCTGTGCCCATTCCGAGTCGCCGGCATTTCTATTTAAGGTAAGCCGACGAGCTGAGCACCCTCATTATCTAGGCGTTAGCATGAATCGTCGAAGCTTAGGAAGAAAGGCTTGTGGGGGCCGAGCTAGAAGCGACCGTTGGCGGGTGTGATGTGTAAGGAGGGCGCCTTAGTCTTGGAGCGCAGTATTAAATTAGGTAGCCCACTAGTTACGCCTAATTACCTACTTCCAATGAGGGAATAGCCTGCGCACGATTATAACGCTACAGTACGCTCAAACGGCGAGAATTGACCGTTTGTTCACCGGACCGGTAGTCGGTGCTCAGTGTACAGGAGAGGTCAGAAAGGTCGGTGACTACGGAATCACTTCGGCCCGAGGCTAATTCCCTTTACTTCACAGCGACGCGGAGATGGGAGAACAATTGCATTCATGTCAAACGTATGAATCCATCAATAGAGAGCCTTGATATGCCTTCAGAGAGGATGCGCACCACGTAAAACAATGAACGATTCGGGCAAACTACAGGCATTCGATGGGCTGGTTATGCAGTCAAGCTTGCTCGGAGTCGGCTGTGTATTCTGCGAGCATCTTCTTCGTGACGGGGGCAGCAGAACATACTCAAGCTACCTAGGTACCATGGACTTTAGCATCGCCAAGTCCGAAATCGTCCTGTGAACGATCGCGCCAGGAAGCTCTCAGTGTGCCCCAGGCTCTAAAGCCACGGCTTCGTAGACGCCGAAGTTGGGCCTGTTTTGCAATGCAGGAAGTGCCAGTACAGGACGACCATGAATAGAAAGAGAACATGATTCAGGGGAGCGCAACCGGCGTGGTCTCCGATGAGCTCTCATTGGCTCAAAGCAGAAACCTGAGTCAGCATAAGGGATGTCCATTCTACATTCCACATACAGGCCCTCCCCCACTTACCGGTGTAACCCCACGGCTGAAGTTAAAGCCTCGCGTGATATACCGGTGCCATGGATTAGTGGCACCCTAACGTAGAGCTTTCAGTCGCCTGCCAAACAGACCACGCCACTTCTTCGTCATTTAGAACGAATGGCTATGGCCTAAAACGCCACGGAGCGGGAGCCAGTACGATGAAGCAACTAGACTTGGTAGGACCGTTGTGTGGCTGGCCCCGAGTACCATAGTGGCGGGATCATCGAAACGAGTTCGTACTTACCAATCTGCTCATCGTCAAGTGTCCGGATATCTGCAAGTTATTCATTAGAAGATATTTCACGTAATAAATTAGTTACAAGTGCCACCTAGTCATATGTAATATAATCCTACGAGAACTAAGAGCCGAGTTCGATGCTCTATCTATCCCATCTCAGAGTTGATCAATCGCAACGGCTTTACGAATGCCCTTGTCCTAGCGCACGATTGCGACTGCACGTCCCATTGAATCATGGGCGAGGGTTCAGTGGACTAGCATCCTTCGTCCTGGCTCGAGTCCTAGAGTGATCAACATCTAAGCAAAGACCATCGGCTTTGAATAAACGCCCAGCCTCGGCACATTACAGACGCTATGATCAACTGTAACGACGAAAATCAGCGGTTGATTTATGACCTGGACTAGGTAAATAGCTACAGGATTGGTTGCCATAATTTCGGACGCACTGAGGTCTGAGGTCGTCTCTCTCTGCTTTGTATAGCGCAACTTCATCACCTCATTATCGACACCTAGTCATACCTTCGACCCGACGGAAAGTCCCTAGATTGCAAAAAGGGTATTCTCACTCTCGGTTTTGAGAGGAGGCCTCTACACTACTTAATGCCCCAGCAAGAAACCTTATACACACATCACAAGCGCGTCTTACAGCAACATGAAACGTGTAGAGAATAATAGATAGTTGGTCGTTCAACAGAATCTGTCGGAATGAGCGAATAAATATCTCCTTGTCGTATCGTCGGCCACTAAATACATCGTAGTTCCATCTTCATACGTGCATTCGAATCCTCGTCTAGTCGTGGTAGAGACCCCATTCCATCTCAGTTCCCTGTACCACGCCTCCAGTACCTTGACAGGTCAGTTGCCCCTTCGCACCAACCTTGCCCTCAAATTGGAATCGATTGATGGACTCATTGATAAGCTGTTGCTAAAGTAAATTTTGATTTTTAAGTAGACGTTTCGGGGAGTGTACACATACATCAATGATATCTTGGTTTCCAATGTAAGCCACGGCAGCAGACCCGCCTCCAGCACCTCGTGCTCCGAAAGCACAAGTTCCGAACTGTACAAGCTGGTGGTGCTCCCCTCCAGCACCAACATGCCATGTACCGCCACCAGCGATGTTGCGAGCGATTACACGGCAGTCTTCTACAAGAGGAGAGCCCCCTGTAGATTGGTTTTCGAAGCTCGAATCACCGCAGTCATTGATGGAGTCGCGCTTTTCGGCACTGTCCTTAGGCATCGCATGAGAAGCGGCCAGGAGGCTAAAGAAGACGGTAATAGAGTTTAAGAGCTGCATATCGTTCGACTGAATGAGGTATTCGTTTCCTTGTCTGTAGGAAAAGATTGAGGTTGATGTGCTGATTTTCAGTAAGGACGATGTAGGCAGACCTTTCACTTTAATACTCTACTGCATTGGGTTCCACTTTTGACGGAAGTACCTCGTAGCCTCGTAGGATGCTCATGAGCATAGGTCAAGTGATGGATCCCCTGATTTGCTTCAAAGCGACAGTTCCTGGCCACTGACTAAATTTTTTTAAAATTCAAACATCCAGTAGCGTTGTAGGTGGAGAGTCCTTTGACAGAGGATCATCGTCGTGGAGGCGGAGGATCTCTCTAGCGTCTTCCATCAGTGGCACAACCTTCTGCCTAGCCATGATCAGAGAGGCGGCGTAGGTGGACAAGAGTGTGGAAGATGAGGGTGGAAGTGAGGTGGGCTATGCAGAGGTTGACTGCGCAGCTGCCAGTGCTATCAAGCAGCTATATCGCGTACTATGGTTCCCCATCACCACTCAAAGGAACACTAACAAGTCTCAGCAAGCTATTGCCACGAACGTGACCTAACAGCACGTGATGAAGTGCCGGGGGTGAACAGTAGTGTTGTCGTGCCCCAGGGCCACCTGTGATCCCGTCTATGCCCAGGCACGCATAGGACGCTTGTGCCGCATATAGTAGCAGATAGCTATTTCGATTTTACGTACCAGATCGGCCGTTGAACCCAAGCTAGAGACCGAAAGTGTCCCGAGGTCTGCTCTACTCATGACCTTGTTATTGGTTTTTGTGAAATGAGGTCACAGGGCACGGCACAGATGCTGTGGCATACAGAATCGTTACTATACGATCTGTGAATTCGCTTGTTAGTACTGAGCCTCGCTCCCACAGGGTATGGCAAGTCGTGCTCAAGCATAGCACCTAGGTAAGTATAGTATGTTGTCGTACGGACTCCCAAAATTTCTACGCCCTAAACTTGTAGTTTAGCGTGTAGCTCCGATCCTACATTACTTCGCAATGCTCGCCCTCATAGGCAATCCCCACGAACAAAATGCCAATACGTCTACATGCACGGCGACTCCAATACTTGGTGGCCGGCTGTGTTGGTCAGGAGGTTTCATCTCGGCTCGTCAAGAGACATAATTTTCTAATTGCTTCGCAGTGTACCTGTGACCGGTGAAAATCTGTACCGAGCTGACTCCCATGAAACAGGCCGACATAATGCCGATCAAGATGTGCTAAATCCTACTTCAGCCCCCACTGAGCCTTCCATGTACATTCTAGCTTAGCCACACTTCGTTTGAGATTGGACCGGCCAAAATTCACCGTGCTAAAGGTCGCCTGCAACTCAGCCCCCACCAGCCTGGCCACCCTAGATATCACGAATCATGATGTCGCCTACACCATGGAACATGCGCGACTCGTCAAACTGCCCTAATTAGTATGTCTCCTACTCATGGCCGCGGCATCCTCGGTAACCTAGTCCCAAGACAGTGAATGGGCCTCGTTCCTCGTATAGTGTCCTACAACGTCGGCGATTGGACGTCGAAATAGAGCGCAAAGCCATGTCAGTCGAAAAAGCGGCGGCGGGCCTTCTCCTCGTTGATCGGCCACGCTAGCCCACTAGGATCCGACGTCAAAGTCTCTTACCGAGATGATCCTCCTTCAGCTGAGCAGCTAGATAGCTGCCTGAGGATGAGAGATGTTATAAAACCCAAGGGGTCCCTGATACTTCGAGAGCCAGCATCCGTTCGTTGTTAGTCGCAAGACCTGTTCGATTTTCGACACCAAACGACTCATCGCGTCGCGAGGTTGCAATCATGCTCTACCGTCTGCTCCTAGCCAGCTCAATCGTTGTCCCGTGGGGCACTGCGTTCGCCGCCGACCCATGCGCGACTTTCGATATCTACAAGAGGAGAGCCCTCTCTGCAACTCAGATGGGTGCGGTACCGGCGGCAATAGCCGATGAATGCTTGAACTCGATTCCTGTCGACAAGGAGGAGGATCAGGCGTTGATCGATGAATACAAGCTCTGGCTTGACTGGCAGAGTAAGTTCATTCTCGAAATCTATGGTTAGAGACGGGTGGCTGACATGACACACATCAGCCAATCTAGCCTGGCATAAAAACCCGCCCGAAGGCTTCGCCGACAAAAGTGTGGACGTTATCGGAGACCTCGATTCCATCAAGGACGCTCTCTCCAATGACCAGTACAATTCCTCATATGAGTTGATGGGTGATGTTCGAGCTGCTGTCGTCAAGGCGCACGACTATCACTTCCAATTGCGTCCTCTGATTCGCAGTCTGGTTGATTCCTGGAAGCGGGGTGAAATAGTTGGAGAGGCTTTTGCAATGGCTTCTGTATCAAAGGATGGCAAAGAGTTGCCTAAGCTCTACGACTATCGTGAGTTCTTCCCACTAAATTACAAAAAGTATTAACAAATCTCATATCTGGTAGATGACATCTTGCGGTCCGACGGTGCTGACTGGAGCCCGTCCCCTATTTCGAAGATCAACAACCAAACAGCAGAAGAGTATGCAGAAGCCTTCGCCGAAACCTACGAGTATCATGACGCCGACGCACGCTACAACCAGCTGTTTCCGAGTCAGGCAAGACGTGCTAACAGCAAAGAGGACCAGGATTACGTGCCCTTCGGTCGGAATGAGAATCCTGACGGAGCGTACACTACGATTGAGCACGAAAACGGAACAACTCGCCAGATGATGAACTATGCGCTAGTAGGAGAAGTATGGACGGGTGTACAAAGTACAGACGATTTAGCGGCACTTCTGAACCGTACTTTTGTCATTCCCTCCACTACTACGCAGCAAACCAACAATAAGGCACGACAAGCCGTAGCGAGTGCAAGCCCCAGTCCACTAGGATATCCTGAGCCCCTAGCTTGGAATGACTTAGGCGGTGGATTCTTTCTCTCGGGCCAGGGCTACGAAGACGTTGCTGTCCTCAGTGCAACGACCTTCCAATGCACCACCTCTGACTCCTGTGGGATCGAATGGCAAGATGGTGTTGGACGCTTTCTACAACAAGCCAAACAGGCAGGCAAGAACAAGCTCGTCATTGACCTCCGAGGCAACCAGGGCGGTCTTATCAATCTGGGCTAGTAAGCATCACTGAATGGCTGAATGCATATTTCGTCGCTAACCCGAGATTGCTAGTGATCTCTTCCAACAGCTTCTCCCGTCACTATATCCCTACGGCGCGACGACCCTTCACGCTCACGAGGCGCTCGACCTAGCTGGGAAGGCAGTGACCAAAGCTCTTTCAAACTACACCTACGAGCAGGCCGTCCAAGCTGGTCCCAACAGTGCCCTTTCACAGGCCTGGGGGTCCTTATTCAACTACAAAGTTCCGATGACGATTGAGGCCAAGCCCTTCAATTCTTGGGAGGAATACTTTGGCCCCACACTTCAAGACGGCTCCAACTTAACAACCCCCCAACGCCGGAACTTGACCAATGCCTTTGCGGATCTAGAGCCTGCGCGAGGAGGTATGGATATCACGGGATATGGCAGTCGAGTCAACAAACTTAACAAGACGCAACCCTTCGAGGCGAAAGACATTGTCCTGCTCACAGACGGAAGCTGCGGCTCCACCTGCTCCATCTTCTCAGAATTGATGAAGACACAGGGACGCGTACAGCAAGTTGCCATCGGCGGGCGGCCCAACACTGGACCCATGCAGGGCGTAGGCGGCACCAAAGGCGCGCAGGTCTACGCCATCACCGTAATCCGCAGTTTACTCTCGTTGGTCGTGCAAGCAGATCCGACCCTCAACCAGACAGTAGTTGGCGCGATGTTAAATGCCACGAGGCCCTTCGAGAGGGGTGCAAGCTCAGAAGGAGTGCATGGTGCACAGACTCGCATCAACCTCCGCGACATGTATCGAATGTAAGAAGAAGCCCGACATATCCCTCCCAAATAATCGCTAATGCCGCCCAGCAACGATACCTCCCTCACGCCCCTCGAATTCGTCTACGAAGCCGCAGACTGCCGCCTCTTCTATACTGCCGAGATGGTCCGCAACGTCACCGCTGTGTGGCAGAAGACAGTGGACGCACACTGGGGCGATGCGAACAAGACATGTGTGGAGGGCAGTGTGGGTCACAAATCGTCGTTGTCAGGTGGTGTTTTCGACAACAAGCCTTCGAACACAAACACGAACCCGAACCAGCCCCCGGTTCCGTCGGAGTCGAAGACAGGCGCTGCAGGAAGGATGGGAACGAGAAGGGCTGTCGTGGTTTTGGTCGTGAACCTCGTCGCGATGGCGCTGCTCGTGTAAGGAACTGGCATAATATCCTTGGATCCGAGGTCGACATTTCAAGCAGAGCATGATAGATTTCCTGCCTCTGATCATGCCGGGCATTAAGTAGAGGACGACTCAAGATGTTGTCATATGTATAGCATTTCACTGTAATAACACACAAGCTGCAGAAGTTCTGCCCCAGGCTGTTGCCACAAGTCGCTCTACGCTACCCACGCTACTTACGTTACACGGCTGCACTGCCACACCAGAGCCCCATATCTTCACTTCTTGAAAGACATACCGACCATGAACCGAGACGCACTCGAATTTGCTCTCTGTGTTGTCTATGTAGAAGCGAGTGGAACCAGACCGATGTGAACCAAAACGAGTCGGTAGTCAGAGTGCGATTGTCGCTTTGTAGCAACCAGCACATGCTCACACTACTATCCACCCACCGCACACAATCGTCATTCACAAAACCACATTCGATCTTTAGCCCCTCGTTCTCCTTCAGGAACAGTTCAACCGAGCGGGAAATGGGACAACGATTCGATTTCCATAGCGGGCGGTGGTTGTGCAGCGACAAGTGATGGGAAGATACTGACGGTGGCTGACACATGGAGTTCGAACTTCGACGCGTTGACTCCCGACGGAATTGATCCCTCGTGTTGAGGTAGCGGGGTGTAATCCCGTAGCGTAGAGTACCTATGTAACTCACACTATGGTACGTGTTAGCTGCGACCTGCGACCATCTTGCTGGAGATGATGCACACAGCCTGTAAAGACGACAGCGTCCATCGCGTCCTTCCAAGTGTCTCGACGTACGGCAGCATGCCGCTTGTGACCAAAGTACTGGGTGAGCTTCTCAAGTTGTGAACCCTATCGCCCGAGAAACCGCAACGAAACCGACGGAGGAGTAATCTCATGCAACGCTGAACGGACGAGAAATTACTTGCTTGATATCTTCGACTAGGTCGCAACTGGGCCTGGAAGCAGGTTCATAGAACCTACTTCTCATCGATATCGTGTTGTGCGGTCCTCCCGATGCTTCCGAAGCTAGCGGAGCCAGCCACGCCATGCACCCGATTGAAGCTGTCGCGTTGAGTGCCACGGCGACTACGTCACCGAAGCCGCGTACCTCGCAGACAAGCTCGTGAGCCTCGTCCACAGGCCAGCAGCCTCGCAGTCAAGGGGAATATCATCGTAGTATTAACCGTACTGCTGTTGATCTGCCAGACTATCTCGCCACTGGCCAATGACAGCCTGTAGATCTTTCAGCTTCGCCGGCTTAACGAGATATCCATCCACACCCGCTGCAAATGCTTTATTACGATCGTTTGCGCTAGCAAGACCGGTGAGCGCACATATATACGTTCTTGGGCTTTCCTTCGAGCATGCCTCCATCTCACGTATCTTCTTCGCGACATCGAATCCAGATATTTCCGGCATGGAGAGGTCCAGAAAAACTAGGTCGTAGGTTTGCCGTGTACTGCAATCGTTCTTGAGGGCCTCTTCGATTGCGTCTATCGCCTCTTGGCCGCCGCCAACCGATGTTGAGGGTATCGCGCTGCATTTGTGTGCCAACATGACAAGCACCTTGAGGTTGATGGAATTATCGTCAACAAGCAGCATTTTTGGCTCTGGCAAAGCCCTGGATATAGATCCAGTGTGTTTGTCTCTCTTCGAGACTACCAGCTGAGTCTGGCTGGTGCTTGCTATGTTATCTGATTGTAATGTCTTGGAGGCTTCAGACGATGCTTCGTCCGGCACCGCTAACGGTTCGGCTTTTGAGATGACCCTTTGCTGTGCTGAGGCGTGTCCGTCACTCTCTGGGTCTTCCCGTCGGAGTTGAAAGTTGGATAGCATTCGAGGCAACAAGTCATCGACTCCGGTACTAGTCGACCACGCGGTGACGCCGTTTGTCTTTGCCTGGTTTTTCCCGTCTTTCAGGATTCTTGACGTCTGGTCGAGAGAAGCATGAGTCTCCGAAGGCGGAACTGTCCCAGGGAACAAGCGCGCCAACGCATTCTGGAGGCTCGAAACGGTCACTGGGCCGACGATAGCTGTGGCATTCTGCAGAGACGTTTTCTGCAAGCTCAGGGTCTTCTCAATGTCCGGGCAAAGCACGATGACCTGAGCTCGGTTGACTGCATCACCGCAGGTCTGTAGAGCATGGTCTAGATCCTCCAGTAAGATGAAAAGTAAGTGAGGTAGCGCGCTCGGAGGCTTCCAGAGGGTGGCCTTAGTCTGAAACCACCGGCTTACACCTCGCATGAGCGAGTCCAATACCATGTCAGCGCACCGACGATCTCGCACATTGTCTCCTGTTTCCCATCTTCTCGGCATAGAAAAGCTCATGTCGAGCTTGGGCAACTCGGGAGCAGTGAAATGGAAGTCAGTAGTGGTGAAGTCTGATGTCTCTTGCGATGGATCATATGCTATGCGGTCCGAAGGAAACGTAACAGTGAAGGTGGAACCCCATGATTCATTTGAATCGATCAGCATGCGCCCGCCAAGCTCAGCGACAGCATGCTTAACATTAGCAAGTCCAAGACCGGTCCCTTCATTGAGAGGATCTTCTTGCGAAAACGGATCGAGCATAACATGACGAATGAAGTCCGAGGCTACCCCTTTACCAGTGTCGGTGAACGACAGTCTGGCCAAACCTTCACCAATGTCCAGGTGAACACAAACGCAGCCAGCCGGGTCACCAAACTTCAAAGCATTATCCTAGCAACGATGTTAGCTTGTGAGTGGCGTGAACGAATCTGGCCCGGGACATACTAGCAGATTTGTGTACACCGTTTTGAAGCTAGCGACAGCTGTAAAACGACAGGTCCAAGTGGCATTGGTGTCGAATAGTATGACAGGGTGCGGAGGAACGCTGCGAGACTCTGTCAAAAGCGCAGAAGAGCTCTCTAGGCTGCCAACACTTCTACGAGGCCTAAAAAGCTCTGGCCGTACGGTCCGCTTCAAGTGAAGTCTATGCGCCGCATGTCGAAGATATGATTCGCAAATGTGAATGGTGCCTGAGGTCTCCTCTTCGGGTGGGGAGGCTGCTGTTTGGTAAGGTGGGATGCGCTGCTGCTGCGAAAGCCATCCACTCGATCGTTTGACGGAGCGTTCTGCTGGCAGCTGCACTTCGGAGCTAACTCCGCTAAAATATAAGACACGGTCAATGGTTTCGAGCAACGATGAACCGCTGTACTGCGCCATCTTAAGCAAGTCGCGCTGATACTCGTTGTAGGGGGTATCGGCTAAGAGCTCAAGACTTGACAAGATACCATGGAGCGGTGTCCGCATCTCGTGGGATACCGAACCGAGGAAGTCTGACTTGATTTGATCTATGGCTTGCACCTCGAGGCGCCGTACTTGTGTCATGGTCGTTGTGCAGAACGCAGACATTGAGGATAGATCAGTGGTGCTGAGATACACGTTTGACTGACGATTAGCAAAGCCCAAGACCGCACCAACGGTGCGTTCGTGATGAGCCTCCCATAGCGGCATCAGAATCATTTGCTCGACATTTGGAAAGGCCTTGGATAATTCCGTAAACACGACATCGTTGACAAGGACAGCCGCGTCTTGCACGACCGTTGCGGCGATGACTTCGCTTGACTCTGCGGCGATATGGAAAACAGCACCCTGTGGAAACAGCTCCAAAAGCCGTTCCACCAGTGCTTCGGGAAGATCTCCTGGCTTTTGTGCAATTGGCTGGAGATGCTGCGCTATGATCTTGGATCCGTTCCAGTTTGCATCGATGTTGACAATGTTTCGCGCCACTCCTACTTCTTGAATTCTGACACCATCAAATTCGAATATGTCGCAAAGGAGGGTCGCAGCCAGATTATATACGTATAAGGCACCGTCCGTGTAGAGATTCGATACTAAATGCTGCCGTCCGCATTGGGTGTCCAGAAAGGAGCCTTGAGAGCCAGAATTGGGATGGGCGGAGCTTATGGTCAACAACGAAGCGACTCCACGGTTAAATCGTAACGCTCTCTTGCCCTCCAACGCTTCAACAGCTTGTTCGAGGTGCCTCGTGATATGAGTGGCTGTCTCAGCCAAGTAGGATCGGATGCCAACAGAGAGACTGGTCTCGGATGGCTTTTCGCTGAAGAAGAAGACTGTACCGATATTTGGGCCACCATAAGGATTCAACGGAACACCAGCATAATGTCGAAAGTTGGCGATGTCGCCTTTAACGAAAGGAAGGTTCTGGGTTCTCTCGGTGTGAGCCATGTCGAGCTCTTCGTAAAAGGCCATGTTTCCGGGGTAATCTTGCTGGGTGATGGTACGTTCACACAAGCCACCATGGTGCGCGACCGATTCGCAACCATACCATCGCGTTGAATCTGCGGTTCTATGGTTAGACACCCTTCACGTGCGTGCACACATGGCAGTTTTCAGCAACAGTACTCACCTAAGGTAAGCTTTACATCTTGTATATTGTGGCGACTTGCCCCAGAGACAAAATATTGGTTGTGGTCGTCTAGCAAGCTGACCATGGCCAAATCAGCACCCAGCCGATAGATGACACAGCGCAGCAGAGCAGCCAGCGCACCATTCGGCTCAGAGCCAGAGTACGTTCCATGCGCAGTCTCATCCCCGCGCTCGTACTCGACCACAGAAGGCAAAACCTGGCAGAAGCGCCTCACCTGCCACACCCGGCCACGGTCGGCAATAAAAGCCAATTGCTGCTCGGTGAGCTCCTGCTGCACCATAATCTGCAGCAGTCGTAAGCAATGACTGCCAGGACGACGTCTCAGTTGACAAGCCTGGTAGGTGGTGGTGTAGTCGTAATTGTCGGGAGGACGTCAAGAACATGCCGTGTAGCTCAGCCCTACCTAATCCCGCGTGGCGGGGCGATGTGGCAAAAGATACAGGGTAGCCGGCGACAAGCAACGCCCGAGCCGCTTGCTAGACAACGCTAAGAAAGGTGGCGCCCCGGGTAAAAATTGGACTAAACCGCGTCGGACTCAAAAGTTTGCAGGATCGAAGGGCGGAGTGGTGGTCCGATGCTGCTAACAATACGATGTTTTATAATTGCGATGCCAGGTATCTCATTAAGCAACGGGATGAGAATATGCAGCACTTGAGCTTAAGAAGAAACACAAGGTAACAAGCAAAGGTAACTTGTAGACTGGAGACTTTTCGTACAGAAGAAATCTGCTTCCAACTACGTATGCGAGCTGACTACGAAGAATAGTCTCTCACCTCCCACTCACAAATCCCTACATAAAATACATCAACACCACCACCCCACCCCCAAAACCATCCTCGTAACAATCACCACATCCTCTCCTTCCAGCCCCAGTCTCCCATTCCAACTCAACCCCTCGGCTTCGAAATCCCCCCCTGCACCCTTCATTACCGTACTAAGCAGCGCCAGCCTGCCCACCGCCTTCATCCTAGTCATCCCGTCCTCCGCCGTGCAGTACATATCTTGCGCCTCTTTGATGCCCTCCTCGCAGTCCTCGTATTCGACAGTCCACCCCTCCGCGCCGCCGGTGCCGTCCTGATAAATACCCAGCAACTCCTTTTGCGACGTTTCAAAGCTGGACACATACACGGTCTCGTTTTTCGTTACCCCTGGCATGCGGAGGATCTGCAAGACAGCCTGAGCAATAGTCCCGTACGTACTAACGCTGAACCTCGCGTCCCCGCCATCCCAGAGCGTCGCCGTCTTTGATCCAGCGTCAATGTCGTACATCCCAGCCCCCACGCACAGCTCGTGGAACGGCCCCGTGGAGAGCGCGGTGTAAGTCCATTCCCCTTGCTGAGCAGCACACGCCTCGACGTAGGATAGGATATCCGCTTTGGCCTTCGCAACGGGGAAAACGGACTGCACGGCGGGCGTGTGGCGGCCGCCGAAGACGCTGGGAATCAACCGCCGCACCCCAGCCTTAATACACGCATCGACCATCACGTTGTGATATTTCTCAGCGCCGGTGTTAAGCGCCAATATAACGGCGTCGTGCCCTTTGAACGCGCGCACAAGTTCCTGCTGAGGATAGTCGTCGCTAACCCTGACCACCTTCACATCAATTGGGAATTCGAAAGTCGAGCTCGCACGCGTGATGACTGTGATGTCGAATGAGGGGTCTGCTTCGAGGGCGGCGAGCAGGTGGGTGCCGAGGTGGCCTGATGCCTATGTATGTCTCTGTCAGTGCTGTATAAAGAAATGGTGAGGGTCGGTAGTACTCACGCCGAGGAGTGCGATTTTGCGGAGGGGCGCGGACATGTTTGCAAGGTCTGTCTGGTAGGCTTGACCGAGGTAGATCCTATATGATTGATTGAAGTGCGAAGACGGAATGGGAGATACAGAGTAAGGCCTGAGAAAACACAATAGCTCATCATGTAGTACCCTTCGTAGGAAAGTCTCCGAAGGGTAGTCTGTAGGCCGATACGATTGCCTAATCGGGACGGGGAAGTGGTTGATTTGGGTTGGCGCCGGCAACATAATACACTGTGCTGACATAGCCAATGGGGCGTGTATGGGGGATGCGAAACCTCTCGCACGAATACGGATTTGCTGTTTGGTTGAAAGGCTCGCGGTGGAGATAAGAAGAACTGTGTCGCATCATTTTGCGAAGATCATTGGTCAAATTAGTATTTACATTGCGCCTCATATCCTTCGTATCAACATGACATCTCTGCCCAGCTCAAGACAGCTTGAAGACCCCACTAGTTCCCGTGAAAGCGGTGATTGTGCCGCCAACAGCCTTCGAGTCACCGTAGTACTTGATGCGATACAATCCCGCAGCCGGGCTTGTGATCGACGTATCCCAGCTGATTGTGACGTTGCTCGTACCTGTGAGTCCGTTCACCCTCTTCCACTCGAACAATAGCTCCCAGTCTTTGTCGTTGCGTACCTGCGTCCAGGATGCGTCGTTGTTCTGTTTCTCAATTGCGGTAAAGGTGCCTTCGAGGCGAAGGTTGTTTCGCGGGTTTGCACCCTGGAAAACAGCGATGACCTTTGAGCCACGCGTGTAGGTAGAGGAGACATCTGTGAGGACCTTGCCGAAACTGCTGCCGATACCCGCGCCGTCGTACACGACGCCAGTGATGAGCGAGATGCTCTTTTCACGGTTGTCCGGAGGGGTTGGACCAGCTGGCGAAGAAGTGGTGGCGGAGTCGGCCAAATAGGGGAGGTAGCCTAGAGTAGCGTTGATGTAGGCGTTTAGGGTATGAGGACCATGTAGGGTCGAGGCGCCCTCATAACGCTGGATGCCGTATTCCTCCTCGGTGGCGATGTAGTGTGAGTAGGTGTTGGCGGGTCCACCCAGAATAACAATGGGTGGAGTAGAGGACGACACGATACCGGAGGAGACAGCTTCGTTGTAGACTGCCTCTCTCCAGCGGCGACCGGACATTGTGGTAGCCTCGCCGGGCGACACGATGATAATGAACTGACCAACGCGAAGCACCTGAATATCGACGATGTTGGGGGACCAGTCGTATGGGGTCTTCGCTTCGCCGACATTGAGAAGAATGGGCTTCGGTTGCTGACACGCGATCTGCGCAGGCCCAGGAGGGGCGATCGCGCTGCCTACAACGTTCCAGAAGGGGTTGCTAGGAGCTCCTGGATCATTTTGCACGAAGTCGAACGCACCCGGACCGTCCGAAGTACCGGCCGCAAAGGAGTTACCCATAGCGGCAGGACAAGTCTTCACAGTGGTTCCATTCGGATGCTGGAAAGTGAAGTTGGAGAAGTCCACAAAGCTGTGGAAAGAACGGACGCTGCCCGTGATCGAAGTGAAGCTGTTTGAAGTGTAGATGCCTTTGGCGCCGTCGGCTTGTCGCTTCCCGATCTCGTAGCACGACTTGACACCGCCATCGTTCAAACCGTAGAAAGGACCCCTGCCGTGGCAGTCTTGGCTCTTGCCGCCACAGGTACTGTCTTCCAGCTTGCATTCCTCATTAGATCCGTCCTCGCACCAGGCGCCTTCAACGTTGGGTGTGGTGTCACCAACGTTCGCTTGCGAGAAGCCAGCCACGAAGCCATCAGCGGCATTGACTGACGCCGCATTCGCAGCGATGTCCTGCTCGAGCAGGTAGGCAGCG
Organism: Didymosphaeria variabile; assembly: GCF_027946475.1. NCBI lineage: Eukaryota > Fungi > Ascomycota > Dothideomycetes > Pleosporales > Didymosphaeriaceae > Didymosphaeria > Didymosphaeria variabile. Next base: position 3,190,295 of record NW_026611625.1, on the reverse strand, counting down.
ACACCTTTGTTGTCTGCAGCAACAATGGTCTGGTTTCCTAGCAAGCTGGTACCGTGGACAGCGAACCAATTGAGGATGCCAATGTTCTTGCCGTCGCTCGCTCTCGTGAACTTCAGCATTGTCATGGTCTTGTCAACATTGTCAGTGTACCGGGCTCTCTCGGATGCCGGATTCGCCAGATAGGCGTATAGACTGCGGTTGATATTGGCATTGTCGACCTTCCCGCTGCCGGAGCTGACTGTTCCTAGGGTCAAACCCTCATGCGCACGCTTGATAGATAGAACTGCGCCGTCAACGATGGCCTGGTAGCTCTGTTTGTCGAAGCCCAAGCTGGTGATCTGGGGAAGGAGGTAGTTGAGCCATGCACCGGGTCCAGAGTGACTGTGTGTGCCTGTTACGGCGACATTCTTTGCGGTGTAAATAGAGTAGGGGGATCCCAGTGCCTTGAGACCTTCCAAAATGCCATTGCGGATTGCGGTGTCTCCAGACTGTGTATCCAAGACCATGTAGACGAAGCGATCCTCGGGTGTGCTCGGATTGCCTACAATGAAGGCGCGCGAGTAGAGACGTTGGCGGAGTCCAGTGCCGACTTGCGAGGTGTTCGCGTAGCCCATCAGGTTGAGCTCGACGACCGGACTGCTTCTCCGTCAGTACGGTACGACTGCTGGGGTCGTACCTTCCAAACCTACCCGGTGATATCTGCCTTCCCCACGCCGATGAGGTACTGCGACGGGTCGTCTGCGGCATCTTCGGCCTGCTTCGGGCGGAAGAGCTGCGTGTGTTGGTAGGCCTTGTAGTCCTGGTCGAGGCGCCCATGCCAGAAGTCGACATGCGGGAAGCCCAGGGTGGCCACCAGCTGGCTAACAATCAGGGCGGCGAGGAGGGAGGCGCCCAAGGCGACGGCGATGTGTGAGCGAGCCATGCGTGCAGGCCGCGGTGGGAGACGAGGGGAACGGACTGCGGACGCGCAGACATGGGCACCGGGCCCTTTTGTATATTGTCCTCGTTCCCAGGCAGAGGCAGGTACGTTACGGTATAGGAAGGTGTGGCCAGTCGCGTATTGGCTGCCAGCAGGTACGCTGGGGAGTGCCTTCCTGGCCTGTCGGTCGCCTATAGGAACCCATGGCTTTGGCGGCGTCGAGCACAGCATGACGTCCGCAGCGCCCGTTGAGTGGCTGCCGCCACCGCCGGTGGGTCCACTTATCGACAAGCGCCCGTCAACTCCAACGTCCTTCGCACGACGCGAACGCTGCAATCTCCTCACGCGCCCCGATTGCATTGCTACCATGCCGCTGATCCACGAATCCTATGATTCCCTCCCCTGTACGTCTTAATCTACACCGCCCGCCAATGCAGTCCCGGCTCGCCTGAACGTTGGCAATGTCCGACCTGCAGGCGCAACTCGCATGTGCCTGTACCTGTTTTCACGCAAGCTAACGCGCTGTAGATGTGGACGCCCCGCCTGACCAGGCCGCCCTTGTAGCTGCGATGGGGCTCGTCGCCGCCGACATGAAGAGCGCAGGCGTAGACGTTGCGCAAGTGCACCCCGCGCTCATTCCAGCGACCACCTATGCGCCCACCTTCTCCGCCGTTCTCGAGCAGGAGCATGCGCGGTTGCAGGCCGATCCAAACTCCAAGCTCTCTGCCATCGACCTCGCGCGATACGAGGACCTCGAAGCCCCGCCGAACACGAGCCCTACAAGCGATGAAGACAAGCCCGAGGTTCTCGCACAGTGGAAAGCTGCGCTGCAGAAGGCCTACACCAGCTCTGAGTATGTGAACGCGCGGCTGACGGAGCTCGGCCTGCTGGAAAAATTCGGCAAGAACGCCTGGCTGGTTGGGAACTCACAGCAGGAAGACATCTTGAAGAGCATCGAAGCGGAGCTGGCAGATGTGCGCAAGCAGCAGGAGGAGGTGGAAGCATTACGGCGGCAGCAGCAGGAGAGCGTACACGGCGAGATCAAGACACTCGAGGAGACGTGGAAGCGTGGTGTTGGCCGCGTACTCGAGACCGAAGTCGCTGCCGAGGGCCTAAAGCAGCAGATTCTGGAGAGGAGACGGGCAGGTGCCGTTTGAGGTTACATCTCCCACAGGGCATTGGTGCACTGCGAAAAGTTTTGCTGCGATTACAAGATACCCATACATAATACGAACGTCACGCGTCGGTCAGTTCGACCTCCAACTCCTACACAGACTTCTTCCGCCCAGTGAGGCTTTGCACCCAAGCGCGGAATATGCACCACACGAACCAAGCATTGTATCTTACAGCTCCTTCTCCATATTCCTGCGGCCTAGGCTCAATCTCTGCCATCGCCAACACCGTATCACTCAATGCGCCCGGCCACCGCTGCTTCATATACACAGCGACCATATCCAGCCCATTCGAAATGCCACCTACGCCAATCAGCACTTTCTCATATGTAGAGCGTTCATAACTCACCACTCGTCCAGACTCTCCCCTCATTCACCCACCGCCTATCCACCCACTCCACCCCCGGGCACTCTTTCCTCAACAATTCTAGCACCCCCCTCGGGCCTGACGCCTTTTTCCCGTCAAGCACGCCGGCATACCCCGCTACAAACGCGCCGGTACACACAGTTAAAAGATCCACCCCCGTAGCTACATGCGCCCTTATCCACGCCAGTACGTCTTCCTCCGGCCTCGTCGCAGGCGGCGGCCCGGGAATGAGCAGGATATCCAGCTCCCCTGGTTTGGCAGCGCTATCGTGGATCGCAGCATCGGTGGATAATTTCACCCCCGCCGTTGTTTCTGACAGCGAGCCTGGGCCGGCGGGCGAAATGTACGTTATTTTAAACTGTGCGTCTGGTATCGCGATGGCGAGGAGCGGCGGGGGGAGGTTGCAGGCTGAGAAGTAGGCGTGGGATGTCATGGCTAGGAGGTCGATTGGAGCGAGGTCGAGGAGTTGGATGGGGGGAACGATGAGGACTCCTATGTGGAGCTTTGCTTGGGACATGGTGATTATTGGCGGTGGGGAGGGGATGGGGTGAGAGGTGGGGGTGGGAGTTTAGGAGGGAGAGGCAGGGCATTGTGGGGATATGTTATGTATGTGTGAAGAATAGAGGTGCAAAAATGGGTGCCTGGTGATCGGGCTCGGTGTCGGTGTTGAGATGGGTTGCGATCCGGTGTTTGCGATCCGGTGGCAGGAGGTTTGAGTTGAAGGGCCGATCTTGGAAGCACTCGAAGGAATACCGCGTAGACCTTATATGCACAGCTATCTGTGCAGCGCCGTACATTCTTTCGCATACCTTACGGCCGTAAGCTCTCTCACAATACTCTTTGAACTAAGCTGCAGCTCGTACTCCAGATTGTTATCCCATTCTGGCTAAGAACGTCTAGGCGCCCAATCAAGCTTGTTTCAACGTACCATTACTGTACACTATGCTGGGTGTTTACGAGGGAGAGACTACATCGTTGTGCGCTGGGGCTTTGGGGTCTGTAGTTTAGTTGGGTTCGGAACGGATGGTGCGAATGATCCGGGGGCCGATGGTAATGCCGTGCTGGGTGCGCGGCCCCCATGAAAGTAAGGCTAGCTGTTTGGGGGCAACAATGCGGTACTGTATCTTGACGACTGCGGGTAGATAAGAACGGGGGGATTTACACAGAGGCTGGTGGAGAACGTCTGAGTTCCTTTTCCTAGCAAAGGTCTGCTATCTATAGCGATGATAACAATCTTTAATAATATACTGGTGATCTAGCTAGAGAGCTCGAGTAGCTGTAGTAAACGTAGGAAGTCTCTAGCCTAACCTACCTCTGTCCGTTTATTGTAAGGGATATCCACGGAACGTGTGAGAGCAGATTGCGGATGTATCCAACATAACGGCGCTGTTGGATATCCTTGTCGATATTGTGAATGGTTTAATAGGCTCCCATCGCATCACGGTCCGTTGTTGTGTCGGAAGTTTCAACGGCGGTATGCTCACGGAACTGGTGGATTCTCTGCTCAAACAGCATGATCTTAAGATTCGATCTCACCGTCTTTGGATTGGAAGAGGCCAAACAGTCTTATGAGGTTAACGAGGTGCGAGATCGTACGATCGCGGTCTGCGATGCCCAGGTGTGCTCGACTTGTATATCGGAACACAGAGGCCACCCAGCCATCTCTCAATCCGACCCGGAATATGCTTAGGATTGTAGGTTGGTAATGATGGGAAGATGTGCTTTCAAGACTGTGCCCAATGGTCATTGGTGCCTTAGCTCAGTAGAATAGGCGCACTGGCGTAATAAATAATGCGATGGATGCCGAATATAAGAGTTTCTCTGTTACTGATGGTCATCTCTCGGGTTGGCGCTACAACTGATCCAAATTTTAGGGTTCATATGCTCCGCTGCCTACTTAATCACTTCGTGCCGAGATGTATATTATCGTTTGCAAAAAGAATGTGCCACCTCCCACGGCGCTGGAATCAGAAGTTCAACTAATATAGTGACTATAAGGAGTAAAGCATTGGCTAAATCTTATTAAACTTATCTTTTAGGCACGGTAGAGCCTAAAATAGGGTATTAAACTATAGAAATAAGTGTACTATAGTAAATAAGCTAAAGATTTACTCCTTATAGTAACTACATTGGCTAAAAACTTACGAATTTCTTATTTTAGCGCCGTGGAAGGTGGCACATTCTTTTTGCAAAGCACCGATAATACACGTGCGTAAATTTACTAAACTAAACGATTTCGCGATAAACTCCACCTCCTAATCCGTAGCTAGCGACATTCTGGAAATGCTTCATACATGTCTCCAACGGTTGTACCACGTTCCTAATAATCTCGCCTCTCCAATTTTTCTCCCTGTCTGTTACGCCCATGAAGCACCACTTCACAGCTTTCGCATAATCGTCTCCACCCTCGTCGCTCACACTGTCGGACCACTTTAGCGCAGCTAACACGTCGAAGGCCTGTTTGGCTGCGGCATCGGTGGTTGCTGGGCGCGTCTTGCGTAGATGATAGTCTTCTAACCGACATCCAAAGCAGAGTTCTAGCAAAAGTATACCGAGGGAGTAAAAATTGCAGTCGTTCGTGAGGAAGTCAGTGGGGTGAAGTTCCGTCTGACTGTGCGAGAATCCTTGGCGGATGAAAGGCTTGCTGTACGGGGTCATGAGGTTATCGTCGTTGGGTGGGAAGAAAACGATGTCCTCTTTGCAGAGACTAGCCCGTAGCCAGGGCGTAGATTGGAGTTGTCCCACCGATGAAGCAACAAGAAGCGCAATTGCGTAGCGTTGGCGCCGCGAAAGCTGGCCTTCAAAGTCGTGGGAGAGGATGCGATCAAGGGTGATGGGAGCGGTTCCGGCCATATGCGCTTCTGGGATGATTGGATGAAGATGGAAGATCTCATCTTCATGACCGATGATGCCCATGCATTCTCCGCGGTCTTCACCGCCTAAGCGCTGACATAAATGGATGTCGTGATCAATGGCCGGGTCTACTTTGATGTTCGGTACAGTGGGCGCAGATGCAACGAAACCCACTCTCTTCCGTGTCGCAGTTCGCAGTGAAGGAACAGCTGCTGGTATTGGTAAGGTTGGTGGCTGGCCATGAAGCGGCGAGGATGTCGCAGCATTCATGACTTTTTGAGAGGAAGCACAACCTAGCATATGCCCGCAGCGAATCTCTCTCCAGCACCATGGCTTACTCTCGTATTCCAAGGGAGCGGCGAATATGAGGACGATTTCAAAGCATATTTCTGTGAGTGTCCGATGCTCCAATCGTAAGTTCGCGAAGTGGTACTGCTGACACGAACACTGCCAGGCGTTTTGCAGCGCCTTGAACAGCAGATCTGATTTCTTAGAAACCATCTTGAATGCTGACTCCAGCACGCAAGTCTGCTTGGTGTACCCAGGTGCGGCATTTTGGAGTGCAGAGACTCTGTCGTTAGAGCTCAAGAGCTTCTCTAGACGCTCGTTGCATTCTTTGAGTCGATTGAAGAGGTCATTTCTGTTCTTTTCCCCGAGGCTGAACCTTGTTCGAAACCACTCATAGTCCAACCTGCCCTTGGCAACGGAAAGCTTCCAAAGCCGCGCAGATGCCTGAGGGTTTGGCGATTGGTTGGAGTTCTGTCGTTTCGCATCCGGCGGCAGGAGCCTGTTCTGCACAATCTCTTTATCAAGACATAACTCTTTCTTCAGGTCTTCGGTGATCTCGTTCATCTCAGCGATAATACTCTGGTACAATTGATACGACTCATGTAGCCTGCCTTCTAGTCGTTCCTGCAGTGCCATGTCACCCCATCTTTGGCCGCCTGGATCTGCAATGAGCTCCGCAACTTGATTCGCATGTGGGATGAGTGGTAACAGAAGTTCTCGGAGGTTATTCTTGTATAAAATCTCGTGAAACTGGCAGTCGCGCTGACATCTGGTGTGTTCTTTCCGTATCCACCAATAAAAGCCGCCGACTTTCGCAACATCGCGCCAATGCTCGATGCCGCTTATGAGCAGTGGAAAAGCGCCAAGAACGACACCTGCTACTTCTAGACCGTTCATAGGGATATGGAGATAACACCATCAAGACGGATGATGCAAGTGGAGAAAGAGAACATTGGAAAGATGTCAGGAGTCGGAAGGCTGAGACGTACCTAGGTATACGACATCACACGTGGTCGATCCCCCGCACTGGGCGCCCCCAAACGCAACTTCCGCCGCATTGCGACACTTCCACCACGCCGACAGCCACCAGGCTATCCAGGACATTCGTATCTAGATCCTACCGACATTTCCTGTTTTTTTGTTATCCTTGAATGTGGTTTTCGAAAATACGAGCGCCAGACCCATGAACGATACCTGCTACTTCTAGCCCGCTCGTGGGGATATGGAGATGGACTCAGCAAGACGGATGGTTCAAGAGGAGTCAGAATAATTCTTAAGAGTCAGAAGGCTGAGACATAAGGTATTACACGTGTTTGATTCCCCGCACCTGCTGCCCAACTTGCGGCACCTTTCGACACCTCCTCCAGCACGCCGACAACCACCAGGCTTTCAAGGTCCTTCGCACCATAATTCTATCGACTATTCCTGTTGTCGTTTTCCCATTTCTCCTTCAACGCGATTTCCTAGAATCCGAGCGCCAGAACGCCTTTGCTCTGATACAGAATTTGAAACACCGGATAACGAGAGATGACGCTGTCAGTATCAGAGCAATGTCGCTCTTGTCTCGTCACTCTACAAGAAGTCATCTCGGTTCTGTCCAAGCCGGGTAATACCAACGGCCATGTCAAGCATGCCCAAATCAATGAGGAGCTGGACAGATTCAGCCTCTTTGTTGGAAACATCGGAGCTCTCCACCGACCCGAGTCGTCCATGTCCATCGAGTCACGACTACACAAAGCCAACGACGTGCTCACTCACATCTTAGACCTTTTAGCCGACTTGAACGAAGTTGCTGCAGAGCTACTCGAGATCGTTTCTGGTAAAAGAGAAGGCTCGGTCTTTATTGATGGACAGATCAGCGAGGAGATCAGCGAAGTGAACGAGCTTCGAGAGGAGATCAGTGGGGCCATCACCCGCCTCTTCAGAGTATCAATCCTTATCCGACAGGCAGCACCCACCGACCTCTTCGCCAAAGCTTTGAGCCGCAACCGATATTGCTTCAATGATCAATTCGACATAGCTCACGTTGGTGAGAAGTATCGCAAGCTTGGTACAGATAACTGCGCCTGGCTTCGCCAACGTCTCGGGCGAGCTATCACTCAAAGACGGCATTACCTCAATTATATACAGGATCACCATGGAAAATTAGGTGGCAGGCTCATTGACCACGACAAGGCAGATAGTTCGGCCGCCAGGTCTCAAGCCCCTGATATCAAGCAGCCGCCGGCTTCAAAGACGATGTTTGATTCGGTGAGCCGTCCTTCCTTCATCACCAAAGCCACCACTATTGCTCCCGAACGAATCACACCTCAACTACTTGTTGCAGAAGGTTCAGACTCGGAGGAAGATGCCCGTTCGTATACAACAATCTCCCGCTCGATCGACGGCGATCATGAGTCACATACCACCGTCCGCAGCCCGAAGCTGGACGACCTGCGCATCGGTGGCAAGAAAGAGTTCGAATGCCCTTTCTGCTTTCGAATCAAAAAGTTTAAAAGGGAGCGCACCTGGAGAAAACATGTATTTTCCGATCTCCGTGCTTATGTATGCACATTTCCGGACTGCGATGCACCATATTTTGGGGACATTAACGAATGGTTTCAGCATGAGATGATGGTTCACCGTGTCTCCTACCAGTGCTTTCTCTGCCCGAGCACGGTCTTCTATCAGGAGGAGAAATACCTTTCTCATGTAAAGCGGAAACATGCGAAGATGCTATTTGATGGCGAAGAGCAGCCAGGAAGAGATCTCGCTCGAAAGCCCCTCGCTCAGATTCCAGTAGATGATTGCCCTTGCTGTTCAGATTGGGCTGATCGTTTGAAGGAGCAAGCAATCCAAACAGGGGGATCATTGCCGAACGATATTTTGGCTGTCGTTCCGACGGTATTTAAACGCCACCTCGCTGGCCATCTCGAGCAGCTCGCACTTTTCGCTATACCTATTGGTGCTGCGACTGATGACGATAAAACTTCAAATGCGGCCATTGAGGAGACGAAGAGCAAGCGCACGGACCCGTCACAACGATCGACTTTGATCTTCGCAAGCTCCCGAGGTGATACAGACGACACGGGCCCAGAGCCGGATCCATCCAAGAGCAAGGTCTTACACGCCGATATAGAGGATACTCAAATCATAGCAGGGCCTGAAAATGACGCACCGGGTTCTCCGCCCTCAGAACCCAGTAAGCTAGGAGATCAGGACGGAGCCGACCAACCAAGCTATCTGGCGAGAATGGCTGTACTATCAGAAACGCTCCGGGACGCAGGTCAATGGCAAGATGCAGAAAAACTGGAGGTGCAAGTGTTCGAGAAGAGCAAGCAAGTGCTCGGGCCTGAGCATCCAGACACGCTAGCGAGCATGTACAACTTGGCACGTGCGCTAGAGATACAAGATAAGTATGCAGAAGCGGAAGTGATGTATATGGAGACTATTAAGGTATATAAGACGGTGAAGCTTGGGAGTGCGCACCCTCCAGCGCTGATGATCTTGTCCGATTTAGCAAGAGTACTGAGTTTGCAGGGCAAGGATGAAGAGGCTATTGCTTGGCAAGCTCAGGAGCTAACGACATGCGAGAAGGTGTTTGGGCCTGAGCATCCAAACACGATGATGAGCGTTAACAATTTGGGCAACCTCTGCCTGAACCAGGGACAGTTTAACGAGGCGGAGATGATGTACCAGCGGGCGCTACAGGGCAAAGAGAAGGCATTAGGGCCAGAGCACATATCAACACTCGACACAGTTAATCATTTGGGTGACCTCTACAGGAAACTTGGCCGGCTTGAGGAGGCAGAGAGGATGTACCAGCGGGTGCTGCAGGGCAGAGAGAAGGTACTTGGACCAGAGCACACATCAACCATTCACATAGTCAGTGACTTAGGCATCCTGTACGAGGACTTTGGACGGCTTGACGAGGCGGAGAGGATGTACCAGCGGGCGTTGCAGGGCAGAGAGAAGGCATTAGGGCTAGAGCACACAGAAACACTCGTCACAGTTGATCATTTGGGTAACCTCTACAAGAAACTTGGCCGGCTTGAGGAGGCAGAGAGGATGTACCAGCGGGTGCTGCAGGGCAGAGAGAAGGCATTGGGGCCAGAGCACGTAGCGACACTTAACACGGTCAACGACCGTGAGGAAACTATTACAGGCGGTTCATAACAGTCATATAATGGAAATATACTCGGCTGAGTGTCTATAAAAAGGCGGAGAAGCTCTATGTCAAGTTGCGCAGGTGCACGAGCGGGCGAGTTGAATGCCACTGACGGAACCGCAATATTTTGTAAAAGCACTTGATCGCTGCACCTGATAGAAACTTCGAGGAAGCTACCAGTATGCGCCACAGCTGCGGTCGCTGGAGGGAATGCACTGCACACTCTCATGTACAACGACCATGCAGCATACTGGCAGCAATCTCCGAGAAGCTATGGCAAAACATCTTGCGAAGCAGCTAAACAGGTCTCAGCTTAGACACGTATAGCTAGCCTTAACATAGTAGGAGAGATTGATCTTGGAAGGGGTCAACGCTAATTGGTCCAAGGTTTTGTGTCGGCCACTGCCCAGGTGTGAATAGGCGAGTAAACGAATAGCACCGGCTGTCTCGGAGGTGGGCACTTTATCGTACAGCATCATCACCGTTCGCGCACATCGAAAGAAGTCACAATGGCTCCTTGAAAAGGTTGCTACTGCATAATGCGACGATCTGCGTAAGCTTCAGAAATACCTACCATGTGTAATTGGTGTAAAACTGCGGGGCTCATGCCAGTAAGCTTGGACGCCTGTCAGAACGAATCTCAACGTCCGAGCCCCCGTCGCATGCTTCAAAGCGTATTTGATATAAGAGGCCCCAAAGGATAAGTCTGCTCGTCCTAAGATTCTGTACACATTCATCCTCCCGAATTGTGACGCTTGCACAATGCAGCCTCCGTACCCGTCGCCAATCCCTACCTGGCACAATGATACGTACCCAGCCATAAGCCCCACCAACCCAAACCTCACTCAAGAAGGGAAAACCATAATAGTCACCGGAGCGGTATTGCCACATACTTCCCAGAAAATTCCTCTTTTTCGCTTACACCCACTAGGGCAGCGGCGTCGGACGAGCCACAGCCCTAGCCTTCGCCCAAGCAGGCGCAAAGCACGTCGTGCTAGTCGGCCGAACATCCGCAACCCTAGAAGAAACCGCAGCAGCCATAGGGGAAAGCAGTGAAAAGACCAAAACAAGCATCTTCGCCGCCTCAGTCGCCGACGAATCCGCTGTCCAGAACATCGCACGGGAGGTCGGCGCCTGGGATGTCCTCATCCTCAATGCTGCGCATCTCTCGCCGCCAAACACCGTCCTCAACATCCCATTGAGTGACTTCTGGACAAGTTATGAAGTGCGTCTCACCCCTTCCACGGTGATTACTATTGAGTCTAGCTAGGCTACTAACGCCTTTGCTTAGACGAACGTGAAATCCGTCTATATCTTCGCGCAAGCCTTCCTTCCACTCGCTAACGCCAACGCCACATTCCTCAGTGTGAACGCTGCAGGCGCCGTTCTCCCTGCGGAGATAGGCGCTGGTCTGACCGGCTACATGAGCAGTAAGATCGCGCAGGCGAAGCTGATGGAGTACATAGCGCACGAGCATCCGGAACTGTTTGTCGCAAGCGTGCATCCTGGCGTTATTGATACGAAGCTGCTAAGAGAGGCGGAGATGCAGGCGAGTAAGCTGTCGCAGGACACCGGTAATTTCTTCCTTCTCGTGCATGCATAGGACCATGATGATCTGATGAGGAGATAGTGGAATTACCAGCGCACTTCATGCTGTGGCTGAGTGTTATACAGGAGAGGAGATATCTCAGCGGGAAGATGGTGTGGGCTAATTGGGATGTTGACGAGCTGGCTGCAAAGGCCGAGGAATTCGCGAAAGAGGGCTTGTTTACTATGGGGATGGTGGGGTGGCCGTTCGCGAAGAGTGGGCTGTTTGGGCAGACAGGGAGTGTGAGGTGACATTACAAAGATTACCAAGAGACTTTTGGTCAATGAAATTAGTGACTACACAAAGCCCGGCAATGCGCAGAAGTGCTTAGAGTGATAAGGTCGACTATCAAGTATATCTGCCAATCTAATGAAGTGGCACATTTCATCCAACATATCCTGGCGTCCCTGGACATGCACCCTCTCCCTAGGGGTGGTACGGGTATGCTTTCGAGATAGCATATTTGTCCCAGGCTGACAGCTCAAAGTTTCTTTGCGTGCCCCCCTGTCCACCTAACATCAGGCTCGCGTCGAAGGGATACATCATGATAGATTGCATGTCGAACTTCGGCATGACTAGGTCCATCATTCTCATGCGCATACGCTCTGTGATCTGTGTCCAGTCCAGGTCGGCCTCGGCAAGGATATTCAAATCTACCTTGTTTCGATCCCAGCCTTGGTTCTGATAGTAATGAGCATAGACCTTTTCGCGATCGAAAGCGACACTGGGATGCTCTTCGCGCCATGGACTCTGGTGCATATGTTTGCGACCAAGGGCATGACCGAATTCATGCAAGATGGTACGTTGATTGTACGCATCATTGTTGAACTGATTGAGGTCCCCCAGGTTCATAGAAGGCGACCCGGCTGCGGCAGAATCTCGAGATGTATTTCCGATCTTTGACCACGAGGCTTTATTGGTTGTATCGAAGCTGACCAAAATATCGTATCGTTCTTGACCTTTACCGTCTGTGTCGAATCGGAACGATATGTTGGCGTGATACGTCCATTGCACCGCGATCGATGCAACTGTCTGTCTCTGCCAGGGGGTCCCTCCCCGGAACCCCACATGGAGGGTTTCTCCGTC